>NC_140585.1:773830906-775030906 GCF_964204655.1 Triturus cristatus
AATCTTGCTCCCTTGCTGCTTTGGTGCTTAGTCTGGCATAATGAGGAGGTTAGCCTAAATAGAGGGATAATTTTAGGACTGTCTTTCATGTTTCTTTCAGGGCAGAATTCCTCCAACTCAAGCACATTAGGGAGACAAATTTTGCCCTAAGCTGTCCTTTCTTTTTTGAGAAGCCAACAGATATTCGTAAGAAGGACAGAGGTGGTTCTGGGAGTGTTTTCTATCCTATAAAAGTGCCCAGAGAAAGGGTAGAGAATTAATGAAGCCCTGAGTCAGGAAATATAGTCTTTCTACAAACTACGTTGCAGGTGGCACCATATTTGAGCCTGGTTCCAGGTACTCTGGAACGTATGCTGCTGTGCTGGGTTAGAATAGGCTCAATTAGTTGGTTACTTTGCTGTCTGCAAGGACAATTTGCCTCCTTCTGACATTTGTATATGTCGGTGTGATGGAGTGTCCCCCAGACTCTGTTGCATTTTGTTTTTTTTCAGTCAATTTTATCTTCCCTTTACAAAATGCTATTTATTGCCTGTGCTATATAAATTTAAATTCAGGAAATGTAGAGTTGCGCTGATTTATCTGCAACAATTAGACAGCCCTGTTGTATATACAGCTGTAGGATCTGTTTTAAAATATGTATTATCAATGCAATCCAATGATGTTTTATTATGTGGTTTTGCAGACCTCAATCTTTGACAGCTCTCTTTTAGTATCCTCAGATTTTTTAATGTTTTTTTTATCATTTTTTTATCCTTCTTATAACTAATAATGAATGTATGCTTGTATTGTGCCTTTTTATGATCTGCTTTTAAGTAATCGAATAAAGGTTATGACATGACTTTACGATTCAACCTGTCAAAATAAACCCTTTTGACAGATAATACCTCCCTTATCAATATTAATAAGTCATGCCTACATAGGATTTGCTGTCCCCAAGCCAGGGTGCATGGTATTTAAAAGTGGGACACTAAGAAATGTTACGTTAACATGTCCTCACAGTGACTACCACTCAAAAGCTATTTTTCACTCTGTCAGGCCTAGCTGTCTTATGTAGAAAACCAGAGTACTGATTAATAATCCTAAAACTATAACTCAGGAATAAGACTAGCTAGAAAAATAATTAACAATTATTTAACAACTATTTTAATAGTTAATAAAAATCCAATATGATTGTGAAGTTACATTTTTAAAAGTATGAAGGAAAAGTAGCTTTTAGAAAGTTATAATTTCCCTGCATTATGTTGCTGGAGGCTAATTCGCATTTGCTCCCAAACTTCTCCTAGCCACTGATTAATTTTTGAATTGACATAAAATATTTGTGACACGCCTCCCAGGTGCAAACAATAGGCTGACCTGAATGAGCAGAGTTGACTGCTCTGAACCTCCCACAATGTGCATGGTGGGGGCTATGAGCATCCTCTTTAACACTACAGTGTCAAATCCTGCTTGTGTGTCAAAGCCTGTGGATGGGTCTGCTGGCTTTAAATCTAAGACTTTGGGGTACATTTGAGAGGCAGGGAATAGGATAACAGGATAATTCTTTTGTATCCATTGTTTGGTTGCTGAAGGACCTGTTCTGTTGTGCCAGTCATCGCTAGGTTTTTACATCTGACAATGGGGGCACACTTTAAAAGTAGGGAAACAGGATGGCAAAACAATTCTTATGCATCCAAGTCTGGTTCCTGGAAAACCCACTTTTGTACTACCAGACTTCTGTCTCTATGTTTGTTATGGGTAGAGTGGCCACCCAAATAGGATTTTAGTGTTAGATATGGCAGGACACTAGGTATACTATACACACCCAGCCCTTGGAGGCCAATTTTAGTGTGGTTGAAGACCAACCATTTAGAAAATGTCCAGAGTGATTAGGATACTGGCAACTTTTACAGAAAAGGTTAGGGCATGCCCCGGAGTCATTCTGACCGACTAACTCATTAAAGGCATAAATGTGGCACCTAAAGACAACTACATCAGAAAATGTTCTGGAGCTGTGGAAGATCAGAAGTGGACTGGACCTGATGCCTGTGACTGGAGAGGCGCCCTGAAGGATAAATGATGAAGCCTGCTGCTTCTTGTGCCAAGGACAAATAAATGGACTCCAAGGGCCATAAGCTTTGCCTCCTGTTCAATCTACAGGGATAACAACAAGCTACAAGGGGCCTTGTCCTGCAACTGCTCTTGTCCTCCGCCTGAAACCCTGTGAGTCTTTAAGTGCTTCCTCTGTGATCCGTGGGGGCTTTAGATGTGGACTTTTGTGGTGAATGTGAAATTAAACGACTTAAGTGAGACGTAAAATCTATGACCAGGATGAGCGTGGTTGATATATATGACCCAAGCTCCATTGTGGTCAGCATCAAATTATGCATACGTCCCAATTGTTAGCCAACCCAATTAAGAATCTAGTTTTTTACTTTGGAAAAATATCATTCTGACCACAGAACTCTGAATGCAAATGTAATAAACTATAAAAGGCATAAAGTAAGGAGTGAGCTCCTTTTTCTGTTCAGTCAGTCACAGAGTACAGTTTAAAGAGGCCTCTCATGTTATGTTTTTACACATCTACCCCCACTTCTTTTAAGAAGTACAGTTGGGTAACTCCACCTCTTAGTTTATTCAGCCCCGCAATAATTCTTATTTCATTGTTGACTGCAGATACTCAATAGATTCTCTGGGCCTCATCATGCTGACACCAGAAGTAATTCCAAGTCTCACAGCACAGATGTGTTAGACCCTAATATATTCCCTCTGGAAAAACATTAGTCAGCATTCAATTTTTTTAATGGAGAGATGTTAAACTTATCAACATTTTGATGCTATTTTCCTTACTTTCATTACATAGGTTTTTTAAGAATAGGTCATCGTATGTCAGATATAGCGACACTTCCATTTCCATATTAGTAGGGTCTTAAACCAAATAAGGATGTATCTGCAAGCAGCTGCAACCTGGATTTGGTGTGTCGATATGCAATGTTCCCGTCTACTGAGGAAGGTTGCAACTGCTAGACCAGTTCACAAGATCTTCCTCCTAAACATCACAATTTGAGAATTTAGGGCCAGATGCATGTTCTAACTGGGTGCAAATACTGATCTCAGTTTGTGACCAGTATGTTTTTTATGAACCAACCTTTGTATAATTAGGTCAGTTTGCAAAAATAGATTTGGAGTGTCTTTCACTCCAGCCCATGTCAATAATATTTATGAGCAATGTCGTAAATTGCAACCCCCTTCCGACTGAAGAAAATCACATGAATGGTAGCCTGCTATGGTCAGCAGACCACCTTGTCTGTGATTAGGTTCAGATAAAGTGAATTTTTTTAAAACAAGCAAAATTCCTGAAATGAAGAAGGGCTTCATTAAATAATAAAAAGAAAAAAAACCTTTTTTTAAATATATGTTTGAGAGTGGCAGTGACCGCCACCTATTCATTCACAAACGTTTCGCAAAATTCACACAGGAGACGAGGTCCCAAGAAGGGCCCTTTGCCACCTCTTTGAGGAGTATGTAACCTCTCAATGGTTTCCACTAAATTTAGACGGGCACCTAATACATGCCCCCTCCAAATCTGATCTGCAAACTATTTCTTATTGATGGAAACATAAATACTTTTGGGATTTATCAAATGGATTTATAATATAGGTAAAACATCTTTAGTGGGAGCAAACACACTAATTTAGGAAATCACTAGGTTTGTGACTGCTAAAAATTTAGAACGTCTGACCCTACTTTATAAAACAAGAGCCTGTGGGTGTGCAGTATCAAATATGCTGGTCAATACGTATATACATACCTAAGCTGTTACTGGTATATAACAACAATGGAAAGATGGCAAGGAGAGCACAAACTTTGACTTATCTGTTGCATTGTACACAGAGCACAGCCACACAATACTTGCGTTGTCATTTTTTTAAAATTCCCCAAGAGGTTCTCGAAAAACACATATCAGAATACAATGTGCAGCACTGAACTTTCAAGCTAACCCAGAGCAGAAGTTGTTATTCAGCTTCATTAAAAAAAAATATAACTTTTTTGTATTTCTCTGCTCTCGACATATCAAATTAAACAACCAATTAACACAGCCCAGATTTCTATTTTCATCATCTTCTGCTAGTGTAACCCTTATCTTGGGCCTCATGTGTACTATATCATCCAAGTGACATCCTTTTTGGTGATTAGTTTTAAGAATCTAATTAAAGTGTAATTAATTTCATGCTTAACTTGTTTTTCAGATCTTTAATAAAATGGAGCTATTGGATCAAATATGGACATTTCCCCTTAAATTATGAAAGTTTTTGCAGAACAAAGCATTTAAATAAAGCACAAAGTGCTTGAAATCTTTTATTAAAGAATGTCCTGTGTGTCTGCACTCATGTAAACTGAATACAAAGCACTAGTGTAATCATGGACTCAATTTAATGGGTTAAGCATGCCTGCCAGCTTGGAACCAGACTGCCCAGAATAATGCTGTTATGGCTGTATACTTTGTTTGCAGATTTGTTCTCTCCTGCCACCAACTCATCCAGCCTCAGTCTCTCAATGTGAGGCACAGGTTTATGAATGTATCTCTTTTGTATGTGTCTATTTCACTAGTTGTCATAGCCAATACATTGTATTACTCGTATTCTTGGCTGACGATTTGTTATGTGGTCTGTACATGCCCCGTTCTAATTTTGGCCCACTTTTTGATCTAGTTGCATTTATTCATGTTGATACTTCTGTATCTTTTCAAACTAAAGGAGGATGTGCGCACACTACCTTACATCCCAGTGTTCAGTTTGTCCCAATGCATAATGGTAAATGCTTTGCATGTTAACACTAACTTCGGTGGTAGCCTTTAGGTTTTCACCCTGAGTGGTGCAGCCAGTGCTGTATATCTCACCACTTGTATTGTTAATACCTAATCTCACCCAGCTCTTGATAAAGCCACTCTCATATCCAAACAGTGGGCAGTCCTTCTATTTTACACAAAGGCTAGATGCTCTTAGAGCTCTTCCCCTTCTAATAACTTCTATATGACAAATTTCCATTGTACATACTTGCCCAGCACTTGATAGACTCCATTCTCTATCTGCTCTAAATATAGTCTAGATTCATTCTATTATGAAAAGCATCTGGACTGACTCTTTTCTGGTAGGTGCACAGAGCCATGCTCCCTTCAACAACACCAAAGCTATTCTGCTCTTGTTATTGACCAAACTCATTCTGATCTATTCTCCATGTTCACACTGTTCTAAATAGGGGCCACGCCTAATCTGCTCTTGAAATTTCCAATCCCTATTTTGGTCTGCAAATCCCCAGGCCCTGGTCGGCTGATGAGAGCAACCAAGCTCTCTCTGTTATTGACAGCACTAGTGTTAACTAAACTCCGGTGAGTACCCAGACTATTTCTTCTCAGGACAGTGCCATGACCCACAGTGCACTAGAGAGAGGCAAAACACAGTATGCTATAACAGAGCCCAGATTCTCTCCACTTCTGGATATCTCCAAGCTTGCTCTTGTCTCAGACACAGTCAGTGTTGAATTTTGCTCATACCACAACACACTCTTCTCTGAGTGCACTTTGGCAACTAATATCCACACTGAAGATCATATTAACTCTGCTTTGGATATCACCTGAATTAATTAGTAATCAGTTTGAAAGGATAGCTACTGTGCTATATAAAGTATTTCAAAATAACACATACAGCAATAATTGCAGTTAATCATAGATGTATACAAAACAAACCTTGGTGCAGATTTCCTAGATTTTAGTATGCCATTTTGCGTAATGCAAAGATTCGCAAAGTTACACATCAATTTTCAATGAGGTGCAAAACCAGAATAGCGATATTTCCATTCTTGTGTGGCGCAAATCAACTCTGGTGCTGCTTTTTATGCAAATCAGGTAAATGTATGCAAAGTGGGTGTGGTAACTTGCAAAATGATAATGAAACCAGTGCAAACATAATTTATAAAACGAGCGCAAATACCTGCAAAGAAGCCCAGGCATCATTTGCATCAGAAAGCATATAAAGCAGGGGCAAAAAGTAGTCTAACCACAACAAGGAGATACTGCAAAAGGTACATCATAGAAAAGAATAGTCACAAGAGAAGCCAAATGGACATACTTGTTGCAAAATCTAGTCATTTTCTAACTGCGCAAGGAGGAAAAAGACAGTGCAATCGAAAATCTTTCATTGTTTGAACAGTGTGAGGAAGAAATTATAAAGAAATGCCGAGTAAGTTGCAACATTATTGTATCTCTTTCACCAAATTGCACCAGCACTTGCACCAGCAACTACCAAGTCACATGCAATACCAGCACATGTGAAACTAATTTCAGTGCTACATCTATTAGTCTCTGGATAATTCCAGAATACAGTAACTGCAGTGGCTGGTGTGTCACAGGGTGCCTTGTCTGCCTTCCTGCCTACAGTCCTGGAAGCCATATTGAAACTTACAACGCAGCACCTCAGCTTCCCCAAACCTGGTCATTAATTCAAAAAGTGAAGCAAGGGGCTTACCAAGTTGCAAATTTACCATATGTTGTCGGTGCAATAGATTGCACCCATATCAACCTGCTCCCGCCATCTGGAACAGCTCATCTTTATAGAAATCAGAAACATAAGCACTCAATCAACGTACAGGCCATTTGTGATGACAAATACTGTTTACTAGTGTTGTAGCCCAATTTCCTGGCTCTGTACATGAAGTATTCATATTTTGTCAGTCAAGGATCAATGAACACTTTGAAAGTTGAATGTATGGCCATGGCGTACTACTTGGTATGTATGTGTGTCTGAAGTTCAAGATGAAGTTGTTGGAATGCGTAAATACAATGTAATTGAGTACCATGATGTGTGCAGGCCCGACAATGACAATACCGATAAATGCAATGCCAATGTATGCCATAACCTGTGCCTATATGAACATGTCAATGCTCATAACTACAATGTCAAAATATGTCAAATTCTATGCCTGCACAACGGTGATGAAACTGAAAAAGATATTTGATAAAGCGCACTGCGGCCAAGCGGCTTCCTGGCGCTAAAACCTGATCAAGACTCACATAGATCAGACAGAAGAGTTAGGGAGAGAAGGCCTGAGAGAAGAGGAAGGTTTTTAAAGCTTTACGAAAATGGGAATAAATGGGGATAGAACGAATAGAAAGAGGAAGACTATTCCAGAGCTGAGGGGCCAGAACCGAAAGGCGAGTGCCCCCGGTTCTGGATTTACGAAAACGGGGGATGTGCAAGAGAGACAGAGAAGAAGAGCGAAGGGTGCGACAAGGGGCATAAGAAGAAATGAGAGAGGTGATGAAAAGAGGGGCAGAACGGGAATGAGCCTGAAAGGCTAGACAGGCCAATTTAAAGAAAGATCGAAAGTGAACAGGAAGCCAGTGAAGAGATTTGAGTGCAGGAGTGATGTGAGAAAATTTAGGAAGGGAAAGAATAAGGCGAGCAGCTTGATTTTGAATGGCCTGAAGTCGGCGAGATTGAAAAGCAGGAATGCCTACATACAGGCCATTTCCATAGTCGATGCGGGAGATGACAAGAGCCAATACTATGGTTTTGAGGGCGTCAGTGGAAAAGAACCGTGAGATCTTCCGGATGAGACGAAGGGACAAAAAACAAGAAGAAACGACGGAGCTGATCTGACTATGCATCGAAAGGTCATGGCTGACTTTGATGCCAAGAGTACGGACAGAGGGGACAGGTGAGGGTGGGGGGCCAAAGGAGAGGGGCCAATGTGCAGGGGACCAAGGGTTAGAGGGGCCACCCGTGAGGACAAGTTCCGTCTTGTCAGGATTGAGTTTCAGACGGTTGGCGCTCATCCACTCAGAGATAAAAACTAAAGTGGAACAGAATTTGGGAAGGGAATCAGGAGAAGAGGATAAGTCAAAGATGAGCTGAAGGTCGTCGGCGTAGTTATAAACAGAGACCCCCAGCTCAAGAAGGGAAGTAATGAGGGGTTGGATGTAAAGATTGAAAAGTAAAGGGGAAAGAGAGGAGCCCTGTGGAACGCCACAGGTGACCGGGCGGGAGGGGGCCGAAAAGCCAGAGAGATGGACCGCCTGGGACCTATCCTGAAGAAAAGACGCTTTCCAGGAAAAGGCCACACCCCGAATACCAGCTGATCTGACACGGTCGAGAAGGATGGAGTGGTCGACCGTGTCAAATGCAGCGGACAAATAGAGGAGGACCAGGGCTTGAGGAAGATTGAGATCGGCTTTCCCTTTGAGCTCATCCAGAACCGCAAGGACTACCACCTCCGTGGAATGACCCGGGCGGAATCCGGCCTGGTGAGATGCCAATAAGCCATTCTGCTCGACATAGGAGGAGAGGCAAGAGGTGACATGTGCTTCAAGAATTTTTCCAAGATATGGGAGAAGGGAAATGGGACGAAAGTTAGAAAGAAGAGAGGGATCCAGGCCAGTTTTTTTTAAGATGGGAAGAACAATAGCAGATTTAAAAGAGGAAGGGACAGAGCCCAAAGCCAAAGAAGAATTGAGAAGAGCAAGAGGGGGAGCAGAGCAGCTGGTGAATAAGATTTTGAGAATACGAGCTGGCGCACAATCGGCAGGAGAGCCTGACCTGACTTTGGCCAGGAGTTTAGAAAATAATTCAAAAGAAATGGGAGGAAAAGAGACAAAAGAAGAGAGAGGAGGAGGGGGGGGGAGACAAGGCAGGGTTGGGACACAGGGGGGATGTGGGCTTTGATCTTCAAGATTTTGTCATTGAAAAAATCATTGAGTAAGGAGCAGAGGGTTTGTGAGGAAACGGGACCGGGAGTGGAGCGATCGGAAGTGGCTAGGGCGTGAACCAGGGAAAATATTTCCCGAGGCTTATTGGCAGCTGAAGCCACTTTCTCAGTAAAGTAAGCGGTTTTGGCTGCAGTGATCGCTTTTTTGTATTCCGTGAGAAGAGATTTGTATTTGACGCGCCGAGATGGACTGTAGTTGCGTCTCCAAAGGCGTTCCGATCGCCTAAGATCGAGTTTGAGCACTTTAAGCTCGGGAGAGAACCACTTGTGAGCGTCATGGGGACGAACCTTTTTGACCTTTCTGAGCGGGGCGACTAGGTCGCAAGAAGAAGCGAGCCAAGTGCGAACGGTCTCAGCTTGGGAGTCAAGGGGGAGGTCGTTAAGAGCCGGGGCAGAGGAAGCCAGAGTGAGCGTGAGAGCGTCGAGGTCAATCGAATTCCAATTTCGGGCTAAGAGATTTTTAGGAAGGGAGGGCTTAGCAGCCATGCCCAGAGAAATGGAAAACGAGATATTAAAATGATCCGACCAGACACAGGGGGAAATAAAGAGAGAGGAAATATTAGAACAAGTAGACCAAATTTGGTCTAAGGTGTGGCCCTGAACATGAGTGGGAGCTGTGACGTAGGGTGTGAAATTCAGACAGTGAAGGGTGGCAGAAAAATCTTTAGAGGAAGAGTCTTCCCTAATATCGCCCGGCCAGAAGTTGAAGTCGCCGAGCAAGAGGACCGAGGAGTTATTGACCACCGAGGTGGCCAAAAGGTCATGGAGGGAAGGAACAAAAGAAGGCATAGATTGGGGGGGACAATACACGAGAATAACTGTGATAGGCACCAAAAGATTGAGTGAGCGGGCCACCAAGTAATCCACATTGGGTATAGGAGGATAAGCGAGGAGTTGAAATTTAAAAGAGGAACGGATGAGCATCGCCACTCCTCCGCCGGCTTTGCCTGCCGGGCGATCAGCTCGAAGGGCGTAATGAGAGTCGGGGAGGATGGCCAGAAGGTCAAGGAGAGAGTCAGAAGAAAACCATGTTTCGGTCAGGCAAAGAATGTCAAGGGAGTCTGTGGTCAAAAGGTTAAAGAGGGCCGTCTGATGCTTGACCGCAGAACGGGTATTGAGAAGATGGACAGAAGCAGTGGTGGGAGCAGGGAGAGGGGTGAACGGGCGAGGAATAGGGCAAGGAGTGATGGGTACCGGGTAGGAAGGGGGAGAAGAGAGGATACCATGAGAGTCGAGGAGCTGCAAGAGGGGGAGAGGCGGGGGGAGAGAAGATGACAGTGCTGTGAGCTGGGCAGCCGAATAAGCCACAGCAGGGGCAGAATGTATAGTCCCTAGTCCCGGCCCGTCGCGGACGGGCGCAGACGGGTTTAACTTAGGCGCAACTTCGGCACGCCTTCGTCGCGCCTGCTGCGCTCATCCGCTGCGCTGCCGAGGATAAGCGGCCATGTTATAGGGACACATGAAAGGGAAAGGTCGGTGGGCGTGGCAGGGGGTGGAGGAGCCAAACAACAGCGACACGGCGCCCGGACCCGGCCAAGATGGAAGACCAGCCCGTCCCACACCGAGAACCAGGTGAGGAGGGGGCGGTCAGCAGCGGGGGTCTGGGACGCGTGCAGGGGCAGGGCTGCAAGGGAGGATCCAAGAGCGCTGGGCGCTGTGGCGAAAGCGCGGAAAGTGCAGGTGCAATCGAAGTGATTTAAAAACAAGAAAGTCTCGTAACAGGTTGTTGCTCCCGGAGGCGCTTCGGGAGATTAGCGGTAAGATGCAGGAGTGAACGCACTCTCTGCCGTCCGCCTGAAGTACTTGCCAGGGGGGGAGGAGCCAAACAACAGCGACGCGGCGCCCGGACCCGGCCAAGATGGAAGACCAGCCCGTCCCACACCGAGAACCAGGTGAGGAGGGGGCGGTCAGCAGCGGGGGTCTGGGACGCGTGCAGGGGCAGGGCTGCAAGGGAGGATCCAAGAGCGCTGGGCGCTGTGGCGAAAGCGCAGAAAGTGCAGGTGCAATCGAAGTGATTTAAGAACAAGAAAGTCTCGTAACAGGTTGTTGCTTCCGGAGACGCTTCGGGAGATTAGCGGTAAGATGCAGTAGCACCGTCAATGTATGCTATATGATCCACATACAAACGTCAATGTTGTTACCAGTAAAAGGGATGTCAATGTCTGTCATAATCTAGGGATGCATAACCATGTAAATATTGGTAAAAACACAATACCAATTTACACTACGACAACTGGACACAAGCTATTGATAATGTCAACAAAAATGATACCACTGACTGTCTTATTATTTTTAGGAGTTCCAGTAAACTCCTACTATTGCTTTTGGATTTACCCAAGGTGATCTTCCCATCAAACCCAAGTCAGAGATGCGTGGTCAGACCGGCCCTATGACCCGCAACCATGCCTATCGAATAACAGGGCCAAGGTGAGGCCTTCCTTAGCCAAAAGATAAATGGATGCCAATGGAATACCTTGATCAATCCCACAGATAGACAGTTGCACCACAAACAGATCCGCGGCAATTGGCCTCAATAAAACACGTCTGGCAAAGGCTCGCATTCCCCAAAAATACCACACAGCTAGATGGCACATGTAGATAGAAACACTCAGCCACTCGGGACACAACATTCACACCACACATAGTGATTGCGCGTTCCTTTTGCCGGACATCTGGACACATACACACTGGCCCACACGAGCTCTCTCCGAGGTCGAGAGCCGTCTGTGTCCTTATCAAGATGCCCAACTCTGTTAACTCACAACTGTAATGCCTTTTAAGCATTCAGAAATCGGTTTATTGTACTTCAAGATATGTATAAGATATGTATAAATACAGCCAAAAAGTTGTACACCAAAAGACTTTCCTCAGACTCATTCATCTCATTTATTTAAACCAACTTGTTCCTGTTTTGCCAAACACCTCTTGTCTTTTCATTTTTTATATGATAAATTTCAATTTTGCAAAACCTGAGGGGCAGAAAATATAGAGTTCATTAAAGACACAGAGGCTAAGATTGTGCAAATCTCCTTTATTGCTAGCTCACAGCAACAACAATTGAAGAATATAGAACTTCAAGAACATTCTAGCAAGGTATCAAGTCCCCCCACATGCAGCCTCCTTTCTTCCTGGCAGTGATAAACTCTAAAATAATTTTTTGGGTTACTGCAAGGCCTACATTTCCGATAGAATAACATTGGAGTTATCTTATTACATTTCACAAGTGTAGTATACAATTTCCAGGTAACCAGTTCATGTTCATGCCTGGTGTTTGTGAAATTGGAACTAAATCCTAACTTATGGTGAAGTTGGATTTGAAGTAAATGGCACTTCTAGAAAGTTAGTCACAGAAAACATCGGTTCTCTTGGACAATGTAATACATAATAGATAGTAAGCACAATAGTAAATATAACTGAAGTAGGATGCAGAAGGAGACATTTTAAACAGAACACAATGAAGAGACCAAATACTGTTTGCAGAAGAAATAGTAAATCTATATTGAACAAATGCAGACCGTGCTCGGTGTCTAATGTGAAAAAGAACCAACATAAAAGGGGTGACAAATTGAGACTTAGAGCAGAGTTTCTTAATACAAATAAACAACCATTTTCAACTGAACAATATCACACAGCGGCCTTCTTTCAACTTAGAAGGCCAGACACGGTTCAATATAGCATGAGTCAACAATGTTGTGACTCCTTAAACAATTGGGGGGGGGGGGGGTTCTCATCAGGATCTTGGTATCCGGGACACCTGTAATGAAACTATGGAAATCTAACTGAGCAAGGGTACAGTGATAAGCAAAGAGATTATAAGGGTATTGGGGTTGGTAGTGTCCCTGATAACAGAGAAGAATAGTATACCAGAATTGGTGGTGTGCACACCAAATAGGTGGTAAGGAAGGCGTTACTAACGTGGGACGCACCTGGGTGCTTGGAGAAGAGAACAAATTAAAAGGTGGTTTCAGTCATACCTCTATTACATGCTCTTGCCACTGGATGGTGTTGGGAGTAGAAACCACTCTAGAGCATGCAAAAGAGGAACTTAAAGATATTGAAGTCTTGGAAAGAGAACTCATACGTGAGGCCAGAATAGCTGAAGCCAAACTACTTCTAGAGTAACTCAATAAAAACATTGAAGAGTACAACTCCTTTGAGTTAAAGAAAAAAGCTGACAAGGTCACTAAAGACATAAAAAAACTTAACAAAAGAGAAAGCCTACCCATATTTGAGAGAAGACTTTTACACCACAATATTTGCACAAGATAGAGAGTACACTTGGGGCAGATTAAAAAAGAACTATCCAGTCACTTATCGGAATCCTCTGCATGGTCGGATGACTCTAACATGCAGGAAGGGCCCAGTCGACCCAATACTTGCCCAGGACAGTCTTTTTAGCGAGAGGTCAAAGTGGCAGAGACAGGAACAAAGCATGGCACAAATATCCTGGGGAATGCCAGACCAGGAGGAAACACTACCAGTGGGGCCCACAGTGGCCATAACCTCTGTATCCACACTGGTCCAGGTTGATACTCAAGAGTTTCCTATATTTAACCTGTCACAACACACACTTTCCTCTACAGAAATTCCACTACTCAGTAAAGGCTTATCCTTTGCAATTACTGAAAAAACAGAATTCTTTACCCTCAAGACCAAGCTAATAAAATGTTTTCATAAAAGCAGACAAAGAATTTTCTTAATTGACAAGGTTGCCCCCTTGACTGACTCTGTAACTGGACTTAGATCTCCATCTTCATTCTACCAGGCTAATTCACTGATGCCACCAGAGTCTATCACCTTTGAGAAACTTGTTCTCCATGGATTTAATAAAGACCTCTAGAAGCTTCATTCCTTGCAACATCTCTTTAACTGAAAGCCAAGCCCTCTTGTCTCTGACAAGTTCATCATTTTGAAGCCTGCTGACAAAGGAGGGGGTATTGTAATTCAAGACCATTCCAACTATAACACTGAACTCCATAGACAGATCATGGATACCAAGCAGTGCAATAATTGGGAACTACTCCCTTGGTCACGATCAGAAACGAGATACTAAAGGTCACCACTAACTCCAAGGAACAGGGATATATATCCAAAAAAGAATTTGAATATGTCAATGTAGTCATCAACCGTTGAGACATCGACAACTAAGAGCCTGGAGGGATGAGTCAGATGGCACTGCAAGTATGGGAGCCGGTCATCGGAGGTGGCGGACCTCCTCACGCCTTACATTTAGATAATGACTGTTTTTCGATTGCATTACTCCGCATTTAGTCCTGTTTTTACTGTTTTATATTCACATGGCCCCGCTATAGATTGCTACCTTGTCATGGGAGGGTTGATCTGGTTGTCAAGTTACTGTAACATGCTCATGGGGATCGTTTAAGTCATTCCTTTCGGAGTTGTTTGGCCGGGGGGGGTTCACCGTTCTTAGCTACAGTTGCACTAGGGAGTGAGGTTGGTTCACGTTCCCCGAGCTGTTAAGGGTGGGCGACAGGCACTCTGCAAGTTGGGGGAGGTTGTTTTCCCACCAAGCAGGGAGGTAGGGAGGGGGGACGATGTTGGGGTGGGAGGGGCGTATAGGGAAGGGTGTTTGGTTTTTATTGTATATGGTACTTGTGCAATGTTGTTTCTTGCTGTGTCTCACATAATGGGTTCCACTGGGTCAATACCGCATTGCTATTTCACCACTGCTCATCACTTGCATGGCTGGCTTCAGCCCTTGGGGTCAGGAGCTGCACTTTCCGTTCCTGGGTTTACTTCCGCTCCATGGCGGGTAGCTCCCTGTATAAGGTGTTTCCATACTCCCACACATCGCATTACATCCTCCCAAAGGGGCCACAGTAGTTGCTTAATGCGTCCATCACCACATCTTCGACACCACTTTAACCTAGTTCCATTATACTCATGGGGTCTACTCTAGTGCTAAAAATACTAACGTGGAACGTTAATGGCTTAGGGGACAGGATCGAGCGGGGTTTATTCTTCAGTACATTAAACGTCAGACGCCGGACATAGTACTGATTCAAGGGACGCACCTGAATGGTAACTCATGCGGTGCTCTGAACAGATGGGGATACCGCATGGTTGGACACTCAGGGTTCACCTCGGGTTCATGAGGGGCTGGGTGCTTCTACGCAGACGATGTCCATATATGGTGAATAAGACTTGGAATGATGCACAGGGCAGATATCTTGTTTCTGTATCTGCCCCACCAGGCCTTCAGCGACCGCTACTGCGTGATATCGGGGGGCTCCTGCTCGAACTTCCAATAGGAGTGCTGGTATTGAGCGTTGACTTTAATCTCGCAATGGATGGATCGCGAGACCGCCTCTCTCCCAGGAATTACCCGCACGGGGGATCCCAATTGTCCAGGTTCGCATCCGCACTGAGTCTGATAGACGTATGGCGCTGGCTCAACGCTACCACAACACAATTCACGTATTATTCATAATAATAGCCAGTCCCGTATCGACCATATATTCACGCTTGCTCAGGATATCCAGTTTTTCGAAGCCTCCGATTGTTTAGCCAGTGGGATTTCAGACCACTCTCCAATTCTGACAACACTGACCATGGGGCAACCAAAGAGTCACTCCACCCTCACAATAAACCCGTGGGCACTTAGGGTGCCTCATATCAAAGAGGCTCTACTTAAGGACTCCGACTATTCTTTCAACGAAAACATAGGGTCGGTGTCGTCGCCCTCTGTACTTGTGATTGAACTCGAGGATGATATCCTCCTAAGAGAAAAAGCCCTTGCATCGACGCCCGATGCAGAGGCTCAACACTTGCTGGACATGGTGTGACTAGACTACCTTCGGCTTCTAAATGAAGCTGCCACAGCCCCATACCACTGCTATTCAACATAAAATATACGAACATGGCGAGCGTACGGGCAGGATTTTGGCTTGGTTGGAAAATAAAGAAAGAGCATACAGATGGATACATTCAATTCAGGGTGCAGATGGTGAACTCCTTACTGACCCCCAAGACATCACTAATACATTTGCAGCATATTTCTCCTCGGTGTACACACCGGCCGAGGATTCACAGTCCACCATGGCTTCAGAACTTTTGTCTACCATCAAAGTAGCTTGTCTGTCTACCCATGACAGGGACTCTCTTGAGGGCGACATCATGGTGACGGAAATCCAGAAGGCCATACAAGACTTGCGCTCTGGTAAAGCCATGGGAACTAAGGGGTTCCCGATTGAACTTTTCAAGCCAATGGCATTCAAGCTCTCCCCCACCTGTTAAGCGTGTATATGGAGAGTTTTGGCACTGGGGTGTTACCCCTTGAGGTCAGGCTGGCTTCCCTTGTGGTAATACACAAACCAGGCAAACCCGCAATGGACTGCAAATCTTATCGTCCGATTTCCCTCCTCACAGCAGAGGCTAAAATTCTTGCCAAGGTATTGGCCAATAGGCTTCTCCCATATTTGACCAGATTGGTACACCCTGACTAGTCTGGGTTCATGCCAGGCCGCAATACTGCCTTAAGCCTACGCCGTCTTATTGGGGTTTTGGGACGAATCGACACCATAAAGGAAGACACCATTTTGCTGTCACTTGACACAGCAATGGCTTTTGACACTATTGAATGGGAGTTCTTATTCACGGTTTTGGACCGGATGGGGTTTGGCCCCAAATTCATTAAATGGGTTAGACTCCGTTATTCCCAACCGACTGAGCAGGTGGTTGTCAATAACCATGTGTCAAAAGTGTTTCCGGTGCAACGGGGTACCAGTCAGGGATGCCCCCTGTCACCCCTTCTTTTCGCGCTGGTCCTCGAACCATTGGTAGTTTGGATCAGGGGAGATCCGATGATTAGAGGGCTGCTGTGGACTGACGACCATGAAGACAGTATTTCCCTATCCACGGACGACATCCTCCTTTACCTAGCCACACCAACGCGATCTCTCAATCAAGTTCTAAATATTTTCTGGGTATTTGGAGACCATTCTGGATACAGGATCAGCTGGTCCAAGTCGCAGCTGTATGTCCTTTGGGGTGACCCACTGCATAGCCCTAGGGGCTACAACATACCAAGGGCTTCACATGGTTTCAAATACCTCGTCATTTTTATCACCCCAGACCTGGTCATGTTTCATGAGTCTAACCTGCTCCCACCATTGACTCGCCTCCGCTCTGACGTTAAGCACTGGCATTCTCTTCCCCTTACTCTCCTGAGATGGGCAGCCCTTTTTAAAATGCTAGTGCTACCACGCTTTCTTTACGTGTTACAGAACTCCCCCACCATGATCCCCGACGTTTACACTGGGTTTGAGGAAACTGTGCGGGAGCTGCTCTGGGAGGGACGTGCCCCATGGATCTCCCTCAATAAGCTGACGATGGGGTGGTATGATGGGGGCATTGCATTGCCTGATATTAAGTTATACTATCAAACCTCTTAATTGATCGCCATCAACAAGTGGGCACACGGCGAGCATGATGACCCGAACTTTCGTACTGACCACTGGCTTTTGGGTAAGGGCGGTTAAAATCGGGCCCTGTACACAAACCCACGCAAACTTCAACGTACTGGTCCCACGGCGCGTACAGTCGAGACCTGGTATGGGGTCAACAAGAAAAGGGGTTGGCATAACAAACTCACCAAGGCCACCCCACTCTGGGAGCCCAACATGTTGGGCCAACTTAGTCCGTGCCCTGGATTCGATAAGTGGGACATGATAGGGATCTCGTCAGTGGGCGACATGTGGGTGAAAGGTAAACTAGCAACATTTGAAGATATGCAGGCTAAATATCACTTAGCTCGTACAGAGGCTTACCGATACCTACAGATTAGCCACGCGATTGCTGCTGCCCTGCCTAAAGAGGGCTCTCTGGCTGCATCCACCCTGCTGGAGGATAGACTGTTACTCGACCCCATGCTATCGAAGGCCATATCCCTCACATACAAGAAGGTTCTAAACAACCGACCTGACCCCATGACCCGATTACACCAGCGCTGGGGGTGGATCTGGGGGAGATCGAGGACGAGGACTGGCTGATGCCCTGGCGTCCCCTAGGGAGGTGGCCATTCCCTTGCGCCTGTGTTTGGTACAACTGAAAATCCTACATCACGTTTATTTTGACACACACACACTGTTTAAAATGGTAAGACAACCTGATCCTTTGTGCCTCCGGCGCTGTAATATGCCAGGCACCTTCTTCCACATATTGTGGGAATGTCCTAAAATGCAAACATATTGGGGGAACATTACGAAGCAGATGGAGAGGGCGTGTGATAAATCTTTGAAGGCTGCCCCCTGGCTCTGTCTACTCAACATGTGGAACGCCACGGATCTTACATAAGCAGAACAAGCTTGGGCTTCGACTGGGAGGTCACTCGCGAAACACAATATTGCGCAGAAATGGGGAGGAGAGACGACCCCAGTCCGGAGGGATTGAGCTATTGACATGGACAGGGCAATGATTGCCGAAAAAGACGTTTTCAAGCACAGAGGGTGCCCCAAAAATTGGGATCATAAGTGGGGAGGTGGAACAAATACAGAGGTGACTTGTGTGTATCCCCAACCATCGAGCTACGGCGAGATCGACACCTCCTGCTGGAAGTCTCCGGATTTGAAGACACACACAAGCCCTGATGTGAGCATCATGCTTGCTCCATTGAATGTCAACAAAAGGGAGGAGACTCTTTATTGTGAATGATTAAGTGCCCGGGTGCGGATTGCGACCTAACAGATATGTTATTCACACTTGTGTGGGGTGGCAGGGTGGTGGACTGTACTCAAATTGTACTGTATAAGTTGTATTTGCCATGTTTTAACAGTGGACTCATATACCGAATTACCCAAGTAATGTACCATGTCTTTTTTCTTTTGCTTAATAAAAAAATTGTTTATAAAAAAAAAAAAAAGAATATCTCAATGTAGAAAATCCACACACCCTGGTCCTATACACCCTACCAAAGGTACATAAAGATGCCACCAACCCTCCTGGGAGACCTCTCTCATCTGGATATGGCTCTATTCTGGAACCCGTAGGATGCTATATTGACATATTCATTAAAGATTTTGTCTCCATATAAGAAACATATGTAAGAGACAATATCATTATGGTTAATCTCATTGAAGCCATACCTTTCAATAGTGAAACTGATTTGTTAGCCACATTGGACATAGCATCCCTTTATATACCCATACAACAGGAAGACAGTATCAAGATAGAAGAGGACCAACTCAACAAACGAGTGCAGCCTAGACAAGTTCCCATCAATTTGATCTCACTTATAAACATTGCCCTACATCACAATTACTTTAAAATCTGAAGGAAAATTTTTCCAATACTGCCCTGGCACATCGATGTGAGCAGTTTTTGCTCCAAACCTGGCAAACATCTATCTAAGCCACATTGAGTAAAGCCATGTGTGTCTGATCACTGCTAATACCGCCCCATAACTAAACCGTGGAAGCGTTATATTGATGACATTTTCCTTTTGTGGTCTGGCCTTGAACATACTTTCCAAGCCTTCTTGGCATACTTTAATGGAGCCCAAAAACATCTCACTTTTACATGCTCCATACACAAGATAGAAATTGCCTTTTAGACCTTGTTATCAGGCATGAAGAAGGAAACCTGCACACCAGCCTCTACAGAATGTCCACAGAGAGAAACACCCTTCTGGCATATAACAACAGTCACCCTAGCGCTCTGCCTTATGGCCTACCCTTTGGGCAATTTTTTGCCTCTGCAGAAATTGTACCCACAAACAACAGTACTGCAGAAAGGATTTATCCTTCAAGATGAAGTGTTGTTGAGGGGATACCCAAAAAATGATGTGAAAAAATCACTCAAACATGCCCGGTATTGTGCCAGAGACATATTAACTTAATACAATGAAGCACCTCTAGACAAAATGGTCTGCGTTACCACTTTCAGTACGATTTGTAACCTGATAACAAAAATATTGGCACCTCATTAAAAATATGAACCTTTCATTGCAAACTCCCATGTTGGCTTTTAAGCACAGTAAAAACATCAAAGACCATTTGGTTCATTCCACCACACAATGCCCTAACACAGAAAGCTCAGGAACTCTTGAATTGGTTTGGGGTCTCCTCTCCTAAAAGGTCACTTTTGCTGTGATAATTGTATTGCCTTTACTTTTTCCTTTGACATCAAATTCTTATATTTATATAATTTTCTTTTGAATTGACACTAACACAATGCCAAAAACTGCATTTTGTGCCCAAGTGGAATGCCCTATGTTGGTCATACCTCACAACCTATAAAAAACAGGATTTGCCAACATCAAGCAGAAAAAGGTGCACAGTACCCACCACACAGTTGGTTTGCACATTTCATGAAAAGACTCACACAGATGATGATCTCAAGTTGCAAGTAATAAATGTGGCAGTCAGTTGTCTCTAAAAGAAGGCGGCAACATCTCTCATATTCTATAAAAAATGAAGTGCAAGTGTAGCCCCAGTGCAGGGGGGAATGCAGGGCTACACGATATTCTAAATATAGTGCAGCCCTTTGTATCTGAAGTGGGGGAGTGAGGCATTAAGCCCGGAAGGCTAATGCCTCACCTCGCCACTTCCCTTGTAGGTATGCCCCCAAGAAAATAAAAGCAGTGAGAAAGGACTTATTTAAACTTAACCATGATTGGGATGTTTGGAAATACATTGTAACTACAGGCGCCTGCAAAGACACACAATAGCAAAACTGTTACCGTAACGGTAGCAAAACTAAGGGGAAACAACGAAACAAGAATGAAATGTTATTGCATCAGATTAGAAGTGTGGAATGTACGCCAAGTATGAAGAACCAGTTCCCGCCCAAAAGACACTATGCAAGTATGATGCCCTGTACATTCTGCCCCAAAGATATCTGGGGACCCTACAAGTCATACGTCGAGACCCTTAACAAGAAACCGAGTCCCAGCTGGAACAGGGCATTGTCCCGGCGGGTGTGGGGTGATTCCGTCTCACCAATTGGATGTTTTTTTCTTATTTTTTATGTCAAATGTAAGTACACCGAACCAAGATGCAGGTTGTTCTTGTGGGAGGAGGGATTTTTATTGCTGGAAATGTTTTACAGCTGTGAGTGAGGTCGGTTTCAAGACCCTAATGTGTCAAGCGCTTATTAATGCCATCGGTCTACTTACCTGGTGTCTAGCCGAATATATTATCATAATGCATAAGACGCTAATTTAGAATGATGTGACAATCTATGACTATGGACTGGTGTACGAACATTCAGGTATATTTCTTTTGTAATGATGAAAACGGATAATAAAGTATTAAAAAAAAAAGTATGAAGAACCAGTTAAACATATTTTCTTTTCCCTTTCCCTTTAAGCTTAACTTTTTTTTAAAAAACTGAAGTTCCCAGGTGGAAAAGAATCAATGCATGTAGGGGATACTTTGAGATAACGGGATTATTATGTTTGCCAGTTGCTGTACATTGGCATCTGTGTGCAGTCTCAGCTAGCAAGGGGCAAACCATGTCATCCAAATGCACTATACAACACCGTAATGCCCGTCACAGAACACTGGCAAACCTTTTATTTAGTGTTCTGAAACCAACCTCAAAGGGTTTTCTCTAAACAGCAGGGGCAAATAAAGTTCATCAATGTAATACCACTCCCCTATTCGTTTTTAGGTCTGATGTTTTAGCTTTATTCCTAGCCTCATGTTTTCCCAAAAATGCAGTAGATAAATACAAATATAGAGGCTACCCATTAACACTCTTTCACCACTGGTCTGCCACTGAAAGAACGCTTCCTCCTGACATAGCAGAAAGCATTTTAATGGTTGAGCTTACTTCAACCATGGGATGGTTGCACTTTGAGAACCTGCATTTTGTTGCACATTTATACATGCCCCTAACAAACAACAGCTCAGTGGGAAGCAAACATTTTAGAAATGTGTACTTACAAGTCACATACTGGCACATTTACTTAAACATCTCATGATACTTCTTTAGGTGGACTCCGTACACTCACTCAGATATGAAGGCACGTACTGGCAAAACATCGTCATCCATCCAGGCAAATAGTCCTTTAAACATGGGACCAGCCTACTAGTGCAGACTCTGTCTGTACACTCTCACTGCCAGCTTCACTTGGCATATAAAAGCTGTTTCGCTAGTCTTTAACCCACGCCTAGGGAAACATAACTCACCTCTGAGATACGCTGTAGGTATGCCACAAAGCATGGTGCTTTGAGCTTAAAAGACGGAGAGCTATCTTTTTGAGTTTTAGTAAGTTGCTCATGTACTTGCAGATGACTATGCCACACACTATATCGAGTATACCATCCATAATTGAACTAACATACATGTTTCAAAGCATAGAGCCCCTTTCTCACCCAGTCACAGAGGGACTTATACATTCACTCAGATACTCAGAGCTCTTTATGTATGCACCAGTATCAAAGGCAGTTGACCAGATATCTACATTCCCCTCTATTCTCTAATACAGACACTGAGATATTCTTTAGACCACTTACAGAAATATTTAGAGATCAGTTGAGGTACTAAAACAGACAGGCTCATTACTCTGCTATAGGTGGAGTCCAACACTCACTCAAATATGTAGGCAAGTAGTGAAACAACCTCGCCATCTACCCAGACAAATAGTCCTTTAAACATGTGTCAGGCCTACTAGTGCATACTCAGTCTGTGCACTCTCACTGCCAGCTTCACTTAGCATTTAAAAGCCATTTGACAAGTCTTAAAACCACATTTTAGTATGCATAACTCACTTTTGAAATACTCTGTAGGAATACCATAAAGCCTAATGCTTTGCACTTAAAAGATTGAGATGTCCTTATGAGTATTAGTAAGTTACTCATGCACTTGCAGATTCTTATGCCAAGCACTACATAGAGTAGACCACCCATAATGCAACTGCAATACATGTTTCAAAAGCCTAGAGCCTCTCTCTTACCCAGTCACAGAGCAGCAGAGGAACTTATACATTCATCCAGATACTCAGAAAATGCTTATGTATGCCGTAGTATCAAAGGCAGTTGGGCAGACACCTACCTACTCCTCTATTCCCTCACAAACAGACTGAGGTATTTGTCAGGCACTTACATACACATTTAGAGAGCCATTGAGGTGCTAACACAGACAGTAACGTACTGGTACATTTTCTTAAACATCTTATGGCACTGACATAGGTGTCATACACTCACTCAGATATGTAGGAAAGTAGTGACACAACCTCGTCAGCTATCGAGACAAATAGTCATTTAAACATGGGTCAGGCCAAATAGTGCATACTCAATACCAGATTCACTTGGCATGTAAAAACCATCTGGCAAGTCTTAAAACCATTTTTAGGTCACATAACTCACTTCTTAGATATGCTGTAAGTATGCAATAAAGTACACTGCTTTGTGCTTGAAAGATATCCTTTTGAGTTTTAGTGAGTTACTCATGCACTTGGTGACCACTATTTCAATCACTGTATAGAAAATACCACCCATAATGCAACTGTTTCTATAGCATAGAACCTCTCTCTCACCCAGTCAAAGAGTGACAAAGGCAGTTACACATTCACTCAGATGCTCAGAAACTACTTATATATGCAGAAGTATCAAAGGCAGTAGCAGACACACCTACATACCCCTCTAATCCCTAACACAGGCATTGGGGAAAATGTCAGGCAACTTACATACACATTGAGAGAGCCATAGTCATATTTAAATAGCTGGTCACATACCTGCACATACCTGCACATTTTCTTAAACATCCCATGGCACTACATAGCTGGACTGCTACACTCACTGAACGGTTTGTGAAGTCGTAAAACCACTTTTTAATACAGATAACTCACCTCTCAGATATGCTGTAGGTATGCCATAAAGAATGATTTTGTCTGCTGAAAGGTTTGTGAGATGTACATTTGAGTTTCAGTATGTTATTCATGCACTTGCAAATGCCTATGCTAAGCTCTACATTGAGTATACCACCCATAATGTAACTGACATATGTTTTCTGAAAGCACAGCCACTCTCTCACCCAGTCACTGAGCGACAGAGGGAATTATGCATTCACTCACATATTCAGAAACTATTTGTGCATGCAGCAGTATCAAAGGCACTTGCAGACACACCTAGATACCCCTCTAATCCTTCACACAGGCACGGAGCTATTCGTTCAGCCTCTCACATACACATTTATGAAGCCTTAGAGTTATAAAACAGAAATTCATATACTGGCACAGTTATTTAACCATCTCACAGCACTTCTACAGCTGTACTCGTACACTCCCACAAATCTTGCTAAGCACTGACACACTCTAGTCTCTCATCCAGACAAGTAGTCCTTTAAACATAGGTCAATACAGATCAACTCAGTAATGGATATGGTAGTATACCCAGTGAGAGACTAAAACATACAGTGATGCACAGAAAGAGAGAGACATAAACTTGAACATTAATAAAGTAATGTTAGCTATGTTATAAAAACAGAATTGTTTACAATGGTATTGACCTAAGCTATTTATTTTGATTCTAAAAAGAATCAAGACACTGGATAAACTTGTGTTGTATATAAGGAGAAAAAGCCAAAAGAAAAGACTTATGACTAGAACTAACTTTTGCTAAGTTTTCATCCGTGAATGGATACATAGTTCTAAAACTGAACCTTTTGTAAATAAAGAAAGCTACTTCTAACATAACACATTAGTGCTTGTACTTGTAGAATCTGGACGATGTTATGAGATAAAGGATGGTTCTTTGATTCCAAAAGAGAGAATGGTACCTAGAAATGTAGAGAAAGTTACATCTGAAGAGGTTAAGGGAAGGTGGAGACAGGCCCCTGTTTATTAATGGAACTGTGGCAGTATTTGTAGCATTTGGTAAGAATCAATTGATATATTGAGAAGTTTCCTACGTAACTTCCGTGCAAAAGTGTGAAACAAAAGATAGGGATTTTGCAAGGAGTAGATCCATGCAAACTAAGAAAGTATACTGATTTACAAGAATATTCCCTAGCATGACTACTGAAGAAGGTGTGCAGAAGCACCTTCCATTACTTCAGAATGTTAGCTATTCACCACTCTGGAATGCAAAAATGAGTTAGGAGGCTTTATTATGTTGAAACTCATGCCCTATGTTTAGGAAAAATGAATAGAGCTCTTTTGCATGATTCAGTAGCAGAGTACGAGAGTTTGTGATGATGTTCAGTTTTGTTACTTTGGTCCTGAAGAGGAGTGTAGGGAAAATGAGGTCTTGGTATCTGCAGCTGTAGTGTAACAGGACACAGGTATTAGTGTTGATAACTTTCAGGAAGAGATTAGAAAGTTTAACAGAGTCTTTCCAGAAAAACCAAATTGTGTTTGTATATGTTGTTGAAGCACTCATTATAAAAGTCAAACTTGTTATGTTATTGTGTCTTCAAAAACTGAAAGAAGACAACAGAGATAAGTGGTAAGAATTTACAGCTGATTTATTTGTAGAGGAACGCTTTGATTGTCCCACATGACAAATTATATGTTAGTATTGTTATAATAAGTTGGAGCACAATAAAATGTCAGCTAGAGAAGTCCACAAGTTAGAATTAATTCCAGTCCCACAAGAACATGAAGATTTTAAATGTTTATGAATAAAATCTAATACAATGTATACATTGATTCCAATCTATAGCTTGTATGGATGTAAAGCCAGAAGTTACATCCAACTGAGCTCCAGAAAGATCTTAAAGGTGAGTTGTTCACTTTATTTCAAGCAGAATATTAAAACTGTAGGGGAGCAGAGAGATTTTAGAAGAAGCACTTATTCTAGTCAATGGTGTCCCTACCAAGAGGAAAAATATGGTAAGAGTTAGTGGACGTTAGTAAAGTAAAAACAAAAGCAACAGTATATCTGGTGCAAAATAATATTTATTATAAAAATAGAGATGTTCTTCAAGATATAACACATATGGTGAATGGCACATCATCCTCAAGAGGTCAGATTAAAAAGGTGGCTTGATTCAGATCAGAAGAAATTTATGAACACTACATAAACCATCCTCTACATTCTAAAGAGATTATTGGTGATGTTATTAATCTCTTTCAAATGAATGAAGTAAAAAGAGCACCTTTGAGTGTGTGGGAGAAAATATTAGAAGCTCATTGTTTTATGAATCTGTTTCCTACTGGAGTAGATGGTAAATATGATAACCACCTGGTACAAATACCAGCAACCGAGTACAGACCATCTAGACTATATTTAGAAAATCTTAGATTTTGCCAGTGTATTTCTAACATTTTCATCTACTGTTAGAAAGTGTCTTGTCAGTGCGCTCTTATGCATAAATCACATTCTCAAAACTAGAGTAAACCTGTAAAATCTCACAGCAAGGGAACTTTCTGAGAAAGTACAAGGAATAGGCGAAAACCTGGAATACAACTTGATCAATTTGAAGATGTGCCAACATGGCACCAACGAGTTTTGGTATCATAGACATGTTGAACTGAAATGCATGTTGACAAACCTAGGAGAACCTACTTGGTTTCTAACACTCAGTTGTGCTGAGTATACATGGGAAGACCTGATTGCAAACTCAAACATAGAAGGACATCAAAGTAAAGACAGCTGGAGAACTTCGCTCCGTGGACCCTGCAAATAATTGCAGATATTTTAACCATAGGTTTTAGGCCATGACGTATTTTATCTGCAACAAACTTAATCCCTCTCTTGGTGAAGTAACTGATTTATTTTTGCATACAGAGTACCAAGCTAGAGGTGCTCTACATATTCCCGTGCTTTTATAGGTAAAAAATGCCCTGAAATTTGGGACAGACACTGATCAATCCATCTTGTCTTTCATACAATAGTATGTGTCATGCGCCATCCCAAAGGACGGTTTTAAACTCATAGATGTGGGAAGTACTGTTGTCGGAAATACAGATGCAAAGAAAAAGGTTACACAAAATGTCATTTTGGATTCCCACAACCATTCATCTCAGAAGGAAGAGTTACATACACTGACATGGATACAACTAAATAAAACATACAACCTCAGAAGAACAGATGCTTCCAAGTATATCAATGAGTAAAACCCTGCAATTCTGAAGATGTGGAATGCAACTATGGATCTATAATTTGTTGCAGAAAACTCCATCACTGTTGCTTGGTACGTGACTTCATATATAACAAAATCAAAGACGATAGAGATGAAAGAGATGTGGGATGAGATTTCTGCAGGAAAGAGTCTTACCAAGAAATTGGACTGTTTTTGTTTGAAAATGCTTTCCCACAGAGAAATAGGATCCTATTAGTGCTCAAACCGAGTTCACTCGGCTAGTTTGCTCTCCAACTTAAGATGAATTGTATAGGTAAGATTAGGCCCTACAATACAGTACCTAGCATAATTTGATCCAGAAGTAGAGACATTTTGAAAACTATGTTGGATACATACTACCTATGAAGGAGTCTCCATCTTCAAAATATGTGTCTCCATGAAGTACTTCAGTACTATACATATTGAAGTAATGTAACTGGAAACATAGAAGAATGGAAATATGCAGCACTTGGATGTGGTGGTTGTTTGATGAGACATAACACAGAAAATCTAAATAACCACAGAAAGCGTAGTTGTCAAGAGAGAAGAGTTGTTCTGCTTGGCACTTTTGCAGTTGTTGAATGCATGGCGTGCTGAATCAGACTTACTTGGAAACTATGACTGTTATGAAGACTCTTTCAACGCTGTAAAATACAGTGTTCTATCCTTACAACATACTTCAAAATGTTGAAAGATGAGATTGAACAGGAAGAAAACTTTGCTGTTGGGATAGCCAGGGAGAGTTCATAATGAAGCCAAAGTTCTGCACCACCAAATAAAGATCGTCTTGGTGAACTAATAATTCAAAATGAAGCAGCTATAGCTACGAGTGGCGCATGCAATGCAGCAAGCAAGAGAGAAAACTATGTATTTTAAACAGTTAGTAAAACAATTTAACAATGAACAAAAATAAATTAGCAACAATGTTAAAGATAAAATCGAGCTTGGAATTCTCCACTTAAAGAAACAGTGTGAATGTTCTGCATTTCAACCAATTCTACTATACATTAGTGGTCAATTTGCCACTGGAAAAAGCTTCCTGATTAAAATGCTCACCAGCTGCACATAACATTAGAGGAATTACTCTACACTGGCTATTAATACTATCTGTTGAACATGGCAATAAAGTGGAATACCAGAAATGATCTGGTGACGCTTGTCATGAGGTATCAAGAGTGTTGAAAAAACTGAAGCTTCAAATATTTGATGAAGTAAGAATGGTATCAAAATAATGCTTGCCTTAATACACTGAAGAATGCAGCAGATGTTAAGAGCAAACTACAATGTACTCTTTGGAGGAAAGCAATTAATTGTGTTTGCTGACCTACTTCAACTTACCCCTGTATAAGGACAACCCATTTCACACTTATTGAAACAAAACATTGCCTAGGAAGTATTGGACACATAAATATTTGGTTAAACTTCAAATACAAGGAACAAGTGAAAAATATGTGTCAAACATCTGATGTGGAATATGGAGCTATACTGAAGGACATTAAAGTAGGAGTTCTGACAAAAGAGGGGAATTGTGCTTTGGAAAGTAACCTTATTAAACCTTATTAAAATACTATGGACCCTTTACAACAAAACTCTTCCTATTCTATAAAGTTGCTTGAGGAGTTTTACACTATTGTTGTCAATGCGATGCCGTTATTTTAAACTTCACCATCACTCTGCACGTCACGCCTCTTTCACTTATTGTGTGAGCACCTGAATTCTATTGTTGTGGAAATAAATGTTTCACATGAACTAACTTATGTCCCTATGTACATTATTCATTTTTTTGCTCCTTTAAAATAATTAATCTTCAACTCTCTAACCATAAGTGCTCTCCTTAGGATCACTTTATTATTGGACCTTTTGGCCACACCCGCACCATTGTTTTTTTACCGCAATCTCGTATTGTAGCATCAGAACTAATGTAAAATTTCATTGAACAATATAAATCTATATTTTATTTAATGCCAACACTTCAAGAATGCTCCAATGTTAATGTAGAAGTAATAGAATTCTTTATCAAATATTATAATTAAATCATAAAAGCACATAAAATTGATCAAACACACTTACTAATAACAACCATCTATCCAAAGGGTGATATTAATGATGTTCAGAACCACAAGTATTTCCACAAATAATTACTTTGAAAATGCTCAATGAAGGGCTACTGGCTTTTTACAATTTGTGGGTCCCATGATCTTACATTGGTCAGCCTAACCCCCAAGCAGTTGAATTGCTTCACCTCATTTAGTAGAGTGGAGTGCACCTTTATGACCCCTCTGTAAGACTTATGTGGGTTAAAAGCCATTAAATAGATTTTGGTGATATTCATTTCCAATCCAAATTCCTCACATGCCAGCCCAAACTGATCCACCAAATTTTGCAACTCAAAGGGGGGGTTCTAGAAATGAGTAAAGTGTCTTCAGAAAATAGCAGTGCTGCCACTGCTTGACCAGCAAGCTTGGGGAGACTCACCTCTGCAATCTGATAGTGATTTGATCTATCCATTGATATAAAGGGTAAACAGGGCGAGTGCAAGGACACATCCTTGGTGCACTCTTCTGTTCACCCTGATCCAGTCTGTGAACACCCTCTCCCTCCCCCACCTGACTTGGGCATAGTTATCCTTGTGGAGTCTTGTGATAATAGGTTACTCAAAGCCCCCATTTTGTTGAGGGCTGCCCAAAGGTTTTTTCGGAGAACTAAGTCAAATGTGGCATGAAGGTCCACAAAAATGACATATACATGTTTCTTTTTAATTGCCACGTATTTCCATAGTGTAAAATGGAACAATTGATCTATGGTACTTGTATCCTCTCTGAAACCTGCCTGCAGATGTGTCAGTATGTTCTCTTGCCTCATACAGTCAAGAAACCTCTCCAACAGGTGCCTACAGAATATATTCTGTGCTATAGTAATTAGCCTAATTGGACTATAATTCACTGGGTTTGTTTTGCCCCCTTTTTTTAATATAGGGCCACCTCTACACCTAGCCAAGAATTAGGTATTTCTGCTTCTTTTAAGATGGCATTGAAGCAGTGGTTTAAGATCACACCCCAATTTCAGGTTCTGCAAGGTATAAGTCACCCGGAATTCTATCTAGATCTGCTGCTTTGCCTCGTTGGAGACTAGCAATTACTCCCTGAGTTTCTTCTCTAGTAAAAGATGATCTATTACCTGTCTACATTGGGGGAAGGACTAACTGGGATCTCATTGGTCCCTGGGCTTGTATCTTTTGGTCCTGCATAACGTTTGCTAAAGTGAATGGGGAAGTTTTCCTCTGCAACTGGGTCTTTCAACCCTCTAACTATGAAAGGCCAGCAATTCTTTACTATTTTTGGCTTGTGCCGCCACAAAAAGATCTCTCCAGAAGCCTTCATGCCTATAAAATCTACATGTTGCATTAATAGAGTATGTGGCACTACCTCCAGACCCGCTGACTTTGATGCTGGGGAACCGGCTTAAATTCTCAGCGATGGCTCAAATATTCTGTGATTCTAGGTCAATCACTTAATCTCCCCGTGCCTGCCACAAACAAGCATTTGCAATCCAATGGTCTTGCATCTTTGTGAGAGTTTGTGCTATTGGCATTGTAAATGACAATGCATTTTACTTATGTGTTGGTTTAGAAAACAGAAAAATAAATGGCATTGACATTTACAATGCCAGTAGATTAATCTCTTGCACATGCGAGACCTCTTGCATTGCAAATGCTTGTTTAGCATAGAATCCTACAGGAAATGAATTTGCTTGACATTTGTCAAGCCCCAAAATTTAGAATCATTTCCATTTTACTCAAGTGGAGCTTCATCTGGGGCACCTGCTTTGTTTATATTTGTAAGTGCTTCCCATTGACGTTTAATTGAGATGAAATGAGCATCATGGCCATAATGGAACCTTATCTTTTCCCAGAAGAGTCTTCAATTTTGCCTAAAAGATGTGTACCCAACTGCGGTAATTTCCACTGGCAAATTGGGAAATGCTTTTCCATTTTGTAAATGCCTAGTGTATATTCTACACTACTGTTGTGTAATGGACCACCTATTTACGCATTTCTCTATGTCTCTGCTTACCTTTTGATTCACTGCGTTTATAATTTCTTTTCTACATTTTGAATGTATCTCGAAGTCATCACAAATTCATCATGAATAATAACTGCACCTAAGTTCCGGTTTCCTGGAAGAGTCGCAAGGATAGTGTGTGTTTGTAAAAGTGTTTAAAATGGGGGGCATGGCCAACAAGATGGCCGAGTAGGATGTGTGTTGTTGAGCTCCGTCCTAACATGGCATAAATACGGCATTATCCTGCGGCACTGATCCAGGCCCGACCTTGCCCCGTAATCCTTAACGTCCGGTCAGCCCCTTGGGAGGGCTGGAAGCTGTGGGGAAGTAAGTCGACGGACTTGCGGCAATGAGAATGAAATGCGGTCTGAAAGCAGAGCCGCCATCTTGGTCTGAGGGGCGCTCGCTGTTGGGTGCGGCGGGGACCCGGAGCATGCAGTCTCCACGCCCGGACCTCAGATCTCAGGACGAACAGGTCAGCAGCGGAAGCAGTGAGCGTACCGATCTGGGAGCTGGGCTTGGACGGTAGTGGGGCCTCTGCAACCAGCTGCCAGAGCTTCGCGGGGGGGCCGGGGCATTACCTACGAGGCGGTCAGGCCGTAGACGCAGGTATACTTGGAGGACATTGGAGGCTGGAGAGTGCTGTATAGGGGGAGCGTGGACAGACTCGTGGAGTCTGGGAGGTGCCCAGGCCTCCAGTGACGGGGTGGTGGAACCCCTCCATGTGGCACGGTGGAGAGAGACCGCCAGAAATACACAGAGTGAATGCTCGTGGCCTACATTGGCTAGGCAGTTATCTGGGGGGGGCGGTGTGCCGCCGATGCATGCTTCAGTTGAACTCTGCTAAGGTTGGTGGACTATACTGGTTGTGGAAGTGAGAGGCCTGCAGCGGATTCTGGTGCTGGTGAGCATTCTCGGTGGAATTGTGCAGCAGAGGGGTGGCCTGGGTGACCACGGCACCCTGGGATCCAGTGGCTGGTGCTGAACATGATGGGGTCCCCCTGGCTATGATTGCCTGAGTTCCTGGGTGACGGAGGAGTCAGATTGTTGTGGTGGGAACGAGGACGGCGGAGTGGACTCCAGGGTTAGCCTGCACCGGTCAGAGTGGTGGAGGTGACTTATTGGCACCCACCATGGGCAAGGATAAGGGTGCTAATGCGCAAACAAATAAAATCCTGAATTTCGCAGAGCCCCTACCCAAGGGGCTACAGCAGAAAGACCCGTGAGATGAGGCCAACGATGAGATGGTAACGGGTGAGGACGCGCGAGATCCCTCTCTGAGAGATACACTGGTGGCTGTAAAGACGACAAGAAACGAGATGGTGACCAGAATCGACATGGTGGCGATCGATGTGAGCCTCCTGCAGTGTGGCTTGCACAGTCTCGGACAGGGTCACCTCTGCAGAGCAGAATGTGGACACTCTTCAATTGGAGGTAAAGGCTCTACGGACCACAGTCATGGACCTCCAGAGGAAGACGATTAGGCTGGACGAGAGCACGGAAGATCAGGAGGGGCAATCCAGAAGGAACAACCTGAGGTTTGTGGTGCTTCCTGAGAAGACAGAAGGGCCCTCCACTGAGTTATTCTTGGAGGACTGGATAATGAAGATCCTGGCTCCTGGCAAACCAACCACATTTTTTAACATTGAAAGGGCCCACAGGGCATTGATTCCCTCGCCGAGACCAGGGGTACCGCCACGGGCCATTATAGTCCGCTTCTTTAACTACCGAGACCAGCTCCTACTGTCTACTCGCACCAAGCCCAACTTACAATTTGAGGGGCACCATATTGCTGTCTTTCCTGACTATACCCAGATGGTGCAGGGCCAATGAAGTACATTTCTGACTCTAAAGCGGCGTATGAGGGAAGCAGGGCTGAAGTAAAGCCTTCTATATCCGGTCAAGCTCCGGGTGGAGCATAAGGGCAAGACTCTGTTCTTTGGATAAGCAGAGGAGGCCTCCGAATGGGAGGACAGCACCGGAGACTGGGAGCTCCGGAAGAGGAAGCAGATGCAGTTGGGACAGCGCACAGTGTCATTGAACTGGAATGTCCGACGACACCAAATGTTTGAAGGAATGGGACTGTGATTGGCCGAAATGCGTCATGGCGACATGGTGATTACTGAATGAACAAAAATCAGCACAAGAATTGGGTCTGCTCTTGTCCTTTCACATATAGGAAAACGTCAGACGAGTTTTCTGAATATATATATCTATATATATATATATCTATCTATATAATATATATATATATATATATATATATATCAAAAATCAAAGTTGCCTTTTAGTGAGTTACACTCACAGGACGGTAACTGCTGGTAACTCCAAAGCGCCTCATGTCTGGACACTCTCCTCCTTTGTATGCTGCCTACGCGTTTTGGGCTAGCGCCCTTCTTCCTGGGCAGTTGAAACAATGAAATGTCACACAGAGACCACCAGTAACATCCCCTTTATATTTGATGCTAATTTGCGCTCAGGTCAATATTTTGCAAAGATTTCAGGGACTGGAAGACGTTTTCACACCCATGTGGGTCGATGACATCCATTGCACTATTAAAACTATTTCAAAAAGGATCCATGACGTGTCCCTCACTATCGCACTTGTCCATCCTCGGCTCCAGCACCAGCCTGTTCATACACCGCTGCCCCAATGAACAAATGATGAGCCACTCGGGTAACATGGCGGTGCAAATTTGTGGCCGCAGACAGGGCCACTGAATCCAACAAATCGAAGTTGCCTTTTTGTATGATGCAGTCACAGGACAGTAACTGCTGGTAACTCCCAAGTGCCTCATGTCTGGACACTCTCCTCCTTTGTATGCTGCCTACGTGTTTCATGCAAGCGCCCTTCTTCCTGGGCAGTTGAAACAATGAAATGTCACATGGAGACCACCAGTAACATCCCCTTTATATTTAATGATAAATTGCGCTCAGGTGAATATCACGCAAAGTTCCTGGGACTGGAAGTCCTTTTCATACCCATGTGGGTCGGTGACATCCATTGCACTGTTAAAACCATTTAAAAAAGGATCCATGACATGTCCCTCACTATCGCACTTGTCTATCCTCCATCACCAACTTGTTCATACACCGCTGCCCCAATAAACAGATGATAAGCCACTCATGTAACATGGCAGTGCAAACTCGTGGCCGCAGGCAGGGCCACTAAATCCAAAAAATCAAAGTTGCATTTTTGTGAGATGCACTATCAGGTCAGTAACTGCTGGTAACTCCCAAGCGCCTCATGTCTGGACACTCTCCTCCTTTTTATGCCTCCTATGCGTTTCGGGATAGCGCCCTTCTTCCTGGGCAGTTGAAACAATTAAATGTCACAAGGAGACCACCAGTAACATTCCCTTTATATTTTATGAGAAATTGCGCTCAGGTGAATATTTTGCAAAGATTTCTGGGACTGGAAGTCGTTTTCATGTCCAAGTGGGACGCTGACATCCATTGAACTGTTAAAACCATTTCAAAAAGGATCCATGACGTGTCCACTCTATCGCTCTTGTCCATCCTCCAGCACTAGCACCAGCCTGTTCATACACCGCTGCCCCAATAAAAAGCTGATGAGCCACTCGGGTAACGTGGTGGTGTAATCACGTGGCCGCAGGCAGGGCCACTAAATCCCAAAAATCAAAGTTGCCTTTTCGTGACATGCACTCACAGGGCGGTATTTGCTGGTAACTCCCAAGCGCTTCAGGTCTGGACACTTTCCTCCTTTGTATGCTGCCTACGTGTTCTGGGCTAGCGCCCCTCTTCCTGGGCAGTTGAAACAATGAAATGTCACATGGAGACCACCAGTAACATCCACTTTATATTTAATGATAAATTGCGCTCAGGTGAATATTTCGCAAATATTTCTGGGACTGGAAGTCGTTTTCATACCCATGTGAGTCGCTGACATCCATTGCACTGTTAAAACCATTTAAAAAAGGATCCATGATGTGTCCCACAATAGCGCACTTGTCCATCCTCCAGCACCAGACTGTTCATACACCGCTGCCCCAATAAACAACTGATGAGCCACTCTGGTAACGTGATGGTACAAAATCCTGGCCACAGGCAGGGCCACTAAATCCAAACAATCAAAGTTGCCTTTTCGTGAAATGCACTCACAGGACGGTCACTGCTGGTAACTCCCAAGCGCCTCATATCTGGACACTCTCCTCCTTTGTATGCTGCCTATTTGTTTCGGGCTAGCGCCCCTCTTCCTGGGCAGTTGAAACAATGAAGTGTCACACGGAGACCACCAGTAACATCCACTTTATATTTAATGATACATTGCACTCAGGTGAATATTTCACAAAGATGTATAGGACTGGAAGTCGTTTTCATACTCATGTGGGTCGCTGACATCCATTACACTGTTAAAACCATTTCAAAAAGGATCCATGATGTGTCCCACACTATCGCACTTGTCCATCCTTCAGCACCAGTCTGTTCATATACCGCTGCCCCAATAAAGAGTTGATGAGCCACTCGGGTAATGTGGCAGTGCAAAATCCTGGCCTCAGGCAGGGCCACTAAATCCCAAAAATCAAAGTTGCTTTTTCGTGAAATGCACTCACAGGACGATAAATGCTGGCAACTCCCAAGCGCCTCATGTCTGGACACTTTCCTCCTTTGTATGCTGCCTAAGCGTGAAATGTCACATGGAGACCAGCAGTAATATCCCCTTTTTATTTAATGATAAATTGCGCGCAAGTGAATATTTTGCAAAGATTTCTGGGACTGGAAGTCCTTTTCATACCCATGTGGGTCGCTGACATCCATTGCACTGTAAAAACCATTTCAAAAAGGATCCATGACGTGTCCTACACTATAGCACTTGTCCATCTTCCAGCACCAGCCTGTTCATTCACTGCTGCCCCAATAAACAGCTGTTGAGCCATTCGGGTAATGTGGCGGTGCAAAGTCCTGGCCGCTGGTAGGGCCACTAAATCCAAAAAATCAAAGTTGCTTTTACGTGAGATGCACTTACTGGGCGGTAACTGCTGGTAACTCCCAAGTGCCTCAAGTCCAGACACTCTCCTCCTGTTTATGCTACCTACTCGTTTCAGGTTAGCGCCCTTCTTCCTGGGCAGTTGAAACAATGAAATGTCACATGGAAACCACCAGTAACATCCACTTTACATTTAATGAAAAAATTGCGCTCAGGTAAATATTTTGCAAAGATTTCTGGAACTGGAAGTCTTTTTCATACCCATGTGGGTCGCTGACATCCATTGCACTGTTAAAACCATTTCAAAAAGGATCCATGACATGTCCCACACTATTGCACTTGTCCATCCTCCAGCAGCAGCCTGTTCATACACCGCTACCCCAATAAAAAGCTGATGAGCGACTTGGGTAAAGTGGCGGTGCAATCTTGTCGCCGCAGGTGCTGGAGCGGGTAGTACAAAAATAATCAACTAATAGTAATCTTATTAATTTGTTTGAAGTGGAGACTTACCAATTATATTAACACAAGAATTACACGTGGGATTTGCACTTTGCATGGCTAAACTAATTGTATACTAACATATGTACGCATATTAATAGTAGAAAATTAGAATATTGCATGATATATGTTGCTTTTGTGATGTAATTGTAAGTTGCGCATCATTGAGTGGGTATAAACACTTTGAATGTTGCTATTCTGCTAGATAATTACTTACACATAAGGGAATTAGTGAGGGTTTAACATTTTATTAGCCATTTCCATGTTTTAATTACGTTTTTGTGTTTGTTTTGCTTAAGTTGACCATTTCGGCCTATTTCAAGATGGCTGACCAAGACGTATAACTTGACTGCACCTGACACACGAGGTTCTTGGTGAACTGCGCATGCGTCACTGCCAGCAACAATGGCCTAGTCCTGACCCCTGGAGATGATGTTCTTACCAAGGACACTCTGGGAGCTTCGCCAAGGATAATACAATGGACTGTCTTTAAAACCGGAACAAGCAAGTGCGATGACTTAATCCTGCGGACTATGTGAGAACTTTACCGCTTGACCCCAAATCCACCAATGGGGACAGTCTAAAATCCCAATCTTGATAGTTTTTGACATTATTTTCATTATAAAAGTAGGTAGGGAAGTGAACTAAAAAACTCTCTCTTCTTTGACGAACACGATTTACTGACGTTATGCTGATGGAGAGGACGGTGACACTGCTGGACAGCTGTTATCCTGAATCTTTGAGAGACTCAATTGCAGCCTGACTTTGATGAATTTAAAGGTTTTTCCACGACTTGACTGACTTAGAGGACGACTTTTAGCCAGATTAGGTAAATATGATGTTCTGTGGTTTGGATGATGATTTCTAACAATTTGCAATATTATTAGATAAACGATATTTGATTAATTGATAAATGTGTTGTTTTGATTATTTGAAGAAGAAAACTAGGATAAGAGAAGAGTATAGATAAATGAATTGGATCACTAAACTACAAAACAACTAAATTGATTCATCACCCAATGAGGGGAATATCACAAGGTTGAAGTTAATAAAGTATTCAATGCATTTAGGGTTTAGGTAAAGATATTCCTTTCATGTCAGCGTTTGGAAACTTATTCCTCTAGGGAAGCAGATCAATGAAGTATGAGTGTTGGTGTTATGGGCCCCACCAATGAATGTTTTGAGTGAATTTGCTATTGCGGTATTTGGTCTGTGAAAAAGGGGGAATTTGATGTTCCACGCTGCAACAGTTTTTCTGGTAGCAGAGTTATGGTTTTTATTGTTTTGGTTTGGTGAATATAGCTTGTAAATTGCTTATTGATTATTGGTTATTGATTCATATTCGTTTATGTATTAACACTCTATGTTGAGTCGCGTTGAGTTTTGTGTTGTTTTACACGGCTTCTGAGATGTAGGAAGTCGGAAGTTTGTAACGGTTCCGTAGTAGAGCAGAGGTAAGCGCTGTTCTCGGGAAAGACGAAATTGTTGTTACCCTGTAGGTACACAGGGAGAAACGTGTAACGATTGAAGTTGTACGACGCATTGTCTGGGTTTGAATCGGTGACATCGTCGTGTGTTGCCATTAGAGACATTTTCTGTGTGAGAGAAGTGTGTATGATAGCGAAGGTCACCTGTGAAACTTTGGTCTTAGGTACCAGGAGTCCAAATGGCATTCCGATAACGCTTATCAGCTTATCACTGGAAAGGTAACAGGTGTTCTCTGAGCTTGCTAGAAGGACAAAGTAGAGGGAAGCGCTGCTTTGTTAACGTATGTCATAATTCTGTAGTAGGACAGACTGTTCGCTGTTCTCGGGAAAGACAGGATTCTGTGTGAATGTACTACATTTTCTAGTGTAAAAGTGCGTGAATGTAAAGGCATTTGGGTTAATTGTGAAACTCTAGTTTTAGTTCTCAGGAGCATTGGGTCTCCAACTATGTGTCTTAATTCTGGAGAAACGGTTAACTAATGCTTGTTAGAAGGGTAAGGTAGAGGGATGCGCTACTTTATCAACGGAAGTAACGATTGCCTAGTAGGGCAGAGGTAAGCGCTGCTCTCGGGAAAGACGGAATTCTCGTGAGAAAGGTCTATTGCTATTCCTTGGTTAGCGATCGGACAATGGTGGTGTTTTTATGTTGTTACTAACAGAATTGTAAATTTGAAACAAAAACGGACAGAGTGGATTTTGTAAAGGAGGGGTTGACAGGAGCAGGAGCTGCGGAAGCGGCTGCTGACATCAGAACGACCGCGCTGGGATTGGACAGTCAGTCAGAAACGTAAAACGCTCCGGATTGGTGTGTTAGTGTGCGCCGCGCTAAGAGTGGAGAAGTACAGGGTGACGTAGACGCTCCGGATTGGTGCGTTAGTGTGAGTCACGCTGGGATTGGAGAATTGCAAAAGTGACATAGACACTCCGTATTGGTGCGTTAGTGTGAGTCGCACTACGATTGGACAGAATAGCGGTACAGTGTAAGGAGAGACTAGTGATACACGGAAAGAAAGGACAATGTATTACGATCCACCAGAAAAGGAGAAAAAGTCTTGATTTGGTAGAATTAAAAGGTGGTTTAAAAAGGACAAACCGATTGTAACTATGGAAGGACAGTTACTTCCTCCGTCGAAAACCCCTGCATCCTTTATGGCTGCGAAATATGGATATCACACCTGTATGTGGTTAGACAATTGGGACAAGTATACCGGAAAGGACGGAGTGTTGGCTTTTCCAGAACATGGTTCATTTAATTTGGCAGTTTTGAGAAATTTAAGAGAGAAAATTATGAATTTAGAACCAAGACCTAGACCAACACAATTTGAGGCATTGACGGAGTGGGAAGAAGAGATGCATGACCGAGAAAGACAGAGAAATGGCAGAGGATATAGGTACATGTTTGGTGGGTCATACGGACATGAGACTCATGATGATCGAATGAGAAGGTGGCGGAATGCGAGTATGACTGAGGGTTTGTTTCCCATAAGAACTGCAGGAGAGAATGAAGGAAGAAAGTGTGTAGAAAAGAGGCATAATGTGTAATCGAGAGGGTATGGAGTGAATGAATCAGAGGATCATGTTCTTGATGACATGTTCTATAAAAAGCCACCCCCATATCGACCAGAACCAGATATATTAACCCCAAGTGCCCCAATGAAAGAAACAGTACGAATCATAAAATCGGAACCAGAGTTCCAAGATTAGGAAAGGAACAATTCCATTAGAGAGGTAGAAAAGAAGTCCGGAGGTAAAATAAATGAAGAAAATTCAGGAGAACTAGCGAAAAACGACCCTAGAATTAACAGAGGAAATAGGAGAATTGACTAAAAATCTGGAAGCTGTAACAGTTCCAGTAACAATAGGTCCAGTAATGCCTATTTTTGATAAACAGAAAGATAGCGAACATTGTTTGACGGTCCCTTAAAAAAGTAATAAACCGGTTGAACAACCAAAAATGAGTCAGAATGAGAATCCATGGAGACAGACTATGAGAATGATTGAACCGAATTTTTCAAATAACCCGTTTGTAGGCCAAAACTGTGCAGAAAGGCGTATGACAATAGTGGAGTCAATATCAGAAACACAAAAGGATTTTGGACAAGGAAATGTAGAGAAGCCAGTAGGACTATCTACAGAGGAATTGAGTGAATGGTTGAGAAGCTTGCAGAAGAAAGACAAAGAATCTCAGTCAATAAATGTGGCCAAAAAACGAATGGTACTGGAAGAGTTAATAATAGGAACTATCCCTACGGAAAAGTTAAAAACTTACCAAGATGAGGAGTTGTTATTTCTGTGTAAAAGCTGAACATGGAGAGCAAAAAGTCTCCATGAAAGATTAGAAGAAGTGGCAAATGAAATGGGTATTGATATTGAAAAGGTAAAAGCACTACAGAAACCATATCGGGTAGATTTCACTGAAAAAGACATTGAAAACATGAATACCACAGGACGAATAGGTCAGATTAAAGAGATAATTATTTTGTTAATGGGGAGATGTGGACAAATGGAAAAGTAGATGGTATCGTAAACGAGATGAAGTTTCAGATAAGACTTTTTCAGCTTTCCCTGTCAGAGAAAAGGAGAAGGTTGTGACAGAATGCCCTATGAGAGAGATTCCAGGAGGAGGATATGTACATGTCCCATGGACTAGACAGGATATTTTGTTATTTACGAATGACTTCCCTCGACTACGTGAAAAAACCCGTAGAGTGGTATAGACAGGTGGACAGATTTGTAATATTGTCCAAAGTACTGTGGATTGATCTAAATAGCTTGTTTGACCAGCAGATCTATGGACAGAGTGCAAAATCATGATAGATTGTCCAACACAGGAATACCCAAGGGATCCAAAAACAGGGGCTCCAGACCCCAAGGTGATGAAGAAATATGAACAGGTTATGGCATTTTTGAAAAACAAGGTACCTCCTAAAGAGACAGACTGGGTAAAAATTGACAGAACACATCAGGAAAGCAAAGAATAAGTACATGCCTATTATGAGAGGTTGATTTTGGCCTTTAAACAATTTAGTGGAGATGAAAATCTAAGTGAAAAGGATTTGAGTCATTTTGTGTACAGGTTTGTATATGGTCTTCATCCAGAAATTAGTGAGATGATAAAGCAGCATACCGTAGTTTGGCAAAATAAGAAAATAGACGAAGTGCTTAGACATGCTAAATATTTCAGTGATGAAATTGAAGCAAAACAGCGAAAATTGAAAGAAAAGGCTATGTGGGCACAAGTAAAGGTAGCAGAGAGACAGGAAGCTCAATTAGCAAAACAAGCAGGGTCAAGACAAAAATGTAATCCTGGGAAAGCTAAAGGAAATATCGAGGAAGCTAAAAAGAAATTTCCGTGTCATAATTGCGGTAGGATAGGGCATTGGAAATCCGAGTGTAAATTTCCTCCGAGTACTAACGATGAAAATGCATCATTGAATCCACAGGTGCAGAATGAGGTGAGTGGTCAACAGCAGCGACAACAGCAGGTTGTAACACAACAGAATCAGGTGCCAAAACCACCTTTTCCACAGAACAAAAATTGCCAGAAGTATAGTAAGGAAAATGGATTCTACGACGAAGAACAGGTAAAAAAGCCGCCCCGTGCTAGCGCTGCTTCGCAGTATTGGCTGCAACGCGATGAAAGCGATTCAGAAGAGGGTTATTGACGGTGCCGAAGAGAGGAAGAAGAGTGCGTGCTTGGCGCAACTCTAGAAGTAGACAAGACAGGCCCATTTGTAGAAAGAAAAGTTAACAATGAAAATATTACTTTCCTAGTTGATACTGGTGCTACTCGATCAACTGTTAGATCAGCTGATGTCAAGAATCTTCCTCTCTCGGATGAAACGATTCAAGTAGTTGGTGTATCCAACAGACAGATTAAAACTTACCTTACAGAACCAGTGAAAGCTAGTATAGGGAAATTCTCTGAAATGCACCGGTTTGTCGTGTGCAACACTAGTCCTGTGAACTTGTTAGGTAGAGATTTATTCTGCAAGATGAACTGCACTATATTTTGTACTCCAGATGGAATAGCCTTTGAATCACCAGATGATGATGTGCTGTATAAAATGACAATGGCAAACAGGGAGAAAGAGGTTACTGGAACCTATGCTATATTTAAACCTGACGAATTACCAAAAGAATTAAAACAATCTGTAAAAGCAGAAGTTTGGGATTTCACAGGAGAAGACGTAGGATTGATGAGAAATGTAGACCCAGTAAAAATAACAGTAAAAGAAGGAGTAAGTTATCCAAATGTCCCTCAATATAAATTGACTCCTGAAATAATCGAAGGAGTTACTCCTGTGATTGAGAAAATGATAAACCAAGGAATTTTGAGAGAAATAATGAGTACCCCATGTTATTCACCAATAATGGGACTGAAAAAACCTAGTGGGAAGTTCAGGATAGTGCAAGATCTGAGAAAGATAAACAAAATTGTTGTACCATGTTTTCCCATTGTACCGAATCCATCTGTGATTTTATATCAGATCCCTCATGACGCAGAATGGTATACAGTGATTGATCTATGCCATGCTTTCTTTTCCATCCCTTTGCATCATGACAGTCAGCAAATTTTTGCATTTCGTTTCGGCGAGCGTATTTTGGCGTGGTGCCGAATTCCGCAGGGGTATACAGAAAGCCCCTCAATATTTAATCAGCTATTGAAGAAGTCTTTGGAAAGTCTAGAAATGCCTGAAAATTCTGTATTGGTTCAATACATCGATGACGTGCTTGTGGCATCGAAAACCCGTGAAGCTTGTGAGCTAGACACGGTAGCCTTGCTTAATCATTTGGCAGATGGAGGACTAAAAGTGTCACCATCGAAATTACAATTTTGTAAGAAGGAAGTACAATATTTAGGACATAACATTGAAAAAGGACAGAGAAGAATAACCATAGACAGAATCAGGATCATAAAGAGAATGAGTCCACCAATGACCCAAAGAGAAGTGAGAATGTTTCTGGGAATGGTTGGATATTGTCGTCAGTGGATTAGCAATTTTTGATTGATTGCAAAACCTTTGGTACGACTGACAAGAAGTGATGTGAAAGATCCCATCGATTTGAACAAAGAGGAATTGACAGCATTCAAAAGATTGAGAGAAGGATTGTGTGAAGCACCTGCATTAGGTATGCCTGATTATGAAAAGGAGTTCAAGTTGTATTGTAGTGAGAGAAATGGATGTGCACTCTCTGTTCTAGTACAGAAGCATGGAAAACTCAGGAAACCAATTGCATATTTTTCATCCATGTTGGACCCAGTAGCTGTAGCCCTACCTGGGTGTTTGAAAGCAGTAGCTGCTACATATCGAAGTTTGGAACAGAGTGAGGGAATTGTGATGGGTTATCCTGTGAAAGTGTTTGTACCTCATGATGTGGCGATCTTTTAACAAGGAGTCGTACTTAGTATATGACACACAGTCGGCTGACTAAGTATGAAAAGGTCATATTGGGTGCAGCAAATGTGAGTCTTGTGAGATGTGTGAATGTAAATCCTTCAACACTGTTGCCAGATGCAGAGAATGTGGAAGTAAGGGATGAAGCAGATCATAACTGTTTGTATATACTTGATTTCTGTACAAAACCATGACCTGACATAAAAGATGAACCCTTACCAGAAAGTGATTATGTTATGTTTGTTGATGGATCCTGTTTGAGGACAGATGATGGAGTGTTGAGTGCAGCATATGCGGTATGTACAGTTGCAGCAGTAATGGAAGCATCCTATTTGAAAGGAGTAAAATCAGCCCAAGTAGCTGAACTCGTTGCCTTGACGAGAGCGTGCAAGATTGGGAAAAGTGTGAGAGTGACTGTGATAACTGATAGCCAGTATGGCTATGGGGTAGTCCATGACTTCGGCCAGATATGGCTGCAGAGAGGTTTCTTAACCTCAAGTGGAACTCCCATTAAGAATGCTGAAGTGGTTGGAAAGTTGCTTGAGGCGATACAGCTGCCTAGGCAATTGGCTGTTGTAAAATGTGCTGCCCATAGTCGCAGTGGCGATTATATTGCCACTGGTAACAAATTCGCAAATGACATGGCGCAATACTGTGCACGAAATCAGAATTCAATCAATCGGGCAAAGGAAAAGGAGGTGATTTCTTGTTTCCCAATGTTTACTAACACTGTGGGAACATGGAAAGAAGTAAGACAATTGCAGGAAGAAGCAGGAGAGGAAGAAATAAAACAGTGGGTAAAAGCAGGATGTGCACCAAGAGAGAAAGATCATGTGTGGGTCTATTGAGATGGAAGACCAGTCATGCCTGATGATGTCTGCCATGGCACGGATGTATCATGGACAGGGACACATAGGGAGAGACGCTATGATTAGGTCCTTTAAGCAGACTTGGCATAATGCAAAATTTAGACTTGTAGCAGAAAGTCTTTGTCAGAGATGTCTAAATTGTCAGCAATACAATCCAGTAAGAAAAACAGTAGTGAGTCTAGGAACAATAGGTCGAGAAGGAGGGCCTTTTACCAGAATGCAAGTGGATTTCATTGAAATGCCTCCCTGTAACAGGTTGAGGTATGTTTTGGTTATGGTATGTCTATTTTCCAGGTGGGTAGAGGGGTAAACGGCGTTTACTTAGCATGCGTTACTTCGCATGCCATTACTACGCGGACTTAAGTACGCACGCGTTGTTACTTAGAAAACCTTTACTACGCAAGTCGGAACAGCGACTTGCGTTAGGGGGGGAAGGTGTTGGATTTAAGATCCAACACCTTCCCTAGTGTCCGCATAGACTGGAGTTGGAATAGTAAATTATACTATTCCAACATCCAGCACCCCCTACTGCAATTCGATGTTCCGAATTGCGTAGGAAAGGAATGCGAACTAAAAACGCGGTCGTACTAACGACCGCGTAGTAATGGCATGCGTACTAAACGCATGCGAAGTAACGTCGTATTTTCGGGTAGAGGCGTTCCCAACAAAAGAAATGATGGGATGACAGTGGAAAAATTACTTTTGAGGGAATTTATCCCTAGATTTGGGTTTCCAGTGACAATTGAATCAGACCGAGGAGGACATTTCCATAATGAGATCATAAAACTGATTTGTGAAGCGTTGAATGTACGACAAAAACTACATTGTGCCTATCGACCAGAGGCTTCTGGTGTAGTAGAACAAATGAATGGTACTATCAAAAAGAGAATAGAGAAAATGTGTTTAGCCACAGGTATGAAATGGCCTGATGTCTTGCCTATAGTGCTCATGACTATTAGATCAATTCCAGACAGAACTACAGGGTTGAGTCCACATGAAATCATCATGGGACGAGCCATGCGCCACGTTTTTATACCAGTCAACAAGCTGATGACTATAACTGATGACATGGTGTTGGAATACTGTAAAAGCCTGGCTGACGCAGTTCATTCTGTGTTTCATCAGGTTGGAGCGGATGCCTCTACCCTTGAAAAGAAGCCAGCCCATGATCTAAGCCCAGGGGACTGGGTAAGGATAAAAGTCCACAGAAGAAGAAACTGTTTGGTTCCCAGGTGGGGAAAACCAAGACAAGTCATTTTGACCACAACAACAGCTGTGAAGTGTGCTGGATTAAAGAACTGGATCCATGCAAGCCACACTTTGAGAATTCCAAATCCAGTCGACAGCAAAGAAAAGGAGTATTTTAATGAATCAGAATCCAGTACTGAGTCGGATGACAGAGAGCCAAAAGACAAAGAAAACCCTGAAAGGGGGGAAACAGAGCCAAGTCTAACTTTTGTCCCCAGAAGTAATTCCCTGAGGAAAAGGTTACAGATTTCTGATACCAGTTCAGACTCAGAGACAGAACAAAGAGCACACTCTTCCAGGAAAGAACAAAGGAAGAACAAAGAAAAGGACAGTGGAGAGACAATAAAAGAGATTCATGAGAAAGAAGTGCCAGATGAAAGATTGAGAGAAATTCCACCTGAAACAACACACTTAGATGAACAGGTGCCAAATACAAAGAGAGAGGGAAAGATTATTACGGAAGACCCCCGAGGAGGTGTAGGGAATTCCAACATTCAGTTAGAAGCAGGGACAAGTAGTCAGCAGGAAGATTGCGTGCCGGAGATTCGAGGAGGGACAGAAGTAGGGAAAACAAAAGAAGTGATGGAAAAAGAAACTGTTGAGAGTAAAAAGCAAGTCGAAACAGAGTCAGAGGAAAGAGAAGATGAAGTACCAGAAGGCCGAGTTCTGAGAAAGAGAGCTTGGAGGACTGAAAAGAACGATAAAGGGAGTAAATTGAAAAGAGCGGCAAAAGACGATGTTTGGCCGAATAAAATAAAAAGATTGAGATATCGACTGACACGAGTAAATTCACCAAGGGCTGAACAGGTGAATGAAGCGACGAGTCAGGAGAAATCGAAAGAAGAAGAAACAATTGTGGTTAAAGAAAGCAAAAGAACAAGGAAACCTAACCAGAAGTATAAATCACCGGAACGGACATATGTGGCCCTGCCTGAAGTAAAAGAGGAGGCGGATAGCCAAGGAAATCCAGAGGTGGTTGTACCGGAAGTGGTTGAGGAAAACGACAATCGGAAATCCTGAGAGTTATCTTGTCCGATATTGGAGAAGAAGCGGATGTTCAGAACATTCTGTATACCGAAAGCGAAGGAAAAGTGAAAGATGATGAAATGCCAAACTGAATGAGACAAGAAAACTACTGATGGAAAGACAATAAAATACTGAAAAAGACAAAAACTTGTAGAACCACGTAGGTGCTTAGAGCCTTGGGTTAGAAAACTAGTTGTGAAGTAGAAGAGGCTAAGTCAAAAGACACGGTCCATTTTAGCAAAGATGGCAAACATAGATAGTAGCAAAGGTAGATGCACATTCTTTAGGAGATGGTGTAAAATGTGTTGTTGTTGTACAGGATTATTAATGCTTCTTTGGAGTATACTTGCTCTACTAATCTCATTTAAAGTTACTAAAGATACATTAGAACGACATAGTGATAACATAACTAATATAGGGAAGATTCAAAAGGTACTTCCGACTAGAACAGATAAAAATTATTTGCATAAAGATAGGTCTATAACAGATTATTCGAATAATGTGTTTTCAAAATTGTTGTATAAATATGTAAAAACAATGGACGTAAGGGATTGCTACGTATGTATGCAGTTACCTGCATCTGTATCTGAAGGAGTGACTTATCTTCACCTTCCAGTAACTTATGGAATAACATGTAGTGTAATAGCTAGTTTATTTTTTCAAACAGGTAAATTAGAGTATTATTTTTCAGATGTAGATACTATATTTTCACAAGTACCGGCAATTAACAAACTAAACAAGGTAAAACTTGCAAAGGTATTAGGTGAATTTTTCTTAGAGACTAAAGAACTAACATTAGAATACATATTTAGAAATAACTTGACTTGCAGTTTAAAGAAAGAGGAGAAGACATTTTTAGATATGGTTGAAGAAAGGAGATTGAAAATGCAAAGAAATGCTTTAGAAGGGAAAGTGGAGAAAACAGTTTGGGATGTAGAAATGGAAAAACACTTGAAAGGGGAAACAAGTCCAACTATGGCTTTAGATTGGCCTCAGAAAGGGAAATTGTGTATTAGAAGGAATCAAACAGTATATGATAATTATTTTGTAGGGAATAGTGAGTGCCATGATACATACCGAATCATGGGAGGATGGGGATTTAAAGGTGGAAAAGATCCAGTCTTTCCAGGAATGTATTTCATTTGTGGGAACAAGGCATATTATAGTTTGCCAGACCATTGGTATGGCACATGTTATGTTGGCCTGGTTTTTACAAAGATTTTTCATATGGATAGAGGAGAAGATGGTGTACATAATTTAGGGAGTTATTTAGCACGTAGTAAGAGAGAATCTTGGACTGAAATTGTGGTTGACATTTTTGGAGCACTGATACCCGCAGTGGGAATATCTCTGAATGCAAACAAAATTAGAAGACTTTCAACAGTAGTGGATCGCTTGTCAACAAGCACCGCTGGAGGATTCTTATTGGTAAATACTGAAATGGTTGCCATGCGTGCTATGGTAATGCAAAATCGACTTGCCCTTTATATTTTATTGGCAAAAGAGGGTGGAGTCTGTGGAATGCTGAAAGTTCAACATTGTTGTACTTACATTCCTGACGAAAGTAGAGATTTGAAAATTTATATTAAGAATATTACAGAATTGCATGACGAAATTGCACCACTGGAGGTTGAAGGTGTTTGGGAAAAGATTGGAAAGAAACTATCAGCTATTAAAGATTTTGTAGTTAAACTAGGTAGTACATTTTTAGGTAAAATATTATTTCTATTAACATGTGTGATTTTCTTAGTATTAATAATTAGACTAGGATGTATTTGTTGTCGAAAGGATAAAAATCAGAAAAGGTTAAAAAGAGCAAACTTAAGGAGAAGAGATAAGAAACAAGAAAGAGAATTTGAAGAAATAGAATTGGAAGAAATCAAGGAGAGTATGTATAAAACAGCAAAAAGAGAAGAAACAGGGGAAACTGAAATATGAATAAAACAAGAAATCACTTTGAAATTCCATGAAAGGGGATACAACATTTTTGTTGGTGTGGTGATATAATCACCAAAGGGTGGATTGCTGGAGCGGGCAGTACAAAATTTTGTATACCACCCATTCTGCATGTTTATATTAATCTGAATAATCAACTAATAGTAATCTTATTAATTTGTTTGAAGTGGAGACTTACCAATTACATTAAAAAAAGAATTACACGTGGGATTTGCACTTTGCATGGCTAAACTAATTGTATACTAACATATGTACGCGTTTTAATAGTAGAAAATTAGAATATTGCATGATATATGTTGCTTTTGTGATGTAATTGTAAGTTGTGCATCATTGAGTGAGTATAAACGCTTTGAATGTTGCTATTCTGCTAGATAATTACTTACACATAAGGGAATTAGTGAGGGTTTAACATTTTATTAGCCATTTCCATGTTTTAATTACGTTTTTGTGTTTGTTTTGCTTAAGTTGACCATTTCGGCCTATTTCAAGATGGCTGACCGAGACGTATAACGTGACTGCTCCTGACACACAAGGTTCTTGGTGAAGTGCGCATGCGTCACTGCCAGCAACAATGGCCTAGTCCTGACCCCAGGAGATGATGTTCTTACCAAGGACACTCTGGGAGCTTCGGCAAGGATAATACAATGGACTGTCTTTAAAACCGGAACCAGCAAGTGCAATGACTTAATCCTGCGAACTATGACATTATTTTCATTATAAAATTAGGTAGGGAAGTGAACTAAAAAACTCTCTCTTCTTTGACGAACACGATTTCCTGACGTTAGGCTGACGGAGAGGACGGTGACACTGCTGGACAGCTGTTATCCTGAATCTTTGAGAGACTGAATTGCGGCCTGACTTTAATGAATTTAAAGGTTTTTCCACGACTTGACTGACTTAGAGGACGACTTTTAACCAGATTAGGTAAATATGATGTTCTGTGGTTTGGATGATGATTTCTAACAATTTGTAATATTATTAGATAAACGATATTTGATTAATTGATAAATATGTTGTGTTGATTATTTGAAGAAGAAAACTAGGATAAGAGAAGAGTATAGATAAATGAATTGGATCACTAAACTACAAAACAACTAAATTGATTCATCACCCAATGAGGGGAATATCACAAGGTTGAAGTTAATAAAGTATTCAATGCATTTAGGGTTTAGGTAAAGATATTCCTTTCATGTCAGCGTTTGGAAACTTATTCCTCTAGGGAAGCAGATCAATGAAGTATGAGTGTTGATGTTATGGGCCCCACCAATGAATGTTTTGAGTGAATTTGCTATTGCGGTATTTGGTCTGTGACAAAGGGGGAATTTGATGTTCCACGCTGCAACACAGGCAGGGCTCACTAAATCCAAAAAATCAAAGTTGCCTTTTCGTAGGATGCACTCACAGGACGGTAACTGTTGGTAACTCAGAAGCGCCTGAAGTCTGGACACTCTCCTCCTATGTATGCTACCTACCTGTTAAGGGTCAGCGCCCTTCTTCCTAGGCAGTTGAAACAATGAAATGTCACAGGGAGACCACCAGTAACATCCCCTTTATATTTAATGATGAATTGCGTGCAAGTGAATATTTTGCAAAGATTTATGGGACTGGAAGTAGTTTTCATACTCATGTGGGTCGCTGACATCCATTGCACTGTTAAAACCATTTCAAAAAGGATCCATGACGTGTCCCACACTATTGCACTTGTCCATCCTCCAGCAGCAGCCTGTTCATACACCGCTACCCCAATAAAGAGTTGATGAGCCACTCGGGTAATGTGGCAGTGCAAAATCCTGGCCGCAGGCAGGGCCACTAAATCCCAAAAATCTAAGTTGCTTTTTCGTGAGATGCACTCACAGGACGGTAACTGCTGGTAACTCCGAAGCGCATGAAGTCTGGACACTCTCCTCCTATGTATGCTACCTATGTGTTTCGGGTTAGCACCCTTCTTCCTAGGCAGTTGAAACAATGAAATGTCACATGGAGACCACCAGTAACATCCATTTTATATTCAATGATAAATTGCGCTCAGGTGAATATTTCGCAAAGATTTCTGGGACTGGAAGTTGTTTTCATACCCATGTGGGTCGCTGACATCCATTGCTCTGTTAAAACCATTTCAAAAAGGATCCATGACGTGTCCTGCACTAGCGCACTTGTCCATCCTCCAGCAGCAGCCTGTTCATACACCGCTACCCCAATAAACAGCTGATGAGCTGCTCTCGGGTAACATGGCTGTGCAAACTCGTGGCCACAGGCAGGGCCACTAAATCCCAAAAATCAAAGTTGACTTTTTGAGAAATGCACTCACAGGACGGTAAATGCTGGCAACTCCCAAGCGCCTCATATCTGGACACCCTCCTTCTTTGTATGCTGCCTATGCGTTTCAGGCTAGCGCCCTTCTTTCTGGGCAGTTGAATCAATGAAATGTCACACGGAGGCCACCAGTAACATCCCCTTTTTATTTAATTATAAATTGCGCTCAGGTGAATATTTCACAAAGATTTCTGGGACTGGAAGTTGTTTTTTTACCCATGTGGGTCACTGACACGTATTGCACTGTTAGAACCATTTAAAAAAGGATCCATGACGTGTCCCACACTATCGCACTTTTCCATCCTCCAGCACCAGCCTGTTCATACACCGCTGCCGCAATAAACAGCATGCTGAGCCACTCGGTTAACATGGCGGTGCAAACTCGTAGCCACAGGGACTGCCACTAAATCCAAAAAATCAAAGTTGCCTTTTTGTGAGATGCACCCATAAGGCGGTAACTGCTGGTAACTCCCAAGCGCCTCATGTCTGTACACTCTCCTCCTTTGTATATAAAAATATACACATTACATTACCTACTGGCGACCACCATTAGGTACTTAAAGTTAGGATGTAGTTTCCATATGAAAGGCCTTTTTTCATTTGTAAATAACTTTGGCATTGTTTGATGAATCCTCACAAAATGGGTGATCTGTCAAGCAGGGGATGAGAAAAGGGTGCTGAACGAAATTACACCAAATTTGTCAGAAAGGTAGCTGTTGGCCTAGGAAGCACCCATTTTATTAAATGATGTAAATCCATTCTGTACTTGCAGAGTTATTTACACAGGGACCCCGAAAAGGCCAAAAAAGCATTTTTAAAAAAACATTATGGGATCTGCGGATCCGTGCATAATTTGAAAGAAAATGCAGGAGCCAGTGCTTTGTTTAAATAATAGTTGACAGCCTCCGGGTGGTCCAGGTCCAGTGGTGCAAATAAAGGTGGTGGCGTGCACGGGCCCCTCCTCCTTCGGGCTTAATTTGACCCAGGGAACACCATCTCCCCAAGGCTTCTTTACTAATTAATACATGGAAGGTCCGCATGGCCTCCTCCACTACCCCGTGGACCACCACCCCCCTGGGCTTATTTGTTTTTACATGCAAATATTACAGTGGCGCCCTCCATAGCCCCAGGGGCCACCGCCTCCTAGGGTGTTAATCTGCAAATATTGAGGGGGATGCATGGACCCCCCACAGCCCCGGGTGCTGCCACTCCCCTGCGGCTTTAATTACCAGTAATGCGGGAGTACATGGTGCTGTCTCCTCCCTGGGCTTTTAATTACAATGAATGCAGGGGCCAGGTGGAGGCCCCATAGCCTTGGGGATTACCACCTTCGAGGGGCAAAATCAAGAAAGGAGGGGGGCCATGTGGCTCCGCTCCTGGACCCAAACATGGCCCTGGGGACCACCACCCCCCAAGGCTGGCTCCTGCTATGTCCCGAGGTGCCCACCCCGGGGACATAGCTGTTTGCTATTGATTGGTGGGTGATTTATCACTCCTGCCAAGCCATAGCAAATTGTGCTCCGCTTTGAGCAAGAGAGAGCATTTTAATCTTGCTTACTAAAAGCAGACCACAGTTGCTCTGTGAGGGAGTTGCATGTAGGGGCTCCCTCTCTCTCAAAGCAATGCTGGCTCCCGCAGGAGGTGGGGAGCCAACAGGGACCACGGGGGAAGCCTGAATACCTTGTTAGAGCGGTGACCAGAACCCCCACACAAGAGGCTGGGCTCCGAAGGATGGGATCTTTGGGCTGATATGGGCCCGGGAGGGAGGTTTCCCTTAAAATCTATAATAAAATCATTTTGGGGCAGGGCCCTAGAGGATGGGGTCCCAGGGGCTGAAATTTACCCAGGAATGGGGGGCTACGAGTTCCCCCTCACCTAACAAATACAAAATAAAAAAATGCTAGTGAAAAACAATGGCAAGTCACCAGAGGCCCTGCCCCTCCACTACATTTGCAAACATGCCTCCTGGTGCACTGCTGGTCAGGGGATAAAGTGCTCTTGGGTGCTGAGGGTCCTAGAGGGCCAACAAGCCTTCCTGTTACCTCCAGTAAGTCCCACAGAGTGCGCTTGCTGAGAGGACTTCCGAGGTAATGTCCCCTTTCTCCATCACTGTGCAAATTCACCTTCTGGAGCACTGCTGGTTGGGAGATGAAATCCTCTTGTATGCTGAAGGTCCTTGGGAGTCAACAAGCCCTCCTATCACCTTCAGTAAATTCCACAGTGTGGATTGCTGAGAAGACTTAGGAGGCCAAGCTCCTTTTCTACCACTCTGCAAACCGTTCTTCCTGGTGCATTGCTGGTTGGGGGTTGAAGTCACCTTAGGCTAGAGCAGGGGTCTTCAAACTGTGGGGCGCGACCCCCAGGGGGGCCGTGGAGTGATGCAAAGGGGGTCACGCCTTCCCAGTCACACTTCTGCCCAGGCCCAAGGGCTTCAGCCCCCCCCCCACACTTCCCCCGTCCTGTGTCTCAGCCCAGGCTGCTGCAGTGAAACTTGAGCTGCTGGGGGCTCAGCTGGGCAGTGTCTGGATTCCTATCTCCGGCACCCCGTGTTTTTTTCACAGGTCTTTAAAGACCATTTGCATTTTAACATGCCTTTGTAAACTGGTTACAGAGGGTTAGGTTTTTTTGCTGGTTCCAGTACCCCCTGGGTCCCCACTGTGCCTATTCCTTACATTTGGATTTTACATTCACTGCCGTAGTGTGAGAATGCATTTCATGGAAAGGAATACAAAGTTGGCTTCCTGGGGGCGCCGTGTGTGAAAGTTTATTGTGCTTTTGAAGCACCTGCTGCAGCGTTTCTTTCCCCGGAAATTACCAGGCCTCACATAAATGTCAAGATAACTCGTGTGATTAATTATCTTCCTGGAGAGAGATCAGAATTTTGTATAGTTGAGGTTTTGACTTAGGTGAAGTTAGTGCAGAGGGTTAATATGCCTGCTGCAAAGAACGAGTACCAAGTAGATTACAGAGTGCATATGATGTGAAGAGATCAGCAGGTTTCTGCTTTCAAAAGAGACATCCTTTTGTTACTTGCAATTTATAACTTAAAGTCCTAATATAGAATAGTGAGCTATTAACTTTCATCCTAGAACTGCATACACACCGCAAAGTATACATTATTAGAACATTGATTAAGGTTGCAAAAAGGGTTAATTTGGCTAGAAATCAATTCTTATTATTAAAGGAAACTCCCAACTATGCTGTTTCTTTTTCGACTCTGAGTTTGTGCTTCTCCACACCAAGCACTCTTGAACTATACTGCCTACCAGTATGGATGACATGTGACTCCTATACTTTTAGTCCTTTGGCTTATGTAACATTTCCTATACACTGATTTACACACTTATGATTGATTGTCTCTGTGTAATGTGTGTGTGATGCAAAGTGCTCGGACACCCTACACTGGTATGAGTGGCACTATATAACTAATTCAATGCATCTGAGAGTGTGGGGTTATGGAGACTTGGTCACTGTTAAAGGGTGCTAGTGAAAGAATCCGTGGTGGGGGTGGTCATTGGGGGGGCGCCAACAAACATTGTCGCACAGGGCACCACCAGCACTAAAGCCGGCCCTGGGAAGTATGCACAGATAAGCGCTGAAAATACCGCTTTAGGTGACTGCTTTTTTTTGTACCGACTGGGCCATCAAAATAGTCTACTGGTAACCCTAACCATAGGACTGGAAGTTTGTTGCAGGATCAGCACATTATTTATTTCCTTCACCCTCGATCCCCGATTAATGCCGCAATAGTTTAACTTGGATCTTAAAGTCTACGCCCCGTCAATAACATGCTGAGTTACTTCATGGGTCTGGGAATGCACCCTGCATTCAGACAACTCATTCCTCATTCTCGCCCTTTATTGTCACGCTCACCTTGCACTCACAGTGATCACAATGCACTCACACTGATCACCATGCACTTGCACCATTCACCCGCTCACCTTGCACTCACAGTGATCACTCTGCACTCAAAATGCACTTGTCCTGCTCACACTATACCTCAACCTGCAGTCACACGAGTACACTACTCATCCTGCACTCATGTGACACTTCACTCACCTGTCCACCTCACTACTCAATATGCAACTCACTCAAACAAGCCCATCAGTAATCATACATTCATTCATCCCATTCTGAACTTGCATCCGCACCCAAAATGAGAGAGGACAGCAAGGGAGTGAGAGAATTTGATTGAAGAGGTCAGGGATGAGGAGAAATGTGAATTGCCGAAGAGAAGTGTGGGCACGCAAGAAGTGAGTGTGATCCAAAGGTGAGGGCTTCTGTTAGAACAAAGGGGAGATGTGAAAGAGGAATGGGGGGACTGGAGAGGTGTAAGATACAAATAGACAAAAATTTGAATGAAGAGACGAGGTGAATGAGAAGTGCTGAGGGGCACGGGAGGTGACAGGGCCAGAGAGGCCATGAGATAAATGTGAGAGACTGTTAGAGATGAGGGCAGTGAAAGGACAGAATGGCAAGAGGTGATTAAAGGTGAAGTGAGAGGTTGAATGGGGAGAGTTCAGAAGTTGTAAAAAGGGGTGAAAGAAAATGACCTGCAAAGTGAGAGAGGGATCCGGGGTTAGGAGAGGAGAGAGGGATGGAAGGGAGGGGGTGAGAGGAAAGCTGCATGGGTAAATGGCTTAACTCTACACAAAACCGCCAGGGTTTTAAGGGACCCCTGCTTCTCCCGGTCAGGGCCAGGTATGCTTCTAATGTGGCAGCACGTATTGCTGCAGAGTGGAAGGCCCTTAACAAAGGTTGACTTGAAATCTTTCTGATGATAATTGCTGTATTTTGGTTATAAATGGGTACTGATTGGGTGAAATCTTTCCTCAGCGTTACGTGTGTAACAAATATCAAAATAATGAAGCAATGCTATCCCAAAATACGCGGCATCACATAACCTCATTTACATTTTCATCCCACGCAATTTAGTCAACAGGTTTAGACATTTTTGTCAGGAGGGGATCCTTGCGCCTCAAAATGTTGACAGGGGGGTCTCGGCATCCAAAAGTTTGAAGACCTCTGGGCTAGAGTGTCCTTGGGGGCCAGCAATCCTTTCTGTTACCTCCACTAAGTCCCACACAGTGAAACTGCTGACAGGTCTTCAGAGCACTCACACCCTTTCTTCACCACTCTGCAAGTACGTCTCATGGCACACTGCTGGTTGAGAGATGAAGTCCTCTTGGATGCTGAGGGATCTTGGGGGACCAGAAGCCCTCTTGTTACCTTCAGAAAGTCCAACACAGCAGGATTCCTGACAGCGGACCGGATGCCCCGCTCCCTTTCTCCACCACTCTGCAAACATGACTAATAATTAAAATACCATAGAAATTCACTTAAAGAACCGAATGTTACAGGGACGTTATAGTTAGGAAATAACATTTGAAAAACCTTAGACATTCACTTAAAAAAAAACAATGTTACAGGGTCAATATAGTTATAAAATAGAATTTAAAAAATGTTAGAAATTCACTGGAAAAAACAAAAGTTAGAGGAACATTAAAGTTAGGCTCAGATTTCACTTGTACAAAATCAGTAAAATTCAGCAGTTATAATTACCTGAGCTAACCATAACTTATGCCGCCACAATGCACTGCTTATGGCTTCACAAATTACATTACTCATGACATGGCCAGTGACATCACTCATGACATCTCAAAGGACATCGCTGATGATTTCCTCCACAGAATCACCCATACACCGACTCACACTCGTATACAACCTCTTCCATGCCCACTCACACACTAGCACAACCACTCATATACCCATTTCAGATCCATACCAGTACTCACACACCCACTCACTTCTCCATAGAGGTACTCCCACACCCACTATCTCACTCATATAGCCACTCACACAACCATTTACTCACCCACATAGCCACTCATACAACCAGTCACTCATCCATACAGAAATTCAAATTCCCACACACTGACCTCTACAGCTACTCACATACCCACTTATTTACCTACACAGTCTCTGACACACCCACTCACTCACCCATGTAGCCTATCACCACAGCCACTCAGTTACCTATTCAAGCACACACACTCACTCACACACCCAAACAACCACTTATATACCCATTCACACATGAATACAAACACACACAAATCCGCTCACTCACCCATACAGCCACTGACACACCTACTCACCAATATAACCACTCACACAGCAACTCAGTCACCCGCTGAGCTACTCACACACCTACTTATATACCCATACAGCCACTCACACACCCAGACACACAAGGATACATACAGTCATACAGCCACTCACATTATATATGTAAGAAGCAGTATCACTCAGTAGTAGTGCACCTAGTATGTAACTTTTGTAGTAGGTTAGTATATATGTTTAACAATCAAACTCTTGAAAAACACTTACACTCACTGGATGATGTAATCAGTGATGTCACTGACCATTTCATGAGTGATGTAACATGTGAGGTCATAAGCAGTGCATTGCGGGGTGTAATTTATAGTAAGCTCAGGTTGTCATATGTCCCGTGCAAACCCATTGTTGTTTTCCCTGTTAGCATGAGCACGTTGCAGACTGTCCTCTGCTTTGCACATGTTACTCTACAGACACATTTTGCTTTGTGCCACACGGTACTTTTACACAGAACATGCTGTTGGTTTTGCATTTTGTTCTTTTCTTTGATTTAGTCTGAACATGTAGGGGAGGTCGGACAACAATGCCCCTTGTTATTCTGTTCTGGTCTGGCCCTAGCACCTAGACAAAACATGCAAATGCAGCTGCTGTTGAGAGCACATACTTTTGTCATATAGCTATGCACAGATAGGTAACACACACTTAGAGAGTGACATTACCAGGGAAAAGATCATGACAGCACCTTAGATGTAGAACTTTCATCTGCGTATACTAAGGTACAGGGTCTGCCGCTAACACCTAGAGATCTTCTGATATATAATAATTTTGCTTCTGTAGAAGGCGGGGGGGTTAGGCTACACTGTTTTATATAATGAAAGCTCCATTTCTGATTCTCGGACTACTCTCTATGCTGACCATATTTGTATTAGCCATTTTCCTACTTGCTGTGGCACGTATACTGCATACTAGAGCACAATAGTTAAATAAACATTTGAAACTTTCCTTGTGTCTCTGTCAGAACCTATTGTGGACTAGTACGAGTGTGAGAGCGAAAGGGTGAGTTCTCTAACCATGATTCCTGAGAGAAACAGGAGTGTGTTGTGTTCTATGGTGTCAAGGCACTTGTTACTCTGTGAGTGAGTCGGAGGGCAAGTGAGACACTATAGCTTGTCACTCCCACCTCATGGGTACTTAGGTGGTAGGATGACTCAGTCCCTGCCTACTATGGTGCTATGATCCCAAGCATTCTTCTTTGACTCGTCAGAATCCTTGCAGCATTGCACCACCAATGTTTGGTCTGGTGTTTATAACAGGACCCTGGAGTAGCTCTTGTGCTGGTCCACAATGCCCTTGCACTGTTTACCAGAGACCTCTGTGGTGGGTAGGCTTTGCCTCCTCAGTTTATAGAGATCACATGTTGCTGTAGGTATTTCAAGCTTTAAGTTTAAAAGGTTTTGGACCTGTTTTGCGCTACCGTTTATTTCACTTGACTTTTAGTGATGGCTCAACCAATTGCAATTCTGTTTTAGTGCCACGCTACGGTTACTCATTTGTTGCAGCATGGAGTGACCATGGCAGGGTCTCCAGTTGTTTTTGTAGTCAGAGTGTTTTACTCCTGGGTTACGTTTCCCACTGTGGATGTGAATGATAATTCTTTCCATGCTTATACCCCTGCTGCTTTTCCTGCAGCTTATCGCCCTCATGTGGTTGTTGAAGTTCCTCTAATGTCCTGGGAGCACCAGATGTGGTTTAATGGCACCCTACCCCATTCAATTTCTTTTGTTTGTAATTGGCCCCTTAAATATTAATGGGGCCACATGGCCTGTTTTGGCATCCTAAATATTTTAATATTAATTTGGAGGAAGAAAATTTGTTGTGTGGTCAGGTGGTTCTTCTTTATTGACACCTGGTCCAATTTGTTCCCCCTGCTTTTCTAGTGGCTCCACCTGGGTATGTGCCTACGGTGCAGGTTGCACCTGGTGGAGGTCTTGTGATTAGCCCCATTATCATTAATTTGTTGATGGGCAACTGTCGTAAGGACTTGCCACTTTGGATTGCTCAGAGAATTGAACAGCTGGATGCAGTTTTCCCTCTTATGGGTCCTGTAGAGAAGCACAGGACTCTTACTATGTGCTTGCCTAGTGACCTAATTCCTCCTTTGGCTGACTGCAACACCTGGGGGTTGGTGTTTGCCTCAGTGTATAAAAACAGCTATGGCACCCACTCAATGAACGTTCTTCGGAGTGTTCTCAAACAAGTACAGAATAAACATGAGGCAGGTCCTGCCCTGGATTTGGAGATTAAGTTGTTGGGTATTTTTCCTGTGGTCTACGAAATGATTCTTTCTAATATTAAAGGTGAAGATGCGGCTTTTATGGTTTGCAAAGCCTTTTCGCATTGGCTGACATTGATCGGCAATGTGAGTTGCTGATTATTATTGCTGACGTTTATACATCGTTAGGACGCAAACATTTAGGGGTTAGACCTTCTATTCAGTAGCACAATAAGCCCCTACTGAAAGGGAGGGACGTCCAGTCTTTCCTAATAAGACATGGGACAAAAATAAGCAGCAACAGAAGCCTATGCCTTGTGGTGGCTCACCGCTACTGGACGCTTCTTAACGTAGATATGATTTACATTATTACTCTAAGATTGAAATTCCTGAGAGGTTTCAGGCTTCTGATCCTTGTTCTCCTCATTCCTTTCAGGAATTGTCCGATCAACATTACAACTGAGGAGGAAGGTAAGATCGCAGATAGGGCAAGTCCACGTAGCTCAAGCGGGACCCGCAGCTTTATTTTGACATGAAAGTTAAGAGAGAGGAACCACCTCTTTATAGAGCTCCGTTCCAGAAGAAAACAATTGTGACATTGATAGCAAAATATGCCCCAGACTGTGAGAAACCTCCTTCTGGACAGGAGTTGGGCAGTGACACTACTAGAAAGTGAGGCGGAAGTTATCGTACTGCGTTGGACACTCCACCTGTTTCTGAAGGTGAAAGCAAATGATACCTTTGTAACTGTTGAAACTGTGTCGTACTTTAATATTCGGGACCGCGTAGGGAACAGGGCCCTACCCCTGTCTACCTTGGTATTAGCGAACCGCAAATGGTAAATGCGGCATGTACGAGTGCTTTATATATCGTTCTAGCTATGAATGCACTGTGTACACGTTATTCTGCTCCACTACGCGGGTTCCATTTTGGAAGCAGTGGCCATCTTGTCATTGCCCTCACATAGGCTATAATGGAGTAAATACGGGCCTCACAGTACATGGGCTTTCCCTCTGACTTCTCTGTGACCTGGGCAGCTGGCTCTGCTGCCCCAGGCCAAACCGGTCTCACGAGCTCCCCTTCCTCCGTCCACCTGTGATTAGCATCAGGGCTTGACCCGTCATAAAGTCCTTTCATTCTACACAATCCCCCGGCTAATCTCTTCCACACCTGCTTGTTCCTGCTTTATGACTTGTTTCCCAAAACAGGAGATGCTCATGTTTATTGGGGGGTCTATTTACATCAAACGTGGGATCTGAACCTTACTGTGTAAATCATTGTGGGCTGGCCGAACTGGAATGTGGGATGGTCATCATGACTCTGCTTTTTCGTTTGTAATGTATACTTATAATGGCCATATCGTAAACCAAGGAATGTGTGCCTGGAGCATGATATTTTGTACTTAAGGAGAAGTCCGTTCCTATGATTTTCAGCAGTCTCCTGAGAACATACACGCTGTTGTACTTCTAGGATACCTGTCATTGGTCTGCAGCCAATAAATGATTCTTTGACTTCACCCAGAAGACTCTGTGTTTCTGTAGGTCCGGAACAGGGTGAAACCCAGAAGTCATAGGGTGTGTGCCCCTGCACCGCTGGGTCTAAAATACCCAGTACTTCAGTTTGGCGCCCAACGTAGGGCGATTTCAGCGGTACCAGTCCAAGCCAGAGGTTCGTGAGGAGCTTCGTGTGGAAATTCCGGAGGAAGGCCGCCACTTCATCGACCCCTGCATGTCGACGTGGTCCGAAAGTCTTTTCTGCGAGGTTCTCCGCGTCCCGACGGCTACGAAGGACTGCTGCCCTGATTAATCGACCTGTTTTGGACCCTTGACGAGTTTTGAGAGAGCGAAACAATCGAGAGAGTCTTCTTGTGACGCCATCGATCAGCAATATTCAGTTAAGTATAAGTGGAGCGTCTCCTATTTGTTTTTGGTATCCTTCGGGATCGTTTGACTTGGTAAGTTGGTACTTTGGAGTTTGCAAACGCCAAAACCAGAGGACTCGTGTATTCACGAGGCTATCGTAATCGATAATCCTTTGACGTTTGGATCTAGACTAGTGAGCGAAGATGCCTGGTTCTGGAATACTTGGTAGATTATTCTGTTTGGGTTGTGGAAAAGATTTCCAGCTAGAGGAATCATGTCCGGTTCCTCCGGTTGGAACTCCAACTTATGAGCTCTATGTAAAACATGGCGTAGGCCCCATTGCATATAACGAAGTGTGGATCCACTACACCAGGAAAGATGGTGTTTTAAAATGGCCCCACAATGGTAGTTTTGATACCGATATTTTAGATAATTTGGAAATTAAATTGTTTAAGAAGAAAGCCCGGCCGGCGATGTTTGACTCTTTCCGCTTATGGCGAAAGGAAGCCAAACAGAAGGAAATTAAGTTAGCGAAAAAGAATAAGAGAGAGAGAGGTATGTCAGTAATGCAAGCAGCTGTACAATTTAAAGACAATGAAGAGGAGCAAATGAATGAGCAATTGCACAGGCAGCGTAAGTTAGGGATTGACAAATGTTACCCAGCTTTACCATATTCTAAGCAGGATGAGTCAGAAGAAAAGGAGAAAGATCCCCTGATGTCACATTTGTTGAGTTCGCCACCCCCATATGCTCAAACTGCCACGGCGCCTCCCCAGCTTGTAAATATGCCACCTCCAGTGCATATACTGCAAGCCTTGCCGCAACCGTCAGTTGCTTTGCAGCCAGTTCCTATTCCTGTAGCGCAGCCCTCTCAAGCGCCGCCAGTTGTGCTTCCAACTGCCCCCGCACTTCCTGCGACTTTGCCTAATCCAGTAACTGCCTCCCCTAACACTCTTCCTTCCACCACTCCAGTACCTGTCTCTACATCCTCTTTTCTTCCCTCTGTTTTTCCCCCTGTTCTCGCCTCAGCTTCTCCTTCAGCGCGACAGCGCTTAGCTAACGTGGTTACTACATTAATGTCTCCTCTCTTTGGGTCATCTGGTGCAACTCCTGGTTTACAGCGTAAGCAGTTGCGCAGCCAATTGCCTAACCCCGATGAGAAAAAGGTAATAGATCACATGGCGCGTAGATGGATCGTTTTCCCTTCACTGTATGATGTGGAATCAGTTGTCAACACTTTCCATCAATGGGATGCCCCTAAACAGAGGTATGTGTTCGAGAAAATGTGCGAAATTCTCTGTGAAGAATTGGAGGATAGTGGTAAAAATCCGAACCCGCAGGAATTGTGTAGAGTGAGGTTCGATTTTGGAACTGGTATAATTGTGGACCGCGAAGTAGATAAAGCAGTTGCGGTCGTATTGTCCTTTAGGAATGACGATTGCCAACAGTCATTGTTTGAACAAGAGGTCCTTGTGGGGAAAAAGGCAAAAGCGCGACAATACCCTATGAGAGAAGTTCCCCCGGTATGGAAGGAAGCGGTTGCAGCTGTCGGTGGTAACCCCGCTGTGGCAGCGCATTTCCAGCGTGTTTGGGTGCATGTTCCATGGAAGCGCTCTGAGGTGTTAGCGCTTAAGCAGTCCTTGCCTGATCCCCGTAAAAACCCAGCAGGTTATTATAAAGAGTTGTCACAGACGGCAGGGTCATGCGTTATGAATCTGGCCGATATAGACATGTTGTTTGGTAATGTTGTTCCACAGCCTCTATGGGGGTCAATTCGTAATGTAGATCACAATGCAGAACTAGGGGATACATGGACTAACATTGTTGCTGCTGATGCTAGACAAACTGGGGGTGCGAAACCAGAACCTTTAGTAGCTGAACTCCCTGGTAGAATCATCACGTATATGAAGACAATAATGCCTGCGATGCGCGTAAATTGGGACAAGTTATCTGCATGCAAGCAGAAGAAAGATGAGACAGTGTCAGACTTCTTTACTAGGTTTGAAGAAACATTTATTGATCACAGTGGGCAGGATATGAGTACTGAGGGTGGCCAACGGTTGTTTGTGGATAAGTTTGTGCAGAATTTACTTCCTGACCTGTGTAAAAAGTTAAAAGATTCAGAAAGTTCTTGGGCTGTTTCTTCTTGAGCGCAAATACTGGCTACTGCACAGTATTATGAAAATAGAGATAAAGACGAGAAAGATAGAACGGAGAAGAAAACGAAGGAACTCAAGACAAAGGTCCTTTTACAACAGGCCTATCCACCACGTGGAGGTCAGAATAATTATAGGCAACCCCAAGGTGTCTATCACCAACCCCAACAGTTTCAGAACAATCAGCAGATGAATGGGTATTACCAACCACGTGTCCCTGTAGGTCCCAACCAATGTTCATACTGTAAAGAGGAAGGTCATTTTAAATACAGTTGCCCTAAATTAATGCAGCGGAACGGTAATATGTATGGCGCAAGAGGAAGGGGTGGTCAGCAAGCTCCTAGAGGCAGAGGGCGTGGAAGTGTTCCCCAGAACGCGCGTCCTCTGCCGCCTCAAAATACCATCAATAGCTTTGATCAGCAAGCTAACGCGACTGGTAATACGGCCCAGTATTATAATAATGATTATTATGCAGAGGACGGTGATGCAGAAAGTAATGATTACTAGGACAGCCATAGACAGAGAGAGGGAGTTGTTTCAGTGCCAGTGGATCAGAGCGGACCGTATGTTGAGGTGACTACAGCAAATGTAACGGAGCCTTTTCTGCTAGACACTGGTGCTGCAAAGAGTTCAATCATGCATTCAAAACTCCCTGGCGCACCTTTGTCTGGCGATATAAATGTTTCAGTAGGTTTTTCTGGCGCCCCAGTTAGGAACCCGATTTCCAGTCCCATGTCACTTTCTGTTGGACCTTGTGAGCTGAAAGCACCCCTGATCCTGACAACAGGTTGTGGTGAGAATTTGCTGGGATTAGATTTGTTGAAAAGATTGCACGCTACACTGTATTGTTCTCCTTCAGGAGTACAACTTACATTAGGCAAGAAAGTGGTTTCCCCAATGTATTTGTCTAAAAACACGATGCCACCTGAATTGTCATCCCTTCCGAATGCCCTTTGGGCTACTGGTCCCAATGACGTGGGCCTCTTGGAGATACCGCCATATGTGGTGACTCTAAAGGCTAATGTCAGACTGCCACGTATTCCCCAGTACAAGATCTCTAATGAAGGGCAGAAAGCATTGTTAGACATTGTCAGCGACTTGATTAAGAAGGGTGTGATTGAGGAGACAAGAGGCAACGTTTGCAATAGTCCGATTTTACCTGTCTTAAAGCGAACGGATCCTTCACAGCCACCTGTTTACAGATTTGTGATTGATCTTAGAGAGGTTAATAAGATTGTTGTGCCACAGTTTCCGGTTGTCCCCGATATAACTGCCTTGTTAACGATGATTCCAGCCTCTGCTGCATGGTTTTCAGTGATCGATTTAAAGAATGCTTTCTTTAGTATCCCAATTGCAGAAGAGAGTAGAGATATTTTTGGGTTTAGTTTGGGAGGCCGAAGCTTCCGCTTCAAACGTGCTCCCCAGGGCTACTGTGAGAGTCCATCCATATACAGTCAGGATTTGAAAGCGCAGCTTGATGCACTTGTTTTACCTAGTGGCGCTATCCTGATTCAGTACGTGGACGATTTACTGATCGCTGCGGATACTGAGAACATCTGTAAAGAAGCCACATTGTCACTGTTGCGCCATTTATCCGCTTTCCATCACAAAGTGTCTCTCTCTAAGCTGCAATATTGTCGACAAGAAGTGACCTACTTAGGTCATCTCTTATCGAAGGAGGGAAGGAAACTGACCCCAGAAAGAATTCAAGCCATTGCACAGTTGAGTGTGCCAAAAACACAGAGAGAAGTGCGTGCTTTCTTGGGCATCACTTCATACTGTAGGCATTGGATCCCTAGTTTTTCTTTGTTGGCAAAACCTTTGTTAGCCTTAACGTGCAAAGACACACCGAATCCTATCCCATGGTCTGAAGAGTGCCAGAAAAGTTTTGTGGAATTGCGCAATGCATTGTGTTCAGCACCTGTGTTGGGCACTCCTGACTATAGCAAGCCTTTTACATTGTATGTTCACGAGAAAGATGGTTGTGCGTTGTCAGTGTTAACACAGCCTTTTGGCGACAGACCGCGCCCATGCGCATATTTTTCATCCACCTTGGACCCTGTAGCGAGGGCATTGCCAAGCTGTCTGAGAGCGACAGCTGCTGCAGCGATGTCTATCCGACAATCTGCTGGTTTGGTAATGGGCAACACATTGATTGTTATGGTTCCACATGCTGTAGACACATTATTAAATAGGACCAAGACACAACATTTGACTAGTGCGCGGCTATCAGGTTATGAACTTACACTGTTAGCAAATCACATACACATAAAAAGATGCAATACGCTGAATCCAGCTACATTGTTGCCAATTCCAGCAGACTCGGATGAGATTGAGCAACATGACTGTCTGTTCAGAACAGAAGAAGAGACGAAAGGGAGAGTAGATTTAAAGGATACTCCCCTGACTGAGTGTGATGGCACTTTATGGGTAGATGGGTCCTGTTTCAAGCTCCCTAATGGTGACACGACTGCTGCATATGCTATCACGACTTTACACACAGTCGTGGAAACTGCACGAGTGCCTCATAATTCGGCCCAAGCAGCAGAATTAATCGCCCTCACAAGAGCATGTGTGTTGTCTGAAGGAATGAGAGTGAATATATACACAGATAGCCAGTACGCCTTTGGCGTGGCTCATAATTTTGGGCGACTGTGGAAGGAGCGTGGGTTCCTGACGTCGCATGGAGCTAAAATTCAGAATGGCAAGTTGGTGAATGATCTCCTTGAGTCACTGACCCTACCGTTGCAAGTTGCGATCACGAAATGCAGTGCGCACAGGAAAGTCACAGATGATGTTGGACGTGGGAATACGTTTACTGATGAGACCGCGAGAGAAACAGCACAGAATGTGAAAACTAGAATCTATGTTGCAGTCCTCGCAAGATGGGTTGATGATGTTGGAATGTGTGAGAACACAATAGAGAGTGTGAAGTCGCTTCAAGCTGAAGCCACAGAGGAAGAGTTGAGCAAGTGGAGAGAAAGTATGGGTAAGTTGGATGAGAATGGTTGTTGGATTGATCTGACAGAACATAAGCGATGGTTATTGCCTGATGCATATGTGCTTCCAGTGGTTACTATGGCACATGGAATGGCACATATCAGTACGAAAGGTATATGCAAGTTGTTAGCTCCAGTATGGCAGAATGCTGGGATTCCCAAGTGTGCAGAGAATGTGGTCAAGAATTGCATAGTATGCTTGAAGTACAACCCTGGTAGGGGAACCCCAACTCCGGCTGGTCACTTTTCACCCCCATCATGTCCATTTGAAGTTTTGCAGCTGGACTTTATTCACATGGAAAGATGCAACAACCTGAAATATGTACTGGTGGTTGTTTGTGCTTTCTCAAAATGGATTGAGGCTTATCCTCTGAAAGATAACACTGCCCTATCCACAGCCAAAGCCCTTGTGAAGGAGTTTTTCCCTAGGTTTGGGATGCCAAGAATGGTGTGGTGTGATAACGGAAGTGAGTTTGTGGGTAAAGTGATGAAGAATGTATGTGAAGGGCTAGGGATAAAGCAGAAGTTCCATGCTGCAAATCACCCCCAATCAGCTGGATTAGTAGAACGCTACAATGGAGCCTTAAAGCTCAAGCTGGCCAAAATCCAGGCGAGCACCGGTCTTAAATGGCCTGACGCTCTGCCTTTAGCACTCCTGTCCACCAGAATGACCATACACTCACGAGTGGGACTTAGCCCTTATGAGGTCGTCTTTGGCCGCCCGGCTAATGTATGGGGCGTGCCAAGACCTACGAAGTTTAGTGAAATAGAACATCCAGTACTGCTCGATTACCTGTATGATTTGACTGTTAAACTGCGTGTTTTGCACCAACAGGTACATGATACCCTTCCACAAGCTTCTGAACCTCCTGGACACCCTATCAACCCTGGTACGTGGGTGCTAGTCCGAAATTTCCAGCGCAAGAGCAACGACGAGCCCCGCTGGATCGGCCCTCATCTTGTTCTTCTTTCAACAAGATCAGCAGTGCGAGTGAAAGGAAAGAAGCACTGGATTCATGGTACCCACTGCAAAGTAGTCCCCTTGCCTCTGCCATATGACCAGTGGGTCAAGGAGGGTATCGCCGATTCAGAGACAGGCATTGTACCTCGCTTTGTACCACTCAGTGACGCACGCTTAAAAGGCACAGTTTCAGACCAAGAGAGTGACAATATTCTGCAGGAAGCTGCGCCACCATCAAGTCGACTGGACACCACTGAGCCTGAACTTTTGTTTCAAGACCAAACAGCACCTGGCCGTCTCCGCTATAATTTGAGACCTAGGCCCATGGACAAATAAAGATTTCCTCATTATTTCCCTTCTGACATTTTTTGCTCTCCCATCTGAAGGACTTTCTTGATTTTTGTTTTTCGAACCACCATCCGGGTTCTGCCGCAGGGTCGCGGTGCCAAGACTTTGGGGTACAGGCCGAAGACGCTAGGTCGACGGTTCTGGTTGGTCTAGGGCGTTTCCCTGGACTGACAGGCGTACTCCTTAGCAGAAGACACTCATCCACCGCGAGCGGCCCGAGTAGAGGATGGAGTTTTTTAAGATGGAGAGACCGATTGAGGAAATGAACTCTAACGCAAGGATGTGTAGAATTGTGAAAAGTAAATGTTTTGTCTTTTTGTGCCTTTTTACACTGTGTAGTATCATAATGTTTATTGTAGGATTTGTGTTTTTCTCCGCTCAAAAGCCCATTGCACCCACTCAACAGCCTATATCTCTTTCTACTGCCTCCTCTCACTCTTTTCACCCTTTGCCTGAGCACGAACAGACCAGATGATCAGAGTTCGTAAATAACTCGTTCATCCAGCTCTTGCACCAGCACCAACTGGTAATGAATACGACCAATTGCTGGGTGTGTGGGTTAATGCCACATACCATTAACAAGGGTATTCCCTACCTGGTGCTACCGTACAGTTACAATGGATCGTCATGGGCATTCCAAACCATGTTTCTCTATGCTCTAGATACATACTCCCCTCGCCAACCGCGTTCCATCAGACCTATCACCAATAATAAGGCTTTGATGAAAGGAGTTGCCGATATGAGTAGGGATATCAATGCATACTCATCCATTCCTAAAGAAGAGTTAAGACCTTATGTAGGATGGAACGCGACGGGGTATAGTATTAGTCTGGGTGAAAGACAGCGAAAAATCTCATCTCCAATCTGGGTCGTACCCCACATGGGTCGGTTCTGCTTACAGGGTAATGGTCAGAATCCTAGAGCTCAACTGGAAAGAAGTGACTGTACTGAAACGTACACCTTCCCGTCACAGTTTTCCCCTGCGTTTTTGGCTGCTAAGGGCACATATTTCATCTGTCATGACCGAGCATATACATGGCTGCCCCCTGATTTCTCGGGCACATGTTATATTGCGAACTTGCTACCGCCGACATTTACTGCCGCCTCTGACTATCACAAGACCAGAGTTGTGAGAGGTGTGATTAGTAAGGAAGATACTGCCGGTCAGGAAGCAGGAGACTTCTTCTTGGGTTTCCTGCCGTTTTGGGGACCTATGGTCAATAGTAAGAACCTGAGACAGCTGATGCGTGTGGTTGAATCCACTGTCAATGTAACGGCTGGTGCCCTTAGTAATCTGACAGCTGAGCCCCAAGCGGATCGCCTTATGACTTTGCAGAACCGCATGGTTCTAGACGTTATTCTTGCAGACCGCGGTGGGGTATGCAAGGTCATCCAATCCAGTTGCTGCATTTTCATACCAGATAATGCTCCAACAGTGTATCAAGCCATCTCCAAACTCCATAAAATATCTGAAGCCATACACGTGGATAAGGGAGATTGGTCACTGGTGGGGTGGTTCTGGGAATTGATATCTGCCTGGGGTTGGAAAGTTCTGATGGTCGTTGGAATGATCTTAGCCATTCTTTTCCTGTTCTGTCTGTGTATACAGTGTGCTCCCGCGATATGTGGTCTCTGTACTACCTTATGTGTAAGGAAACCTGTATCGAGGGACGAGCTAAGTAATAGGATGATGCTACAGCAACATCTCCATGACTTCGTGAACATTGACCTAGACTCGGATTAAGATGAGTATAGTGATTGCCTATGTAAGGGCAAAAGGAGGGTCTGTCGTACTTTAATATTCGGGACCGCGTAGGGAACAGGGCCCTACCCCTGTCTACCTTGGTATTAGCGAACCGCAAATGGTAAATGCGGCATGTACGAGTGCTTTATATATCGTTCTAGCTATGAATGCACTGTGTACACGTTATTCTGCTCCACTACGCGGGTTCCATTTTGGAAGCAGTGGCCATCTTGTCATTGCCCTCACATAGGCTATAATGGAGTAAATACGGGCCTCACAGTACATGGGCTTTCCCTCTGACTTCTCTGTGACCTGGGCAGCTGGCTCTGCTGCCCCAGGCCAAACCGGTCTCACGAGCTCCCCTTCCTCCGTCCACCTGTGATTAGCATCAGGGCTTGACCCGTCATAAAGTCCTTTCATTCTACACAATCCCCCGGCTAATCTCTTCCACACCTGCTTGTTCCTGCTTTATGACTTGTTTCCCAAAACAGGAGATGCTCATGTTTATTGGGGGGTCTATTTACATCAAACGTGGGATCTGAACCTTACTGTGTAAATCATTGTGGGCTGGCCGAACTGGAATGTGGGATGGTCATCATGACTCTGCTTTTTCGTTTGTAATGTATACTTATAATGGCCATATCGTAAACCAAGGAATGTGTGCCTGGAGCATGATATTTTGTACTTAAGGAGAAGTCCGTTCCTATGATTTTCAGCAGTCTCCTGAGAACATACACGCTGTTGTACTTCTAGGATACCTGTCATTGGTCTGCAGCCAATAAATGATTCTTTGACTTCACCCAGAAGACTCTGTGTTTCTGTAGGTCCGGAACAGGGTGAAACCCAGAAGTCATAGGGTGTGTGCCCCTGCACCGCTGGGTCTAAAATACCCAGTACTTCAACTGCGCACACCCGTGTAGCTCCCTCTGAGATACTTTATCATGTAGACATCAGATTTAAGGTGACATTAAGCATACCATAAATACTATTTTTTGGGACTGCTTGACATTTTATTGAAGGAGGTAGATTGCCCCACATTTGTTCTTGCTTGTCCTCAAGGAAAAGATGTGATAATTCCTTAATTGTCGCAATACATCACTGACAAGAGTAAAAATGCCTATGGTTTGGAGTGGACTCTTGCCTTAGCACCTGCCTTATTTTTCAATCAGGCTGGTTAGGATGAGGATTCTCCCTTGAATGTTGTGCCTGTTTGCTCTATTCCTCAGCCACATCCTCAATATCCAAATAAACGTGATAGAAAGGTGTCCATTAAGGAAATTCTGACTCAATGGGAGTATCAGGGTGTAATTGAACCTAGTGTTCCTGCGATGAATACACCTACCTTTCCGGTTTTGAAACCTGATGGTTCATATCACATAGTTTTGGATAATAGTCATTTGAATAGTAATACCCGTACTCATGCAGTGCAAAATATGCATAGTACAGTATTAATCAGTAACATTGTATGTAAAAGATTTAAAACTATTTTGGATATTTCAAATGGCTTTTTTAGTTGAGGGCAACACATCAAGAAAGCAAGCTAGTTCACCCTTGCACTCCAAGAATCCAAGTACTCATGCTGAAGACTCGAAAAGACATGGAGGAACAACAAAACCCCAGAAACATGCACTGCCTACAGAGCAGTCACCACAACACATCACCACCTCATCTCAGCCACAAAAAAAACTTCTTCCAAGACACAATCCTCACCAATGTCCACAACTCCAAAGAGCTCTTCTACATCATCAAGGAATTCACCAAACCCAGCAGCAAAACAACAGACGTCCCACCCTCCCACGACCTCTGCAACCAACTCAGCACTTTCTTCCACCTAAAGATTACGATGATCTATGACAACTTCGACAACCAAGACCTCTGCACCGCCCCAGCTCCCACCCCCAACTATGCCACTGAACAGACCCTACTCACGTGGACCCCGTTCATGATAGAAGACACCTTAAAGACCATCAAGAGCATCCATTCTGGAGCACCCTCAGACTCCTGCCCACCTCACATCTTCTACAAAGCCATCACAACCATCGCACCAAAACTACGACAGACGATCAACCGCTTCCATGAAATCGTCACTTTCCCCGATGACTCAAAATATAACAAAGTCAACCCCTTCCTGAAGAAACCCTCTGCAGACCCGATGAACCACAAGAACTTCAGGCCCATCTCCCCGCTCCAATTCGCAGCTAAAGTGATTGAAAAGGCCAACAATACCCAGCTAGCGAATGTCATCAAAGCCAACAACGTCCTGGACATCTCCCAATCCGGTTTCTGCAGCAACCACAGCAACAAGACCACCCTACTCGCTGCCACTGACGACATCCGCTCCCTCCTCGAACAAGGCCAAACAGCTGCCCTCATCCTCCTGGACCTCTCAGGTGCCTTCGACACTGTCTCCCACTGCACACTATCCACCATACTACGCGACACCAGCATCCGCGGAAAGGCCCTCGACTGGATATGTTCTTTTCTCTCAGTCAGTCTCCCATATTTCCTCTCAGAACCGACAGAGACCAGATGTGGAGTGCCTCAGGGGTCCTCCCTCATCCCAACCCTCTTCAAATCTACATGGCCCCCCTCGCAACCATCGTCAGAAACCACAGGCTCAGCATAGTCTCCTACACCAACAACACCCAACTCATCCTCTACCTCACCAAAGAACCCAACATCACCACACAATTTCCCAGAAGGGGTGAAAGCCTTCGCCACCTGGATGAATATGAGTTGTCTGAAACTCAACTCTGAGAAAACAGAAGTCCTCATCCTTGGCTCCACCCCATCACGAATCCACAAAACAAAAGCATGAATTCAATGTACTTCAACAAAATACACTTTATAAGTTTAACTTTTAATTTTATATATGTTTAGTAACTTCATCAATTTGAATCTTCACATTAACCACACTCCTTTCTTAAAACAACTTCACAAATGCAACCCTACTATCTAAATTATATACTGCTAAATTATTTATTTAAGAAGGAACCGCGAATTCGATGTGACGTTACATGGGGGGGGGGGGGGGGGGGGCTGCGCTGAGAGCCGCGTTGGGGCCGCAACTCCAAACTCGAAAGAAAAAAACAACAACCACATTTCAATATAAAAAAATCGCCCAGGGGACCCCATCCCCAGAGGCATGCCATCTAATTTTATTTAAAAAACACCAAAAAATGGCCCTCCTCCTGAGACCATTATTAGCCTAGGGGACCCCATCCCCCGGGGCATGGCCTCAGTGTTGGGGACAGTGGGGGGAGCCACAATGCCCCCACAGTCCCAGCCGGCTCCCCACCTCCTGTGGGAGCCGGCATTGCTTTTGGGCAAGGGAAGCTGTTAACATGCAGCTTCCCTTGCCCAAAAGCAATTCTGCTTTGCTTCTTGGAAGCGAGAGCAGGTTTCCTGCAAAGCAGTGTGTGCTATGGCAGGGCGGGAGCCGTGCTCCTGCCCTGCCATTGCAAACAGCAATGTCCAAGGGGTGGGCACCCCGGGACATTGCAGGAGCCGACCCTGGGGAGTGACAGTCCCCAGGGCCATTAAGAGCACCAGGAGGGGGGCTGCACGAACACCTTCCAGCAAGATAGATGCCCCGCTACGGACCGCCGTATTTACATATTCAATGCCCCAGGGAGGTGGTGGACCCCGGGGCAGTATAGGGGGGCTCGAGTCCCCCACACTTTAATTTTGGAAATATCACAGGGAGGTGGCAGTCCCTGGGGCTGTGGGGGATGTGTGGCCCTCCGCATTTCAATAATTGACATTTTTGTAATGCCCGGTAATTGCCGGAGGAAAGGAACGCTGCATCAGGTGCTTTAAAAACATAATACATTTGCAAACACGACGCCCCAAGGAAGCCAGCACCCGGTGAGGTGGCACCGATCGCACCGCCCTCGAGCCGGCCCTGGCCATAACTGAAAATGTGAACTATAGGAACGTGTAATGTTACTGCGCCTACTTTATTTGAATCTTAGACCTGTCAAGGAAAATAGAGAAAATCAACGTAAATAATTATCATATATTAAGTGTTTCTACACCAGTAAATGTTACAGCTGCTGTATTCCTTTGATAGAAAACACACAAAGGGTGACAGGATGAATGCTTGCAAATAGTCTAACTCACTTTCATTTTACTCTGGGTAGCATTCTAATCCATATTTTTCTCCCATTGTGCTAGTCTAGGCAGAACCCCATAACGTGATTCTGAAAATATAATTAATAGGATGAAGGCCTGGGTTATTCACTCATTTATTTAAATAGTGGCTGTAGTTTCGAGGAGGTACCGGTTCGAAGGACTTAATTCACTTAGCTCTCCTTTTAAAACAGTTCAAACATTTGCTTTGTACAACATTTCTATCCATATCCAGTACCCCAGCATTTATATCACATAGCATTCAATTTCAAGAGGGCCAATCTTGAAGGTCCAAAGGTTGTTTCTAGCTGGTCCTGGGACACACCTTTCATCAAATTAGAACAGTAAATTGCCTCTATTAACCGATGCATTACCTTCTAAAGCGGCTTCTGTTGCTGCCCTAACATTAGAATTAAAAAAAGTTCAGTTTTCAAATAAAATCTTAAATCCACTAAATATCACAATTCTTCTGATAATTATTACAGGAGGATGCAGCGTTCCTTTCCTCCGGCAATTACTGGGCATTACAAAAATATCAAGATAACTCCTGTGATTAATTATTTTCCTGGAGAGAGATCAGCATTTTGTATAGTTGAGGTTTTGACTTATGTGAAGTTAGTGCAGAGGGTTCATATGCCTGCTGCAAAGAACATGTACCAAGTAGATTACAGAGTGCATATAATGTAAACAGATCAGCAGGTTACTGCTTTTAAAAGAGACATCCTTTTGTTACTTGTAATTTATAACTTAAAGTCCTAATATAGGACAGTGAGCTATTAACATTTTATCAAAGAACTGCATACACACTGCAAAGTATACATTAGAACATTGATTAATGTTGCAAAAAGGGTTAATTTGGGTAAAAATCGATTCTTATTATTTAAGAAAATTTCCAACTATGCTGTTTCTTTTTTAACTCTGAGTATGACCTTCTCCACACCATGCATTCTTAAACTAAACTGCCTACCAGTATGAATGACATGTGACTCCTACACTTTTAGTCCTTTGGCTTATGTAACATTTCCTATACACTGATTTACACACCTATGATTGATTGTCTCTGTGTAATGTTTGTTTGATGCAAAGTGCTCGGACACCCTACACTGGTATGAGTGGCACTATTTAACTAATTCATTGCATCTGAAAGAGAGAGAGTGGTTATGGAGGCTTGGTCACTGTTAAAGGGTGCTAGTGAGAGAATCTGTGATCCCTGGGGGGGGGGCACCAACAAAAATTGTCGCACGGGGCTCTACCAGGGCTAAAGCTGGCAGTGCAGGAGGCTATCAATCATATTACGCTTTTCCCCCTTTAAGAAGGTAAAAACATGATGCATCTTTTCAAATACACCTAGACTGGAAATGTGAGAACTTCGTCTGAGCAGTAACAATACATTTGTATATGCTAAATATGATTCATTCTCAATTACCAATTTATCAACACATATTCTTTTCTCGCTCTTGACAGAGATGAAAAATTGTGTCTCCAAGAAACTGAAAGCGTTTAATATGTTGCTATTTTTTAAAAGGTAACGTGTTGTCGTAATTTGTGCTTTGGTGCTCATTTCTCTCAGTTTGCTAATATTAAATATTGTCATGAATATAAATTACTCATCAAGTCGGTTTCTCTAAGCATACCAGCATAATCTAATTATGAGGTTTAGGATATCAATATTCTGCTCTCTTACCTGGGGATCATTAAAAAAACAATTACTTCCTTAGATAATTGATGACTAAATTATTCTTGCTGTTTGCTTTGACAGTAGCCAAAAGGGTGCTTTACATTAAATGAATTAGATCTGGAAGGTAGACAGTGAAGAATGATAGAAAAAGAGAATTGAAGGATGACGGAAGGACTGAAAGGGAGAGGGCATTACCGTAGTAGAGGATGGTAACATGGAGCTAAGTTATGGAAGCAAAGACTAAAGTAAGGAACTGAATATACACGGAGGGAGAGGAGGCAGCAAGAGAAACAGGAAGAACGTTTGAAAAACACAGACGGGGCTATATAGGTGAATAAGAAACTAGCGGTAAAAATAGAAGGGTAAGGAATGAATGAGAGAAGAAATACGAGGGGAGTGTAATTGAAAGGGATGGGAATAGTGATAGAGGACGGGAAATAGGCCAGGTGCCACAGACAAGAGGATGGAAGGAATGAATGAAAGAAAGAACCAAAGGAAAGAGTAATAGGAGGAGAGACGGAAGTGAGTAAGAAAATGTATACAAATGAATATATGTATGCATATTATGCCAGTATAGACGATGTTACGTTGCACTTTCCATAGGCAAATGAAAACCCAGTATGAAACCCAGGCGATTAAGAGGGGGACTAGGTTGTGTACCGCAACTTTCTGCCCTCCCTTTCCCACGTAATGGTGCGTTGAGATTGATAGATGGCAGGGTTGGACTCCTGGCTGCATTCTGGCCAAAGTGCACTCAATGTGCCTCGCTGAACAGGCCTGCATTACTAAAAGGCAGCCTGGTGAAGTTAGACCAGCCTCAGGCAGGATGACCAGGGGGGAGATTGGCTCCTGCCTCCCACCCTGGGCCTCTCATGACATTTCAATAAACACCTGCATGTCTCAGAACAGGTCAAAAAGCACTCCAGGGGTTATATTACAGAGGATGCCCTGGGGCGCAATGGCTGTTTGCACCCGCTTTGCGCGCCCCCGGGCCCTTTGGTATTACAAAAGGGGCTGCAGACGCTTGTTCGGTCCCTTCTGTAATACTGATAGCACTGTAGCACTGGCGCATGTAAAGCGCCAGCACTATCTGCAGGGGGCGTTCCGTCATTTGTGTGGGGAGTGCCCCATGCAAATGATGGGATCCCTTTGCCTCTGCTCTCACGCCGTATTACAGATGCGGGGCAGAGTGTCAAAGAAGCTGTCAGAAGGTGCATTGGCAGTGCACCATCTAAAAGTTGGTGAACTGTCAAAGAATTCCCTGAGAGTAGCCCTCTGCAGGGGGTAAAGGGTGTCCTATGGACCCACCAGACATTCCCTTGCAGGCGGGTGCAGTCACTGTCTGTACCCACCTGCAAGGGGATCTCAAATTCCCCTTCAAAGTGCAAGCGGGTTGCCACCTGCACAGTGAAATGCGGAGCAGCTGCTTCAAAGTCACTCAGTATTTCACTTGAACGCCCTGCTCCTAGAGTAGCACGAGTCTGCAGCTGCCTATGCCATAGGGCGCACTTTCTCTGTTTGCGCCCGGCGCACCTGTTTTCAGGTGTGCCAGGCGCAAACAGGGAAAGTGTGCACTGACATGGCCACATGTGAGGAAGGGTACACTGGGGTAGCACCAAGGCCTGAGGAGTGGAAGAGAATAAAGAGGGGTTCTCCGGATGTGGTCAGTGTGGTTAGTGGTGGTGTGAGTCAAAAGAGGGACAGTGATGAAGGGCTCCGCTAGGGCTGCTTGAGGCAGCACATGGTTTTTGATAAGTGATGTGGAAAAGTGGTGACACTAAGGAATGGTGGGAGGCCTGAACAACAGTATTCTTGAAGAAAGCAAGACTGGTACCCTAAACTTGTTGCAGAGTGGCCATCGACAGAGTAAAAATAAATAAATAGTAGAGCGCCATCATGGGGCACTAAGCACAAAACCCAGAGAGTGAAAAAAATCAAGGGGAGTTCTTTAGGCCTGGGCGGCAAATTCCGTTCCGCTCGCGGAATTTGCGTAATTTGCGTAATTTCACGTTCCGCGGAGAACGCAAAATTGCTCAAAAGTCTGCTTTCCGCGATTTCGCGAAATTTTTGCTTGTTCGCGTTCTCAAAATGCATGTTCGCGAGATATTTCTCCTCGAGCACGCAAACAGCAATTGCGAACAGGAAAAAAGCATCGCGAACAAGCAATTCCGCGTGTTCGCGGAATTTTTGCGTGTTCGCGGAGATTTTTTACCGGTTCGCGGAGATTTGCGTAACGCAATTACGCAAATTCCGCCCACCCCTAGAGTTCTTACAGGAACAGTGAACTCCCCCTGAGGACAAAATAGACAAAATTCTGGAGGCCATATACACCACAAGGGAAGCCCCAGAAGCCAAAGCTGACACTGGTGTAGTTGAAATGTAACTCTTACACGACAACCAATTCAAAATTGCAGAGAGGGTTAAGTTATCAGAAGAAACCGTTGATGAGATCTGCCCCTAAACTGAATTCCTTCAAAAACAAGTAACAGATCTCACACAAAGGGTGAGATCTTCATTGAGGTCTCAGAGTGCTACAGAAGAGGGTATAAAGGGGCCAGGCACGATGACATACTTGAATAACTGGCTGAGCACAGAGGTGGCCCCTCTGGTTTTGCCCACTGGAGAGAACCCAGAGGGTTGTAGTGAGGAGACCGAGGCCAGGCTCACACCCAGACCAGTGTTTGCCCACCTACTTATTTTCAGGGACAGAGATCAAATACTGCAGAAGGCTAGAAGATTGAAAACAATCCTGTGTCACTTTTCAATTTCTACACAGAGAAAGGCAGGGATACGTTACATGTTATTGTTTCCTTTCAAGATAAAGGTAATGATGGTCAGCAAGACCGTCCTCTTTAATGAATTATCAGACACATGAATGGCTGGAGGAACATATGGCAGAAAAGGAACAGGACCTGGACTTACCATCAATCTTCAAAGCTAAGGCAAAGAAAGCAGTCCAGATGGAAGCAAGCAAAGTACCCAACCAAAATAACAGGTGGTAGATTACTGCTCAAAATAGTAAGAAAAGCAAAATCATTTAGTGCTCACTCTCAGGTACTGCAGAGACAGGCTTAGATTTGTTTTTGAGCTGTGTCCAGAAGAAAGCTCCAAACAACCCAAGGTGAACCCTAGATTTGTTGAAGACCTGTAACTGTGCTTGAAGGTGGTGCACCGTTAGGTGATGTCTAGCTTTATAAAAAGTTTGGAAAGAAAACCTCATAAAAGTCTATTTCTCAGATGAGAGATATGACCCTCAATGGAATCAGTACTTAAAAAGAGGTGGATACAAAACCTTTTCGGCTGGAGAGCACAACACGCAGAAAGAGGTGTATCCCACTCCAGATTCTTCCCATTTGGTGCACTGAGAAGAGAGGACCTAATATGCTATCTGGACCTGAAGCCATAGTTTATCTGTCCTGGAGAATGGGAGCTGGAAAAGTTTCAAAGTGGAACTCCAAGTTTCGGTGTGCCAAAGGTACATTCTGGACAATGAAAGATGACAGTGATATTGGAGGCATTTAGAGATATGCCCCTGGGACTTTCCTGAACATGACCCTTTTCTTTAGGAATAAGGATGACCATAATAGATGATAATTATTATCTTAAATATATAGATATTCCTCACTTGGAATGTTAGAAGGATGGGATCTCTTAGCACAATTTTTTAAATGTGTGCATATGAGAAATGCAGGGGGGGGTCTAATTTAGGACTGCACACAAGGGTTCACACAAGATAAGAAACCATCAACCAACAGATTGTAATAAAGATGGAGAGGACAACAATATGCTAAAGTGTTCTCATCTAAGGGACATCAGACTGTGTTGGAGGTGGTGTCCCTTTTGTTGCTGCAGAGGTTTAGGCAGACCGGAAGGCCGAATTTGTCCTTGTGCAGGGTAATCAAAATGAGATCAATGTTATACAGGCAAGTATATATGTCACTTATGCTGACCAGGTAGCCTATCTTGATGCCTGACCAGAAACGTTAGCTTAAGGGTTCTCAAAGTGGATGTCTGGCTGGAAACTTGCAGTTGTGCGGTGGCAGTAACACACACTCAATAGGCAGTATTCCTGACTGTTTGATCATAGCTCTTTAATAGTGGGATTAAACTGAGATGACAAACTCCACTAATTACCACTTGGAAACTACAGGAGCCTATCTTGAAAGGCAAGATGCTTAGGAAATCCCTGTAGGATTCAATGAAGGACTAATCAAGAGAAAACTAAGGTACCAAATTTAGTGGTTCAGGGTTGTGATTCAGGTACATGTTATCAAGGAGTTGGTGAGGGTCTTGGAAGCTTGACCTGAATACTATGGATGGAACAAAACATAAACTAGAACAAGAGACACAAACCAACTCCTCATGTAAAGACCGGTTGATGGCAGGGATGGATAAATATGCCACAACAATTGAAAGGCTATGATGTTTTAATTATACAGAACACAGGTTGAAATGTCACTGAGAAGGAGTCAAAGCCAGGGGACTATTAATTGCTTAATTTGACTAGAATTAGGATGTACGCCTATAATATAAATAAGGAATAGGGTGCAGCAACAAGTATATTCACAGCAAGAGATAAAGAATGATTTTCAAGACTATTATACAAATCTTTATGGGAAAAGTTGGAGGTGCCCAAAAGTGCCATAGAAGCCTACATGCACACAGTAGTGCTAAAATGCTATTGAAGCCTACGTAGACAAAGTAGTGCATTACTCAGTCTCTGATCAAGTGTTCACTGGTAGGAGTATAACCACAATAGAAGTAAAAGAAGCTCTGAAAGAGATGGCCAAATGGAGCAGATTGTTGCCTAGCAGAGTTTTACCAGACATATGCTGATATATTTGCTCTACAGCTGAAAAGATGTAAGCAGTGATGCTGGAGCAGGGCGGATTGCTAGCCACTGTCTGGAAGGCTTTGCTACGGTCTCTCCTCAAACCAAATGCAACTGACATGACGTCTGAAAGGCCATTGTCCATGTTTAACCTGGAATACTTGCAAAAAGGTCTTATGCCCTTTTATTGACTTTGATTCATAACGACTAAAAGGGTTTTATTTCAACATGTAATACTTTCTTTAACATCAGGAAAGTGTTTAGAATCCTTGAGGAATCCCTGAAATGCCATTGTGTTGTCAGTGGACCTCAATAATGCTTTTAATACTGTGAAGTAGGTGGGAAACAGCTTTTACAATGCAGACAGAATTACTCAGTGCCATTACAAGGTGGGCACTACAACAAATGTGTTGTTACCATGCATTCCATTACCAATCAAGTTGTTACAACAACTTGCTGTAGGGAATGTGTTGTTGGATTTTAAATTCAACACCTTCCCTACTGTTGCACAGACTGGAGTTGGAGTAGTAAAATATACTATTCCAAACTCCAGCTCTTTCCTAAGGCAAGTCACTGTAACGACTTGCGTTGTAATGGCACATGTGATAACAACGCATTCTTTGTATTGCCCGCATTGTAAAGGCAGGTACACCTCATACATGCTTTTACAACGCAGTAAAAGCATGTATGAGGTGTACCTGTTAGCTGTTTTGAATCAGGTGGGTTTAGGTGAGTCTTGGAATAAATGACTCTCCATTTTGTATTCACAGCGAGAGGGGCTGAACAGGCAGGTTCATAACCAAACTGTATGTAAAGGGCACTCGGCAAGGCGTACCACTCTCCCTTATGTTATTTGCAATGGCCATAGATCTGTTTGCGGAAATCTTGTGGAAGAGAAGGAGAGGGGCTTACCATTGGCAGAGGGGATGCCGCCACTGTCATACTCCACTGATCTTGAGCAAACTCAATATTTTGGACAGGCACGAACATTCAATTCCCTCATTTACTGTGGCCCATACACATACACCCAACGTCCCTGTTGTGCCGGTGTCAAGTTTGCAATTTCCGTACCAGATCATATATCCCTGATTCAATAGTTAAGGATTTCCCCAAATTCACATATAATCATCATGGATCAATTGTTCATCTACTTTATTGATTGATCAATTAATTGAATAATTGAACGTAAATAGTCATTTCAAATCATTGACAGACGCAAATAACCACAAACGTTTTTTTGTAAATGATTAGATTTTATCTAACTCAATGCATTCATTTGGAAAACACCTCATGAGAGAGAGTACAATCTAATAATCATCTAGCAAATAATCAATCTCAACAAATACATTTGTTGCATGGAGGGGATAGATGAAGAGATATCAGACAATAGGCATCAAATCAATTTCTCATTTCAGGAAAATAGATGAAGAGACAAAGCACAAAATGATTTCTTGAGTTATCAAAGATACCAACCCAAGGAAATAAGAACGAGGAAAACCACCACCCTGGCCTAGGTAGCGGCAGGGGACCCCCGAACAGAGTGTCAGGGATCAAAGTCTTAGGATCAGGATAAGGATAGCACTGGATCAACTAGGCCTCTCTGCAACCCAACAGTCAGCAACGCACCCTCACTCTCTCCGTCTCCCTCAAACGTCTCGCAGCCGCCAACCGACCCTCACCCCTAAATCAACTATTCTTTATACCCTTTTCGTACATGTCCATCCCACTAAAGTTGCTAATGTCACCTATTCCAGCTACGGGATTGGTTAAAAACGAGGGATGGATGGTCATCCTACATTAGATCATGCTTTCTTTGACTACCCCATTGTTCGTCTTCTTTCCCACCTATTTGGTATACATCCCGACTCTCTTATGAGGGAAAAGTAACAACGTTTATACATTTTATAAATTTGCAGACTTTCACACGGAAGCACAGAAGTTGGCCGGTCATCAAGTGTCATGTCTTTCACAGCATCACATTCTTTCAGCTGGCTCAGCAAGTTTATCCACAGTATCACGTGGTTTGTGTGCGCTGCAAGTTTCACTCATTACAGTTTGGTCAATTTAAGAACATGACGATTTGTCCATTTACTAAAAGAACTGAAAACAGACATTTATTAATAATGTGGTAATGAAACGTTCACTGTTAACCACCCTCCTCTACTCAGATCCATGTTAGCAGTTATTCTAGCATAGCATAAGTAAAAAGCAACGTTAATTAGCACTTCTTAAGCATCACACGTCATGCCTTTTAATACACTATGCGCACAATTTGCAGTGCAAGCTATTCACAACACATTCTACTTATCATATTATTACATCTTCAGCTATTTACATTTTGTTAAGATCAATTTCATGCATTTTGTGAAGCGGTTTACCCTAATGTGATGTATAGGTGCACATTAGTGTTCTATCGACTTAACATTAGTATGTGTTATGGAGGGTATTCAATATGAGCGGGTTTCTTCTTCTTTTTTTTTCTTCTTTTTTCTGGAATCCCCGCTCCATCCCCACCATGTGATGTATCACCTCACAATGAGACTCCATTCCACCTGAGAGCAACAACCGAAGCGGATGGCTTGAATAGGCTTTCCGATGTCATCTATTCACTAAATATCATGGTAGGAGAGAACAATAGGTGACTATGCCGGCACATTCTATTAACCCCTTCAGCGCGGCGTGGATTTCCGCGCCACGCTGAAGATTCCGTGCGCGGGCGGGGCCATGACAGAACGGTTCCGTCATAAGCACAGCCCAACCGACGTGCATGACGGAACCGTTCCGTCAAGCGCGTCGAAGGGGTTAACAAATTAAATTGGAGACAATATGCAGTATTCGAATGGCATAATCTGGAAAGCCATCGTATCTTGTGGCTCTTAGTGTGAGTTGTATGTGAACATGCGTACTGGCTATTTAAGTGACTTGCTCCCATAAATGGCACAATAGACTCTTGATTTATCTGCACAGACAGCAAAACATGATTCCAGTGATATTAAAAGACTGTAACTAGATTTCTCAGTCCGCTGGCACATGCAGGCCCTCAGATTGTTAGCTAAGAAGAAACCTTCTCCAGTTTTAAATGTCATTACATGCTCTAAATGTTCTGACCATTTGCACATTAGGTGCATTGGTTGTACCCAGTCTAAGCATTAGTGAACACATAGTCATGTTTTACATTTTCTTAAGTATCTATCTCTATAAGTAAGAGTCTAGCTACAGAGATTGGCCCCTCTCGACAACCATGAAGCATTTCTGAGTCCCAGTTAGTAGTGTGTCTGAAAGATTGTACACATTGTTCCCTCATGTGTGATTTGTTCTGGTTTGATTTGCAGTGAGTACACTACCTATAAACTTGGGAATTTACTGTGTGTGTTTGCTATTCAGTACAATAGTGGTGTAGAACAATAATATATCTCACAACCTTACAAACCTTTTTTTGTCTTAAATCATAAATATATCACTACCCACTAATAATAAATGTAAGGGAGCCTTAACCCTATTAAGATTTTGAGGGCATAATGGTGTATACCCTCGAAGTATGCAGCCCTGACAAAGATCACTGACCCATATGGGCACTGACAATGGTGAAACATGTTGACATTAGACTGTAGATGTATGAAACATCGAGTTTGAGACATCCTGCACAATTCCAATTTAAATTGTACCCGGGTACTCACCTATTTAAGAGATATAATTTGCTTTTACCCCGAGGTAATTTTACTACAAATTGATTCTTACAATTATCCAGTTCATTCTGTTGCTGAGCCCCCTCAAAAGGTACATTATGGTAGTATTGATCTACCAGGATGGTAGAGGACACCAATGATAAAACATGCCCCAAAAATGTCGGCTTTTTGTCCTAATACATTTTTTTTTTAATCTATGGTATACCAGAGATATGATAACAGTCATTTGTTTCAATATCCGTTGCATTTTGTGTGTTGTTACAGTTTGATGGGAAGCTGTGCGACAGACCATATCTCCTGTTACTCTCTCTTTAGGGCTAACAATTCATGTTGTCTTTTTTTTTGCCTATTATATGCTCCTACTCCTGAAAAATTCCCAATATCACTAGTTAAGATTGTTAGGCCACTAAACTTAGATGTCCATAACATTACATTGCAGCAACACATAATTAGCTATGTGCAGCTACCCTCAGGGAGAGGATCTTAAAACAGGGAATCTGGGCAGATACTGAGGTCACTAAGGGGGCATAGAGAATTCTGGAAGATGCTTAAACAATCTACAATGAGCCAAATAGCCTTGGCCAAGATGCTACTGCATCCCAGACCTTTGCTCTTTTTTAGTAACTTGCCAATTTGGGTACAGTCAAAGCCTTTTCTGATGTGCATTTTTAGGTGATTATTTTTGTGAATTAATAATTTTAATGGTGCATATAGGCTTAATTGGTGTATTAATGATGTTGCACCTGAAACAATCTGATTATTTTGTTCAGAAGAGTGGTTAATCATGTAGAATATTTACACCACATTTTCATATGGGACACCATCTATTTTAAAATGGATGCACTTTCTTGTGTTCTGATCATGTTGCTTTTGCTCATTGCCCCTTCCAATCAGTAACCCGGTGCAAGTCACGTCTCCCCATAGTTTCCCAGAGCACAACATGTTATGCCATAAAAGGGAATTATTGTAATAGAAAGAAAAAAGAACAATTGATGGACAGAATTTTGAACAATGTCAAACATTCACTCCAGTACAGAGGTCTGCACCTAAATACATTGTTGTTTTGCTCCCCATGCCATTCCACTTTAAACCCAGCCATATACAGATCAGTTGTGACCCTACTTCCCATGGGAACAGTCCAGCCCAAACTGCCAGGCCAGGTCCTCCCTGGACCAGAAACAAGCATCCTAGGACTGGTTTCGGAGTTTCACCACTCATCAGCCAGGCTAGCTTGACTCCAGTGGCTTGGAGAGCAAGGGACCCACGCCTGGGCATACCCGTCCTACTCAGGGTGACAAATTCAAAAAGAGCAACTGATGGACACAATGTTGACTAATGTCAAACATTCACCCTAGTAATCTGGGCCTAAATCCATAATTGTTTTGCTCCCCATGCCGTTTCAGTTTAAACAGAGCCATATGCAAATCAGTCTTGACCCTGTTCCCCATGTGAACAATCTAGGTCGAATTGCCATGCCAGGTCTTCCCTGGACCAGATGCAAACATCCTGGGACGGGTTTGGGGGTTCAAGCCTCATCAGCCAGGCTAGCTTATCTCCAGTGGCAGGGAGAGCATGGGACCCATGCCTTGGCATACCCATCCTACTCAGGGTGACAAATGCAAAATGAACAAATGATGGACAGATTGTTGAACAATGTAAAACAGTCACCCCATTACAGAGATCTGGGCCTAAATCCATCATTTGTTTTGCTCCCCATGCCATTCCACTTTAAAACTAGCCATATGCAAATCAGTTGTGACCCTGCTCCCCATGGGAGCAGTCCAGCCTGAACTGCCAGGCCAGGTCCTCCCTGAACAAGAAAGATTTCCGTCCAACATTTGTTACTGCAGCACTGTATTAGAAAGCATGCATTGTGAATTAAACTTTCCATTGAGTATCTAATGTATCATTTTGAATGATTACCCCTGGAAGTTCTGATGCAGGTGTGAAAAGAACATAATTCAACATTATCAAGGCAACTGTATGAAACAATATTGGTCAGAAGTAAAAGTAGTTAGGAGGGCAGCAAACAGGATGATCTGACAAAATTATTTGCCAGATGAAATATGAAGACATTCTGGAAAACAAATCTGCTGATGGGAATAGAACTATAGATAACAAGTTAAAAGCAGTGGTACAAGAGATGTGTGAGGCTATCACTTTTCTGGTTTGCACAAAAAATGGTCCAGTGATCCCCTGTTACCTAGGGGTGAGTTATCAGCAACTTACGCCTTACCTATGGAAGAGGAAGAAGACAGTACCCCTATGGAATTTGCTTTAGAAGAGACTGAACAGGCTGTTCGCCAAATGCACAGGAAAAAAACCCAGGCCCAGGTGGCATCCCAGGAGACTTGTGTCTATCACAGCCAAAAATCTGGGTCTTTTTTTTAAACACACTATCATCCCTATTTACAAGAGAGGCATCCTTGATATCCCCACCAATTATAGACCCATTAGTCTCCTTGACAACAGTCAAAAGATCTTCTGCAGGCAAGTCCTGTCTGGACTCTAACTGTGGATGAATGACAACTATGTCCTTTTGGAATCCCATGCTGGCTTCAGGAGCAGGGTCCGGACAGTGGACCAGGTCTTCCGCTTATTGACGATGTGCTGGAATTACATCGCGTTGAAGCAGGACAATCTCTATGTGGCCTTCATGGATTTAAGGGTTGCTTTTTACATGGTACCTAGAGACAGCCTGGGGAAGGCACTGGAGAAGTATGGGATCCCTGGAGATCTGCTGAGTATTCTGAGGATTCTCCACCAGAAACCATATGCTCAAGTCCGGTGAAACTGTCATGGGTGTCACCTCTCGTAGCCAGTCACAGTGTTGCCATACTGGTTTATCTGTACCATTATAGTGATACACCAGTATAAGCGAAGCTGCATGTATTTGCATGCATATTTTTTCTCATTTGTATATTCTGCGGTCATCGTTATTGCTGCCACACAATTATTGTGTAATGAATGTATGATGGTATTGTTATATGTGCTACCTATGTTACACTAACACATATAGTCATAACGTGTGGTAATCCACAGTCAAATTGCTAATTTATGTTTTATTTTCAAATATTTAGTGTATCTTGAGTAAGCAGTGTGTCACATCATTGCTCCATATCCCAGACCAGAACCCGAACCTAACACACAAGGAATCCACAACTGAGTTTTCACCACTCTAATGCAACAGATAAAGCAGAGGCGTCCTGGTATTTCTTTCTCTTTCTCTCATCGCAACCCCCCTTCCCCTTGAGAGATCACAGGTGAGCGGTGTACTATTCATCGTCATCTAGTGCGCATTCATAGGGATTCAGGGACAATCCTTGCCCAAGTGGAACCACCTGGAGTTCAGGTGAGTGGTTTATTCGACACTGCCGGGAACCCTCACTCAGAGAATACCGGTGAACCGTGAAGTAAGACAAGGATGCATCCTTGCTCCTACATTTTTCAGCCTGTATATCAATGGTGTGGTTGATTGACTGGGTGATTGTAGGCACGATGCACCCAAATCTGCAAACAAAAGGACTCCGATCCTGATGTTTGCAGGTGACACTATGCTCTTCTCTAGAACTCCTCAGGGACTCTAGGGTCTTTTAGATTGCTTTGCCTCTTTTTGCAAGCTAAGGGGCTAGAGGTAAATTCTGTCAAATCTAAACTTATGGCTTTGAATCCTCACCAATCTTTTAGAGATAGGATGGTGGTGGAGGGGTCACCCCTGGACAAAGCGAGCTACTTCAAATACTGGGGAGTCAGTTTGGCAGACAATACATCCTGGGCTCAACAGCAAATGTTAGAGCTATTTTACACTAAAGGGGATCTGTGGTAGCAAGCAAGTTCAGGGTCACCAACTGTGGTGCGGTCACCCTTGCCCTGGAAGTTAATAGGGCCACTGCAGTGGTGCCACTTATGGGGCAGTAATTTGAGGCTACACTATATCATATCCCAGAAAAGTTTGCTCCTGTGCGCTCCACTAAGGGTCTGATTCTGATGCAGTTTGGAAAGCTTCCCAAACAAATCGGTTTGGAAATGGTTTTCGACCCACTCAGATCAGGAGAGTCTAACCGACCGAGTACGATGCATCCAGATGCTTCCAGATACGATTTAGTTGGACTCCCAGTGACTTCAGTAGGAGCATATGTTCCTAACCGCATCATAATTTGGCCCTCAGTTGGGAAGACATGTTCCCGATCCGATTTGAAAGGAGCAAATGCCGTTAGGAGGCTTCCCTAACTGCATCGTTATCGGGCACTAGGTGGGAATGCTTTCCTAACCGCATCAGAATCAGGCCTTCAGTGTTGACTGTAGTGTAGAGACTACAGTCAACAGTGAGGGGAGCACAAACTGTGGACTGCATGTACCATGATGCAAAGGAGCAAACATTTCTGGGATACAGTAGTGTCTGGTCACAACCTTTTTCCTGCTCAAACTGATTTTCATGATCTCCTCTACCATTTATCACATGTTCCTAATGGTATTTTTTATAAAAATGTCATTCTGGCCCAATGACCACACTTCATCCGGCACAAGTTTGAGAGTACGTCCCAGACTGGAGAGTACAGCCGACCCTTAGAGTACTGCACAGGTATGGAGAGTACGGCCCAAGCCGGAGATTATGGCCCAACTGCAGACATAAAGGTACGGCTCATATATGACCCTGTGAATACCAAAAGTGGTAAAGATTGCCTTTGTGGATCGGGCTTTGTGGCTGTGCTGAAGTCTTTCAATGCAATCGTCCTTTTTATGACACGATTATGGCAAATGATAATATTGCTATTTTGTACCTATTGTGACAGAATATGAACTTTGAGAACTGGATCTCATCATCAATATATCTTTATTCGGATATTAAAACATCCAAGAAAAGAACAATACATTTACACATATCACAATACATTGACACATATCACAATACAATAGTAAGGGCAACTAATCATAAAAAGCCCTTGACAATAAGACAATTCTAGTAGGCCTGTCTAAGGCCTTAATAACAGGAGTGCACAGTGGCTTCTTAAAAGACAGTCAATTTGTAGCTTTTTTAAAGTGCAGGGTGCTGAGAGCTATAAAGTGCGAAATACCATCACAATAAAATAAATAAACTGCAAGATCATAGCCTACATAAAACGGTATATTATAAAAAGACTCTAACATATTAAAAAAGCCATATAACATCCCAAATACTCTTTACGCCTCATGTCTAGAATTCCTCAGTTTTGCAGCTAATCTTAAAAAATTCACAGTACAAAACAGGGTAAGAGGTTCAGGAGAGAGTTTCAAATATAAAAGTGCAACCCTAACTTGGGTGAATTTATTCGCTTTTAGGATGGTTTTTAAAAAGACAGCCCGCGGATATTCATAAAATGGGCAAAAGAATACAAAATGGAGGGTGTCCTGTGGAGATCCCAGATCGCAGCCACAGGGACCCTTTGATCCAATATCTTTTGTGAACCCTGCGGGGACAGCTAAAATATGGTGTAAAAGGTCCAGTCTGAATCTGGACATTAAAAATCTATCATTTTTGTTATAAATCTGCGCCAGGTAAGGTTCTAAGCCTACAACAGATTTCGTTAGTATGTGTGCTCGCACTGAACTTTTCAGTATTTCACTGTCTTCCCGGGCGCAGGCTAGTCGCCTGAGATATTCTGTTTTTATGGCCACTTTTAATTGGGGCGCCAGAGACGTGGGCTCCTCAAAATACCTGGCAAAGCCCAGCCACTTCAACTTGTCCTTCACATATTTAAGCCATGGTATCTTGTGACCTTTGTCCCTATTGATACAGTCTTTGATTATTTCTCTACTGAGACTAGCATCGGGATTGGTCCAGATTTTAATCCAACACATTAATGGTTTGAAACTGATTCTGTCAGAGATGTAAGGGAGCCCTAGCTCCTCATGGGCAATGTAAGCCGGGATGATTTGGGGCACTTGTAAAATCCTCCTGAGAAACTTACTCTCCTCCAACTGTATCTTGGAAGTGTTTCTAAGACCCCAAACTTCGCTCCCATACATAATTTTAGAACAACAGATTGAATTATATAATTTCAGTATTTCATTCAATGACCATCGGCCTAATCTCGTGGCTCGATTCATAATTGAGCCCATTATACTCAGATGCTGTTGACATTTTTCTGCGATTAGTGTGTTAAAATTGAGGTGTTTGTCGAAGATTATCCCTAAATAGTTAAAAACCTCGACCTTCTCTAGTTTGTGGCCCCCAATTTTAAAAGCAAAGTTCCTCGTTGGTTTTTCCCTGCTTCCATAATGTAGGATTTTGTTAAATTGGGGGATAAGTCTAGTTGTGCCATGAACCCACAAAAACCGTCAATGAGAGACTGCAGTCCCATCCCTGTACGTGAGAGGAGTACTGCGTCATCCGCATATAAGAGGACAGGAATGCTTCTGTAGGCCACTCTGGGACAATCTACCCCCAATTCTCTCAATGCTTTGTCCAGACCATTTATGTATTACGTGAATAGAAAAGGCGCCAAGATACAGCCTTGTCTCACACCCCCAGTGCAAGCGAAATGGTCCGTGAGGTTCCCCTCATTACTGTATCTAACCTGGGCTGTTGTGTTCATGTGAAGTGTTTTTAAGATGAATATCAAGCTTGGATCCACCCCAAGCAGCTCTAAAATCTCCCATAGTTTTGCTCGGTTGACCCGGTCAAAGGCTGCTGTCAGGTCCATAAAGGCTAGAAAGACTGTCCCTTCACCAGCCACGGTGTACTTTGCCACCAAATTATATAAATTGAGGCATTGGTCTGATGTGGAACGGCCCGTTCTAAAACCATACTGAGTGTCTGTGATAATTTTGTTTTCCTTCCGCCCAATCCATTAAGCGGTTTAGGATTACCTTCCCTAAAACCTTTGCTGACACGTCAATTAATGAAATCGGGCGATAACATTGAGGATCACTTTTGTTGCCCTTTTTAAATAGGGGGACAATACTAGCCGTTGACCAAGACCTGGGCATTCCCCTTTCCACTGCTGTGTTAAAAACTCTTGTGAGTATCGGAGCCCACAAGTCAACCTGAGATAAAAATAGGTCAGGGGGAATTCCATCTGGGCCAGGGGCCTTATTCCTTGTCAGGGCGTGTATTCCATCTTTAATCTCGCTCACTGTGAATTGCACCCATGTGCTTGGTAAAGCACCCACATCTGAAATTTGTTGAACAATGGCGCTGCCCTGATTATACAACTTTTTAAAATGAGAGACCCACACTTCTGGCAGGATGTTGCAAGCGACCTTCTCAGTATTCGGGGGCTGGAAACTAGGATCATTAATCACCCTCCCAAAGCTCGTCATGTCTCTCCTCTCAGCAGCCTCCCATAAATTCTCCCAGGCCTCATATTGGATAGTGTATTTCCTCTTCTTTATGGCCAGTTTATATTGAGCCCTGCAGTCCGCTATCCTACTCCTATCCTTAGGCACCTTTTTAAGTGCTTGTTTTAATTCTTTTTGGGCTCTGGAGCAAGCTTTATCAAACCATTTTGGTGAGAGGTTAGACATAGGTGATGAATTGGCCCTCAATAACCTGTCAATATCCCTTGCCATACTTTCAAAGGCACTTATCAATTCTTTACCTTTGACTTCTTGATTCAAGCACTCCCATATCCTACTTTCTGGGGATGCAATAAGTTTTTTATAAAATGCATCCCCATCAATGTTAGTCCAATGAATTCGCCTGCCCTGGTCAGTTTTCCCCTAGTCATCATTTGTCTTGGCTGCCTGGGTGAAACCACATCCATCAGTGACAACACCAGAGGGTTGTGATCACTAAAAATACTCATCTCTATATTAAAATCTATGATCTTACGTTTAAAACCATGTGAAACAAAAATGAAATCAATAATTGTGTCCCTTCCCCTGCCTTTAAAGGATGGATTAATACTATTAGAGTTCCTGGGGTTGATTAAGTCCATTGTAGGGACTAAATCATATATGCCCAGGATCTTACTCAATTCACTGCCTTCCATTGTGTGTTCTAAATGCCAGTCCAAAATAGTTGGGCAAGCGTCCCATTTTCCCCCACCCCATTTCAAATATGGGCATTGGTGACAGTTAAAGTCGCCCACCAAGATCAAATTTGGGGGGGGTATTTCCCCTGGAGTGCAGGTCGGCCAGTCTGTTCTTGAGTTCGTTCAGTCTCTGTATAGATTGGTTCGGGTTGTAAAAATTTATCAAAACAAATTTTAAGCCCTTTTTGCCGTGACTGACACCCTGTATGTTGACCGAATTCCAGCCCACAACCTCCCAACTCCCTTGTAGGGCATGAGACACATACATTATTAATCCCCCTTTAGCTCTTCCCTTTTTGGATTTTTGGGCGGGCACGAAGAACATTTTATACCCCTCTAAATGCGGGACGCTACTATCCGTCTCCCACGTTTCTTGTAGGCAGATAATATCAAATTGTTGGCTGAAATTCAACCATTCCTTATTTCTTAATTTGGTCGAAATCCCTGCAATGTTCCACGATACCACCCTGAGTTCTCCAGCTACATAGTTTGTCTCACTCCTCGCTGGGGTTAACTGTTTTTGGGACGAAAGTCCTACTAGACAACTCGTTCCTGGAACTAGACTGTCGACTGGGGGAATTGATACAGCCTCATTTAGGGGGATATCAATTGAGCAATTGTTTCCTATAGTGCCCGCATTCTCCCTTAACGTTAAGTTAACTGGGGGGGGTAAAGACTCTGTGTTCAGATCTTGGGCCAGTCAATCTAGTTCATCCATCACTGCCGCATCAGACAGTGGGATGAACCTATTTGAAACTGACCCCCATCTATAAGGCCTCGTGTTGGAAATTTCCCCTCTTCTACATGTCCCTTGATATAACTCTTTTGCAGGATCCCTATAAAAAAAGTTCAGGGGAAGCATTTTTATAGTCGTCCCTCTCTCAAAAACCCCGGAACTGTGGATAAGCAAATCTTTGACCAACTCTGGGTGACTAAAATTTACAATAACGCAGTCCCCTGCAAACTTTTTCTCCGAGGGTCCAATCCAAGCTACCCTCCTTGCCATGAGAGTATGCCTACTCTGTAGGTTGACTCCCTTCACATTGTTGTGGAGCCAATGGTTAACCTTGTTTATCAGGGAGCTTGTGGATTCTTCTCTATCCTGGTTATAAGTTGGGACCCCAGCTAAAACTAATGTGTAAGGGCAAGAGGCTGGGGGAAGATCCAACGTCTGCAAGCCCGGTGTGCTCTGCACCTGATCCTTCGGGGGGCTGTGAGCTATTGCCACCCCTTTTTATTAACCTCTTGTTGTGAACTCTGGGGCACTATAATAGAAGGTGTGCCTTTATCCTTGCTCGCAATGGGGACAGCTCTCTGCTCATTCCCTACCATCCTACTACTATTCATGCAAGTTCTGCCAGGGCGGGATACAATCTCTATCCCTTCATGATTTATGGTTGTCTGGGACTCTGGGTGTTCACCATTTTTCGGTTCTAGCAACCTACTAACTTTCTCCTCGATTTTTTTTATGTGTTCCACTAAGGGGGCCAGATGTTTAAGAAAGAGGGCTTCCAAATTGGCCTCAAGTGTTTTCAGTGTCTCCTGCGACCATTCCATTCTTTTGGCAGGAGAACAGATTTCACCCTGTTGGCAGGATGGCCTATTTCTTTCCTCCACTACAACTTTTGGGTCTTTTCTGTAGCCTCCCTTTTTCACCTTACCGTCTTTCTTAGTTATACTTGTCCCTTTGCTTTGTGAACTAGCTGTAGGCCTTGTAAACTCTGTGGAGATATTTTCTATAGAGGGAGCTGGCTCCAATAACGCTTTTTTTGAACGGGTGACGACTTCCCTTTCCCTTCCTGAGAATGAATTGGAGTCCCTCTTCCCCCCTGGAGTCATTTCTTCCAGCTCGTGGACTCCCTTAGTCCCACTGGATGCTATGTCTGCCTCCACATTAGTAGACGAATGTTCAGGCACTCTCGTGGGGGAGGTATCATGTTGGCTAGTATTGTTTGCAGGCCCCTCCACTAACAATGGCTCTTGTTCCCCGCCTACTCGCTTGTTTACGTGGACTTGTGCTGTGGTTACGTGCTGAATTTCACTGTGGACAGAAGGTCCCTGCTCCACAGGAATGCTTACCCCTGGTGTAACACACTCAGCTATATTCCCCAGTGAGGAACGTTTATGAGCCAAAAGGGAATCAAGGGACAACCTGCGCTCTGCTAGCTGTATCTCGTGCGTCAGGAGGGATTCGGCTCTTGTGATGAACGCATCCAAAGTTCCTCTTACTCCTGGCACCGCTCTAATTTGGTTTTTTTTAGTTTTCCCCATATCACAAATTGGGCTCAGAGACGTGTGGTGTTGGGAATCAAAGTCCGTAGGCTACGTAATCTCAAACTACCTCTTCTAGCTGACCAAAGATGAAAGAAAAAGAAAAAAATCACAATATGTTAAATAACAAGCTATAGTGAATAATGCCTGCTGTTAACCAACCACGGATAACACCCAGATACACATCTGACACATATAGCAAATCACCCAAAAATGCCCCTCATTGGGAGTCTGGCAATAATCCCACAATAAATGACCCACAGAACCCCCCTCAACTTATCTCGGAAGTCCTTGGAAAATTTTGACAGTCTTGCCTCAGGGACCAAATGGTTAGGCCCAGCCCAGCCTCTGTCGGCCCCGGACGGCCACAGACGATCCCGCCCTTGTCCCGGGCTTCTCCCGGCGCCGCCCGAGCGCGTCCCGCGAGGCGGGGGCTGTGTTCAAATTTATGCACCTCCGTGCGCGTTGTTGGTGATGCAAGCGGACTTCCGCCGCTAGGACTCCTGGGGGCTGTGGTCCTGCACTCAGCGGCCGCAAGGGAGCATGTCAGCGGCAGCGGCAGGAAAGTGAGCAAGCCCGCACCAGTACCAGGTAGGGAAAGCAGACGGGTTTATTTTTCGCTGTGCCCAGGGTTATGGAGTCGCCCGCTCAGCCGGGGCTGTGTTCAAATTTATGCGCCTCCGTGCGCGTTGTTGGTGATGCAAGCGGACTTCCGCCGCTAGGACTCCTGGGGGCTGTGGTCCTGCACTCAGCGGCCGCAAGGGAGCATGTCAGCGGCAGCGGCAGGAAAGTGAGTAAGCCCGCACCAGTACCAGGTAGGGAAAGCAGACGGGTTTATTTTTCGCTGTGCCCAGGGTTATGGAGTCGCCCGCTCAGCCGGGGCTGTGTTCAAATTTATGCGCCTCCGTGCGCGTTGTTGGTGATGCAAGCGGACTTCCGCCACTAGGACTCCTGGGGGCTGTGGTCCTGCACTCCGCGGCCGCAAGGGAGCATGTCAGCGGCAGCGGCAGGAAAGTGAGCAAGCCCGCACCAGTACCAGGTAGGGAAAGCAGACGGGTTTATTTTTCGCTGTGCCCAGGAACTGGATCACATTTTTTTTTCATTTCATCATGGTCAATATTTGGGCTGGGGATACGTATAGTCTCTTTAATGGGACATGAAGGACCGTGTTAAGGTTTTGACCGTGATTGCTTATTGCTTATCGACCCAGCGCTATTTGATGTTGGAGACCTTTTGTGCTAGCACGTCATCAGCAAATGTTATCATATTATGCTGTACATTTCCTGAGTGCAGTTGCTGAGAAAGCATGCAGAATATTTATCTTACCTTTAGAAATGGGTTAGTGCTAAGAAACTTTAAAAATTGCATAGTTGTTTTATGATTTGGCAGTGTTACCTAACCATGATCATACCATGCTGAATTTTCAGTTTTATTCATAGTTATGCACAAATTCTGGATAAAAATACCTGATTTGCAGTGTTTGGGGATGACTTTCCATTTTCCTCCCAAGACTCTGTCCCATTATTTTGAGACTTTTTCTCTATTAGGATGCTGTCAGTACTCTTAACGGGATTGACACTTTGAATTTCTTAGGTTTATTTCCCTAAATAGCGATTTGCTATTTTTTTTTAGTCTGTATTTCTGTATCAGGGCCTTTGTGGCAGATTCATGCATTTCCTGGCTATCATTTTGTTTACCATTTCTCTAATAAATATATTTTCCCGTTTTTCTTTGAGAACACAGTTATTAAATGTTCCCAGATTTTATTCTGATTTGCACTCCGCTGAACTATTTATTGTTCTGTTGCTAGATCAATGAGAGAATCCAAAGCCGATCTGTTCAAGGTAAAACTTGGGGTGAATAAAATATTGGTGCTCAGATGAATATTGGGGTACGTCTTCCACAAATTTGGGAGCAGATGATGGTTATCGTAAGAGCACCTCCTTTTTTAGGAGTCAACTAAAGAGGTTTTGGAGATTTTGAGCCCTTAATGCCCAGATCGAAAGAGAGAAGAATTTGTTGGAATTTGTCCGATCCTCCTGGAAAGTGACTAGCTGCATTACCTATATGCCCCAGAAAGAATTTGGAGTGCAAGTATGAATAGGGTGAAATTGAATTTATGAATGTGTTTTGAAGTGTGAGCTTGTGATAATGGATCTCTGTTTCTGTGCTGAGTTGCTTGGGTATGTGATGAGGATAGTGGGTTGAAATGGTAAATTGATTAGTATTGATTTGATGTAATGTTCATATGTAAACCCATTTGAAGGTTATTTTGCTATTGGATAGAATTAAGCTTGTTATCAGATTTGTCAAAAATCCAAGATCTCGTGCTATTGATTAGTTCTCTGAATCATGGTTTGAAGAGAATGACGTTGCTTACACATCTATAGGGTTTGTTAATTAACATTGTTCCTTTTCAGAATCAAATGTTTAATTTGAATTATTGTGCTTCACCTGAGTGCAATGGGTAGGGGGCATTTACCTGAAGGTTGATTTTTGCCTTTCAGAGTTTGCCTAGTGAGAACTTTTGCAGGTTGTGGGGTAATCATTCTGCTCTCTGATTGTGCGCTCTCATACTGTTCGTATTTGGGTTTCTATAGTTTGCAAATGAGTTACTTAATTTGATTAATAGTTCCTTCCTAGGGTAAACTGACAAGGGGTTATTGATTTAAGTTGTTTAATGTGTTTCTATAGTTGCATAGGAGTGGTGTTCTGATCGGTTCCTCAGCCAAAGAGCCATGCTGGGGCTGAGCTCTGATTGGTTGGATGCTGGTATAGTTGTGCTTCGATAGATTGGCATTTGATTGAGCCATGCTGCTTTTGGGGTTTGTTCTCTGACTATTTATAGTGATTTATTGTGATTTTGAAGTGCTCTTGAGTTTGTTTAGGTGTAAAACATGGGTAGTGTAATTTCCCAAAACAAAGCAGTAGGATGTCATACCTAGAGAGGGTCAGAAATTGAAGTGTAAAAGAAAACCAGCATATGATATGATGGTAGAGGCAAGGTTTTATACTTGCACCTGGGGCTCTGAATGTAATAAATACATCGCACCAGCTGTAGCTGGCACAGGTTGTGGGTGGGGGAGCAGAGGGTGGAGGGTGGAAGAGGGGTTAAAGATTAAAAAAAGTACCACCTTAGCGCATTTCGTCTCTCTCTCCATCATCGTCCCCGGAACAGAGCACAAAGGAAGCACCCATGTTCCCCTGAGATAATAACAACATTGCAATTCAGCGTTGTGATTGGTAAGCACCAAGGCTTTTCTGAGCCAATCCCAGCACTGCAATGCAGCAATTGTGATTGGTCTGAGAGCTGTAGTTAGGCGCTCACCCAGGGAATGGGGGCCTGGGCATGTTTTCCACCTGGGTGGAGAACATGCAAAGTGCGCATGAATGGTTGGCCATCCCCAGAGTGAAAACAACTCCTCACCTCCCCTGCTCTGTCAGCAGAGGAGCCCCATCCCCATCCTGCCTGCAAATCTGCTGCTAGGAGGAAAAAACTAAAAAGATAATAACTTAGAGTTATTATCATTTTATCTTTCCTTTAGTGACACTGCTTAGAAGCAGTGGGGCAATGCTCCTCAGCCTTAGCAGAGCATAGCACATGATGAAGCTTTACAGTTCTCAATAGAGGGTACCTTTAATATTAAAAAGCTCGATTTTTAAGGAAAACCCATGTGTGATAGGAGACCAAGGTCTAGAACTACACTGTTTGAGAATCTTAATAAATGGGACCACATGGCAACTGAGAATGAGAATGAAAAGAAAGATAAAACTATAAAGAAGTAATTCAGGAGTTGGTAAGAAAGCAAGACCATCAAGAGGAAAGATGAAAAGAAAACATGCATGATTGTGTGAAAACATTTCCCACTAGAGTTACAGGAAAGGAGCAGGATAAAGGAAAAATAAAGAAAAAGAATGAAGTTTCAGATGATGATAATGACAAATGTATAAGTGAGACTGATTTGCATATGTCTGGGTCTAAACTGGGGTGGCATGGTGAGCAAAAGGACGATTGATTTAACCCAGATCTCTTGACTGGGGGTAATGTTTGATTTGTTCTGCATTCTGTCCATCATCTGTGTGTCTTTTGCTCCCTTTTCCATGCCGCAGCACAAGCCTCAGTGCAAAAATGCATGTTTCCGACCGCCTACACGGTAGTCAGATTGTAATTCAGCAGTCCTAATCACAAAACAATGGCGTTTGGACACTCATCCATCTGCCATCGTAATGGGGACTTAATTTAAATTTTAGTTTTGATTATTGTTTTAATGATAATAAGAAAAATATTGTTTCAAAGAAAATATTTGTTGACTTTTGTTGAGTTTTTTATTCTTGCCACAATCAGGATTTTCGTCTCAATGGAAGACAGAAAAAAAAGATGCTGTAAAATTGTAGGCATGACAATGTTGATTAAAATACTGATAGTATTGGTGTCAGCAAAAGCTTACAAGGTTATCTCGCGCCATGAATTAAATGCCAGAGATTGGGTGGTAATCTGAAAACATGTTCACAAGGGCTGTCTCAATGAATGATAGAGAGGGCCATTCCAGGTCATTCTTATGACTAACAGTGCTGTCAAGTATGCTGGTGTGTCTCAGTGGATCCACACTGCTCACAAAAAAAGAGTATGAGTAGCTGAAGTAATTGATGAGGTGAATGATCAAAACACAGTCTGCTGATCAAAGTTTGCCGCATGAATCTAGAAGGGAAGGGAAGATTTTTCTAAAACTGCTGAAGAGTAAGTGAAACAACAAGAGCAGAAGTTTCAGATGTGTGGAACTTCGGATGAAGAACCCAAGACTCCTGAAGTCCAGTTAGACAGATATGAGAGTGAAGAGCTGTTACAATACAAACGAGCAAAACATAAGCATAAGTGGCAGTAAGAAAAATCAGTCTCAGATCAAATCAGGGACAAGATGCAGTTGAAAATCAGAGTGAAAAAGACCCTTTTTGGAAGGAAGAGATTCACTTTGGAGAAGGCAGTTGGAGGAGAGTTTGATCTGTGCAAGTTCAAGTTCAAGTCAAAGACTTGGAGAAGACAAAAATAAAGAATATTACTGAGAGAGAAAAGGCTGAAGTCCATTCCAAGAAAGAGAATTTGCAAATAGAAGCATAATGAGTCAGAAAAAGACTTTTAGAGACAATTGAACTCATGAACTAGTAAAAGTGAATTGCCAATTGCTGGCTAGAAGGAGAGTTTCAAGTCAAAGTTATGCCTCACCAGAGTGATTATATATAGCCACAGTATCAGAAAAAGAAACAGATGTAATTAAGGAGGACTATTTCCAAATGAACAAGTGGCAAGATATTTTAGAGATTGATTCAGATTTAGAAACTGACACTGAAGAATAACCAGCCTGAAAAGTGAAATTGTGATTTTAAAATATTGAGTTCGGATGAGAAACATGAAAAGAATCAAAAACATTTTTATCTAAAGACTGAAACTACTAAGGTGATACCGGAATTCTAGTCAATCTATGATGGAGTCGTTTTGAACTTGTGATATGAATAGTTTTTATGCTTTAAAAGTCAAAACTGATTTTATCTTTTCCTTTATATTATTGATTTACTGAAATCAGAGGAAAAGAAGAAAAATATTATTGTTTTAAAGAAAATACTTTAGTTAAATTTCGATAGTTGCCACAAAACTATTTTTTTTTTGGTCTCTAAGATGAATATGTCAAACAAAAGAGGCTGTAAAATTGTTAAGATGATGCTATGAATAATACCACTATTAGTATTATTTGGCCTATTTGTGTGCATCCAAATCCTAGGTGAAAGTTTCAGATCATATAAATAGTAATGTTGGAATTAGAACCAATCATGAGGAATTTAAGCAAATGATGACAATACACGAAATACATTTAGTTAACGGTTTGAGGGATAATAATATGTTTAGTAACATGATTATGGTATTTATAAATATAATGAAGCTTAGTATGTGCTACATATGTGCTTCCCTTCCTACATCAGCTGAGGAGGGTTCTACATATGTACAATTAGCAATGTTATATTTACTATCATGTAATGTTTTCATTGTGTTTATTAATCTTATTTGACTGATTTTAATGTGTAGTTGGAGAATTTGTTTATTGATGAGAATAATAGTGAAATTAAATATGTTTTGCACAAAACAAATACGGTACTAATGGGAATAGAGATTATATGTGTTTATTGAGTAGTGAAGAGCATGATTTAATTAAAGAATATGATGACAGAGGTGTGAAAATAGTGAGAAATGTAGAAGAGCAAAGGTTTCTTTAGAGGGAATAGAGGAAGAAGAATTTAGGTTTTCTGGTTCACATCCCAGATTCCTATAGAAAAGGAGAGAGTATAATTAGTAGGTGAAAGTATGTGTCATAAATCCCATGAAGTTAGTGGAGATCTTTTGTTTGGAGGAGAACCTTTTTAGTGAAATACATCTTTTAACATGTCAAGAGATTTGGGTGTGTTTGTGTTATTTGACTTTGGTTTTTCTTAAAATCTTTCATGTGGAAGAGTTGGGTGTAGAAGAGATGCAAAGTTTTGGAGAAATGGTTTTAGATATTTTAGAATCTGTTACTCCCCCAATGGTAATAGCAATGAATGATGTGAAGATCAGATAGTTGTCTACAGTAGTAGATAGACTTGCTATAGATGCAGCATTGTCTTTTAAGCTAGTGAATATAGAGATGGTAACAATTAGAGGAATTAGAGTAATGGGTATGAAGAGCTGTCTTGCCTTGGACATTTGTTTGGCAAATAAGGCAGTGTATGTAAGGTGCCTATAGCTAAGAGGTGCTGTACGCACATACAAGATTATAGTGGTGCAATTGATTAGTTCATTACTAACATATCTAATTTGACTCATAAGATTAGGTTGTTGGATGAAACAGGATTATGGGAGACTGTAGAATCCTTGATAAGGAAATTAGGGAGTTGTTTTGGTAAAATAGGTGAACAGTTAGGAAATATTGCTATTGGTGTTCTTCAATCCATTGTTTACCCTGTATTAATTATTATGGTTTGTTCAATTTCTCTGTTTAATTTATTAAAGTTTTGGAGTAAGAGTAGCAAGAAAAAGGAAAATATCAATGGTTTTGGAAATGAAGGACTACAGGGATTGAGGGCATCAACAATAGAGGCAAATGGAGGAGAGTGTTTGATTATCCATGAAGATGAAGGTTACAACAAACTAATGACTGATTAATAAAGTTTATTGAAGGGGTTTTAGGGATTGTTAAAACATAATCATAGAGGGGAGGTTGTCAAAGCTTTTTCTAATGTACAATTTTAGGTAACCGTTTACTTATGCAAATTAATAATTTTAATGAAGCATATAGTCGTAGCTGATGAATTAATTATGTCACCTGAGAAGATTTATTTATTTTGTTAAGAAGTGTAATTAATAATGTAAAATACTTATACTACATTTTCGTATGGGACACCAATTAAAATGGATGTTGTTTCTGGTGTTCTGATCATTCTGCGCCTGCTATTCCCAGCCAATCAGTAACCCGCTGCAAGTTGTCCCTCTTCATAGTTTTGGCGGTGCACAGAATGCTAGAACATAAAAGAGGATGACTGTATTCAAAAGTATGCATTATGAATTGAGCTTTCTATTGTGCAGCTAATTTATCATTTTCAAGGATTTCCACTCTAAGTTTTGATGCAGGTTTGCACAGAACATAATTCTATGAGCTAATATTTGCAAAAATGTTTCATGTTATGTTTTACTATCTCTGGAGTGCAGTTGCTGAGGAAGCAAGCTGAAGATTTAGCTGACCTTAAGAAATGGGTTAGTGCTATGAAACCTTTAAAATCTTATAGTTGTTTTATATTTGCTGATGCAACCTAACCATGATCATCCCATGCTGAATTTTCAGTTTATTAATTGTTATGTATAAATTGTGTATAAAAACCCCCAGTATGTAGGGTTCAGGGGCGACCTTCCATTTTCCTCCCAAAACTCCGATTATTTTTTAGACTTTTCCTCACTTAGGATGCTGTTGGTACTCTTTATGATTTTGGCACTCAGAATTTCTTATGTTTATTTGCCTAAATAGGGATTTGCTATGTTTTGTGATTCTGTATTTCTCTATCCAGGCCTTACTGGCAGATGTATGTATTTCCTCTGAATTGTTTTATCAACAAATCTGTAATAAATTTAGTCTTCCCTATTTTTTATGGTAAGTTATTGAAAGGCCACAGTTTTTATTCCGGTTTTTACTCTGCTGAATTAATTTTCTATTAATGATGAGTGTAGTCTCTAAATGCTAGATCAACAAGAGATTCTGATGCTGAACTGCCCCAGGTAAAAATCGGGGTGTATAAAAATATTCAGGTTCAGACAATTATTGGTATTTGGCTCCCACAATGCCCTGGGTCAGTTGAAGGAGTTGAAATCCCTCCTTGGACACTTGATATTGGGCAACTGCAGACACAGAAGGCATTAAACGTGATTTTGCTCCCAGTCCCAGAAGGGTCCTTAGAGCCTAAGACTTCAAACTTTAATACTTGGTAGACTAGATTCAGTTGGCAGCAAGGTGGCTAGATAGAGGACTGCTTAAGGAATCGGGACATACTGGAATGGAACACAATCAGATGGCGATGGTAGCCTTATTATTGACAGATAAACTAGAAACACACCATCAACCTAAGCTACTTAAGATAGCACTAATATGCTTAAAAAACACCCCACGTGTATAATTGAATGCCCCCAAATCCACTGATATGGGTTCCTTGGTGCCAACAGGACAAATAATCATAGTAGGTGACTGGCATCAAGGGGGGAAGATGGGTGAGGAAAACCCAGATGGAACTGGTTGAGGAGCTTGCCCTTACAGCTTGCCAATTCTTGACTCATGGAGTAGTAATCAAAACCCTGTGATTAAGGTGGGGATCTAGAAAAATAGAACCCCAAGCACATTAGGTTCTGAGGTTCCTGTTTATGATAGGAAATTGGAATAGGTTGGTAACCTGTTTGTATAAAGCCCTGCTAGCAATAGCTTAGGGCCTAAATATGAGTTTGGCAGTCCACCGGACCGACAAACCCGCAGCGGAGGTGCGGTGGCAGTTGGGGACCATTGCACCATCAGTCCAACCACCGCATTACGAGTACGGCAGTCAAATCTCTTTGAGATCGCTGCAATTGCCAGGGATTCATGATCCCTGGTGGTGTTGCGCTTGTGTGGAGCACCAACACCACCACCACCACTGGAGCACCACCATGCATATTATGAGTTTCTCCACTGCCAGCTTTTCCATAGAGGTAAGCCCCCATGAAAAGACTGGCAGTGGGGAAACAAAGGGGGCCCTACAGGGTCCCCTGTTGCCCCTGTACATGTTGTACCCCCCTTTATGTATGCACGTCTGTTCCTGCACAGCATGGACTGCTCAGTCCATGCCGCGAAGGAGCGTCCACTGGTAGTTCGGCGGCGGTGCAGTCATAAGGCATACTATGAGCCTTTTAACTGCACTGCCGTGGGACCACCATGCCGCCCACCAGCCAGACAATGACATTTCCCATAATCTGGCGGGTGGGCAGTGGGTGTATTTGGCGCTGTGGGAGTGGAGCAGTGGCATGGCAGCCGAATCTCACACCACCAAACTCTTAATCAGGCCCAAAGACAGGATCAGGAAAATAGAGAGCAGTGTGGAAGGGCAATTTAGGGAGAGAACAGAATGATAGGAATTCATTATAATGCTTCAGTACAGTGCAATACAACTTAGAACACTAGGTTAAAATATCCCATATTTAATTATTTACAACAGTAATATGCCCCCCTCCACAAAAATAAACAAGATATTTGGGTCTAACTGGAAACAGCAAGACTAAATACTTCAGACAGTTGCGTACTTGCCATAGCCCCACACCAAAGTCGAAGAAAACAGACAAGAGGTACTTGGATTTGGAGTTTGTGCTAGCAATGCAATGGTAAGGAAAGGATGGCCCCTCTCACAGTAAATGAAAAGAGGAGATGGAGAAATTGGTCAAAGCAGAGACCATGACTCTGGAAGGGGAGGAAAGTAGAAGAACATACAGAGGTCCAATAGCAGGTCTGTGGGATAACATTTTATACACATTTGAGCAACCCAGCATTGAGGGGAAGTGGAAGGTAACAAGAAAAACAATTACATTAGCATATATAACACAGAAGCGAAAAGTGCACATAGGTAGTCAGGGGCAAGAACAATTTAGTAATGCTATGGATCCAAACACCTCAATATCTGAAAGATTTATACATATTTTGCTTAATTGAAAGGGAGCCAGCACTGTGAACCTTGCTACTCAATACAATATTTAACATCTTACCAGAATACAATGGAACTAACAGTCTACAGAGAAAGGTTTGGTTATGTGTTTATGTTATATATTCAAAAAATGATTATTGTAAGAATCAAGTCATCAAACCTGATAAATTCTGGAAAATACATATCTCTTCTAAGCAGCTAAAAGTAAAAAAGAGTTTTGAATCTACAGAACACACACTGCTATAATATTTCTTTGATAATGCTAAATTATATTTGCTATGAATACGCAATGATGGTGGTATGCAAATATGATAATCAGATTTTGATATAAAAATGCAATCCATCATATAATATGTAATAGCAAAAAACAGTTTGCATCAAAATGACCAGGTTCGACATGCAAACTGAACTCACTCGGGGGTGAGTTGAGTTACTTAATCAAAAAATGCATCAGAGTACACTGTCCATTAAAATGATGTCCCGTCTGTCCTATTTAAGATTGGGAGGACCATTGTTTTATATAAATGCAGTCCCCATTGGGTCTGTGAATGGAAGAGTAGATCTGTTGGCCCAACTGATTGGGGGGTCATCCATGTATGGGCATTACTCCAGCCACATATGGGTGGATGGTGTAATATCCGTTTTTCTGTCTCTGACTGCAGGTGGCAGTCAGGGACAACTCCGTCCATCAACTCCGTCCATCATTTCCTTTGGTTTTTGCTTTGTTCGCAATAAGTTGGCAGGGTATGCTCAGACGTGAGTCCCTTGCTCACTTTGCCACTGGATTCAAGCAAGCCTGGCTGAAGATGGCTGAAATGCCAGAAACCGGTCCTAGGAAGCTTGTTTCCGGTCCAGGGAAGACATGGCTTGGCAGTTCGGGCTGGACTGTTCCCATGAGGCACAGGGTCAGACTGATTTGCATATGGCCATGTCTGAACTGGGGTGGCAGAGTGGGCTAAAGAACGGTGATGGATTAAACCCAGATCAGTTGACTGGGGGTGAGTGTTTGCAATGTTCAACACTCCGTCCATCATTTCCTTTGGTTTTTGCTTTGTTCGCCATAAGTTGGCAGGGTATGCTCAGACGTGAGTCCCTTGCTCACTTTGCCACTGGATTCAAGCAAGCCTGGCTGAAGACGGCTGAAATGCCAGAAACCGGTCCTAGGAAGCTTGTTTCCGGTCCAGGGAAGACATGGCTTGGCAGTTCGGGCTGGACTGTTCCCATGAGGCACAGGGTCAGACTGATTTGCACATGGCCATGTCTGAACTGGGGTGGCAGAGTGGGCTAAAGAACGGTGATGGATTAAACCCAGATCAGTTGACTGGGGGTGAGTGCTTGCAATGTTCAACACTCCGTCCATCATTTCCTTTGGTTTTTGCTTTGTTCGCCATAAGTTGCCAGGGTATGCTCAGACGTGAGTCCCTTGCTCACTTTGCCACTGGATTCAAGCAAGCCTGGCTGAAGACTGCTGAAATTTCAGAAACCGGTCCTAGGAAGCTTGTTTCCGGTCCAGGGAAGACATGGCTTGGCAGTTCGGGCTGGACTGTTCCCATGAGGCACAGGGTCAGACTGATTTGCATATGGCCATGTCTGAACTGGGGTGGCAGAGTGGGCTAAAGAACGGTGATGGATTAAACCCAGATCAGTTGACTGGGGGTGAGTGCTTGCAATGTTCAACACTCCGTCCATCATTTCCTTTGGTTTTTGCTTTGCTCGCCATAAGTTGGCAGGGTATGCTCAGACGTGAGTCCCTTGCTCACTTTGCCACTGGATTCAAGCAAGCCTGGCTGAAGACGGCTGAAATGCCAGAAACCGGTCCTAGGAAGCTTGTTTCCGGTCCAGGGAAGACATGGCTTGGCAGTTCGGGCTGGACTGTTCCCATGAGGCACAGGGTCAGACTGATTTGCATATGGCCATGTCTGAACTGGGGTGGCAGAGTGGGCTAAAGAACGGTGATGGATTAAACCCAGATCAGTTGACTGGGGGTGAGTGCTTGCAATGTTCAACACTCCGTCCATCATTTCCTTTGGTTTTTGCTTTGTTCGCCATAAGTTGGCAGGGTATGCTCAGACGTGAGTCCCTTGCTCACTTTGCCACTGGATTCAAGCAAGCCTGGCTGAAGACGGCTGAAATGCCAGAAACCGGTCCTAGGAAGCTTGTTTCCGGTCCAGGGATGACATGGCTTGGCAGTTCGGGCTGGACTGTTCCCATGAGGCACAGGGTCAGACTGATTTGCATATGGCCATGTCTGAACTGGAGTGGCAGAGTGGGCTAAAGAACGGTGAAGGATTAAACCCAGATCAGTTGACTGGGGGTGAGTGCTTGCAATGTTCAATACTCCGTCCATCATTTCCTTTGGTTTTTGCTTTGTTCGCCATAAGTTGGCAGGGTATGCTCAGACGTGAGTCCCTTGCTCACTTTGCCACTGGATTCAAGCAAGCCTGGCTGAAGACGGCTGAAATGCCAGAAACCGGTCCTAGGAAGCTTGTTTCCGGTCCAGGGAAGACATGGCTTGGCAGTTCGGGCTGGATTGTTCCCATGAGGCACAGGGTCAGACTGATTTGCATATGGCCATGTCTGAACTGGCGTGGCAGAGAGGGCTAAAGAACGGTGATGGATTAAACCCAGATCAGTTGACTGGGGGTGAGTGCTTACAATGTTCAACACTCCGTCCATCATTTCCTTTGGTTTTTGCTTTGTTCGCCATAAGTTGGCAGGATATGCTCAGACGTGAGTCCCTTGCTCACTTTGCCACTGGATTCAAGCAAGCCTGGCTGAAGACGGCTGAAATGCCAGAAACCGGTCCTAGGAAGCTTGTTTCTGGTCCAGGGAAGACATGGCTTGGCAGTTCGGGCTGGACTGTTCCCATGAGGCACAGGGTCAGACTGATTTGCATATGGCCATGTCTGAACTGGGGTGGCAGAGTGGGCTAAAGAACTGTGATGGACTAAACCCAGATCAGTTGACTGGGGGTGAGTGCTTGCAATGTTTAGCACTCCGTCCATCATATCCTTTGGTTTTTGCTTTGTTCGCCATAAGTTGGCAGGGTATGCTCAGACGTGAGTGCCTTGCTCACTTTGCCACTGGATTCAAGCAAGCCTGACTGAAGACGTCTGAAATGCCAGAAACCGGTCCTAGGAAGCTTGTTTCCGGTCCAGGGAAGACATGGCTTGGCAGTTCGGGCTGGACTGTTCCCATGAGGCACAGGGTCAGACTGATTTGCATATGGCCATGTCTGAACTGGGGTGGCAGAGTGGGCTAAAGAACGGTGATGGATTAAACCCAGATCAGTTGACTGGGGGTGAGTGCTTGCAATGTTCAACACTCCGTCCATCATTTCCTTTGGTTTTAACAAATTAAGCCGACAACAGGCCCTACCAAGTAACAAAAAAATTCCCTTGTACACAAGTGTTATCCACACTCCCTTTGATCAAATAAAAAACGTAGAATGAGAAACATCATTCCTAGTTGCATCCAGCCCCAGCATACCGACTGTTAAGTCTAATAGAGACATATCTCTGGCTATGCAACATCCAACCAGCCAAGGCACTACCACTAGTAGCTTCGGTCCATTAATCTTCTTCACAAAATGGCATTTTCCAGTAAAAAGAATTTAGTGCCCATTGCATAAATAGGTCAAATTAAAGATGGGAACACAAACTCTTTTCAATTCTAGGGGAGTGCAATTGTACAGTTAGAAGGGCTTTAGCACAGGCCTGCATCGCTGTTGCTCCAACAGACCATGCCCACTGTAAGAATCTTGAAAGAACAAACACAATAGGCTCTGATATGTCAGATCTTAATCTGTGCAAGGCCAACAGACAGTGCCTTACTCCTATATTGCAACATTATGGGAGAATCCATCTGGGCCTCAAGGTTTTGCACTTATGGCACAATAACGGGAAGTGATGTCTCAGTTTCTGTTGTCTTAGGGCAGAAAGAGCAGTCTCCTGTCTCTTCTTCTTCTTTACCCCACTTTGAGGTAAAAGCCCTGAAGGGTAAAGCACCAAATCAAAAACAAATATACAAGGACTTTGCAACGGCAGGGGGTGGAGGGATAATTCTATCCATGAACTGCTCATATTCAGGATACATTTGTGACTTAGATATTTGACTTGTAGGCCATGTCGCCTCACCTCACGCCACACCTTCTGGAGTGCATGTTCCCAGTAAATTCCCCTGACCTGCATAGCTGAGTTACTTGTAATCTTACTGGATTCTTGCCACAAACCTTCAAACTTTAGCTCACTGCACAAGTTTTTAACAGCTTTTAACAAGGATGTTTTACAGAGCTTGTCTAACATTAGTAACTCCAGTAGGGCAGCTCTATGGGGGACCAGCTCGCAGACTGTCCAAATTCAGACCCAATAAGTCAAGGTTCTGCAATGGGATGTTTTGTCAGTTCTGTTGAGTTTCAGGCTCCAACTTAGGCGTATAAGTGGTGTGCTCACTGGGACGTTCAAGACAGATCTAACAAATGTATTTTCTGTGACAACTAATTGTGACATCTCACTCGAAACCCAGATTTCTGCCTCATTTAAAGCACCACCTATGGCCACAGCTCTATAGACCTCAAGGGATGGAGACACTACTCTGATAGTTGATGTTTTGTCCTTCCTCACTTTGACTGCAGATCTATGTGTTAGTATGGAAATGCTTTTTTGAAACTGTAGGTCCCATGGGAGCTTCCAGGTAGTCAAAGCTCTAGACTTGATCTATAGTTATCCTTTCCACAGTCATTTTATTCCTAAAGATGTGATGGGGGTTAATGGCCAGGCACTTAGATTTCCCTGCGCTAATCTCTAGACCCCCGCTTTAACTAAAACCCACAAAATGATTGAAAAATTCCTGCAAGCAGCAGGGTATCATTGCCAAAAACCAGAAAAGGAATACAAGTGCCAGGTATCTTGTGGGCTCCCTGCTGCCACATGTTTAGGGTAAGGGTGCCCGGCAAATTTTGTTCCGCTCGCGGAACTTGCGAAATTTCGGCATTTTCACGTTCCGCTCGGAACGCGAAAATATCGAAACTTTCACGATCCGCGGTGGAACGGAAATATGCAGGGCAGGATTCATTCTGGCACGATGCTCCTGTTACAAAAATCAAACCTCAACAGGAAGCACTCACAGATATAAATAAAGCAAATGCCCAAGTTGAAGCTCAAATTCAGTAACGCATTAATCAGCACAAAACATTCGTGAGCACGGTCGAGGCTAGGCAGGTGTGCTTTTCTCCCCATATCTACCGTCAACAATTTGCTGCAATTCTTGATGGAGCTCTGTGCATCCATGAGTTTCTCAAGCGCAATCCCCGTGTAGTTCCTGAGACCAGGAGGTTCTGTCTCCTCATCTGCTGCTCTGATCGGTCTCTGGCACTTTATAAACAAGAGGCATGTGAACTGCATGGAAGCCCTGCCCGTTTGGCCCCGGCCCACACACCAGCGGTGTGCAATGTCTTCCCGCCCTTTCCCCACTATGATGGACCGCTCACTCGAGGGACCCCGGCGCCTGTCGGCGCGGTGGCAAAGTTACAGACACACAAGGTCACAGGAGACAACTCTTCTGGCCCTTTACGCAGCTGTAGTGTAGGAAAAGCACCATACATTTACCCAACAAGGTAGCACTTACTGATTAGCCAGTGGAAAGTACTCCAGTTGAGTAGATGTATTGCACAAAACGGTGGCATCTTTTGGGGTAAACATGCAGGGCAGTATTTATTCTGGCATGATGCTCCTGTCACAAAAATTAAACCTCAACAGGAAGCACTTACAGATATAAATACGGCAGGTGCCCGAGTTGAAGCTCAAATTCAGTAACGCATTAATCAGCCCAAAATCTCCGCGAGCACGCAAAATTTCACGTGATCGCAGAGATTTTTTGCCGTTTTGTGAAATTTTGTGAAAGGCAACTTCGCAAATTCCGCCCACCCCTAGTTTAGGGCTTCAACCGCGCTATTCATGAACAGAGAGAAAAATGTGGGAGCGAGTACACACCCCTGCCTCACCCCTCACTGGATGGGAATCTTGGGAGACAAATCACCCTGGTCATTCCATCTGACCTGGGCATATGTATCTGTGTGTAGCCTAATGAGAAGATGGAAAAGGTCATGAGGGCCAAGACCTCCGAGCAAGTATTTCTCGGTACCAGATCAAATACATCCCTCATGTCCATGAAGGCTACATATGAGTGGTCTTTGTTGATGTTAATGTACTCCCAACAAATGGTCATGAACTGGGATGTTTGATCAACCATGCCAATATTCTCACGGAAGCCTTTGCGGGGGTGTCTTTTGGACTCTTCTTAAGGATAGGAACAATAATGGCACTGTGTCATGACTCTCACTCTGGAATCTCTCCCCACTTGCTATGGCATGACTTAGGGTATTTAAATATGGGATCCAGATGTCTGGTTCAGAATGGAATCAATCCTCTGGTATCCTGCCTTGGCCACAGGCTTTTTTCCCTCCTAATATGTGAGAGAATCTCCCCGTTCTTCTCTAGGGTGAATACAATTAAGAATTTGCTTGATGGATCAGGGTTCATCAGGGGTTAGACCATCCTGGGATCCTCCTGGGAGCCAAGCCTCATAATGGGAATGCCCCTGTAAAGTGCTTCAAAGTGGTCAACCCACTGATCAATGGGGCCAAAAACATCAGAAGCAGTTGGGACACAGTTATTGCCAGCAGCGATAATTTCCTAAAATGCTCTGTGATATTGTTTCCTGAGTGCCTCTAGAAGTTTATCCCACTGTTCCTCCTCCCAGTGTCCCTTAGAAGTGGTCAATATTGCCTTGTAAGACTATCTAGCTTGCAATATGCCTGGTGTTGAACGCTCCTTGATTGCCCAAATCAAGCGCCCTTTTGCTTCCCTGCATTATTTAGTGAGCTGAGGGGACCTTGTAAAGTTAGTTTGTCTTTTTCTGTCTTGTTTCCTAAAGTGAATCATAAAAATGATCCACTAGTGTTGGATATATCTAACTCTTACCATGATTTTTGGCCCACTTCATGTTTCTGCAGTTGCTCATAAGGGCTAAAGGCAATGTAAAAATATCAATGGCTTGCTCAGGAGGCGTGATAAATAAGATCAGGCTGAAATCAGCAACAAGGGGGTTATAGTCGCTATCACCATGAGTGACAACTTCCATGTCAACTATATAGCACCATAGCCTCGATATAGTCTAGAAGGCTAGTATACAGCCTCTTTTAAATGTAGAGTGGGGTTGATAGTCAAATATAGAGCAACCGTTTGTAGCTCTTAAGTTAGTGAGGCACAGAACATCCAAAACGCTGCCGCAAGACTGGTCCTCAAACTGCCAAGAAACTGCCACATCTCCACATCTCCCAGCACCTGCACACACTCCACTGGCTCCCCATCGAAGCTAGAGTCACCTTCGAGATGCTAACCCACACTCACAAGGCCCTCCACGACACCGGACCAGCATACCTGAACAGCCGAGTCAAATTCCACGCACCCCAAAGGACCCTACGATCAGCCCAGTACCCCTACGTCGTGGTCCCCTGCACCAAAAAGACCAGATTGGGAGGTTGCTCCTTCTCCTTCTGCGCGGCCAGAGCTTGGAACGACCTTCCGCTTCACCTCAGACAGATAACATCACGCCCCATCTTCACAAGAAACCTCAAAACCTGGCTCTTTGACAGATCCCCCTCCTTGATGGACTGGAACCTGCAAACACCCCACCCCCCAGCGGCTTGAGACCCCTACGGGTGAGTAGTCACCCTTAACAAACACCTGATTGATTGATTGATTGATTTTAAGTCGTGATATAGGCAAAGGTGCAGTGTTGACTTGCTACTTTTGGCCATTTCTTGGCTGGTGTACTAGCAAGAGTAGGAATCCTCCGTTCCTTATCCTCATCTGCCATAAAGGCAGAAAGAGGTTCCAAAGGTTCAAACTTGCTATTATAGTCACCAGCGATAATAATGGGTGAAGAATGTTGAAAACAGTCCTCAAGTAAAGACTGAAGGCTATGTATGGTCGGGGATTCTACACTGTCCTGAACTGACCATACATAGGTATCAATCATGACTATGTGCTTTATCAGGGTGATGTCAAAAGGACCTCTAGGATGCCTTTAGATCCTGTAGCTAAGACTTTCCCCTTAAAATTATTAGTGTTTTTAAGCGAAATCAGTAGGCCTCCGGAAGCTCTATGCAATCTAGCTGGGATGGCACTAGCAGAAAAAGTTAAATATCCGGGCCTGTAAAGTGGTTCAGTGGCCCACATTTCCTAGAATAGGATTATTTGGTGACTATCAATAAATTATCCACACTCAAATTCATTGTGTTTAGCTTGTAGTCCTCTCACATTCTATTACATGAATTTGGATACTGCACCATACCTCACACAATTGCAACTAAAGGAACCTGAGGTAGAGGAGTAACCAAGTGGATAAAGTGAGAGTACAGCGAACAGTTCACTTGAAAATGTATAACTACCTCGGGCCTTTCCTAAAGGGAGTCATTGACCATTGGCCACCTTCCCAGTCTTCTATGCAGGGTCAATTACGGGGCAAACATGCCACTTGTACTATTGCCAGCCTGGGTAGAATTCTGTCATTCAATGTAACTGAAATCGCTGGACCACCCGTCCTCACATCACGTAACAATTTACGGGATGGTGCGAATTCCTTGCCAGTTGTATGATAGCTAATCAACAGCGCGTTTAATTTAATGCAAATCTTCAAGGGGTTAAGTAGTGGGGCTTTATGTTCCATCATTAATTTGACTGTTGACAAAGCACATGCCAATGCAATCAAGGCTAGCAGACTTACTAGTGTACCACCTGGCTGCTAAAATGTCATCCCTAGTGTCATGTAGTTTCCTCCCTATGGTAGGAACTGCACATTTGTGGATAACATGACCGTTGGTATGGTCCCAGACTGATTCCATTCACCTCCTCAGGAAATGTTGCCCTGTAAGTCAGCTGTATCACAGTGCCACCATGAGCACCCCTAAACCTAGGCAGTAAGCAAATGGTGTGGCAACAACTCAGCATGACAACCCTGATCCCTGAGGGATAGTGGAAACAGAACCTTTATGCCCAATCACCTGTGCTCTCTTACTCTCAGAGAAATATACAAGGAATGCACAGAGGAACATTTTCAATATTTAGTGAAGAAACATGATTCTTGTATAAAATATATGTGATGTGATGGTCAATAGACAGAAGCAGATGAAAGTTATTAGAAGTACCAGGACAGTGAACACAATAACAAGTTCTACCATACTGCTGAGTGTGTGTGTTTGTGTGTGCATCTCCATACTGGATGATCCAACCTCAGTTACCTGAAGGGAAAATATGTAAGTTCCCATCTTAGTTACAGGCTGGACACCCATGCAGAGATATCAGCAAGCTGCTGGGCTGAAGTTTCAGCGTGTAGAGACCTCGTCAATGACAGCAAAGCACTCCTCTTCATAAATTGAAAATGCTCGGTTATTCATGTCTTGGGCAAGCAGCACTGTTATGGTCTATAGATAACTGTGTCACCTCGTTTAGAAAAAAATTAGGCCAAATTAAGAGTTCCCACCAAACGGAATTGCCAATTTGTTATGTGTTCTGAGTGGTAGATGAAAAAATACTATTCCCAGCTACCACGGACGATGTTCCCAGAGGCGCCTCTCGAAGCAGGTTCAAGCAGCAAATTTGTTCCCATCCAGGTCCCCAACCGCTGTTGAACTAACCACAGCCTGTAGCTAGTCCGCAGAGCCAAGATCCATTTCACTAGGAGCTGAAGCATCCAAGTATGGCTCAAAAATGCATTCTGTATCAAACAACAAGAGAGGTAGGGAGGAGTAGTCACTCTTCTTCCCCTGGGTAGATATACTTGAAATCAACAAAAGAGTGACAACCAATTCCAGAAAACAGGTGCTCAGGGATAAAAACTGTGCAAGTAAGAGGGCTCTATTTTTTAAAAGGAACCCTCACTCACCAACCTAGTTGGTGACATGCTTCATCATCGGGTTCCCACCAGGGAGACCGAGTGCCTCCCTGATGTGCTTCAATGCCTGAATTACAGTGGAGCAGGATTTTGATGTGAAAGAGTGTCAGTGCAATGGGTAGTGCAAATTAAAAGATGGGAGGTTTTGTCCAAGATTAATTTTAATGGCGGCAAGACCTCCAATCATTAAAAAACAAGTAAGACAGACGTGCGCTGGCTGATTAGGTAAACCAGACCCGTCCGGTTTTAATAACTACGTGGGAAAGTGGTCTACATGTTTCTGCTTATAAATGCAAATGTGCTAAATATTTAGCCTTTGCGACCGGCAAGGAGTGGAAGAAGTATGATTCTGGTGCCTTCAACAGCCAGAACAGATACAGGCTCTGTAGGATAGACCAAACTCTTTTTTGTTCATAATTTTTTTCCTGACCAGATCTACAACCTTCAGGATCCAGCTAGGCTACACCTGCACTGCCTTCACTTCTCCAGTGGCGGTGCGTTTTACTTGGATGTTGCTTTGTTCATCCTGGAAATCATTCAGTTCTCGTAAAGCCAAATGTTCATTGATGTCAAATGGTGTTTCTGCTGCCACTGTGCTGGGATTGAAGAGGTCTGGGACCCACATCTTTACTCCAAATAGGATTTCTTAGGAAGTCGGACCACCCAGTGACTTTCTCTGCATCTTGTTGAGCGCCCTCTGAACCTCATGTGGATGATGGACCCATTTGCGACCTGAGCCCAGAGCCCTTGCTGTTAAAGACTGCTTAAAGTCATGTTTTTTCTTCTCCACTACTGAATCCAGTATTGTCACACACGGAAATGTCTGTAAAAGGTTGTGTGAATGGGAATGGCAATGTAAGAAACGTATACATCATTGAAAATGGCAGTGTTTCTTCATGGGCCTAAGACACATGATATTAATTATGGATCTGTAATTGTGTACTTTACACAACCAGTGAATGGTCTTATAAATCAGAAATTCTTTGGTTTCATGAGACACCCGACCCAATTTAGGGACATTAGTCAGGAAGATTTCCTCACCCAAATCTGAACTATCCCCTCTCCCATGTTATATATGGGGCTACTGGATTTCCGCTCTTATCCGTTGTGGTTCAGGACCGGACTTGAAACCAAATAATCTTTGCTCAGTGGATTGCCAGCGGAGGACCAACGTCCATGGTGTGTCTTAATAAACATGTATTTTCTGTGCATTCTTACCCTTGCTAATATATTCTTCTCCCAGGTAGGTCAGAAGTGTTATATGGCAAGAGTTACCTACTCATGCAGATGAGCAGATGTGGCGGTCTGGAGTAATGGAGGGAGGAAAGAAAAAACATTGTTAGAAGTTCTTGCTAAAGGGTTTGTGATACTAGGCAAATTAAGATAGAATTTCAAAATATTAGTGTTTCTAGCTGATCCAAACGTCCCCCTTTTGTTCAGATTACTCAACAGCAAATCTTTCCACATTTTCTGTCAGGGAGAGTGTAAACAAGGTGATGGTTGTCCTTAGTCACATATCTCCTTCCTTAGTGACAACAGCTACATCTCATTAGAGACAGCCTCTAAGGGTTGATGTGTGTATTGGCTTTGGACACTTAGGAGTGGATTGTAGTAGAGGGGGTTGTCTTCTTGTGGTGGCAAAGCTGAAAACAGTTGTATACACACTACATAAACCATGAGTGGAATTATTTGACTATCACCCCGCCAAGTTCCTGGAGCTAGTTTATTTGCTTTGTACAACAGTGTACTGGGACGTGCCCCATTAGTGTTATTGCAAGCAGGTACTCCAGGTGCCTGAGTTTTTCTGATGCTAAAGCATGGTTTGGTCAACTATGACTTTATGACTGGTCGTTGGGGTTTAGTTGAGCATAAGACAGCCCTCTTGCCCTTTTTGACCAACAACCCCTCAACTTCCTCAACTAAACCCTCAATATATTTGAGTGTACAATTATAATGATAGTCCCACCAGAAGCTGATGCCAGGCAATTACACTAATTTTGCATTAAAACAGAACCAAGTCAAATGTGTGAGCTCCCAACAAAGAAATGCTGGTCTAACGCAAACTTTCCATTACTAATGCAACCTGTTCTCACTGAGTCACCGCCTGCGTTCTTGGAAAATCTAGTGGCGAGCTCAATGCTGGAATCTCACTGTTTCCCGGCTGGGACCCGCTTCAATAAGCGCGAGGACGCGCTGTATTATTTCCCACTCCCGAGGCTAAGGCATCCTGAACTCTGTCAGGTAATCCTCATTAAGCGCGAGGACCCGCTGATTTTATTTTCATTTTCCGCGTTCACGGGGCTCTGACATTTGGGACTGTTAGAATTTCCTCATGACGGCAGCGCCTTGAAATCCGAGGGCACCCATGCTAAGCTCTCAGCAGAAGCTGTCCACAATGCTGGGCCTCTTCTACACGGTGTCCCCAAGAGACCCTTTTTGATAACAAAGGGGATACCTTCGTATTGGGCCCCCAGAGGAGACCGGCTGATTGTTTGCTGGCTTGTTGGCCCCGCGCTCTCTCCACGAGAGACAACATGCAGCCAGTCTAAACCCTGGGAGGAAAGTGAACTAACTGAAGCTGGGCTCACGTTCCCGAGGAGTGAACTTCCACGGACACTGGGAAGGTCTCACACTTTCTTCTCCATTAGTACGGCACAGCTCCTGTCCGGTTCAGGGGGAGATATTGCCACAATAACCTGAAACGTTTTCCTGTGCATCTTCAATAATAACAACAACTTTATGGCCATCAATGGCCATCAATCATGTTTCAACTCTGTACTGAGAGATGAGTATCAGCTGGGATCTTCATCAGCAAAACAAGCTTACCTGATTCCAGACCTGGCCAGCGTTGCTCCCATCTTCGCTCCAACGTCCTTCGACATAGCTCTGGATCTCGCCCGACTTCCCTTGACATCCGGTGAAGGTATTCCGGTTCCGGATATTCTGTCTTCCGCCATCCTGCAACAAAGGAGAAAAGAAAAACAAGATTAACAAAGGGTTGCTTGGCACGCCTCAACTCGCACGGTAACACATTCAAAAGCTAGAAAAGATCATTTTAAGACTATTTATAATTTTTGGAACCTTGTTAATACAGTTAAATACTTTCTTTTGTACTGAGTGGGGTGCCCAGTCAAGAGGTGTGTGCGCAGGTTGGGATCCTATACTGTAGCGCTATCATTTTTCACGAGTTGGTTAACTGCACTGGACTACATTACATTAACATTTGTGTTTAACTCTCCGTGCTGGTGCTTGTCCTTTTCACTTGGTGCTACTACCTGCACATTCCTACCAGCCACCGCTAGGAGAGTCATCCGGGCAGTCCACAGTCCCGGTTCCGGCCGTGAGTGGAGGTCGCCGACTGGGACTATTAGCATACAACATTTATATTAGGCCGATAACTGAGAAAGAGAGAGAAGGAGTGAAAAAGTATGAAGAGTAGATAATAGAGGTCTGAGTGTAAAAGAAAAATGGCCAGGATATTTGAGTGATTAAGACCATGAAGATGTAATGGGTAGAAACAGTTGAGAGTTCACTGTAAACAGTGACATGGGGAATAATTAAAAATAAATCATAAATGAGGCTTACTTAAAATCGCAGCTTAATGGGCAAATGAGAGATCAAGTGGTAAACGAGAGTAAAGATAACCTGTAATGATAAAGTACAAAGTGTGAGGAGAATGATAGTGACAAAAAAGGTAGGCAAAAGTCTAGGAAATTTTAATAAGGTACCTGATATTAGGTGTGGTGTAACTGATATTGGGATATCGCAATAAGTTTGTGAAAAATGATGAAGCAGATGGATGAGGATGGTCAAAATGCCTGCAGGAATGATAAAGTACATTTATATGAATCCCAGTAAAGGTACCTAGGAATTGGTACATTATTGTTTTGGTATAAAACGGCAAATAAGTACCTGTTCTGTAATATATTTAGACAAAAGCTGTCACAACTGGATATTTCTAGTCGTATAGAGTTGATAATTGTTTAAGGAAGACGATTTTTTTCTGTCTGGCTGATGGTTCTGAAATTGGAAACCCAAGATTAGTTGTTATGCTATTGGAAAGGTATTTATACATGCCAGTTGGCAGTATGGAACATCATTTAGTGTTTACCTTTGTGTTTAATTATGAGACATATGAGGTGTAAAGAGGTACCGTGTAGATGACGGACGTCTTACTAGTTGGATAAATGTCCTGAAAAGAAGGGAGAGGAAGAAAATATAAATGATCGCGAGCAAAATATATGGGGTAAATGTAGGAATAGTCTAATATATGCAATGTGGGTAGGCTCGATTGAGTTATTTAATTAGAGTCTACGTTAATAGTTTATTTAGAACAAGGGATGGTAGCGTGGCAGCTAACAATAAAGACGTAATTCAAACTAAAAATATGCACAGGAAACCATGAGAGGGTACGTGTCATGGTGACAGTCTTAGTACCCCCAGGGGCACCCCGCTTTCCCCCCTCCCCCAAATTAGGTTACCCAAAGAAGACACAAGAAACAGTTGTAAGTGGGTAACAAATGCTGCAGGTTTTATTACATAATTCCAGGATATGTAATAGGTGGGTTATCTTACGGGCGATCCAAGGGCAGGCGGCCATCTACTTCACCTGCCCCGCCTGATGAGCCGGGCAGCATGGGAACGACCCGCAAGTGCTGCCCCCCAAGTGATTCTTTTTTCGATCACGTGCCGTTGCAATTCTACTCACACCCCCCCTCTCGGGGCGGAGCGTCGCATAGCAAGCCCCCGGTTGTTCAGGCCCACAACCGCCCGCAGGCCTAGCGGGGCGCCGACCGGCTTCCGGGACCTCTCTGGAGGCTCCTCGTTTTGGCTCAGGCACCACATGGTGCCGCGCAGAGGTACCCTTTGTACCGGCCTGCTTCCAGATCGCCCTGTAACTCCGCCTGCAACGAAAAGGAAAACATTAAAACGTTCAGCAAAAAACCCCACCCCACCACACCTACGCCGGGTAAGCGGTAGGGAGGGTAAAAAGGCGAGGTGGGCGACAAAGAGGTCGCCAGTGAGGGTGGGGGAAGGCTAAATAGCCTCCCCCTCACACCTGGGCCCGGAAGTGACGCGCATTGCGCGTCACCTCCGGCCCCTGACACGGAGGAGGGCAACAGTCAGGATCCCTGCCCCCGCCCCCCCCGAAGGAGGGAGTAGGGAGGGGTGACCGGGGCCCCGGGGCCACTAAGGCGCCGACCGCCGAGTGGCCCCCTGCGGGGGCCGCGGTCAGCGGCATAGTACCCCCAGGGGCACCCCGCTTTCCCCCCTCCCCCAAATTAGGTTACCCAAAGAAGACACAAGAAACAGTTGTAAGTGGGTAACAAATGCTGCAGGTTTTATTACATAATTCCAGGATATGTAATAGGTGGGTTATCTTACGGGCGATCCAAGGGCAGGCGGCCATCTACTTCACCTGCCCCGCCTGATTAGCCGGGCAGCACGGGAACGACCCGCAAGTGCTGCCCCCCAAGTGATTCTTTTTTCGATCACGTGCCGTTGAAATTCTACTCACACCCCCCCTCTCGGGGCGGAGCGTCGCATAGCAAGCCCCCGGTTGTTCAGGCCCACAACCGCCCGCAGGCCTAGCGGGGCGCCGACCGGCTTCCGGGACCTCTCTGGAGGCTCCTCGTTTTGGCTCAGGCACCACGTGGTGCCGCGCAGAGGTACCCTTTGTACCGGCCTGCTTCCAGATCGCCCTGTAACTCCGCCACAGCCCTGGAGGCGGCTAACCGTCGCAGCCAGGGCCCCCCACCAACCCGCTATAGTATTACCTGCACCTCTCCTATCTAGTGCTTCCTGCAACTAGCTGGAAAGGAACCATCCCTGCAGACAGAAGAGTTTGACATTCTGCCACCCCATGACAGTTTGACAGTGCTCGCGGGACTCGAACCCTTGTCCTGTGAGACCATTACAACCGTAGGCACAAGACTTATTGAGCTATGGCTCCTGGTTAAAGAAGAGTTTGAAATTTTGCCAACTTATGACACTTTGACAGCGTTTGCGGGACTCGAACCCAAGACTTACCATTGAGCTATAGCTCCTGGTGTTGTAGATGGCCCCATCTAAGCCCCCAAGGCCCGAGACGCTATCCTAATTGGAATAGGGTCTGCTGAAATAAAGGACCCGTTGGGCCTGGGGAGATGTGCCAAGAACTATTCGCCCCCCATGCGGGCAGGTTACCCTCTTCACAATTCTGGGCCTGCCCTCTTAGGCTATGAAGGCGAGAGGGGGTTCACTTAACCTTTGGCCAGCCCCCTCTGATTGCTAAACCTGGAGCACAGGAGTGCTCCTAGCTGCCAGCGCGTGACCGTGGGCAAGGGGTGACTCCTGCCCCTGCCCACCATCCCCTATTCCTTATGGGAATTATGCCCCTACAGATCCCTCAGTGATGTAACCCCCTAGGTATACCAGCTTCGGGAATCCGTCTGGCTTAACATTGCGTGCCGTCAGTAAAGTTCAAGCATTGAGGATTGACTAAGTCCTACTACGCCCCTCCCATCATGCTCCTCAGAAGGAGGGAGGCGGGGGGCCCCCCACTGCAAACCCAGAGCATCCCCAGCGGTGCCAAATTCCTGCTCCGTTGAAGTGGAGATTTAGTGCACCCTGGGCGTGTCAAATGTACTATTGACATACTGTCCCCTTGCGATTGCCCCGCCGACACCCCAATTACTGGGACAGCAGCACCGTATGTCTGCTGGCAGCGCCCCTGGTGCGGTAACGTGTCCGTAAACCCGGATCCCAGTCTCCCGCAGCTGTGGTACGCGACCAGGGAATCCGGTGGGGGATAACCCCAACCGCAATGGTCCTCTAGACATTAAGGAACGCCCTATTTTACCTGGGCCTATCCCCAATTGATGGTGGTTTCACCCAGCTGTAAGGCCCGAGGCCCGCCTATGGAGCCTATTTAATTGTTTTGCTACTCGGCCCCTTTATGGGCAGGCCTCAGAATTAGGGCAACGCGCGTGTTCCCAGGGCATGGTGCTCCCTGTCTTTGGTTGCAGAGGAATGCCCCCCAAAGTACACCTGGACCTATTCCTATATGGTTCTTTCCGCTACTTCTCCTGCAGGCCTAACTCCTGGTTATGGTGCCCAGCTCAGTGTGCTGCAGGCTAATCGGCTTAACAATGAACTATCGGTGGATTTGAGACAGAGGTACACTCCACGACACCAAAATAACCACGGGTTAAAATCTGCTCGCGAGCGGCGCACCCGCAACCTCTTGGTCAATCACGCCGGTAACCTATGTGGTGCTGAGTCAGTGCGTCCCCGAATTCAATGCGAATGGGGCACTGAGCTACACCCATATCTACACCCATCTAGAGGCTCAAACCAGACTTCCTTTAGTATTAGATAATAACTACCATTCCATCTCGGTTGCGTTGCCCTGCCCGACTAGGCACCCACCTGGGTGTCTAGGTTACAGTTAGTTATGTGTGGTTTCCCCCATGTCAGTGCCACTATGAGTGACAGTTGAAGGTGGCCCACATAAGCAGCGCTGTGCATGATCCACATATTTGCACACGTATTCGGGCACAGGAGTGAGATCATGAGCCGCCAGGTCCGGGACCCTCGGGAACCCAGGCATACCAGGTCCAGCATCTCGCATACATATTCGGGCACAGCGATATTCATTGATTTACCCATCGTCGCAACCCAGCGTGAACTCGATCCGAAGGTAATGGCGCGCCGTTCCTGAGCACTGTATATACATGCATCATCGGGCACGTGGATATTAAATTATCTGCCCAGAGTCCCAGCGTGACCCGCCCGAAAGTGTTGGGAGTGCAGTACATGAGCCATAGGTATTTACATACCTATTCGGGCACGGTCAATTAGTGATTAGCTCAAACCGTAATGTGCGCAAAGTTATTCTAGCGCCGGACACAGGCACTGACCGAATAAACCATTCGGGTGCAGGGGGTGTCGTAATGCCCGTAATCATCTAATGCGCGCGAATGTGGGCACAAGCAATTCTTGTGAATAATACGTGCACTTGTATCATGTGTCTGCATTATAGGAAATCAGCAATACATGCTGCATATTTATCTAGCGTGAACTCGACCCGAAGGTATCAGAGCAAAGACTTGTGAACGATGCCTGCACTTTTATCAAGTATCTCCCTTATAGCAAGCCAGCACATACCTGTTGCATATTGTATAGCGCGAACTCGCCGCCAAAGGTATTGCACCGCTTCACATGAGCACTGTATTTACGTTACACGTCCAGGCACGGGGAGCGTGAGAAATTCGTACCACAGAACACGAAACCCATTCCAGGTCACGCGAGCACCGCACCCGATTAACCCTTGCGGTGCGTGGAGGGATTAGTAATACCCGTAATCGCATGATGTGAACAGTGCATGTACTGGTATCATGTATCTGCCTTATCGGAAGCCTGCAATTACATGGTGCATATTTATATAGTGCGAACTCGACCGGAAGGCATTTGGAGCACTTTACATGAGCACCGTATTTACAGTACATCTTCACGCAAGGGGTGCTTAAGAAATTCGTACCATATTACCCGCTCCCCAACCGGATCACGCGAGCACCGCACCAGATTTTTCATTGAGGCGCAGGGGGTTTATTAACGCGTATGTGAACAATGCACGCACTTGTGTCATTTAACTGCCCTATAGGAAGTCAGCAATACATGTTGCAGAATTATATAGCGCGAACTCGACCTGAAGGTGTTGGAGCGCTTTACCTGAGCACCTTATTTACATTAAACATTCAAGCACGGGGAGCTTACAGGATTCGTGTCATACTAAACGATCCCCGTGCCAGGTCCATTGCGCCTGCCGCACGCAGCCCACTGCATGCCCCCCCCCACCCTCAACGGCAGCGTAGCCAACGGGAGGGGGGGCGATAACCTTAACCTTAACCAGGGAGAGCCACAGGGGTTGCACTTTCCGCGATCAGCGGGGACCCAGGCAGCTCCCAGCCTTGCAGTGCTGGTGCATTGGGGCTGTGAACCCACGATAGTCTCCTACCGGCTCCCACGGCACAGGGTATGCGGCTTCAAGCCGGCCGCACCCCCGTTAATTTACTTCGCTCGCGAGGGCGACCGCCATTGTGAAGTATGCCCCGCGGGCGATCACTAACCTGTGTGCTCTACCGGACCAAACGAAATGTACGCCAACCGATACAGAATCAATGTAACTTGAACCTGTGACTTTGCGAGCAAGCGTCCCAAGGCAGAGGACCCACGCACGCTCATGCCCGCTCCCAGCGTGCGCCGGGTGCGCGGGTTATTGGCTGTCCGCTCCCATACCAACTAACGTGCACGAGGTCCACCGCCAGCAAGCAATCCACCCCAGGACCTTAATGGAGCTTTCAAGAATCTATGGGACTTAAGGGATGGCCCCGGCTAGCAAGAGTCCCATTCCCTCAGTCAAAACCGGGGATAAACACATCACAGGCAACGTGGGGAGAGCCCACCTAGTGTTCCAATTGTGCATGTTTCAACAGCGCAAAGGTATCGGTAGTTTGCCCCCTGCGCCACTTACACCCTTGTCCTGTCACCAGCGGGTTCCGTCGGTCAACCGGACACCAAGCACGATCTAGGAGAGAGAATTGAAAGGTGAGCGCAATTGAACAAGGTATAGGAGGCGCTCGACCAGGTTCTGTCAAGCATGTCCCGATGGCCGTGCAAACGTACTCTCAGTACCCCCCCAAGCCTGCCCACGTATTGTAGCGCCGTCAGGGTCCTGAGGCGGAAGGCAGGTGACGTAATGTCCCGGGGACCTAATACGCCTTGTACGACAATGGCTACTTGAGAGAAGAGTTTGTACTTTTGCCCCCGCATCTTGGGGTCACTTGTATCATTGTCAGGGCCAAGCACCATTCAAGTGTTATTTATTTAATGTAGATTTATATAGCGCGAAGGTATAAGAGCGCTTTACATGAGCACCGCTTACATTCAGGCACGGGGAGATTAAGTGATTCGCCCGGAATCACAGGATGTGGCGTCGACCCCGAGGCTCGAACCTTGGTTCCCTGCACCTAAGTTGGAAATCTCTGCATATCTTCTTTATCTAGCGCGACTCGACCCGAAGGTATTGGAGCGTGTAGCACCGCATTTACATACATATTTAGGCACGGGGGGATTAAGATTAAGTGATGTGCCCCGAATCACAGAATGCGGCCCCGAGACTCGAAACACCAACCAGATTGAGATTGAGGACCTGAGCCTCGGTCCTTGTATACGTTTCGCACTTTATGCATATATCCCGTAGCACCGTATTTACATACACATTGAGGCACGGAGTGATTAAGTGATTTGCCCCGAATCACAGAATGTGGACGCGACCTCGCGGCTCGCCCCTGGTTAAGTACCCTGTATCGTTGTCAGGGCCAAGGGCCATTCGCTATTCAAATCACAACCCAACTATAGTTGTACATCGCGAAGGTCTGAAAGCGCTGTACCCGAGCACCGATGTAAAAGCCGACCGACGCATTTGCTCCCTACGAGTGGAATCAGGGTGGCCTATCGACTCGCGATGCGGACGCGGCTCCGAAGCTCTAAGACCTCGCACCCCTGAGTCAGTGCGGCGGGGGTGAGGAGATGCCACGACAGGCGGACAAGGCCCCGCACAGGAGGACACACCATGGGACAGGGATGCTCCCACCGCTCCCGTCCATACGCCCGGCCTCAGAAACCGGCACCGCTCCCCACTCTCCCTTGGGCCATATCCGTTCGCTGGGGATGAAGGTTTCTGCCGAACCAGATTCGGACCTTGAAGCCATGAGGCGTGGTTCATGTCTAGATTATGCTTTTATGCATATTTTATGAATCGTCTCCGCATTCAATATAAAAGACAATACCGACTCTCGCACCCTGGTCCCCTGCTCCGAGGTTGCTTGTTTCTTGTTGGGCACGGGGAGATTAAGTGAATTGCCCCGAATCACGGGATGTTTTGCCGACGCCGAGGCTCGAACCTGGTTCCTATTTACAATGTCGGCAGCTCTGGCCGTTACGCCACAACCTCTTTTCTCATGCTGATATTGGTGAAAAAGACACCGTTTTAGAGATTAGGGTCCCGCACAGGAGGACACACCATGGGACTGGGATGCTCCCACCGCTCCCGTCCATTCTCCGAGCCTCAGTGAACTGGCACCGCTCCTAGCGGACCTTGAGGACATGAGCCTCGGTTCATGTATAGGTTACGCCTTTACGCATATTGTAGATAGCGCGAGCTCGACCCGAAGGCATTGAAAATAATTGCCGAGTTTTATATAGCGCGAACTTGACCCGAAACCAATTAAGTATTACAGCGCCTTACATAGCCCCCGTTACGTTACATGAGGACCCACATTCACGTTTTGTAAGGCACGGGGAGATTAAGTGTTTTGCCCCGAATCACAGGAAGTTCAGCGGCATTACCGAGACTCGAACCTAGTTCCCGAGGTCCGAGGTCGAGCGCCCTGGCCGTTAGGCCAACTCATCGTAGCGAACGCTCTACATAGAACCATAATTAAATTCATGTTTACGTACATATAATTAGGCACGGGAAATTGAGTGAATTAGTGATTAAGTGACTCACAGAATGTGGACGCGACCAGAGGCGGCGCGCAGCCGACGGACCACAACCCTTTCCCCTTCGTTTCCGGCAATACATTCGTCAGTATCGCGAGCCTCAGCAGCTCATTGGACGCCACCCCCACCGGTGGGCGGCGCCGCCCTCGCGAGGGCAGCCCTGCACTACTCGCCCCGTTTCCCCCGATGCAACGAAAGGACGCGGCCCGAGGCCCGCCCCAGGCTCTTCAACGCCCGGGAGCAGGCAGGCTGCAGGGCACGACCATCGACACAAGGGGACGGGGCCGCAGCTCAATGGCATCAGCCATGCGTGGCCCGCACTCCCCAACTTCCGCAACGGTCCGAGCGAATTCCCAACAGCGCATGCTCATTAGCCCAACCCCGCCTCTCCAAACCCCCATGCACCCATCTTGCGCCCCCTCCGCCCGTGGCGATCCTTGCCACAGGGCCCCGTCGACCTGGTACTGCCCAGGAACAGGGCCGGGGCGGAGTGGGTGCTGCAAGACTCACCAGAAAGAAGCGTGGGAGCGACGACAAACAACAGTGCCGCGGGGGCCGGAGGCGCACGAAGACGGCGCGGACGACGGACCGATGCGGTGAGTTCAAGGCGAGGTGGGCGACAAAGAGGTCGCCAGTGAGGGTGGGGGAAGGCTAAATAGCCTCCCCCTCACACCTGGGCCCGGAAGTGACGCGCATTGCGCGTCACCTCCGGCCCCTGACACGGAGGGGGGCAACAGTCAGGATCCCTGCCCCCGCCCCCCCCGAAGGAGGGAGTGGGGAGGGGTGACCGGGGCCCCGGGGCCACTAAGGCGCCGACCGCCGAGTGGCCCCCTGCGGGGGCCGCGGTCAGCGGCAGATTTGCGTGAAGAATTAAATTTATTTCTATCTGAAGGATTTCGGGGCTTGCAGGTTTCGTTTTTAAGTATTGTAAAGTCTTTACCTGATCGACGCTGATACAACGTGGCGGTTATGTCTCCGTAACTGCAGATTCAGCTGTGAGCCGGAAGGATAAACAGTAATGACGGGCTAATGGCATGTTTAAATAGTTAGGTTGCATTAAGGGGATTGGATGTGACTACCTTTACATGCTGCATCAGCAGCGAATGGGTGAAGCTATTGCTTTATTTACCTTGAATACGTGAAAAAAATAACACGGAGGTGTCGTGGAGTAATTCCTGCATAGATACTGTGTATTAGCCTAAATCGAAATAAGGACCTGTGTTTATATATATACAAAAGGATAAATATTTAATATAAAATGTTTAGCTCGTGTCAATTGTTATGTACGAATGTGATCATATGAAGCCGTATACAATGTAGGCAGCTATTGATGAAAATAAAGGCTATATGGAGATGGTAAAATCTGTATATAGCTGTAGCGGGCACGAGTGATACATTGAACAGAGGGGGAGTTGAATGTGGGTTAAATTACATGGTTGATTTGTGTGAAAGTGTAAAATTAGGGATAATGTACTATATAGATCATTTTAAAGAATAAGAGCTTGATGCGGCGGGGAGGGAGGAAAGGAAGGGGAAGGGGAAGGAGGGGACGGGGGAAGTGGCAGTCGTGTTTTCAGTGCATTGTCATAATTCTGTTCAAGGGGAATGATTAAATGATTGCATTCTCCCATGGTAATTCATTGTTCAAACCATTACGAAAAGTGTCTAAGGAAAAGATCCAATACACTTCTCGTTTTTTTCGGACAGAGGTACCACCTTGATTCTCAGGTGTATTGATTTTTTCTAGGATACGCCAGCTTAGCTCATTTGTGTTTATCTGGAGTACCTCCACTCAGAAATGAGCAAAAAGAATCTTGGGTCCAGTTGCGCAATAAATGCGCTGACTGGCTTGGGAAACATAAAGGACTGCGGGCAGCAAACATTAATGATATTATCATGGTACGAAGTGTAGGATGGGTTGGTATCTCCCCAAAGAACATCAGGGGCGATTGCATAGTAATTAACTTTATAAAACCACCGTTGGTAAAAAAATTATTATTAACTATGGAGGAGCCTAACACAATGAACCCCACTCTTATTTGGTCATTGCCGCTGGGTTATTTTTTATAAACCAGTGTTAGGGACGGTAACTTATGAGGCCCCTCCATTGACCACGCATAATAGGTTTTCTAGCCTGTCTGGCCTTGACAACCAGGACTGACTGGCCCTTTTAGCATTATCTAACATGACCATTCTCCAACCAGCTGTGCCTGTAAGTCCAGGCCAAGATCTCCAACCTGCTGTTGAAAACAAATTTAACTTAAATATCTTGAGTTGGAATATTGCCGGCTTGGCCTCAAAAATTGAATTGGATGAATGGTTAAAAACAGTTCAAGCGTATGACATCCTTATGCTGCAAAAAACCTGGGCAACACGAGAATTACATCAAGAAGGGTTTGAATGTTATAATATAACTGCCCCCATTCCTAAGATCAGCCGCCCATCAGGCAGTCTTTCTATCTGGATTAAAATCTCCGCAGGTGGCAGTGTTAGGTTCCTAGCAACTGACAATGACACGTTTTAGGCGTTAATTTATACTCGAGGTGTTTCCATCTGTTTGATTCATTTTTATAATAATGATTTCTATACCATTCCAAATGGGAATTTTATAAACTTGTTTAATTTTATTTCAAATTTACAAAGGCAAAGGTTGTTTGACAAGTTAGCTGGTATTTGTCTAGGTGGTGACTTCAATGCGAGGATTCCTAGAAGTAACATTTTAGACAAGGAACCCACTACAGATAAACGCCCGTGAATTAGGGGGCAGAACTGTTGATTCATTTGTCTAATTACAACGTAATAAATGTAATGGAAATTGCGGCTGTATCCCATAAAGATAGTCATATTATACCAAAATATAGAGGGCTGTGCCTCCCCTATTGACTATGTGTTTATATCTCCCTCACTGGAAGATTGTTTGTTAAGGGCTGAGGTCTTACAAACTTTTCTGGCCGATCATAACCTTATTGCTATAACACTAAAAGTGGCCCCCAGGCAAAATTTGTGAAAGAAAGTGGGGCTAGCAATTTAGTGCTTTCCACTGACAATCTAAGACTGGCCTGGCGAGGCGTTGATAACAGCGATCTATTTCCTAGAATGATAAAAGCTTTTCCAGGACTAATTGCTAGTTGTTTGTCACCTGTTGATCACAACCCTGAGGTAATTGATGCCTTTGTTCAACTGTGTGGGGGCATTAAAAAATATTATCTAGACCACTAACTGAGTCTAACCAGGGTCCATGCTGGTTTGATAATGCTTGCTCTAGAGCTAATAGAGATCTCCGCGAGGCCCTGTGATGAATCCTAGGGACTCGGTATTAGTGAAATCCTTGAGACACCAATACAAGTGCATCACGAAACAATGGAAAGAAGAGGTCCTAAAAGAGAGATGGGATAGCCTTGTGTGCGCTACCAAACTTAACAACGGGAATGGTTTTTGGTTAGCTGTGAAGGAGATAAGAACTGCAGGCCACCCATTAACTTCTATAAGCTGTACATTTTCCAGCGAAGCATGGGTATCCAATTTTCAAAGATCTATCAAGCCACACCAAGGAATGAGGAATCATATAAAAATCAAAGACCCTCTAGGATTGAGATATCCATATCTGATGTCGAGGAAGCCATACACCAAAGCTTGGGCAATAAAGCCCCTGGTCCCGACGGGCTACCGATAGATCTTATTAAACACAAACCTGTTTTTGGGCACCCCTCTTATTGAATGTTTTTAATAATCTAACTGTTGCTCCAATTCCTTGCACATGGTCTACTAGTATTATTGTTCCTATTTTTAAAAAGGGTGATCGTTTCAACCCTTGCTGCTATAGACCAATCTCCCTGATTGATAATACATTAAAAATCCTTGGGAGAATCCTGTTTAATAATATTAGGTCCTGGGCTGAGGATGAACATGTTTTAAATTCTTGTCAGTTAGGTTTTAGAAGCAAAATAGAACAGTGCCTAAACCTTAACTTAATTATTGGTAAATATACCGTAGCACGAAAATCCCCTATTTACTTAGCCTTCATGGACCTTACTTCAGCTTTTGATTTTGTTAACAGGTCACACCTTTGGTCTATTCTTTTAAAATATGGGTTGGACGAAGTTTTAGTTAATTTTTTAGCGTACCTACATAGGGACTTAAAGGCCCGGGTGCGGACTGGTAAAGTCGGTGAGGTCACACAGGATATCACTATTGGCAGAGGGGTCAGGCAAGGGTGCGTATTGGCCCCTCTTTTATTCATTTTATATATTAATGATTTGCATGACTCCCTGTCTAAGCTCACTAATAATGTTCCCATCATTAATGTTAATATCCTACCCGCCTTATTATATGCGGAAGATGCGGTCCTGATGGGCCGCACACCAAATGCACTGCGCACTTTAATACAGGGTTTCGATTTTATGGCAGTTTTAGATCTTCGTACAAGTTTTAACAAATCTTTTATAATGGCATGTGGCCCAAAAAAGCACCTTGTTAGTTCAATCCCCATAGGCAACGAACGTTTACTAAGCACCCGCATTTTTCCTTATCTGGGGCTGATATTTGCAGCCAATGGTTCCTGGACTACTCATGTGGCACACAGCAGGGGAGAATTCGCTAAATCAATTAATTCGGTATTGTCACTACCCCAACCGAAAAAAGTTGAGGTGGTACTACCTATTACCAAAAATTTTAAATTGCAGTGCATCCCTGTTGCAACCTATGGGGCAGAAGTTTGGGGCTTCACTGGTTGTAGTTCTAATAATGTTCCCATCATTAATGTTAATATCCTACCCGCCTTATTATATGCGGAAGATGCGGTCCTGATGGGCCGCACACCAAATGCACTGCGCACTTTAATACAGGGTTTCGATTTTATGACAGTTTTAGATCTTCGTACAAATTTTAACAAATCTTTTATAATGGCATGTGGCCCAAAAAAGCACCTTGTTAGTTCAATCCCCATAGGCAACGAACGTTTACTAAGCACCCGCATTTTTCCTTATCTGGGGCTGATATTTGCAGCCAATGGTTCCTGGACTACTCATGTGGCACACAGCAGGGGAGAATTCGCTAAATCAATTAATTCGGTATTGTCACTACCCCAACCGAAAAAAGTTGAGGTGGTACTACCTATTACCAAAAATTTTAAATTGCAGTGCATCCCTGTTGCAACCTATGGGGCAGAAGTTTGCGGCTTCACTGGTTGTAGTGGCATTCAGGGTGAGGATACAGATTCTTTAGGAAATTGCTGGGGGCCCCAATCTCCGCATCACAGTATATTTGCCATGGAGAGTTAAAATTGCCATATATCGAGGACTTTATTAGGGCGCGACCTAGTATTTTGGCTTATAATTTGGCAGAACCCAGCAGCAATAGTTAAAAGAAATATAATTTCTGACTGCCTGAAATTTGAAAAGGGATAGACATACCGTGGCTTTCTGCCATACGGGGAAAGTCTAATCAGTGTAAACCTCGAACATATCTTCTTAAACCCAACTAATATGGACGATATAAGTAAAAAATTGCTTCAGGAGGTGTTATATGATAAGTATAGCAGGGCTAGACATGATGAAGAGCTCCTGAAATCTTCAGTAGCAAGGTATTTGTCCTTAGAAGATGTACGACTGCCGCCATCTTATCTGCCATCTAGTTACCTTCTGAAGCATATTAGCCATTGGGAAAGAGGATTGTTGTTTCGACTAAGAGCGGGTACTATGAAATATATGCTCTGTTTCCCCCTAGGATTTAATGCTAAGCTAGATCAAATGTTATGCCCATGTGATAACCTTAGTAAACAAACAATGCCACATTTTCTATTTTTCTGTAATTTCTATCAAATGTACACAAAATTGTTTTTGATTCCTTTTTTTAAGGAAACCGCCATTATTGATCATAAAACAGCCTACACAGAAATTCTTAAATTAGAAGAGGATGCTTTGGTTTTCCGTGTAGGTTCCTTCTTGAAAGCGGCAGTCCGCTCACGCACCTCTATGAGTACTTAATGAAGGTCCATTTTTTAGGCACGCACTGTATATGTTATTTCCCCTTTAGGATCACATGAAATCGAGGCATTTTGTAATGAACAAATGTAACCAACTGCATTTTATAGCTATATTGTAATGCCATTTTGTATTTATTGGACTTTTATGGGCACTGTTGTGTACGATGCTGTTATTATACCGATCTTATGTATTTTAATGTTGATTTATTTTGACCCGTGCTTTTATGGATACATTTTTGAATCTGAATAAAGATGAATTATTATTAAAACAGAACCTTTTCCAGTGGATTTAAGGGGGGGTGGCCCAGTCCAGCATCTTCCGGGTGATGACTGGCACAGGAAGGGCACGTCTTTGGCCTGAGCTTTACCCTGGTGTTGCCCATGCGCGTACCGCACAGTGGGAAGTGCTATGGTGCTTAAGAGTGCATTAGGGAGTATTGGCACCTCCGCCTTCATGGTCAGATGCCAGCACCTCCAAGCGCAGGGTCCATTGCGGGCTGTAGTCCCCGGTACTACTGGCCCAAGTTATCGTGGTCCCAAGCAGCAGGAAGTGCGAAGGCCCGTAAGAGTGTATTAGGGGATACTGGTGCCTCCCCGTTTTGGGTTGGATGTTGGTGCTTCCAAAAGCAGTGTCCGTTGGGGGCTATAGTCCTTGGTATTGCTGGCCCAAGTTATTGTGGTCCCGTGCAGCACAAAGTGTGACGGCTCTTAAGAGCATGTTAGGGGGAAATGGCACTTCCCCATTCCTGGTCGGATGTCAGCGCCTTCAAGCGCAGGGTCCTTTGGGGGCTGTAGTCCCTGGTAGTGCTGGCCCAAGTTATTTTGGCCCCACGCAGTGGGAAGTGCGACGGTGCTTACAAGTGCGTTGGGGTAATAGCGCCTCCCCCTTACTAGTCAGATGTTGGTGCCTCGAAGCATGGGGTCAGTTGGGGGCTATAGTCCCCGGTTGTGCTGGCACAAGTTATTGTGTCCCCACGCAGCGGGAAGTGCGACGGCTCTTAAGAGTGCGTTGGGGTAATAGCACCTCCCCTTTACTAGTCAGATGTTGGTGCTTCCAAGAATGGGGGCCTTCGAGGGCAGTAGTCCCCGGTAGTGTTGGCCCAAGTTATTGTGGTCGACAGTCATCGACTGAATATATTTGTACTACTTTAAGGCTCACCTGGATGTAGACAACACCACATAATCCAATCAGTGCTAAATTTGCCATGGTGGTTACCATTGTGGCCCATCAGCACTTATTTTTCCTCATTGAACATTTTGCAAAAGAAAGAAAGGGAATACACACATAGAGATATAAGGAAAAAGAGAAAGACAGAAAAGCTGTCACAAAGGGAGCAAACATAAACCTGCAGGATTTGGATAAAACAAAGACACCAGAGCACACCACATAGTAGTTACTTTTAAACTACGTACATTCAGCACTATTCCCATATGTCTCCAACGTTTTCTAATAGAGATTCTGAAATTGATGTCACAACAAAAAAGTCCCAAATTAATTATCGTAGCTGTAGAGTTAATCCAAATTCGATTCTTTATTTCCTTATACAAAAAAGCAGCCGACGCGCATTTCTCCCTCCTGGGCTTCCTCAAGGCTCGCTATTCTAGTAATGTTAACGGTATGTCTCCAACTTGACCATAACGCTTATGATAAAAAAAAACTCGCAAATACAGTATTCAAAGATCATTGATGCTAAAATCTCATGGTGTATCACAGCAAGACCCATTAGCGTGTCCACGTAACCGCTTCCTGCATCTTCGGATAATGGGCCAGTAAGTGACTGATAGTCGAATAATATACAGACTGCTCCGCTTTGGTGATAGGTACGCCGACATGTAAATGGGTCCGCCCTCGTTTGTTTACACATTAAACACTGAATCCAACACAAGGGGCACAGCGACTTACTCAGTTCAAATGCAGATCTGTATGAGAATTGGCACATTCAAATGAACACTGCTCACTTAATCCAATGCATGTGCCTCTATACTAGCACTTGGACTCATATTTGTATTAATTCTACCACAAATCCATAGCATGACATTTCGTCTCAGTAAACGGAAATACATCAGCACAAGGTTTGAACAATCAAACTTGTACTAATATCACCATTTGCTATACATTCCACTCTACCACATTAATCAAATATACATTTTAATGCACAAGCAGGCCTAACCAAATCTAACATAGGCCGCACTGCCACTTACAGTGCAACCTTAGAACCATATGAAAATGTAATGCTCACTTGCTCCGTTGCCAAATCCAATAGAAGCCACTTTGCTTTATAAATACTCGCACAGGTTCATCCATCACTGATCTAATGCAAGTCTCACTGCTCCACATTGAACTGAATGCATTCAGACACTGTAATATGTACTGCCCTCATAAAACCAAACACAACCTTAATACAATTTTGTTCAACACAGTTGTGCATGGGAAAAGATACCCGAGCCGCAAATATGTTATGTTTTATTGTATACTATAGTCAAAAGTATTCAGCAGAAAAAAATGGCAAATGCAATAGTTCTGTAGGGACTGCCAGACCCATTCGTTTTGCCAATGCTTGTTATTTCAGCAACGGGTGTGTCAGTATTTCAAAATGGCATTGGTTGTGAGGTATGTCAGATGAAAAACATTTGTTTCTTAAATGGGAAGCGCAAAGCCTTGTACTCTTTGTGGATTTCAGAAACATTGTTCAATAAATCTGTTAACGATGAATGCTCCATTTCCCCTTTTGCTAATGTTCTGTTTGTTCATGAGGATTGAAGCTTAGAATCACACAAAATGTCAGTAACAACAACGGTATCAATCTATGATGTGTGATATGGTGCAATTTTCATGAAACTAAATAATACTGGGCCAGATGTGCGACCAAGAAAACTGCGTATCGCAATTTGGGACTCTTTTGCGACTGGCAATCGGCGAAGCGCAATTTCCGCTGTGCAACAGTGTATTTCACACTGTTTGCGATTCGTAATCGGGTTGCAAATTGCGAGGCTCATTAATAGTAATGAGCCTCTTGTATATTGCGAGCCCATTGGGAAGGACAGTCCTCCCAGGGATGGTGGCCTGCTGGGCTCAGCACACCACCATGTCTGGGACTACTTTTTAATAAAGCAGCTTTTTAAAAAAAAAATGCAGACCGTTTTCCATAAAGGAAAACGGATGCATTTAAAAAAGAAAAATGAAACTTTTAAGCTTCATTTTTTTAAGTGCAGGCAGTGGTCTCTGGGACCACTGCCTGCTCTTAAAAATATTTTCCAACATACTCACAAAGGGGAGTTGTCCATTTCCCTCATGGTGGAAGACCCCATCCCGGTTCTTTGAACTGATCACTGTATCATCTCATTCACTTTTCCCTTGATTAATCCCATTACAACTCACAAGGACTGCATGAAGTCAAAATCTAGGAAATGGGCTAGCGTCACTTCTAAGACCATCACTACCGCACTTCTGATCGAAGGCCTTCAGCCGGACAGTAATATTGAGTCTGACACACAACATTTTAACCACTGGATCACTGGTGCCCTCAATAGGATTGCCCTTATTAAGGATCATTGTATCACCTGCTTCAAACCATCTGCAGAGTGGTTTGATGAGGAGCTCCGGTTTAAGAAAAAATCCTGTAAACGTCTTGAACACATCTGGCATGAGGACTATAGCACCAATAGTAATGCCATCTATTCCTCGGTTTTGAAGGAATACCACAAGCTCACCCAGTATAATGCGTAGGAGTTTCTATGCACATAAGGTTGACTACTCATCTATCTCTTCGAAAGAGCTCTTTCAAATTGTGAAATCTCTGTCATCGTTAGATCTCGTATCTGCCCATATAGCTCTTTCCCTGCAGAGTTGTCACTCCATAGGTCATTTCTTTCCTGACAAAGTCGCTAAGAACTATGACTCCTTCCCTGAGACCATATGGAATTTCCAGTGTCAGAAGGCCTCGTTTGAGGCTTACAATGGCAGCCTCACTCCTTTCACGTCTTCCTCACAAGGTGAACTCCTCACTCTTTTAACTAAAATAAAATTGGGATCCTCTTCTGACCCGGCACCCCATAAAATTCTTATCTATGGAATGCAGGTGATTCTTCCTAGACTGAGTAACCTGCTCAATATCTCCTTCACAACTGGCATAGTTCCATTAATATGGAAGCATACAATTGTAAAACTTCTTCTCAAAAATATCCTCAGTGGATCTGTCCTTACCTAAAAAAAACTTCTGGCTCATCTCTCTCTGTCTTTCTTTTCAAGGGTAGCTGAGAAACATATTAATGCCCAGTTGATCAACTTTATGGACTCAAACAACATACTTCATGATTCCCAATCAGGCTTCCATGCTCTGTACAGCACTGAATCAGCCCTACTGTTAGCCTTTGAGTCTCTTACAATCTGTGCTCACTGGAGCCAAACATCATGCTCGACCTCAGTGCTGCTTTTGATGCCGTACCCCACGGCCTCCTGCTAGAGCGCCTGGGAAGCTACGGGAACAGGGGCCCAGCCTTAAAGAGGCTGGTTTCCTTCCTCTGTCAATCAATCAATCAATCACAAAATTTGTAAAGCGCACTACATACCCGAGAGGGTTTCAAGGCGCTGGGGGGGGGGGGGGGGGGGGGTTCTGCTGCTATTGGTCAAAGAGCCAGGTCTTGAGTTGTCTCCTGAAGGTCAGCAAGTCTTCGGTCTGTCACAGGTAGAGGGGGAGGGTGTTCCAGGTCTTGGCCGCGCAATGGGAGAAGGAGATGCCTCCGGAAGTAGTTCTCCAGATGCGAGGGATCGTGGCCAGGGCGTGGTCGGCGGAGCGGAGTTTCCTGTTGAGTACGTAGAAGGAGGGTCGACAGTTGAGATAGGCTGGGCCGGTGTTGTGGAGAGCTTTGTGTGCGTGGGTCAGGAGCTTGAAGGAAATTCTTTTGTCGACAGAGAGCCAGTGCAGGTTCCATAGGTGGGGGGTGATGTGGTCGCGGAGTGGGACGTCAAGGATCAGGCATGCAGAGGCATTCCGGATCCTCTGTAGTCTGCTGATGAGCTTAGATGAGGCTCCGGCGTAGAGGGCGTTTCCATAGTCGAGTCTGCTGCTGACTAGGGCCTGGGTGACTGTTTTCCTCGTGTTTGTCGGGATCCATCTGTAGATCTTGCGGAGCATGCGGAGGGTGTTGAAACAGGTGGAGGAGACTGTGTTGACTTCTTCGGTCATGGAGCGTTTCGAGTCGAGGATGACTCCCAGGTTGCATGCGTGTTCGGTGGGGGCCGGGGGGACCCCAGTGACGTGGGCCACCACGAGTCGTCCCATGCGGAGGAGTTGGACCCGAGGATTTCCGTCTTGTCTGTGTTCAGTTTGAGGCGGCTGTCCTCCATCCAGTCGGCGACGGCCTTTATTCCCTGGTGGAGGTTGGATTTGGCGGTTAGGGGGTCCTTGGTGAGGGAGAGGATCAACTGAGTGTCGCCGGCGTAGGAGATTATGTTTAGGTCGTGCTGTCGGGCGATGCGTGCTAGTGGGGCAATGTAGACGTTGAACAGCGTCGGGCTGACGGAGGATCCTTGAGGGATGCCGCAGATGATCTCGGAGGTATTGGATCGGAACGGGGGGAGGCGGACTCTCTGAGTTCTGCCAGAGAGGAAGGAGTTGGTCCAGTCCAGGGCCTTGTCTCAGATCCCAGCGTCATGGAGGTGCGTGCGTAGTATGTGGTGGCAGACGGTGTCAAAGGGGGCGGAGAGGTCCAGGGGGATGAGGGCCGCCATCTCGCCGTTGTCCAGAAGGATCCTGATATCGTCTGTGGCGGCGATGAGGGCAGTCTCGGGGCTATGGTTGCTGCGGAATCCTGACTGGGACGGGTCCAGGATATTGTTGTCTTCGAGGTGCCGGGTGAGCTGGGTGTTTACTATCTCCTCGGTAACCTTTGCTGGGAACGGAAGCAGGGAGATGGGGCGGAAGTTCTTGAGGTTGCTCGGGTCCACTTTGGGTTTCTTCAGCAGGGCATTGATCTCTGCGTGCTTCCAGTTCTCAGGGAAGGTGGCGGTCTCGAAGGAGAGGTTGATGATTTTGTGCAGGTGGGGTGCGATGGAATTGCCGGCTTTGTTGAAGATGTGGTGTGGGTGAGGGTCGGATGGGGAACCGGAGTGGATTGTTCCCATGGTCTTGATTGTGTCCTCGATGCTCATGTTGGCCCAGGTTGTCAGGGTGTCGTGGGTGGTGGGGTGCGGTGGGTTTGGTTGGTGTGGTGGGCAGGGGTCGTCCGGGGTCTGAAGCTGTCATGGATGTCGGTGATTTTCCGGTGGAAGAAGGTGGCGAGGGAGTCGCACAGAGCTTGCGATGGTGGGATGTCGTTGGCGTTGGAGCTGGGGTTGGAGAGTTCCTTCAGATGGTGAAGAGCTCCTTGCTGTTGTGTGCGTTGTTGTCAAGGCGGTCTGTGAAGGAGGTACTTTTGGCGGTCCTGATGAGGTGGTGGTGGTTGCGGATGGCGTCTTTGTGGGCAGTGCGGCTGTCTGGCATCTTGTCGCTGTGCCATATGTTTTCCAGTTTCCGGCAGGTGCGTTTGGAGTTGAGGAGTTCCGGGGTGAACCAGTGTACTCTTCTGCTGGTGTCTCTGCTGGTGGGGTTTTTCAGCGGGGCAACGGTGTTGGCGCAGTCGTTCATCCAGCGTTCAAGGGCGAGTGCACCTTCATCTGGGTTGGTGGGGTTTGTCGGAGGGTTGAGTGCGAGGCTTGTCTGTAGTTGTTCTTCAGTGACTTTGCCCCAGCAGCGGCGGGGGGTCTGTAGGGTGCAGTGGTGTGTGAGGGGTTTTCGGAAGAAGTGGATGCAGTGGTGGTCTGTCCAGGTGAGTTCGGAGGCGTGGCTGAAGGTGACGTGAGGGCTGGAGGAGAAGATGGCGTCTAGCGTGTGGCCGGCGATGAGCATACCTTTCAAGTGGTGCAAATTCCCTTCACCTCAGAGGTACTCTCCCTACCTTAGGGGTGCCTCAGGGGTCAATTTTGAGCCACACTTTGTTCAATCTTTATATGTGCCCCCTGGCGGATGTCATCAAGCAACACAATGTCACCATGGTATCCCATGCAAATGACACATAGCTTATCGTCACCCTTTCCAAAGAGGAGGAAGGGGCTGCCACAATTTCAGATCCTGCTTGAGGGATCTCACAGAATGGATGAACATGAGTTGCCTCAAGTTGAATACTAACTAAATGGAGGTTCTCATTGTCGTGAAAAAACCGTCAGTCTGGGCCACAGCATGGTGGCCAACAGAACTTGGCCTAACCCCTGGCCCCAAGACCAAAGTAAAAAACTTGGGCTTTCCATTTGCTTCCAATATTGTCTTTGAGGACCCAATATCCTGTGTAGTAGGCACATTTTTTGGCACTCTTAGGATTCTAGCCAAAATCATGGATCTTCTGCCTATAACGGCTAGGAAAATGGTCATACAAGCTCTTGTCATGTCCTATCTGGACTACTGTAATCACCTTTACATTGTAGCCACTTAGGGCAGATTAGACAGACTCTATAGGGTGTAGAATGAGGCAGACCACCTTCTGCTGAAACTGCTGTGGTGGGCTCCTGTCGGCCCCGCACCGGACAATCTTCACTGGCTACCATTAAGGAAAAGAATTTCCTTTAAGGCCATGTGCTTCTGTCACAGGATCCTGAATGGCAAAGGTCCTCGCCATCTCTTCCCACTCTTCAAACCCTACCAACCCAGCAGACAACTCAGATCATCTGCCGCTGCAGTGGCAAAAGTGATCTTTATAAAAAGAACCCGCCCGGGCTTTCAGGTATCCAAATTGTGCAACACCCTACCGCTTGACATGAATTAGGACCGACGGAGAAAAAATTCAGAAGGAAACTCAAAACTTGGCTATTCAGGCTTTATTATTCTACCTATTCCTTAATCTTACTCACCAGGCAGATTTCTAGTACTTCTTTTCTCCTATGGTCCAGGGCTGTCTTAGCGCTGGGATGTTCCATTTAGGAGCAGCTGTGAGCTTTAAAAAATTATAACATAACATAAGTTCTCTTAGAAATGTTGCATTTACCTTCCATTCCTGCTCCAATCCTGCCCAGTTTTTCTTTCTTGTTAGCCAAATTTGTAGTGTCTGCTGTCTTCGTGCACCAGGCCTTGCTGATTTATGCCCATATCACTGCAAATGTCGAAACCCCATCTGACTTTGGCTAAAGTGGTGGCCACCTTGTAATATTGTTTTTGCCTGTGAAATGTGTTTCGTTCATGTTTTAATTATTTGCTACAATTTTATTTTCTGACTTGGAACCTTTTTTCTTACTTTTTTACATGATGGTGCCTACTCGCAAAGTGCATTTGTAGTATGTTTATACTTTATAACAAGACTTACTACACTTGCAACACACCTAGTAACACAACCAGGGATTGTTCTGAACATCACCACCCATGAGTAACACATTTCAGCATCAACCAATCGCATCACGCTGACCACATAAGAAATTACCTCAAACATCTTTATTAAAATATAAAGGCAAACATATGCATATAAGCACTGCACAACATGATGGACACATAGGAGTCCATTGATAATATAGATATTAGTGTGCTATTAAAAAGGAAGACTACATAAAGTAGTAAGCATTTGCAATGCAATAGGTCTCGCATTTGCGAGCATTTACGCATTTAAGCTATTAGCATAGTAAATGACAATGCCTTTTATCTATGTTTTAAAAACCAGAACATAAATAAAAGGCATTGTCATTTACAATGCCAATAGCTCAAACGCACTTAAATGCGAGACCTATTGCATTGCAAATGCTTGTTATAAATTGGAGTTGGATTTCTTTTGAGTTGTGTCAATTACTTATCGTCCATGTTGGATCTCTGAAATGCCTAACACATGTTCTTCTAAGTAAGCCTGACTGCTCTTTGCCACTCTACCCAGACTGAGATAAGGATTACTAGTGCGAATACGAGGTTCATTTTTGGGTATTGCGTTAATATTACATGTTAAGGCTCCCGAGCCATACCACACATATTTCCACCTTGCTACAGAGTACTTAAAAGAAGACCCTCCTCGAGGGTGGCTAATTTTTAGCACATCATTTCAAGTGCAGCCACTAAAGTAACGCTGAATAAGGAGGACCTCAAGAGGATGGAGTGCTATCCAGTTTACATCAAATCGGATCCCAATACCAATGCCTAATTTGGCCACACCAAGTTAGACATCACTTACGGGAACAGTTGGCACAGTATTGGAAATTCTATTAATAGACCCCTTAATTCACTTGTGGAGAGCATAGAGAGCCCCTGATGATTATTCATCAATAGTGATCCATTTTATGCAAACTTCATAGTTACCAACACGGAGTAGCACATTCAATACACTAAGGCCCATATGTAGGTAATTTCTATTTACCGATTCCTAAATACCGAATTTTACCGATTCGGTATTTAAGAATCAGTAAATAGAATGTAGGTAAACAATCGGTAAATTTTACCGATTCGGTAATATTCGTTATTACCGATTAGGTATTTACCGAATCGGTAATAAGGCATACCTTCCCATTCATTCATAGGAATGAATGGGAAGCCATTCACTATTACCGATTCGGTAAATACCGAATCGGTAATAGGGGGAGCATATTCAAGGGTGGCAGGGTGTCACATTGACACTCTGTTGCACTCCTGATTCGTGCATGTGTGCACATGTGGCGCACATACATGCCCTAAGGGCATGTATGTCTGCCACATGGCACTTTTAAAAAAGCACAAAATTGCTTTTGAAAAGGTATTCGGTATTTACCATCAACTTGTAGTTGGTGGTAATTAACGAATCCTTAAACCAAAAATGCACTCACTTGAGTGCTCCCTACATAGGATTTAAGGATTCGGTAATTTACCGATTCGGTATTTTACCGATTTCTTAAAATACCGATTCGGTAAATTACCGAATCCTTAAAACCTGCCTCCTACATTAGAAAGGGCTAATACCGGTCGGTAACGGGAAAATTACCGATTTTCGGCCGTTACAGACCGGTATTTAGCTATCTACATATGGCCCTAAATACTGTGTATTCTTTAAACACGAAGGCTCACCAGGATGTGGTGACTCTTGCAGAAGAGCAGCAAGACTAGATATAAAAGCTTAAAAATGTTCCCTGTGATAAGGACGACAGTAGAATTCGGCTAAATCCATCTCTTTTGAAAAAGGGTGGACATGCACAGTCAAATGGGAAGCAAAAGCCCTACCAAACATTTTCAAACCATCCCCCACTAAAATGCTCAAGTCAGACCGACTTTCTTTCTGTCTCTTCATTTGCATCTCTTTATTTCTAATCTCTGTCTTTCTGTGTATGGTATTCTCTCTCTCTCTTTTTGCCTGTTGATCCTCCCGATATAAACTCCAGAGAGCTCAACACAGAGACAGAGGCCCTTGGCCGTCATAAAACAGCCTCCAATAAGTCCTGATCCACCCTCCTTTCCACCCACCAAGTGCTTAATTTGCAAAAGAGTAAGTGTCACTAACCAAAACTTTTCTCATATGTCCGTGGCAGACGCTGATGAATGTTGGAGTTACCAAGGCTGTGTAGTTCTGATTGCATGCCTCTTACATCCAACATCAATCACTCCTTCGATCTATTTGACTCTTTTTGTTCCTTTCATCCTTGCTTTCTTTCTTTCTCAATGTTTTTCTGTCTTTTTCTTCCTTCTTCTTTCTACCTTTTGTGTTTTTCTCTCTTGCTCTAGGTTGAAGTCTGGTGAGGAAAAACCAGTGTCGGTTCCCAAAATTGAGTGCTTATGGGACCCACCTGCAACCACTGTCTGAAATTAAACACCTCACCCACAGGTGGGGAAATCCTGGTGGAATAAATGGCCAGTCCGGCCCTGTTGGCAAGCAGCTTCACACAGACACTGCTGACAAGGTTGACCATGGAAAAAACTGTAAAAAAAACTGATTTTGAAACACCCGGCGTGCCACTGCCAACACGAAATTCTGGAGTGCTTCTGGAAAACGATTTAGGGCCTGATTACAAGATTCCTGCAAATCCCAATCAAGCTGCTAACAAGAGTTGCGAATTAGATCTGCCAAAAACTGAGGTTTCATACCTTCTGCCTGCTACAATCCGGCGGCATGAAGTTGAAAAAAAACGGTGGGTATTGATGTGGAAAAACCGACTCCTGATGTTATTCCGAATTTGTCTGGAGCTAACTTGTAATCAGCTGGAACTCCTGCAATCTGGAAGTACCAATAACTGCAGTATCAGTACTTCCGTGTGCAGGAAATTCCAGTGCAGGACTTCTTCATCGGTTGTCATTGGGCGATAGAAGGACAAATTAGCGCATTACAATCCAGCTCAGTGACCCTACCAAAGAAGTGGTCGTTTGAAGTCAGGCGACCAGCAGGGCCGTTTCTAGGTGTTTTGCCGCCCTAGGCGAGAATTGAAAAATGCTGCCCCCTTCCTTTTTTCTCCTAATTTGGTCAATTTTTTCGCAGTTTGATTTCAAATTAATTCCTCCCCCCCCCCCTTTTGCCGCCCTAGGCGGCCGCCTAGTCTTGCCTAATGGTAGAAACGGCCCTGGCGACCAGCAGTAAATGGTTTCCCTCAGAGCCTCATGGTTTGTCTTTCTTTCAAAATACTCCAAACCTGCAGAAAAGATGCTGGCATTAAAAGAGGAGATGTTGTTTGTGGAGGATAGGAAGACAGCTGACATGATAAAAAATAAACACAACGTCATTGTAACCATTTTCCCCAAAATGACTGCATGAGTCAGTCATGAGAGGTTAGGTGACCTGAAAAAACAGAGACAGATCCACACATCATAAAGGAGCACATACAATCTATACTCTCTACCCACTTCCCAGACCCACTCGACAGATTCACTCGGTGCAAACCCTTCCCTGGGCTATATGGAAGACTATCAAAACAACAGGGCAAGTACATATCTCTGCTCCGAAATTCCAATTAGTAGTTAACTCTTTGGACTCAGGAGAAGGCTGTAAAAGAGATACTAGTAGACACAAATTTGCTGATCTGCAATCTCTTTTTTTTATTTGTGCAAGTTATAGACAGGGATGTTCCTCTCCCTGTCCTCTCCTTTCCTGTTCTATAGATGACTTTGTGCGACAGCTACATCCACATTCATCCCTTTCCCCGAAGAACCACTCTCACTCATTACATCACATGATATAGCATGTACTAATCTGAGAGGTTGCTTCAAGATGTTACACCAAATGTATACCTAAACCAATACCATTGCAGGTGCATCAAGCTTTTACACTATACATGTGAACTCCCTTTTGCTAGAATCCTGTAACATTAAATAACAACGACTCAACCATCTCTCCTATGTGTAACTTATGTTCATATCAAACTGCAGATTTTACACACCATGCCTGGCACAGCTCCGTTATTTTGGTATTTTCAAAGTCGGTTTTCAAAACCATTAGTGGGAACACTAACCAGCAGGCGGAGACCTCCCCATTGAGTGCTCTACTAGGATAGGCGAGAGAGGTTCATCTCCGTAACATATAACTGTGATGTTTCTTGTCATCGTCAAGCCTAGAACTGCGATGGCATGGATACAAGGGCCACCTCCAATGATTCCAAAATGCCTGAATGAAGCACCTATTGTGATGACTTGGCTGATACATTTGCACCCCTCCCCCCCACCTAGACAAGGTAGACCAGAAGGCATATGGGACCCCTTGAGATCATATCTACCCTATAGACCAGAAGCTACTCCGGAACCTACCTGATTGGACACATAACCGCCAGCCATGTAGGTACATTAACCATTACATTGTTAACAATCAATGTTGATGAAAAACCTCTATCACAATCTGTACTTAAGGAACCATTGTCGACATTCAATTTGCTATTAATGAAACATATGAATACCTCTTGGACACAAGATACAATAGCAGTTCATATACTATGTGTATGTCCTAAATGTTTAACACTACCTCCCTGTAAGCTTTCTTCCTTGGAAAAAATACTAATTGTTTGCATATTCTGATATTAATAAAGTAGTGTAAAAGAATTTAGTCCTTCCTCTAACGGCATCATCATTAGATGCAGAGAGAACAACTTGCCCGAATAACCCTGATGCACCCAATAGTTGAGAAAGCCATTCTTCTTACACTTACAATAATGCAGAACTCTTATTTCTCCTTGTTAGTTGCAAAATTCCTTGCTTCTAACTCCTCATCACCCTGTCTGTCCTGGTTTGGCCATGCAACCATCCTGAAACATCCAAGATGACCTATCTAGAATGTAAAACTTTCCCAAAACAAGCAATGTTCCAATACTCTGCTCTTCAGGCCCCTTTTGATCACTTTACTTGTCTAGTCTCAGCCTAAAGTAGGGGGCAGCTGCCTGCTCCTAAGAGGCATGACATTCTATTTTTCCTTTTAGGCTAAGCTGAATTTGCTCCCCCATAGCCACTATCCTCATATATGCTGGTGACTCCTGTAGTACTTGTGTGATGCCCCCGGGGCCAAGAACCTAAAGAGTGGTAAATGAGTGAGAAAAGTGACTATGAGGTGAACACATGTATATATCATACATGAACTCTGACCTTGGGACGCATGCATACATATAGTAAATGAACTCTAGTTAGATAAGCACACACATGCAGACAGTATATAAACAGTGACTTGAGACGGTGATATTTACATACAAAATGTGAACTTTGGCAACGGAACCGGAATATATACCTATCATGAAGGGCTCGGATCTTGAAAGTGTTAACACTCACATACATTGTGTGAACTATGACCGTGAACTGTGGGCTTACAAATACAATATGAGGTCTCTCACCTGAGAAACAGACAACCATACAGAGAGGGGGAACCCATATATACAGTATATGAACTCTCACTCTAGATACAGCGCTTGATGTTTCACCTTGGAAGTGTATCACATAAATGACGCATATGGACTGTGACCCAGAGATCAGACACTTATATACAGCCTATGGATTTTAAACCTTTGATATTCACATTATTCGACAATACACAGTGTTAGACCTGTCAGCCCTAGGGTGGTCTTACCCTACATTTTTTCCCTTTTTTCCTCGTTCTTGACTGCCATTTTTGTTGGACATAGGACGCTGGGCGCCTTACTACTGCTGAGCAGTGCTGAGGTGCAGGTGCTCCCTCCTAAAAACATGGTTGCCACAGACCCCTGCTACTGCGGTGAGGCCACTGTCCTGTCAACGCACTAGTAGTTGGAATAAGGCTGTGACTTAATGCTACTGTAACCTTGACCGTCCCGCCCCTTGTCACCATGGACAGACACCACAGAGTCCCTAGATTCTTCCAGAACCTTCCAAACCCCCCAACTTGCCGCCTTCTTGGAGGGTCATCTGACTTAGGGGTATAAAAGAAAGGGAGGGAACCCCCTAGCTCAGTGACACTACTGGACCTTGAGACCCCCTGTAGGAGTGGAGGCTGCAGCGCTAGGAGGATTGTTACACTACTGAGGCTGACCGCTCCCAGGAATTGCTGCCCCAAGACATCTCAGCCATTCTACCTGCCTACCTGCAGGGGGGGAAAGAGGTAACCTCTCCAGGGTGCCTTCCCAGGGACTGCCATACGCTCCTCCCCTGTGACCAGAACTTGAACTTGAGGGCAAGCGCTGTGTACGCAACGCGCTGTGTAACCAAACCTCTGCCATTGACCCTAAGCACTGTGTCCGCAAAGCGATGGGTAACTAAAATCTGCAATTGATCCCCCAGCGCGGTGTCCACGAAGTGCTGTGCCCAAGATCACCGCCGTGGCCCCTGCACTGTGAGTGAAGAAGTGCTGTGCCCAAGATCACCACCACTGCCCCAGTGCTGTGAGGGAAGGAGTGCTGTGCCCAAGATCACCGCTGCAAACCCTGCACTGGGAGAGAAGAAGTGCTGCACCCGAGTTCACTGCTGCGGCCCCTGAGGTGAGAGAGGCGAAGCGCTAGGTGTGGGGAACTCACCGCTGCTGGCCGGGACACCTCCTGAGAGCGCTGTGAGAGAAGAGTGCTACTGTGGCCAAGATCACCGCCGCAGCCCTGGAGACGGAGTGAGGGCCGCCGCATTCACCATCAAGGCCGGAGGGCGCGAAGGAACACCCAGCACCGGCCGGGGAGCGCCGCACCAGGATTGGGCGCCAAAGCGAAGGAGGGTTGCCTAGCAACCGGGTCTCTGGCCGCGTCATCTGCTGCACCCCTGAGAAGCCACGCAACGATTGGCTCCTGGGCCAAGAGTCAACCCGGAAGCCAGGAGCCTGCCCAGGCACAGGAGAGAGAGGGGCTCCAGGGAAAGCGAGAGCCCTGAACCCGCTGGATTGATTTCCCCTGCTGTGGGGAGGTCTACGGAGTGCAACAACATCCTTCCCCCAAGTAATAGCCCCGCGAGGAGTGTGGAGTGGGCTGACTGGGGGCAGGGCTGGATCGAGGAGGAAGTACACGGACGGGGGCCCAGCGCGTACCTGCGTATATGCCTCATTGTCCCATTTCCCCCTGAAAGACTGAACTGGGGAGTTGGGGAGCGCTGTGCCCCCCGTTACGACAGTGACTGAGTCCAAGGCACAGCAGGGATAGCCCCCGGGGGCTCCTGGGGGTCGGATTACCGTGGGAGGATAGCCAGACACATGTACCCTGGGGGTAGAATGCTTTCTGCTATAATGTCTCCCCTGGAAGTATATTGAATCTCTGCGTACCCTTTGTTGCGGGTTGTGAAATTGATGAGACAAGAACCTTGTACCTTGCCTACACTGATAACTGTATTGTTTTCAAACCTGACAAGAAGTTAGATAAAGATACTTGTTTTCATGCGTAACATTGGAGTGGTGCCCCCTTGATTGTGTATGCTTTACTGTGTCGGCGTGGATTCGTGTTGCACAACTACTTCACACAGTGCCTCGTGCGTGCCTACCTGCCTCGCGCCAAGCTACCTTGTCAGAATCGGTGGTCCCTACTTGGACTAGGGGGCAGGCCCTGGCCAACTGGAGACCCCGGTTCTAACACTCAACATCTATCCATTTAAAGCGCTGTTTTGAACACCCTTCCTACCTATAAACTCTGGAGTCATGTCATAAACACAGCATCAGGAAAATAAGTAAACAATCTTCTTTACTTAAGGTAGCTTCCAGTTCTTGCCCTACACCACAATCCTATTCAACAATCAGGAGGCCGCTGATGGTAGGAGTAGAGCAAGACCCTGTCATTTCACCAGAGGTCAAAGGATGAGTGATCTCACTCACGTTCAACACCGTGGCATGTTGGCAAACGAGATCCACACATGCACGCAGTACATTAACTCTGACACAAGCATCTACCACATGAGTATATGATAACGCTGACAAGAATATTTCTCGGAATCCACCGGGTATCTACTTACAGATCGGGGTTGGCCACATTGAGAAAGTTCAAGTTGATTCCAATGGGTAGCTTTTTATTTTTGCCCTCGTCTTGCAAGTTGGAGTCAATGGGGCCCCCGATTTTGTCTGCGTTGTTTGCTTTCCTGTTCTCTTGTAGGTAGTGCAAACTGTCCTCGTCGTGGACTTCCAGTCGAAGAGGACGGCCCTTGTCATTCAGGAGTATCTATGGACTATACGTCAAATTGCCGCCAATGTAACAATTAAAAGTGAAAGCTCACATGGCGTGCCGAAAATAGTCACAAGAAGCACCCACCATTGCCACGAGTGGTGTGTGGGGTGCGGGACAGCGAAAGTCAAAATGCCGGCATTGTGACAAAGAAATAAAAGTGAAAGACAGTATGGTGCGCAGGAAATAAACACGAGAAGCACCTGCCATTGCCGCAAGTTGTGTGAGTAGCACCCACCGCTGCAATTGCACTGACAAGGGAGGGCGGAAGTCAAATTGCCTCCACTGTGACAATTAAAAGTGAAAGCGGGCATGGCACGCAGAAAAAAAACACAAACGCGCCCGCCATTGCCGTGAGTGGTGTGTGTGGCGCAGGACAGCGCGAGTCAAATTGCCACCATTGTGACAAAGAAATAAAAGTACTGCACGTTGAAGGATTGCACTGACGAGGGAAAGCGAAAGTTAAAAGTGCTTAAGCACAAGAGCTGAAGAAACAAAGCGTAAGGAAATGGTACTTTACTGGTGCGCCTCAGCCGAAGGGAAGTGACGTTTCGGCAAAGACAAAGAATTCGAAGGCAGCAATGAATGAAGGACAGTAGAATGAACCAATGGTAAGTTGCAGGGGGTACAAAAGTCAGAGTATTGATTACAGCAGGTCTTGCAGACAGCACAAGCACTGTATCTCTACCTAATAAGCGAGGTAGGGCAAAGAAAGGATTAGATAGAAGATGAGGAATAAATCGTGGAAGAAAGGAATATTGCGCATTATAAGTATAGTAAGTAACCCACAACTTTCATTGCCCATATTCACAGGATAATTTAGATAGAATGGATCATGAGTATGAGAAACAGATTTGGCGATTGTCATTGAGGGTGCTGAGTTGTCATGAATAAGAAAGGTTACAATCTCTTTATCCGGAGGAAGAAAGAACATAAGGCAGGGGGAGAAAAAAAAAAAGGGGAGAAAGAAAAGGGAAGGCGGGAGAGGGGAAAGGGGAGAGGTGCATGCACAATAAGAAAAGAGAAGAAAGAAGAGGAGGGGGAGAAGAAGGAAAGGTGTACTTAGGGGGGGAGAAGAAGAGTGAGGCAAGGATAGAGAACATTCAGAGTCACGAAGGAAAGGAGCCCATACTTGAGGGAACATTTCCTCTTGGTCTTGCAGTCGATATATTACACGTTCATGGGATGCCGTGTGAATCTTTGCTACCATCTAATCCTCCTGTGAGGGGGGTTTGGCGATTGCCACTGTCTTAAGACAAAAATGTTGGCTGTGGAGAGGACAGTGTGCAAAAGGAGACATTGTGGGCACATAATTCCAGGGGAATTCTCAAGATCATGCAATAAAGTGATGGGGAAGTAAGAGGGAGTCGGAGGGGAATTGTTTCCCTCCGGGTGTCCCCTACGTAAGCTCAGAAACACTGTATAGAGGGACATTTGCATATTGTATGAGGAAGGTCGCAGTTAACTCCTGAACATCTCTAGCACTTAGGGTGTGGCAATAGTCCTGCTCGTTGCAATTTCAAAGGTAACCAGTGCCAATCATGTAAAGTTTTGAAACAACAGTATTTCAAACGTGCTTCCCTAGTACCCTTGACTAGGGCTTCCAATATGTCCAGCCAGACATCTTCTTCAATAGTGATATGTAGACGCTCCTGCCATTTCTCGTGGAGAGCTTTGAGTAGTGGTTGTGAATATAAGTGATTAGTTAATACACCACACAATCCCGACATCACTCCCTTGTGCTGTCCCCAAATTAGGAGATAGTCCAATATCGGAGAGGGTTCTAATTTCCAGTGATGAGGAAGTCATCGCCTCAAGCAATGCTGTAATTGTATATGTCGAGAAGCCTGATATAATGGGAGATCAAATTCCTCACGGAGTAAGTCAAAGGATTTCAACTTGGTCCAGTGTCTGCATTCCTCTCGATTTCCAACTGAGCCAGTTAAGCGCACCACCATTTATTTGTATGCGCTCATTATCCCAAAGTGGGGCTTTAGAGTGCAAGCGATAAGCAACCCCTAGAAGACAATGTGCTCAGTACCATGATATGTAGCTTGCATCACTGGGTGCGGAGGGGATATTCGTGGGTTACGGGGTCCATATAGAAATTCAAGGCCTTCATCATGAGTAAGTAGTGAGTGTTCCGTTTTGACCCAATGTGGATGGTCACTCGTGTCTGGGAGTAAATAGGCTAATTGTGAGAGGTGCAAAGCTAAAGAATAATGTCCCACAGATGGTAAACCAAAACCTCAGTCGGAGCGACGAGCCATTAGTTTTGGTAGCAGCTAGGCAAGGATGCATAGATTCCCAGGCAATGGCTCGTATATGGGTATCCATGCGACGGAGTGTAGACAGAGGCACTACAATCAGAAGCATTCCAAGAGTGTAGGTGAAGCTAGGTAAAGTGACCATCCTTATTGCCTGGGCTCCTCCTAACATGGAAAAACTTAAAAGAGATCATTTGGCGAAATCAGTTTCCATCTGTGCTATGAGGGGAAATAGATTGTCTGAGACCATTCCTTCCAAGACTCGATTATTCACAATTCCCAAATATGTTAGTTGCTATGATTTCCAACAAAAAGGGTATCCATCGATTGATGCTTTTGTGGTGCCTGAGGAGAGCGGAAGAGCCTCACTTTTGTCCCAGTTCACCATATACTTGGAAAGGGTTGCAAACCTATCGATAATCTCAAGCAAGGTTGGCAAAGATTGGGTGAGATCCCTTAGAGTAAGGAGGATGTCATCTGCATATAGGTATGTCTTGGATATGCCTCCTGCTATATATATACCCTGTATCTGCTTGAGTGGCGGATAGGGGAAGAAAGGGGTTCTATCGCAAGCAGAAATAGCAGGGGGAGAAGGGGCAACCTTGATGTGTACCCCTGCGAATTGGAAAAGGGTCTGAAATAAATCCTCCACAATTGATCTGGGCTGCAGGGTTATAATATAGTAGGCAGACCTTGGAGATAAACTGATCACCTAGGCCAAAGTGCTTCATGGTGGCAAATAGGTAACCCCAATCAATGCGGTCAAACACCTTTTCTGCATCCAAAGAGAGAGCACTGCATCTTCTGTCATCTCTTTTGCAGTCCATAAAGTGTGGGCTAATGTGCGAAGGTGATTCCTGGCAGAACGGCATGGGACAAAACCAACCTGAGTGCGGTATATCAGGGATGGAATGACTTTGCGAAGTCGTGTCGCCAGAATGCTTGCAAAAACTTGTATGTCTCCATTTATGAGGGATATGGGACGATAACTATCATAAGCGGGTGGATCTCTACCCAGCTTGGAGATGACTGAAATAGGTCCTATTGACGCTGTCTGAACTGCCTCATGAAAGGCAGAATGTAGAGTTTCAATTGTCTCTTCCCCCAACCATTTATAATATTCTGCAGGAAAACCAGCTTCTCCCGGTGATTTGTGATAAGATAATCTTGCGATGGCTGTAGCAATTTCTTCTTTGCTGATGTCACCGTTAAATAAGTCTTTACCTTTGTCTGTAAGGTGTGGGAGGTCAATATCCGCAAGATAGCTGGTTAATTGCTCTACAATTGCAGGAATCTCAGAGGTATATATTTTCTCATAAAATGATGCAAAAGTTTTTGCTATGTTTTGTGGTTTAGTAAGAATCACACCCGTTTCCGACCGTATGGCAGGGATAGCCATAGCTACTTTGCGTTGTTTCAGCTGTGATGCAAGTAATCGGTCTGTTTTCTCCCCTTGTTCATGCCTACCTTTTAGATGCTGAAGGACATACTCAGCTTTGGAGGTGTACAAATTATTGAGCGTCATTTTGGCCAGTTCTAGGCATTGGTGGTTGGGCGCTGTGGGATGAAGAGGAATAATGGCATGTGATGGAAATAATTTGATTCTCAAGTTCAGTACTACAACGGGATGTTATCTTATTCACCTCAGATGCATCTCTCATTAGTTACCCACGGATAGTTGCTTCCACAGGTACCCAATTGGTCCTACAGGAAGTAACTGATGATTTATCATTGATTAAGTAGTCAGAGATGAGAGCGCAGTTGGGCCTTACCCTGGGGTGAGCAATATCTCTGAGTGTTCATATGCCATAGTTTACGGCCTTGGGAGAATAAACCTATGTCAAGAGCAAGGATAACCGGGGAGTGATCAGAGAGAGCAGCTTCCAATATATGGGATTCGTTAGTGATTGTAACTACTGAGTAAGATATAAGAAAATAATCTATCCTGGACTGGGTGCCATGAGCAGAGGAAAGGCAGGTATACTCCTGGTCTGTGGGGGGATAAAGATGCCAATTATCCACCAGTCCGGGGTCCGATTGTATATCTCTCAATAAGGCTCTGTCTGCCTCGTTACACCTGTCCAAAGATCCTTTTCTGTCTTAAATTGCATTGCGGGCCAGATTTCAGTCCCCGCCAAAGATATAAGTGGATGCTCCTAGTTCCACTAACAAGCGGTTCAGACTGAGAAGACAGGAGCGTATATCTCATGTTGGAGCATATTCTGAGTCAACACAGAGGGTCCTATCTCCTATTTTTAACTTAGCAAAGGCATATCTACCATCAGAATCAACCCAAGTCTTGAAGTTTGTGACAGGTAAGGATTTGTGCAAGAGAATAGCCACTCCACATTTCCGTGGCTGTTTATCTTTAGATGGAGACTGAGTCGTCAGGCCGCAATAAATGACTTTTCCCACTCAATCTCGTTGTAGCTTGGAAGATTCCAAAGCATCCAAGTGTGTCTCTTGTAAAAAGGCACAATGAGCGCTTTTTGTTTCCAGATGGTAGAGTACTTTCTTTTGTTTAATATAATGCGTGAGACCGTTCCACAAGATAATACGGAGTGAATGAGAGGAAGAAGAAACGTTCATTGTCATGTGTGCGTTAGAAATCAAGAGAGGTTGATTTTATTTTAAAGGAATAGTAGATGGAAGGAAAGAGAAGTGGTAAAGTATAGAGGGGAAAGAAATGAGGGAAGTAGGCTAGAGAGGAGAAGCTACGCAGGTAAGGGGGCTATCAAGGACAAAGGTGGGCAGGAATAGGGGGAGAATTTATGCAAGGGGAGGAGGGTGGAAGAAAGGAGAGGGCAAGAGAAGGAAGAAAACTCCAGACAAGAGAGAAGGAGAGAGAAATAGAGAGAGAGAGAGAGAGAGAGAGAGAGAGAGAGAGAGAGAGAGAGAGAAAAGGCAAATGTGCTGTGCCTAAAAGGCACACCACTAGGGGAAAAGGACTGTTCTCTGCAGGTCTAAAAGTTTGGGCTATGCGCGTCGGGGGAGCTCCATCCAGTGACAAAATCAACAGAAGAACATACCTATGCTATAATATTGGCATTATTGAGGTTGAGAGTATAAGAATACTTGGGTATACAAGTATTCGACTTGTAGTATAAATAGTGGACGGGGTTAAAAGTCGATGATATAGGGGAAAAGACAAGCATCATAAGATTGCAGCATCAAAGTAGAAGAGCAGATCAAGGGAGAGGAAGAGGAAGGGAGATAAAGGGAGATAGATAAAGGGAGTTAAAAAGGAAGGTCTATGTCTCCATCTAGCTCGGCCAAGAGCCTTGGGGTAGTTATTAGTCAGCATCACACTTTGAAGACTCAGATCGGGTCGGTGATTTCCACCTGCTTTTTCCAACTCAAGTAAATAAAAAGATTTGTAGATTTCTTACGCACGAAGCTCGGATTCAAGTGATAATCGCCATGGTCATGTACCATGTGGACTATGCCAATTCACTTTACTTTGGCATCCCCCTTAATTTATCCAGACGTTAACAGATGGTACAAAGCCAGGCTGCGCGTCTGATTGTTCACCAACCTAGGCATCATCATATTACTCCTCTCTTGAAGCAATTACACTGGCTTCCGGTTGTTCAGCAGTGTGCCTTTAAGGTTGGATGTCTCATTTTTAAGTCACTCAATGGAAGGAGCCCAAAATTCGTGAATAACATGATTAACAAATATGTTCCCACACATAATCTTCGTTCAGCTCACTAGCAGCTGTTATCTATCCCTCATTTTAGACTAAAGCGCACTGGGGGTGCCAGGTTTGCCACTTTGGCCCCTATGTTCTGGAACTCCCTTCCATCCGAAATTCGCTTCTGCACCAATCTCCTCGGCTTCAAAGGTCTCCTAAAAACCTGTCTATTCCAGGACTTGGGTCTCAATCAAAATTAGCGCCATGAAACCTCCTGGTGTACGTGCGCTTTACAAATTCATTTTACCATAACATAACATAACATTTAAAGTTTATCATGTGTGGAGTACAGTCAAACCGGCTTTGCATAACATTAATGGCAATTAAATATTATTAAATATTATCATAGTTAAATATTATCATAGTTAAATATTATCATAAATACTTGTTAAAAAGAGAAAGAGGGAAGGGGAAAGTGTGCGAGAAGAGATCAAAAGAAAGAGAACATAATTAAGCATAGAATGCATAACATTTAAGCAGGAATTCAAGTATATAACCAACAATCTTAATTCATGTCATATTGAATTTAAAATACGGAGAGTATAAGCAAACAAGATTTGCATAACAATATAAAGACAATTAAACTTTGTCAAATGTACATGTTAGGAGAGGGAAAGGGAAGGGGGATGTGGGAAAGGGAATAGAGTAAAATAGGAACATTATAAAACAAGAAGTACATAACCAAGTAAGTAAGTAATCAGGTACTCGTCTATTTTTTTAGCAGGCAGGCAACAAGGTAGCTAACTTCCATCATCTATTCACTATTTACTGTGGGGCAATCAAATAATCAGTCAAAGTTCAAGACACACCCTCCTCAGACAAAGAACAGGACTTTAGAGGAGAATAACTTGTCTCCATCTCTTTCCTGCATGAGGGCAGCCACTGCTTGAAGGACTAGTGCTCGATTTCCCAGGGAGCGGACAGGTCGATCTAGATCTTGTCCCCTACTGTGGGCCGAGCTTGGGTTACGTTGAATTCCACCAGAGGGCGTCTTAGAGTTCATTGATGGAATTTGAGATTCAATCTCCAGTGTAGACAGAGGACAATCCATATTTTGAGGAGTAAGATTGTCTAAGAATTTTCGAAGATCTTTTGGATTAAAGAATTCTTTGGAGATTCCGTCTTTTGTGATCCACAGACGTGTAGGTTCAAAGAGGCCATACTTGATGTCTAGTTGATGCTGGCGGGGTCAAAAAAAGAGAAAGGCTTTGCGAGGTTCATTTGTTTCTTTTGAGAAGTCCGCTGCCATTCTGATCTCATGTCCTTCAAATGTGTATTGGCCATGGGTATGAGCCGCATTGACGAGACTGCTCATGAAGAGGAACACTATAGAGCAAGAAATGCATAACAAGTAAGCAAGTATTCAAGTACTCATCTAATCATAATCTTCAGCAGATGCCAAGGCAGCAAACGTTTTTCTTCTCATTAATGTAAGGAGGTCAGTCAATCAGTCACAGATCAAGACACACCCTTTTCAGATAAAGGTGGCTTTAGAGGAGATTGTGATTTGTCCCTGTCTCTTTCCTGCATGGGGGTAGCCAATGCCTGAAGGGCCTGCTCCTGATCTCCCAGAGAGTGGATAGGTCTATCTGGTTCTCTTCCTCTACTCTGAGACCGGTCTGGATTATGTTGCATCTCACCAGAGGATATCGTAGGTTTTGATGATAGGAGTTGGGATCTGAAGTCTGGTGAAGATACCGTACATTCCATACTTTGAGGAGAGAGATTGTCTAAGAAATGTAGAAGGTCTTCTGGCTCAAAAAACTCTTTAGATATCCCATCTTTGGTGATCTGGAAATGCACAGGCTCAAAGAGGCCATATTTCATATTAAGATGATGCAAGAGGGTTCTAAGAGAAAAGAAAGCTTTACGACAATCATTAGTTTTTTTTGAGAAATCTGCTGCCATTCTGATCTCAAGACCATCGAATAAATATGGACTATGAGTACGATCTGCTATGATTAATTGTTCATGACGTAGAAAGCAAACGATGAACGGGCGTGGTTGCATATCTTTCTTTGTGATGGGTGGTCCTATGCAATGTGCTCTCTGCATCTCCAATGGTGGGTCAAAAGTAAGACCTGTGAGCTTCAGATGGGTTTCTCTGAGAAAGAATTTGGCATCCGAGCCCTCTATTTTCTCCGGAAAGCCAAAAAAGCAAACTTTGTCTCGGCGGCTTATATCTTCCAAGTCTACTACTTTACTTCTAAGGAACAGAAGATCTTAATCTTGGTCTGGTATAGCATTGAGGTGGCTCTCTACCACTACCACTCGCACAGTTAGGCTCTCTATTCGGGTCTGGAATCCAGCGATGTCTGTGCAGATAGATTTAGTCTCAGCAGTTAAAGCAGATATGGACGTCTCCATAACCTCAAGCCGTTGGCCAACAGCAGAGATTTCCTGAAGTGTCCGCTCCATAATGGGGTCAGGTGATGTTGGCATCATAGGGTTATGATGATTTGATGTCGAGGATTGACACCCCATACATCTGAGGTGGAACGGTCTTGGCTTAGAGCTTCTGAAAAGAGGAGCTCTTCTGCAGGATTTCCATTCATCTTACCAGAAGACATCCTCAATTTATCAACAGCAATCCTCTGATATAGAAATTCTTCACTCAACAGGTGACCTCTCTGCAGCTATCAATGGGCGTAAGTACACGTGGAGCGGGTCAGGGAGAGAGCACAGATATAATAGAATCTATAATCCTGATATGTGACTATACTTGATAGAGGCCCGACTCGATGGAGGAGACTAGTATCTACTTCAAAGATGACTGTAGCACACACCTCAACTGTAGGGGGTTGTAAGGAGAAACCACCTTCTGGAGTTTCCAAATATACTGTACTTCAGCTCCAGTAATGCGTATTGTAGGGTTCAAGCATCCACAGAGGTGGTAGATAGGTAGCAGGTGCAGAGTACAATAATGGTATAGGTTGGCAACTGAAAGTGCAAACTGTTATTGTGGTAGACAGATCTTCTCAAATGTTATAAATATTAAGAATAGGTTCCTGTACGAGGGACACTAGTAGGTCTGTTTATTGAAGGGCCAAAGTGAAATACTCCTATTCAAACTTCCAACCTTCCACCACTGGTGTAAAGGCCTCGCAGTGCCAAAGAAGGGGAATAAATAGGATCCACTACAGAAAGTGCGGTAAAGTTTGGTCACTCATTAATAGGACATCCCCTTTTGCTTAAACTGCGCAGGTTTTCCTTACAGACGATAAAGCCAGGTTTGTTAATGGCACTACATTCGCTCTTCAGTGGAAGATCTCAATAACTATCCTCAAGACACCTTGGATAAATTGTCAACTTTAATAATAATTACACTTAATAGTGTCAGGTCTCTTTCACCAATATCGCCGTAATATATCACAGCTGTCTGGTACTTACAGGATTATTCAAGTCATTTAACTGGGAAGGAAGAGCAGGATCATACCTGTAGCCCTGCAAACTCTGGAAACACTCCCCTCGTCTGACAGAGAAAAGAGAGCGCGCCAGTGAAAGTGTAGTCAAGCCTCTCCTTGACTACAAAAAGAATATACCATCAATCAATGAGTACAGAAGTGCAGGGTCGGTTCACCTCGTCTAAGGATGAGGAGAGAAAGGCTCCGATTGAAATTGGTGAACAGCAACAAAAAAAAGAATGTCTGATTATGACTAAAACAGAGACCGGAATCTCCATTTTCCTCATGTCGCATCGGCATCTCCTCTTCGTCGTGAGCGGCATACTCCCTTGTAGCACCAGGCCTCACTCAGGACTGTGAGGGGAGAATTAACATGCCGGGAAGGAGGCGTCACCTCGCAGTGTATGACTTCAAATGACGTCCAGAACCTCCGACTTACTCAGTGATGTTCGTCAGTCACGTCACGTCTGCCCGCCTCTTCACATTGGACCACGGACTCCCTCGTAGTACCAGGCCTCACTCAGGACTGTGAGGGGAGAATTAATAAGCCGGTAAGGAGGCACCACATCACAGCATAGCTGTGACTGCGAATTCCCTCAGACCACTGCAGTCCGAAGGCAGGTTGGCAACATCAAGGTAGCTGCCCAGGGAGCTTGCGTCGCCGTCTGGGGCTCCTCACACTGTGGAGCTCTAGAGTCAAGCAGCCATCTTCTTGCGTGGCCAGCCCACCCCTCCCAAGCACATAGTCTGCCTCCACTATGTTAGTGAATGTGTCTATTGCATTGCCTCTCATTTTGAAGAATAATTATTTGTGAAGGACAGAGAAGGTTTAAAGGCAAAGGATCAGCATCTTTGGAATGTCTAGGAAAGCAATCATTGAAAGATAACACCTCTCACTTGATGTCATCCATTACATAGCTGCAGACTGAGAGCAAGAGCACACCTGCAGCCCTTTTACAGGCTATCTCTGGCTGTGTCAAAGTCAAAGAACTTTATTTGCATAATAAATTAATACTATTACAAAATACACATTGTGAATACGATTATAATGAATAAAAATCTCTTTTTTCCATTTTAAAAGGTAGTTAATACTGGAAATAAATAAATAGTCTTACTATCAGAAGATATACTTATATTGACCAGAAATTAAGAAAGGAGTTTCATTACTTCTTTGAAGAATTTGACTCCACGGCAAGCTAAAATAATCGAGGAGCCACTTAGCCAACAAGTGACTGCCTGTCTGCAAGATCGAATATTAAGCACATTTAAAATTTGTTTCAAAAATAGGCGTCTCTGTTTTATCAGGGCCGGGCATATACAGAAAAGATGATCCAAGGTTTCTATATAATACCCGCAGAGACGGCATTGTTTCGTCTGGTGCGGCGGTTTCCAAGACGGTAATAGGTCTTTTGAGACATGCATCCCCATCCTATAAGCGATAAATACGTTTTTAAGATGGGCATTAAAGTGAGAAGCTAGGTAGGGCAAAGGTTTTGAAGGTCTGAAAGAGTTCATGATTGTCCAGCCATGCCGACGTTTTGCCAATGTCTCTTTGTCTTCCATAAAAGATTTCCTTTTGGCCGCCGCATTAGCTAATTTACTAAACAGTGCCTTTTCACAGCCTGATTTCCAGACTGAATCCAACTCCAGCATTTCCACACACTGTTTCAAATACTGACCCCAAGTGGTCGGCTTTTCGGATTCTCCACATTGTTTTATTTCCTCCCAAATCAGCCAATCCAGTGTGTCTGTGTGGGCAGATCGAAGTTTATTACAGAGTTTCACAAAACTGCTCATACTCCGATGTTTCTGGTTTTGCAGTCCGAATTCAAGCCTAACTTGTGCAGCCGAAGCAGATTTTGGCAGGTTGAAGACTGCTTTATAAATTTTGGTCTGTAAGATGTTTAGTAGATCGGCCTCCTTCCCACACCATGTTACCAAACCGTAGGATAAAGTCGGAATTATCTGGGCTGCCATTACTTTTAGTTGGTGGCTGTAGTTGGGGCAATCAATTTTAGCTTTTATGGAGCGATGGGCGAAGATAAGGGCTTGTGCCTTTGTTTTTAATGCTGTTTTGTGATCGTTGTGACTGTCTCCTTTTGTTATTATTAGGCCCAAATATTTATAGTTCTCTTGTTCTTTTACTGGTAACCCTTGTGCCGTCCATTTATATTTTAGTTTCTTCGGGTCAACCAGCCTGACAACTTTTGTCTTTTCTTTATTTAATTCCAGACTTTCCTTTTCCAGGTATGAAGTGAGTTTGTTAATGGCTCTTTGTAGACCGATTGGGGTTTTACTCAACAACACTATGTCGTCAGCATATTGAAGAAAGTGGATTGGGTTGTTAGCCAGGTGTGGGGGATGACAGTCAGCTGACTCGATTGCCCTAGGGAGGTCAGCCAGGAAGAGGTTGAAAAGGGTGGGTGCTAAAACACAGCCTTGTTTTAGACCTTCGTGCGTGGAGATGTATCCTGTTGTACAACCGCCATTTCCCAATTTCACCTTTGTCCAAGTATTTTCGTGTAAGGCTTGAATAGCTATTAAAAGCTGGAGAGGCAGCCCCCAATTCTCCAATTTACTCCATAAGCGCTCTCTATTTACTCGGTCGAAGGCGGACTTGATATCAATAAAGCAAGCATATAGCCGCTTACCTTTTTCTGCTGCTTGATCTATAAGAATTGATAGGCAGGTTAAGTTTGTTATTGTTCCCATTCCTTGCCTGAATCCAGTTTGGAATTTTGGCATGATCTTTTTTTCCGAGATCCAAGCTTGTAGTTGTGCTAAAATGCAAGAGGCATATAATTTGGCCTCGACTTCTATTAAAGATATCAGTCTATAGTTCGAGGGGTTTCGGTGATCACCTTTCTTAAAAATGGGATTGATGATACTCCCTTTCCAGGAGTTCGGTAACTCTGCATGTTTAAATATTTGATTAAACATTGGTGTTAGTATCTCTGACCACAGGTCCGGGTCGTGCTTAAAAATTGCGTTTGGTAACCCGTTAGGTCCAGCTGCCCCCTCTGTCCTTAGTCTTGAGATTATCAACCTTAGATTGTTTTTACAGGTTAAAGCATCTAATTCTGTTATCCCGTTCTCCAGGTATTCCTGCTTGAACTCCCCTTTTCTGGTTTTATTGACTCTTTTTGATTTCACTACCCCAGGGCTGTTGTTGTGACCCGCCTCCGTATTGCTGTATAGTGACAGTACATGTCTAGACCATATGTCTGCTCCAACCCCCGCTTCCTGCTGGAGTTTAGACCCTTGATTAAGATCATTTATGATGCCCCAAAAATCCCGATTGTTCGGATTTTTTCCCGAGATTAGCAATTTGTGCCAAATCGATTCTTTATATGCATATTTTGCTGCATTCAGTGCCTTCCTATAAGTGCATCTTGCTTTCCGCAGACTAGACATATTTGTCGATAGTCCTGCTTTTTTTTGGTAAGCCAGGGCCCGGACCTCCTTGGCCACTTTTCTTTTTTTTGTTCTGAGATCCGTATTGAACCAAGGCTCTTTTTTGTTGCAGATTTTTCTGTAGTTTCCTGAGCTTGCTGGGAACTGGTGTTGCAAAACCTGAATCAGTTGTTCCCAGTTGGATACTCTGTCCTCCTCCTTTTGGGGACCAAAGAACGCCACCTGGGCTTTGACTGTGTCCATAATTTTACCCAGACCCTCCCCACGCCATTTTATTTTTTTCAAGTTAAAGTTAGATGCGTGTTGCACTAAAGAGGTCATTGTTGGAGCAAAGCTTGGATCAGAATTCAAACGTATAATTTGAGGGAGATGGTCGCTTTCCACTCTGTCTACTATTCCAAACGCTTTAATCTTAGGCGTTAACTCATCACTTGTTATGGTGTAATCAATTATTGATTTTGTCCTGCCACATAGATATGTGGCGGCAGCCGGCATGTCCTCCTTAATATTCCCGTTTAGAATTGACAAGCCGAGATCTTTAAGTCTTGATGCTAACAGTTTTCCTCCCTTGTCTTCTTTGATCTTCACCCTCGCCTTGTTTTGGTCAATTAGGACGGTGTTGAAGTCACCTGATACGACCAAAGGGTACAATGAGTAAGTATTTTGCAGGAACTTGATTAATGATATCAGGGTCACGTGTTTTTCTTTCTGTGACTGTCTGTCAGGGTGGATGTAGACATTAAGGATTATCAGTTTCCAGGGGTCCATCCCCGGCAAATGATTTCCAGTTATTCTAATTACTTGGACCCACTTCAGCCCCACGTCTATCTCCTCAGGTGCCCAGTTGAACTTAAGGGTTACGTATGTTGAAAGACCACCCCGTGGCGACTCTTTCCGCATATATTTGAAATTCTTGAAAGCCTGGTATTGGGGATGATGCCATTTTCCAGGACTCCTGAATCAATATTATATCCTGTCGTTGAAAAAAGGCTTGGGTTTCATGGTCGTGGGCCATTTCTCGAAATCCATGGACATTCCATGAACAGATTGAGACTATGGACTTCTTTTTTACTTTCTGGCTTGGCCACGGAGGACATGTAGTATCTGTGGATATCGAAACGGGGTTAGGTAGCTTTATTGCTCAAAACAGCAGGGATCCAGGACCAGTCCGGTCTGGCTTTGTGATGACAATCCTTTACTTGTACCTCTTGGGTTATACTGAAAGGCTCTGGTGTAGAGGCCCTTGCACCTCGCAGACAAGAGGACGTTTGTCCTTTACTCTCTTTCTCCTTTACTTGATCCCTTCTACAACTTTGTAATGGGTATGGATATCTCGGGCGCTTGTGGCGCGTAATAGAAATTCCCCATGATTCGAACTGAGATCTTGCCAGATATATCCTGTCTGCCAGTACCTTTGAGGCCCATGTTGTCACTGTTTCTTCTGTGTCTTTTTTGTTTACGTTTTGCTGAAATTCCACGGAGAGGAGATCCTGGGAGGTAATACCTTTTAGATCCGATATTTCTTTGAACAAGGTCAACAGGTTGCCTCGATTCAGGACATCCTGACTACCCCTTGTCATGTATTCAGGAATAAATATTAGTTTTTGCTCGTATCGGTCCGAGTAATTCATTCCCACCTTGATATTTGTATCGGTTTTGCCAGGGATAAGGTTACGACCTTGTGGGCTGGATCTGACGGACTTAGACGGTTGTTGTTCTTGCTCACACTGATCAGCATTTAATGCTTGATTCTGTATAAGGTCTGAGATTTTTGTCCTCAGCTCTGGCGTATTTTGCTCCCTTTGTGGAAAAGAGTATTTGCGTTTTTTTTCTAAGATGGTAACCCGCACAGGGGGCAGGACAGCATTTTTTTGAACTGCTGGTACTACGCCGTTCGTTTTATCCCTATCGGGAAATGTAACGAATTGTTGGACATTAGAGGTTACTGTTGCTGGATTTTGAAACTCTTTATGGGTATTTTCTGTTATCAGACTGTTGATTGCCGAGGTTCGTATCCTACTGAGCTCCACGTGAGCTATGTTTTCTCCCCCATAAGAAAGTTTTGCCTCGTTATGTCCCCTGGCTTGTACTAAAGCGTGATGGTTTGTAATTGTGGTCTCTATGCATACGTCACTCATGGGCTGGTGTAGGCTTTGATCCACTTCAGGTCTGGGGCTTTCAACCCTGCGCGTGAGAGGCGGTTTTGTTTTGTCACCTAGGTCTGCTGAATGACCCTCACCACCTGGTGCATCGTTCGAAATGCTGAGGTTGTTTTCACAATGGAGTTTATTTTTAAAAATAGGGAAGATTTTCTCCGAAGCCCCGTAAGGTTGTTTCTTATATTTAAGCCTTGCTTTTCTCGCCCTTTTCCTTTCTCTCTTAGTTAGTATTTTCTTGGGGCTTGCTTGAATGGTTGATTGAGAATCTTCGTTGCCCGGGACAATTTCACTTGACCCACTTTCCTTTGCTGGTGGATCTAGGTCCGATGTCAGTGTACTTTTTAAATCCTTGCTCTTGAGTATTTGTGGTTTTTCCGGGGGGGGGGGGGTTGTTACTGGCTCCTGTCTATATGTTCGTGAAAGTTTGACCTCCCATAAGATGTCCAGCAAGATAGCCGGGAGATTTGTTAATTTTTCTATGATGATTCCACACCCACAGTTTTTTATTTGGTCGCTCCTGCCTCTGGTTTGATCTGGTATCCCCTGCGTTGACAAAAGTGCAGAGATAGAATCCAATTTTGCGTTAATACCAGAAATGTGCCCCGCCATTAGTGTAATAAGGTCTATCTGGACTTCCATCTTGTTAGATTGATAATTCAGCACCCTTATTGCCTGCTCAAGGGTGCTTAACAAGGATTGGGTCCATGCTGTTGCGGGCACTTGATTTTCTATGTTACTTAGGTCCTTTAGTTCTAAATCTGACATGTTCCCTGATGAAATTGTTATTGGCAATGGGATACACGGAAGTTTCTGGGCGACCTGTGTAGTTATGCGATCGTTTGTATCTGATTTTTGTTGGGCCCTACTTTGGACAGGGCCTCGAGGTGTTGAAGCTAGCATACCCGGACCGATGCCGGGTTTTACTCGTGAAGCTCTCTCTTGGGTATCGATATATTTTGTGATTCTCTCAGAGAGTTCTTCGAGGCAGGAGTCGTTTGATAAGAATAGGGGGTTTGGCCATGAGTCCGCTTCAGGCCCTGTAAGGATGGGTTGATTTTTGTGGCCTGAGTTTCCCTCATGAACACCCATATTTCCTATAATGAGGTCACCAACGTTATTGTTGTCGTTGCTTGTCACGGCTATAACCTCGCCTGCTCTTTGTGTCTGCCTAGGATTCTTTATGAGGCCATTATCTTCCGTGACTCTTACGGTGCCTCTACCGTTGGTTTCTTTTGAAGCAACTGGGGTAACTGGGGTGACAGCTGGGGTGTTGGGGCGGTGCACTTGTGCGGCGGTCGACCCATATTTACTTTGAGGGGAACTCGTAGGAATTGATGGGATTGATGGAGTTGTTGGAATCTCCAGATTGATACTTGGCAGGTTTGGCAAGTTTGATGGCTCAATAGGGCTTGGAAGGTTGGAGGCCTCTGCTGTTGGAGCATAGATCGGTGCCAAAGGGTCTTTTAAATAGAAGAATTTTAGGAGACCGGATTTCCGTCTGGGGTCTGGTCTAGACTCGGGGGTTGGGACCGATATCAGCTTTTCTCTTTTTACTGGTTCGTACCCCGGTTCTGATGAACTTTTTTCTTCCATTTTTGGGTTTCTAAATTTTTTGGGGGTTTTTTTGTTTTCCGCTGGTTGGCGTGTTTTCCCCGATCTCATTTCCCCTTTCTGGGGGCCACACACCTTGGACCCTGGCAGAGAAGAAACTTGGCGAATAATGTCCAAAATAGTGACCAAAAATAACAATCCTTGATGGAGTTCGACTTTTTTTTTTTTTTTTTTTTGGGCCACCTCTACCAGACACGGCTAAGCTTCCCGATTACTTTCTGGAGCTTTCACACAATCCTTGTTTATATTTTTGTTTAATTGCCAATGAACTGGATCAGGAATAAGGAATTAGATCTGCTCGGCCCGGCCAGAGTTCAATAATGAAACAAATGTCAAGCAAAAATGTGTGGTACGATAGAGTTGAGCGATGGGCTGTGCACAGGGGTGGGCGGGGGCTAGGAGCGGGGGAGCGGGGGGAGCGAGGAGCAAAAACCGAAGATTAGACAAGTGCCCCTCCACTCTGCCCAGCTCTACCCGGCACAACTTGATTTCACTCACCGCTGGTCGCTCATTTCTATAGCCACTCCTCGCCCCTCCTCTCTCTTAAACGCACGCTACAGTTTTCAGGTGAAACAACGGCCTGTTCCTCTCCTCTTCTCCTCCCTCCGGAGATAGCTGCGTTAGAAGCAGAGAAACAAGGTGATTCATCGCTGTTCCGCTGTTCCACGGTTTGAGGCCGAGGTGAGGTGAAGGCAGGGCAGAGCCGGGGCCGGAACCGGAGCCTGAGCCTGGGCCCCGAGGAGCGGGGAGGAGCGGGGAGCAGGAAAGGGCGACCACCGTAACGCTGCTCAACCCGATTTAGTTACCGCCGGCTGGCGGTTCTTACTGGCCGGCGGGTCTTGCGGCAACAGCTACGGCTACGGCTCTTCAGCTCTAGGGTTCTAAGGCTCCACGGCTCCACGGCTCCACGGCTCCGCGTAAGCGGCTCCACAGCTTACGGCGGGAACACAGCACGCTACGGCAGCAACTGCGGGAAGCTCCTCCTCCAAAACCAGCATTCAGCACAAAGCACGTCCAAGAGCCACACGTGTGATCGACAGTCTCTTTTCTATCACGTCCAGAATGGCTGTGTCAAAATACTGGCTTTTCTCCATTTCGTGCCCACAGGATTTTCCAGAGGGTCAACTCTGGCAACATAGATGTCTCACAGCTAAGCCAGTCTTGAATGTGTACCAGATGCTTAGATGCGTTAGCATAAGTGTGCTCAAATGTATCACCTTGCCTCAGTCACTGGCAGAAAGATAGAAGGGGACATTTCAGGTACCTCACTACATAGCTTTCCTTTTCTGCAACAGACACTGCCGGCAGTCCATAAAAGAGAAAGCTATCTGTGATACCAGTGAATGCTTCACTGATAAGTTGACTGCCTTTTCTGGAAGTTACAAGACAGCGGATCTTTCATCACTCACCTCTTACACATCGCGTGGTTACTGGGATTTTGGTGGCATGTGGCTCATTGATAAATAACATCTCACAATGGGGCTACGTGTGTATCTGGGTGTTGGCATCTCAAACAAACTCATTAATTTTTACAACACAACACAATACACACACATTACCCTGTATTCCACTTCATGCATTTAGGCAAGATGTATGATATTTAGGATACAGTCCCCTTTTAAGAAAGTTTACATTTTACTGCTAGATAAGCCCTTTCTCCCCACCTCCTCACACCTTACAAAAGTCTGACTACAGTAACTTAAAAAAGTAAAATAGGGCACATATGCCTATAAGAGCGATTATTGAACACACTTTTGGGATACTTAGGTCCTGATTCTGAACTCTTGACTGTACAGGGTGAGTACAGGTGTACTCTCCAGTAGTTGTGTGCAAGATGTTTGTAACCTGTTGTGTGTTGCAGAACATCACCATCTGACAGGGCTTAAATGTAAGCACTGACTCTGACCTACTCCCACACCCAACTACCCAAAGTGGGACATAGAATACGGTTCACGATTCACTGGTGCTGGATTGACTCCTGAGCTCACTTTTTTCTTGAGCTGCTAGTTAGGTTGCTTTATTTATGTGGTTGGACAGTCGCTTGTCAATAATAAATGGCGGACTACGTCACTGTCCATATATACCATCCTGAGACAACTATGCTTAATTTACATAATGTTAACAAAACATGTTATGCTCTCATAAAACATAGATTACTAATTAATTTTCGATAATATTCAAAAATCCTTTATTAACAACTCTTAAGTACAAGCTATCCCATAGTACACTCATGCATTAGACCATACGTACTTCAAAACGCAATCTTGACAAATAAATGACATACAGAACCAATCTTGTTTATAGTTTTTGGGATCCTCTAACATTGTTGGGTTTCTCTATTCATGTGGACACCTCTGCCACACATAGGGGGTGGAGATCTGCACAGTCTGAGATGACATCTTTCCTAACTCAATAAATAGGCAAGTACATATAGGAAGATGTCATTTTGTGGTCATTCTGAGCCATTTTTTTTACAGCAGCGTCTTATGCCACCCTGCTCATCTTTTACAAATCCAAAACATGGCTGAGTGACAAGTTGAAATGCACCCCATTCACTAACGAAGAATCAGAGATCATTTGCAGGTGGATCTCCCAAAAGGTACCATCAGCTTTTTAAGGGGACCAGAGCCCCAGCCGGGCAATGGAGAGTAGGCCCAAGTTTTGAGGTGCAACAGCACATGCTGCACTACTGTGGATGTCCACATACAGGGGGAAAGTATGGCAGATGCGCTGGCAGGACCTTTGCTGCTGGGACCATATTAATGCCCAACACCTTCTGGTTGTGTTGTCACAGACACATTTACGGTACCCTCACATGACACCACTGTACATGCGAGTCCTCAGAGCAGCCTTATCATCTCTCCATGCTCAACCAGAAGATTTTGAGCAGCAGACAGGGGTTAAATACATTTTTTGTATAATATCTAAAGAGCACATACTTTTTGAGTGTGGTATCCAGTCATGTATGCATTCTAAGCTTTGTTCTAACATTCCATGTTGTATTTAAGCTGTGTTATTTGTGTGTTTTGAAAGAAATGATAGTGACACATGAACTTGGATGTATGATGTTACAACGCATGCTTTTACAACGCATGCTGTTCAACGAAATTTTTACAACGCAAATGCAGTGACAACGCAAGTCTTTACAACGCAAGTCTTTACATCGACTTGCACTAGATGGCGTGCTAACATTAAAAAAGTGTAATTTACTATTCTAACTCCAGTCCACGTAACAGTAGGGAAGGTGTTTGGATAGTAAACTACACTATTTTTAATGTTAGCACGCCATCTAGTGCAAGTCGATGTAAAGACTTGCGTTGTAATGGCATGCGTTGTCAATGCATTTGCGTTGTAACAGTTTCGTTGTAATGGCAGTGCGTTGTAAAAGTTGCGTTGTAAAGGTTGTTCCCCCATTAACACAATAACAAAACCTTACTTCTATATAATAACGAAAATAATGACAGAGGAGTAATCTCCATGCTCAACTAGAAGATTTTGAGCAGCAGACCAGGATTAAGTGTATTACTTGTATAATAACTAAAGAACACAGACGTTTTAAATGTGGTGTCCAATCGTTTGCACACTTTGTGATTTGTTCTAACATTCCATGTTGTATTTATCCTGTGTTATTTGTGTGTTTTGAAAGAAATGACAGTGACACAATTACACAGTAACAAAACCTTGCTACTATATAATAATGAAAATAATGACAAGGAGTAATTATATATGGAACTCACCCAAACAACTAACCTAAACACAGAGCAACACATTGATGATGATTCACAGCACATTCAATCCTGCTTTCCACCATTTACTCAAATCTATAAAACACTCAGAAATTACCAAAACACAAAAGTACATTTTAGGGCCCGATTCACAGAGGTAAAGTTAGACCAAAAGTCTAACTTTACTAGTTTTCAGTATTCACAAAAGGACTTACGGGTATCTTTATGCCTGGGGAGGTTCAGCACTCTGGGTGGAGTTTCTTAATTCAGACCAAGATTCCCCACTCGAGGCGGAACCTCTGCACTCAGGACAAAAGGTCCGCACTCAGAGTGGAACCTCTGCACTTGGGATGGAAGGTCCGCATTTGGGGCAGGGAAAGCACACCTGGAGACAATTAACGCCACCTGCAACCAATGCACTGCAAACCACATAAAAACTGCACACATCCAAGGATCTGTTTTCCAAACATATTCCTGAACTGGCTTATCTATGCTTTTCCTTGTCATGCCCATCTATCAAGTGTCAGTATGTTGAATTTGAGGAGGAAGAGAAACCTCACATAGGAGGAGACCCTAATGGTAGTCAAATTTGTAGTGGAGAACTACAAAAAGCTCCATGGTCTACCTTCATAGCTCACCAGTGCACATCAGATGGCAGCCCTATAGCAGCAGTTGGCTAATGCAGTCACTGCATTAGGGGAGGATGTCTGGACCATCACTTTCATCAAAAAGAAGTGGCAGGATGAGAGGAGATGGGTGAAGGAGACGTTTAGCAGGACAGAGGTGGGCAGAGCACCCCGTCTCACACCACTTAGGAAGAACATCCTCTCTACTATGCACCCCCATCTGCTGCATGGGCTGCATGTGACTGATGACCTTATTGGTGTCAGGTAAGATGTGATGGTTAAACAATAGGCCCAATTCACAAAGGGCCTCCACACTCTTGGCAGGATCTCCGAAATGAGAAACTACAGTGCAAAGATTCTGCCACGACTGTGCATCGGACCTAATAATTATATTAGAAAAATGTGTAATATAAAGTGTAAATGTGACTGTGGAAGTCAATTTAAGTTTGTGCAATTCATGGTGAATTCTACACTCATGTGTTTCATTTTGTCTATCACACTACAAGTCCCAGAATTCTTAGTACTGCAAATTTTAAATTCCAGTTTCATCTTCAGAATCTCTGCTGGGGAATTCAATTAAGTTTTTTAACTGGTACATGAAATTGTGTATGAATTAGTAAACATCGTTAACTATGTTAAAAGCTGTAAATAATCATCATTTGTTCTATTTGTCTGTTGACATCTTCATTTAATTCCACATACAGCTAGAGTAGATCCACTCACTGGAGCAGAGTTTCCTGCCCTTGGCAATGTCATGGGGCAAATCAAACATTGCCACACGAACACAAACTGGTGCATAAATATGCCCAGAAGTGGGTCCCATGTATTATATTATAATTAGACAATCTATAGATACTTTTTTAAGCTCCATCATTTGTTTCACACATGTTATCTTAACTAGTATAATTTGTTTTTAACTTCTAGCAACTAGAATGATGATGAAGCTATAGTCATATCCTTTTAGGCCCAGTAATGTTGGTCAAGACAACAAATGCTACTGTGACCTCTGCTCCATGTATGGCTGTGACAAATGGTCAGGTGTCACACCATGGCAGATGGTAGACCCTGGTAGGGTCACTTACATATAACTTTATATAACTCTCATAGCCTAATATAGTGGATGAGATGTTAGCAGTATGTGGTGTGTATTACATGCCCCTGTTGTCACCCATCCCCATGTGCTTAGATATGGTTCATAAGAGTATGCTACATCATAACATGTTAGCTAATGAAAACATGACTAATCAATTAATTTGAAATAATAACGTATGTACCTAATTGTTTATACTGTCTCATCTAAAGAGGAGTAGCGCTCACTGTGTTAAAAGTATATTCTCATGACACATACATGTAAATGATACGCATCATCCTTTGCATTGTAATTTGGTTATGTTTGTTACATTACAGCTGCTGTCTGGAGTGCCTTAGTCATCCAAAGTACCTCATCCAGGAACGTGGGAGTCCTTTTGTCCCTAGTTCAGGATCTTTGCCCTGCGTGCAGAGCACAGAGTCGGTGATCAGGACAGAAATCAGCAACAACAACATAGGAAGAGACATACAGGAAATTACATACAGGATGTGTAAATTTACCATTTCCAGCTCAAACAGTGCCATTCACTCCTTGTCAATTATCTATCATGCTTCCTGGAAGTATCCCTGAAAAATGTACATATAATATTATAGGTACATCAGACTTTACTAGCATGTGTGATGCTTTCAGCATCACACACACAAATCAAACCAACCTTCTTCTTTTTAGTTGGGTGCATGAAGGAGTGAGTCCTTTTCTGAGCAGAGACAATCCAGGTCATTAAAAAGGAATGCTTGCACCATGATGTATGTATGACAGACATATAGCTACACTGTCACATGAGTAGCAGCACACAGAAACACAATATATATTTCCCTACCTGTCCATACATGTGTTTAATGTTTTGATTCCTAAACACCACTCTACACAAGTACGTACCTTTATCATTCAGCTATGTCTGAGTACATCACATATGCAATATGTAGAGATTTAATGAAATTGTAGTATGTTATTATAGTATCATGCAGCCAACCATAATACAACTTTGGTAAACAGTAGATTAAGCCCGTTCAATTTTTATAAATTTTCCTAGCCCCACTGGGTCATCATCACGACTAATGTGCCTCCAACACTGATATTAGGTTCAACATGTAATTAACCATATGCAGTTTGTTACATTTTGAATATCAGTTGTCCCTAAAATGTACAGTGAGTGGAAGAAAACGTTTTCATCACTTCCTTTCACCCTCATGTAACATCTATTGGAAGGGCCATTGTACAAAGTACAGTGTGCCACACAGAAGTCACATATAAGTCATAGATAGGCATGCTTGATTGTAGTATGTGTAAAGCAAAATTCAACAGACAGCACCTATTTCTAATCTCATCTGTTTCACATATACCTGGCTCGGGATGGTATTTATGGACAGAAAGTTAACTGTCCACCAATCATCATTGGCCATAGACTGTGAAACCACAATAGGCCATAACACATCTAGAGGCTCAAGATTAAATAGTGTCAACCATCTAGTCATGCACTTGCATACCCTTCACTCTGTTTGGGACACTGCCATGGTTATTATTATTATTACTAATTACTTAAATTTATAAGGCGCAACAGCTTCCCAAAAAGGGTTTCCTGGCGCTGTCCAGTTCAAGGAATAGGTAGCAGATTAATGATTATTGGTTGAAAAGCTAGGTTTTTAAGGATTTGCGGAATTGGAAAAACGCTGTTTCATTCCAGATTGAGGTGGGGAGTGAGTTCCAAAGGGAAGGGCCAAGGTGTGCTAATGATATTCTGCCCATCCGAGATAAATTAACTCTAGGCACAGTAAATTTCCCTTGAGTAGATGAGCAGAGGCAGCGAGAAGGCACATAGGGGCAGACCAGAGACTGCAGATACTGAGGGGCCACACCTGTTTTGATTTTAAACATGTAGCTCAGAGCTTTGAACATGATGCGCTTCTCCACCCTGAGCCAATGCAGGTCACGCAGGTGACTGGAAACAGAGATAGCTCTAGGAACCAAGCAAAGAAGTCTTGCAGCCGAGTTCTGGACCATCTGTAGCCTGCGAGTGACCACCTTATTTGCTCCCAGGTAAAGAATGTTACCGTAGTCCAGTCTAGAGGTGAGAAGCGCCTGGACTACAGTTCTCTGGGCAAGCTCCGGCAACATCCAAATGATCTTTTTTAGCCATTTGAAGATAGTGAAACATGTGGCAGATACCTTAACAGCCTGATGTTGCATAGTTAGTGAGTCATCAATGATGACACCCAAGTTGCGGACTTGGCGTGCGGGCTGAGGAAGTGCACCCATCTCACTCGGCCAATGTTGGGGCCCCCAGAGATCCTTATTTTTACCTAAGAACAAAACCTTGGTTTTCTCTCCGTTGAGCTTAAGGTAATTGGCCTGCATCCATGAGGCAATTTGACCTAAGCCCAACTGGATGAGGGAAGTCTCAGCTGTGCTCTCCATTGACAGAGAGAAGATAATCTGGGAGTCGTCCGCATAAGAAAACAGGGACAAGCCAGCACCCTCAGCAACATCAGCCAAACGTCTGACATACAAATTGAATAGTAAAGGGCTAAGGATGGAGCCCTGCAGTACCCCATAAGGTGAGAGAAGGGTATCAGAACTAGCAGTGGGAGAAAAAACTTGAAAGGTTCGATTGGCAATAAAAGAGATGAGTCAATCGAGGGCTTAGCCGCAGATACCCAAAGATCTTAAGCTTTTTACTAGCACGGTGTGAGACACCGTGTCAAATGCTGCGCTTAAATCAAGCAATATAAGTGCCACAGTGTCTCTAGCGTCTAGATGATGACGCAGTCTTTCCGTGACCCCAAGAAGCGCAGTTTCTGTTGAAAAGCCAGCTCTGAATCTAGATTGGGATGAATGAAGGATTTTCTGTGATTCTACAAATTTAGACAACTGTGCGTAGATGTGCTTTTCCAAAATCTTGGAGAAGGCCGGTAGTAAAGAGATGGGCCGGTAATTAGATGGCATATCAGGATCTGTGCTGGCTTTCTTCAGGAGGGGGAGCACCATAGCATGCTTCCTTGGATTCTGTCCTTGGTGATGGTTCAGAGGTATGTGTAAACCTTGACATACTGCAATGTTATGCAAGACACACCAGGCTACTATTATCTTGCACACAACTTCAGGGGAGTTCAGCAGTACCCCCTGTATAGTCAGAACATATGCATAGCGACTTTAGGAGACCAAAAGTAGGCTCTATGGTGATGCATGTGTGAGTGTGCACCTTTTTGTACCTTGGCCGAAGCACAGTGATTGTACATCTGTACGGTTTAAGGAAAAGAGAAGAGAGTGCATATGCAGCATCACCCGTAGAGAAAAATTAGGAAACATTTTTACATGTCCCTCTTGCATCTGTAGAGTTCATAACGTATGGAATTGTACATGCAGTATCTGCTGAGGTCATGTTGTGTCATGAGAATAAGTCATTTGTAATGGTTGTGTATATTCAAACAATATTTATACATATCACACTTGTATGGATCATGAGTACTTACTCAGAAGCCACATGTTGTCATATTCTTCTGATGCCAGCTGCTGTTTAAGAAGTGCCTTATAACATAATGGGGTTACCCAATTAGTGTCCACGGACCTGGGTATCAAGTGGTACAGAAAAACTGTTGGTCTTGCAATAAGAATCCAAGTTATTGCATGCATATAGTCAGCAAAAGGTATCAAACACAAACAGAGTCCTTAGAAGTGCACAGACATAAAGAACAGCATTGACACCTATTGATTATATAAGAAAATATTTGTTATCTTTATTCACAAATACATTCCCAAATTGGTAAATGCCACCATTAGTAATAGTTAGAAGGTTGCTCCTAAGGGAGGGGTGTGCAAAAAAGTAGTGGCTGTGTGCAGTAGATGATAAAAAAAAAAGGGGGAGCACGGAATCAGAGTGAAGGTAATACACAAATAATACAATTATTCAAAAAATAACTGGTTTTAAATCGCAACAAAACCAGTTAGACACGGCCTGTCCACCATTGGTCATTTTCTACATAGGCATTTTTTGTTGATTGCCGATAGGGGATGCCTACCCGGTACAAATAGGTCACCCTAGGAATAATTACCTTAGACAAAAAAGATGATCCTCCTGGGGGAAGTAGACACTTCGTTCATCAGTTCAAGACTGATCCGAGCGGTCCATGTCAGTAAATAATAAACAGGTGGCAGCACGTGCACGTCGCAGTCAGCGCGATGTGTCTTGTGTGCATCTGCTTGATTGCCCGGCTCCCTCGGATACAGGGAAGCTGGGCAGAGGTAATAATGGAAAGACTAAATAGTGGGTCAAAAAGCGAAGAAGCCGTGGCTACTCTTTGATAAAAGTGAACAGCACAATTACAACATAGACATCAATAAAAAACATTAGGTGAGATTACATTCAAAACCGGGATCAGCAGAGGATGAGCCCTAGGGGAAAGAGAATGTCATAATTCTTTTGGAAGATAATGATGCACAAAATTACAAAACATAAACACTTACAATGCAACAATGTACATACTTCGACCAGACAATTACAGCCTTGCGTGCCTGTGCTCAGCAGAGAGAAAGCCAGGGGGAAAAAAGGGGAAGACAATGGTGCACAGGATTACAAAAATAGATACATTAAAAGCAATATTGCATTGGCACAGACAGGTTAATAATTACAGCATGTTGCACAATACACAGGAGAACGTGGATGAAAAAAGTGCATCCAAGTAGCCTATACAGCGGGGTATGTGGCACCTAAATACCCAAGACTAAGTACAATGGTCAGGGTTGCGCTACCCTGAGACTAGGATGGAATCACAAGGGTGCTCAACTAACCCCTGATGGGTGGTATAGGACATCTAAATCTATAGTGTAAGAACATTAGACAGGTCTGACCCCTGACGGGTGGTATAGGACATCTAAATCTATAGTGTGAGAACATCAGACAGGTCTGCTAGCCATTGTTTAAGGTAGCCACCTGTCTGACAATTTCCTCATACTCGTTGAGATCCCTCAGGGCATTGTAAAAAATGTGAACCCATTTACATTCACGAATACCGAGAGTGTTGGTGAAATCGTCTCCCCTCGGGTTGAACTTCACTTTTTCAATGACCCACCACTTGAGACTCTCAACTGAATGAGCAAATGTTATGACATTTTCCACCAGGGGTGCCCTTTGGACTTTGCACCGTATTCTACTGCAATGTTGCAGAATGGGGGTCTACACCTTCTGTACAGTTTGACCAATGTATAGAAACTCACATGGGCAAGTCATTGCATATATTACACCTGTGGAGTTGCAATTGGTATGATCCTGTAGTGTATATGTGTAGTTGTTGTGGGAGAATTGTTTCATCTGCTTTGTTAGAGAACAGGCTTTGCATTGCCCACACTTATGATGTCCTTTAATTGGAGGGATGTTCCAAAATGCTGATTTTCTATCCCTAGTCTCCGTAGGAACAGTGATTTTACCACGTAATCTCTAACATTTTTGCCCCTTCTTGAAGCCATGCATCGGGGGCTCCATGGTCCCTACTTCGTCTGCCACTAGGTGCCAATGGCGGTTAATGATCTTTTTAATCTAATTTCTTTTTGTGAAGAACGTGGTTACACATACTAGACATTCCTGATCTGTAGTGGCTCTCTATTTGGGTTCTAGGAGGAACTCATTGTGACAGAACCATGGCCGTTTATGGTAAACTCACAGGGTATCCCCTGTCAATAAGACATGTCATAATGTTCGATGATTCCTCAAAAATTCATGCTTCTTGGTACAATTCCTATGCAACTTCAGGAATTGGCCAAAGGGTAGATTGTCCGGGGGTTGCGAGGATGGTAGCTGGAATACCGTAAACGTGTATTCCTTTCACTGGTTTTCCTGGATAGGGTAGTATGTAATATACCCCCGTCTTCCGTGATGGAGATATCAAGAACATTTATCACTTTATTATTAAATTCAAGTGAAAATTGAATATCCTCTGATTGAGAATTGAGTCAACCGTGAAATTCCTTGAGTTGATTTTCATTACCTTGCCTTATCATTATGACATTGTCATTGTAACGTCTCCATACCTGAATGCACTCTCTGTGGGGGTTCTGATCACTCAACACATGGGTATGTTCATAATTATTCATATAGATTTTGGCCAGGTCAGGAGCAAAACTGGCACCCATTGCCACCCCTTTGGTCTGTAGGTAATATTCCCCCTGAAAGAAGAAAAAATCCTTCGTCATTGCGATCTCCAGAAGGTCAACTATGAATTCTGTGGGTGGGAACCTGATGTGGTCTGGTACGGCCTTCAAGGACTGTCCTAATGACGTCAAGTGCCGCCCTCTGGAGAATATTTGTATACAAGGATGTTATGTCCATTTTGACCAGAATTTGGTCAATGGGGTTGAATGGTCGATTGTCCACCAGCTGAATAGTCTGCATGGTGTCCCTCAGGTATGTTATGGTGTTCTCTGCAATAGGTTTGAAAAAAAACGTCTATACGCTAACACAATGGTTCTATGACGAATCCACTACCAGAGATTATTGGTATCCCAGGTGGACTGTTCATACATTTGGGAATTTTGGGTAAAGTATATATTGTGGGCAATCTGGGTTGCTTGTTATTCAGATATTCGAATTCATGTGTGGATAAAAAACGTTTCTCTAGTCCTTTACTCGTGATATGACTGATATTATCAGCAATTTCTTTTGTCGGGGCAGATGTAAGTGTGATGTAATACACCTGTACCCCTAGTTGTGCGAAGATCTCTTTCTTATAGTCATCTGTGCTCTGAATGACTATAGCCCCTTCTTTATCAGAAGGTTTTATAACTATGCCCGTGTTGCTCTTAAGGGATTCCAGGGCTAAGAGTTCCAGCTTTGTTGTATTATATTTGACATATTGTCTCTGTGCCAATGATTTCGCAATATCCCACATCGCCACTTGTTCGTATGCCAGGATCTTCGGAGACAAAAGCTAAGTGGGAGGGGTAAAACGAGATGATGGCCATAGGTCCGTGCTCACAAAAAGTGGGTTTAAAAGGGATTTTATTGAAGTAATGTTTTAGGCATACTTTCCTACAGAACTGATGTAAAAAGGATAAGCGTTTTTCAAGTATGTTTTTCTCCTCAGGTTTCAGAACATAGTCAGATAAATGTATCACTGGATTGTCAGGTCTGGTGGGTGGCTGATTCACCACCTGTAGTCCCTGCTCTGTATCTCTCCATGTGTTTTCCTGGCTTTGCCCCTGCCTCGGTTCCAAGTTTGTTTTCTCAACCCTCTGGTTCACCCCCAGGGTTGTCTTCTCCCATTGTAGTCCATCCATGGTCCTTCCCCTAAAAAAAGGTTGTTGGTCCAGGTATGAGTGGCCTAGTGTATGTTCAATCGTTCTAGTCCCTGGCCTCTCTGACTCACCGTCATATCCACTAGCTGCAGAGGAGTCTGAAAATGTGGTGTACCTTCTAAAACCCCCACGGCCTCTGGTGAAGAACCTACTCTGAGTCTCTTGCTTGTAGTGCCCTTCCTGTAGGTAGGGGTAGGTAACCTTCTTATCATAGAATTTGATGATGTCTTTCACTAGTTTGTCAAGCTTGTTAGTCTGTGTATATGTGTCAATTTCTCTGATAGTTCTCTCAAGACGTTCTAAAGCTTACTTAGCATTGATCAATGCCTTGTCGTCAGTAATTTCTTTTTTCAGATCTGGTATCTCTTTCACTAGGCGTTGTAAGAAGTGTCAAGCAGAATATGAAGCTGTCATGTGTACTAACTGGGACCCTTCATACTCATCAGTAAAGCAGTCACTGACATCACACACACCGTGCACATTGATGGTGTCCCAGTGGTGTCTGTTGCAGAAGATATGTGCATTGTAGTGAGGTGGCTAAAGTGCCACATGAGTGCAATCAATTGCACCCCACACACGTGGAAAGTGGTAAAAGTGGTAGAAGTCCCCATCTGCCAGTGTATGTGGTATACCTACATAGAGATGCATTCTCCTATTTATGCAGCTCAGAACCTGACACAAGTATTGGGATCCACTTGCCTGTGAAATTCCCACAATGGTACTGGACACTTATGTTCCCCTTAATCTGCATGCATAGACACGTGCTGCACCATTGTCCAGCGCTGAGTGTCTCTCCTGGAGCGTGCATGTCCTCAGATCTGAAATGGACGATAAAGAGGATGGATTGAAATATGCCTCATAAAAGACAAAGGTCACGCTATCAGTAGAAAGTCTGCAGAAATGAACATGCCTTCTCCTGAAATAGGTGTGTGTAAGCTGAAATATGCATGCATTTAAACCACAAACAAGATTTAAACACAGGCATTTCAGGAGAAGACATTTTAATTTCTTCAGACTTTCTACAGACAGCCGTGATCTCTGCCTTCCATGAGGCACATTTCAAAACATCCACTTCAACCTCCCTTTCAGATAAGTAACAGGATCTCTAATCATCACTGTTGATCATCCTCCAGGGGCAGCAATAAAAGTGCTAGGAATACAATTAAAAAAACTTAATGGAGGAGTGTTCTGTTTACATAAACTTCAAAGTAATTAAAGACTGTTGAAATGGATGAAGTAATGTTCTGCTTACCTATCACTTTCCTTGATGCACACTATAATCAATACCGATGTAAACAATTAAAATGAAACTCTAAGCAGTCAACAGCCCCTGATGTTCAATAGGGTGCTATCTTTGGTTGCAAGGAAGGCTTATTTAAATTAAATTCCACTTTTATAGTGCTTACTACCCCTGGCAAGGCGTCAAAAATATCAATCTTTATATTACGTAATGAAACATAGCTATGTACATCAAAAGAATGCCTTAAAGTGTACAGGAAAGATAAGTGGAGAAATAAGGGTACTTTAGAGCAAGTTGTTCTCATGAAGAAAATATGCTACCTTAAGACTTCTTTTAAGTTCTGAAAGTGAAAAGAATCAGAGGTTGAGGAAAGAGGGGAACATTCTAGCCAGTTGGGTACTTGAGCAACTACTTTGCTGCCCCTGAGCAGCTTCCAAGAGCTACATAGGGAACTGATAAGAGAGAGTGGAAGGTGAATTGTAGTCCATTATATGAAACAATATAATTTCATGGGTCCTCACCTATCGCTCACTCAAGATCTGTTATTCCCCTGTTCTTTTCCCTAGTTTGCACTTAGAAGTAGTCTTGGGGCAGCATAACAATTAAACAAGCACTCAACATGCTGTAATGTTCTCCTCTTCCATATACCCCAACTACACTCCCTCTTCATTTCCCTTGTTCACTTGGGAGCAGCCTTAGGGTGGCACATGTACTGCACAAACTTCCAGAATGCCCCAACAATTCTATGCTCTCTCTCCAGTAACTGCTTTCCTATTTCTATTCTCACACAGCACTTGGAAGCAGCTAAAAGACTATACATAATTCTAAAATGCTATGATGTTCCTCTTTTCCCTTTCTCTCGTTTGGAGAAAAATATGTAAAGATCACGTATTTATATTCTGTTTCAGAGTGACACTTACCCCTTTGAAAGGGAATACAATTTTGACAGTGGAGTAATGGAGACATAAACACTAAATAGTCAAGCTTGTATTTAGTTTTCATTGCACATTATTTTACGCTCTTGCAATGGGAAAGCAATTTTGCTTTGAGGTACAAAAGCCTTGTGTTTTACCTTTATCAAAGATGGCATGTCTGCTGGAAACCATGCTTTCCATGGGGGGGAAGGCATGGTATATAACAGCACATCTGATAAAGTGAGTATATTACATTATCTAGTTGTTGGAGCCTTTGTAGAAAAGGGAATGTGCTGACATTGTTTTGATTTCAATAAATGTTTTAAATGGGCATAGGCTAAAGTCCCTGGTAAGACAGACAATTATTGGGGATATAGAAAAACTACTATAATATTTGTCAGGCAATTGCCAAGTGACATGCTTACAGCTAATGTTGATTACATGTGACATGTGAGTTTGTTGTGCACAACCCACCAGAAGTTGAGAAATGTCTTGCTCTGAGGATTCTGCCTAAGACTACTTTTAATAACATGTTTGTGAATGTTAGGAGACAATTCTGTGTAGTAAAATGAATGCATGGAACCTAAAGACGGAAGTGAATGAGGAGATTTCTTAGATCAGATGTTTAAATACTCAGGTATTTTGTGTGAACTCACATTTTTCCAAAACAGATACGTTGAAAAGTGATCTATTGCTGCAGTATCTCACATTTTACTATTACATGCAAATAAACAGAACCAAAATGCACCATTTTACTTTGATCTTCAGAGAAATCTTTGGCGTGAGAAACACCACTGATTTTAACACCTCATGTGCAGCAGTCATTTGCATTGGAATATTTCACATGTCTTTGGTGCGCATAGCCTTGGCTGACGTGCACAAGGACCCTTCTTTGCTTACACAAAGGAAAATATTTAGAGGTAACATTGCTGGACACCCTCTGGAATAACGCAATAGCAAACAATTTTTGAGCTGCTAAGATCTTGATTAACATAGACTAGGATGGTGTGGGAGCGGCATGTCTCAGAGTCAAGTTCCTGCTCCCACTCACAAACCATGTCTAAGATGACATCAGGGGGAAAAGGGAATTTGAAGGTAACATCTTGTCTGGACATCCCAAAGAGGTTGATACCTTGTCTGAAGATCCAATCAGCTCTCCTCTTCCTCCTTCTCAAATCAATATGTTTCATTACAAGGGACAAACTGATTAAAACATTCAGCAACATGTTGCAATGTCTGAAAGGGTTTGTTTGTGACTGCTCATATTTTATGTAGACTGCCAGGCTATGATTGGCTGTTCAGCTAAAAACATTTGAATGGAGCTGGATGGGAGTATAGTAAGCACAGACACAGGTGTGTGTGTAGTGTTTGGGAGAAACTTGGAAATCTGAGGTTTGATTAGAAGTTTTGACTTGTGTAGAACATTCACATTTGAAATGATTTGGAAGCCATTACATGTGAAATGTGAAACTGAAGACGAGGTGTTGCAACAAATATACTTGTGATGTTCCTGTTGCCATTTGAAGGGTCATATGAATAGGTTAATGTTATTGCATCCCAATTTATATATCTACATTGTTGTAGAGGTGTGTGTATACCATCATAATTACCCTTCCAATCCACTTCCTTTATAGCTAACTCATCCTACTCCCATCACGTGTTCAACCCAACATTTTGTTTTTTTACCTCCAAATAATGAGTGTCCCTCACTCAATGTGTAATTCAATGTTTTGTAACATGTGGTCATTATCTACTGTTACCTACATGTACGTGTCCGACATATACACTAATGAAACATCCAGTGCCTACATATAGCTGTTTTGAATTTTAATTGAGGCATTTTGTACTAAGTTGGTTGTGTATGTAAATGAATGAATTTAAGTATATGTGTTACTCCATACAGCAATGTTTGCCCTGTTATTTCACTGTGATGTGGTCCGCTCAAGTGCGGAGATTCCTCCTCATTGCCGAGATTTCGCACTCGGGCAGAGATTTCTCCCTGAATGCGGAACCTCTGCTGTGAGAGCAGAGTCTCCGCAGGCATAAAGATACTACTCGTAAGTCTGTCTGTGAATAGAGAATATTAGTAAAGTGAAACCTTTGCTCTAAGTTAGACTTATTGTCTAACTTTATATTTGTGAATCGGACACTTTGCGTATTCATTGTTACCTAATAAACAAAGTGCAACATATCTCAAACCACTAACTCATTTAAAAAATGTTTTAAAAAATGCTATCCACACAAAAATAATCATTGACTTTCAACAAGCAATGTTTTTACAAGACTTAAAATCTATTCACACAGAGTAATTCAGGGATGCTACTGTAATTTCAATCAAAGCTTGTGGTGAAACCTGTAGAAATCTCCACTAAGGGCCTGTTTACGAGTGTGGCCGTGCGACGTAGGGTATGCCCCACCGCTGCACCACCAAATCCATGGTAAGGCCGCTGCCAGGTTCCCAGTGTAACTCGTGTCTAGTAGGGTTTTTTTGACGATCCCATGGCGGTGCCCTGAAAATGGGCACTGCAATGCGAACACCAAAAACAGTTCCTGCACAGCATGGACTGAAATGTCCATGCATTGCAGGAAGTGGTGTGCATGCACACATGCCCTGCATGCATCCCAGGGCACAGAGGCACATGGGGTCCCTGTAGGGCCCTGTTTTTTCCGTCTCTGCCAGGGTTTTCATGGAGGAGGAACCACTATGAAAACCATGGCAGAGAGGAAACTCCTAATATTCTTGGAGGTAAGGAGACGGTCCCACCTAGCTTATTGAACCTCCTGAATGCCGCAACATCGACAGTGAATGGCAGTTCCCTGGCTGCTGCACTGGGGCAATGCTGGTCCAACTGACCTAATCATAACAGGGCAGTTGTGAGACCGCCGCTGCTGCGCCACAGCCAACCTGGCCGTTGATGGACCACCAGACTCGAAATTGAGCCCTCAGTGTAAACTACTCTACTAACCCTGAATTTTCACAATAAATAGAAAGACAGGTAGCTTGGGCCTATATCCCTAAAATGGAATTCAATAAAAAATTCTGATATGTTAATAGAATCACCTTGCTATCTATGACATTAAAATAAACTAGCCTCACTAATGGATTATTTTGAAGATGCTTGGGTTGGCAGGATGCATATATCAGGTACAGATGCCAACCCGAGTACCAAGTACCATGGTGGAATGTCTACAGTAGCCCCATGTCTAAAGAAACAAATAAACAAAGCAATAGAAGGATGGCACAATTCCCTTCAATGGAATACTAGGACAAGCCTATCCTATAATATATGATTCCTTATCTGATAGCTACCAAACCGATCCACAGTTGCAGATTAGGGCTGTATTGTACTTGGAAATGCATGGGACCTGATTCACAAAGAGCCTTTATGCTCATGGGGAAGGCCACACAGTCGTGGGGGAGTCTTCGCACTCAGGAGTGACTCTCCACAATCAGAATTCTCATTGTTGAAATTCCACCTGGACTAACCCCCGACTACAGGGCTTCTGCCACTCGTGCAAAGGCCCCTCGTGAATTAGGCCCAGGGTGTATAGGTGTTTAGCAAGGTATGAGAGGCTGGGCTAATTTCTGCCTGCTGCGGGCAATGTTTGTAGTAATGTCATTGGGACCAACAGTACAATCTAGCCCACAATACTATAAAACAGACTCATAAAGAACTAAAAAACGGACTCACACACTGACCTAAGAGACCCGCCCTCTGGCACTATCAGAGTTCCTTATAGGGCGGTTCGACCCTGGTCAGATGGGCTATTCCAACTCCAAACCTAGTCACATTGGGTAAAGTGTTGGACTTTGGAGAGGTCAGATTTACTGGTACTGCTCCAAACGTATATATACTGGGAAAAGTGTTGGATTTTGGGGAGGCCAGATTTACCATTTCCACTCTAAATTTAGGCACTTTGGTGGATGTTTTGGATTTTGGAGGGGTTCAGATTTACTTTTCACACTCCAAGAGTAGCGACACTCAGGAAACTGTTGGACTTTGAAGGTCAATTTTCTATTAGGACACAAAACTTACCTTTAATAGGAAGATTGTGGGACTTTGAGAGGTGCAAATTTAGCCACATTGTAGAAAGTGTTGAATTTTGGAGGAATTAAATGTACTATTCCTACTCCAAAAATATCTAATATGTTTTACAATATTAATATATATATATATTCACTGAAAAAACCATAGGTTTCACACATGTTCTAGTTAGCTGGACATTTTACTGATAAAAAACCAATGAAATTCCCCCGTTATAGTTACTGTAGGCAACTATAACTCACGCGACCGTAATCCTCTGCTGATGCTAATACTGTATTTAGACACTTATTTGCCCATATCTTCTTCCATTAAATTTTAGCTATACATATATTACAAATATTTTTTTTTCATAAAGACACATATGTCATCAGCAGAGGATTACGGTCGCGTGAGTTATAGTTGCCTACAGTAACTATAACGGGGGAATTTCATTGGTTTTTTATCAGTAAAATGTCCAGCTAACTAGAACATGTGTGAAACCTATGGTTTTTTCAGTGAATTAGCAAGGTTTTTTAAATGCTATTTCCTAACTATAACGTGTGTGAAACCTATGGTTTTTTCAGTGAATTTGTACGGTTTTTTAAATGCTAAGTTACTTTACGCCATTTGTGGCGTGCGCGCCCACTTAACGCAGTTCGTTCCGTGCACGGTTTTTATCAACTTTAATAAGCCCTGTACATTTGGTGGCCTTCGGCCACCAAAAGCACAGAGGGTGAGGTCAATGTGGATAGTGTTTTTTTTATTTCGATTTTATAATTTCATGTTGCCAAAATTACGTTTTTTTTCTCTATTAATAAGCCCTGCACATTTGGTGGCCTGCGGCCACCAAAAGCACAGGGGGTGGGGTAAGTGTGGATAGTGTTTTTTTTATTTTTATTTTTTTACCGTAAGCGTACGGTAAGCTTACGGTAAGCGTACGGTAAGCGTACCCCGCGAAATTGCCGAAAAAAAAAATAAAACCGTTTTTGCTCTTGGGGGATGTTTGGGGACTCCCTCAACATGACTATGTGGGAGGGAGTTGTCAAAACAGCCCCGTAACATGTTTTTGGCCATCATGTTTGATAAACAACACTCAGTGCGAGAGACAAAATGGCGGACGCCGCTTCCTGGTTTCGGCCGATTCGAATGTTTACTAAGATCTAAGAGCCAATCAGAATCGCGCTCGCGCACGCCACCGTAAGCTTACGGTAAGCGTACGGTAAGCGTACGGTAAGCGTACCGTAAGCGGGCTCAGATATATATATTGATTTAAAGGCTATTTTCTCAGAATCTACTGAACAGATTTACACCAAACCTACAAAAGGCACTTCCTTGACCTAGGGACTACCTCTCTGCCAAATTTCTAGTAATTCTGTTCAGCCGTTCGGGCTGTAGCTCGTTCTAAAGGTCCTATGGAAAAATGCATGGGAAAAACGCGTTTTGGGACCCCCCTTTTATCTCAGCCCCCGCTTGACGAATCCCCCCGAGACTTTCAGGGTAGGAGCGGAGCGTAGCGCCCCACCTATTTTGAGAAATTCGCGAGGATTCGTCGACCGGCGCCAAAGTTATTCAAAATAGAATGTTGAGGTTTTCCTATGGAAACGTGGTCCTAACTATAACTACCTACTGGCGACCGCCAGTAGGTAATATATATATTATATATATATTATATATATATATATATTTTTCAAGTAAACCTTTATTAAAAAAGGCTTAACTAAAAATATTTACTGTTACCAAAATGTAAACTATTTTTGTACAAAAAGCATGTACAGAATAGTATTGTAATTTAATTGGAAAAATACAATTAAACAAATGTCTATAAAACCTCTATGTTTGCCATTCTTTTATAAATAGCAATAAATACAAAAGTATGTAAACTGTACTTAAATGTAAGCTAAAATGTACTTTTTAAGATTAATAAAATATTAAAGTCTAAAAAAATCCCCCACCCTAATCCCCTATAAACCCTTCTACCACCCAAACATATTGATCACTATAAAACATATCATTGTAAAAGGTATTAAAATATATTTCTGAGCAAACATACCTATTTATGCACTAAATAATTTAGATGGCATTGCTGTTTATATAACAAAGTTATGTACAACAATAATAAAAAATGCTTCATGATTTTCTTACCTGAGACAGTTCATTCCACATTATTTTGGGCACCAGGAACAGTGTGTTGTGTAATGATAGGGGAATGCCAGTGTGTACAGTATTATAGTTCTTGTGCAGTATCATCATTGTAATCCCGGGAGGCAAGCCAGGAGGAACGTGCCTGCTAAGGCACAATAGTTTGACTGTGTTAAGTGCACATCACATTCAGGGTAGCTAGTGCTAGTTAAAGTTATAAAGGTTAAACATTAGGCGAGGTGCTGTACTAGCCTGAGTAATTGATGTTATCCAACTCCCACCCTTGGCGAAATCCTCTGGAACCTTTTTTAATTTCAGAGAATTTTATTGAACATTTTCCAAAACAAAATGAACAAGGGAGGAAAAAACAACAAAACAATACCGAAATTGCATATTGAAGAGCCCAGTGCTGATATAGAAGGAATCCCACCAGTACTAGTGATGCGTTTTCTAGTGGTGGGAGGCGTGTTTAATGTCTTGCTAATTGTTTGCACTATTTTTGCCTGTGGAGCCACCAATAGCATCGAGCAGTGTAAATAATGCAGCTGGCTAAAATAAATGTTCTGTCTGCATCTTTTGGCGTGTTATTGGTGCAGTGCTCTAAACATTGTTCATTATGGGCAATCACTTCACCTGTCAAGGCTTTGGAATCCTCAGAGAACCCTTTTCTTGCTTCTGCTTTATTTTCACTAAACAGAATCATCTGGGAATCCGGATTTAGGACAGTTATAAATAGACGTATGACACTGCCTTGTGTAACCCAGAAGGACAATCACTGTCTAAACAGACGTTAACACAGCTTGCTACAGAAACTAAGGGGCATATCAACAACAACCGGCGATAATTATCTCTAAGCGCACTTAGCGCTAGGATAATTATCGCCGGCTAGCGTGAATTTTTATCGCTGAGATAGCGTGCTATTAGCAACGCTTATCTCAATAGCGATAAAAATCCTCACGCTAACAGGCTAACGTGAGATTATCGCTGGAAACCCAGTGATAATCTCACGTTACCTTGTTGATAGGGACAGGCAAACTTAGCCATGATATCCTCCTTCCATAGGATATCATTGCTAAGTCTGAAAAATACCAGACGTAAAAAAGCAGCGTTAACCGCGGTTAGCGCTGCTTTTTTTGTCTCTAACATGGTTAGCGACATTCTTGATAATAGGAGAAATGTCGCTTAGCGACATTTCTCCTATTATTTTACTCTGGAACGCCCCCTTTGCATCTCATTAGAGATGCAAGGGGAAGCTTAGAAGAAAAGGGTGCTAACATGCAAATTTGCATGTTAGCACCCTGTTATTGACAGGGCGCTAGTTTTATCTCTCCTTTTTTGGCTTTTAAAGCCAAAAAAGCAGAGATAAAGCCCTTGTTGATATGCCCCTAAATGAACACCTTAACATCAGCCTTGCTATAGTCATGTGTCATGTATGTATGACCCTGACATGTGTCCTTCTATGCTGTTGCAATTTTCGGGATAGTGTACGCAAAATGCCATGGATAAAAATTCTGATTGTTACTGGAAAAAAAGCAAGATGTAATGCAACGTAGAGCACTTAGACTTCCACTGTTCTAAATTCATGCACCTGCCTGGTCAAGAATGATTCTGATTTATTCTCGTAATCCATTTAAAAATGTCTAGAACGTGGCATCGCTTTAGTTAGACCATCCACTCTTTCTAGAAGATCTACACCTGCAATTTCACAAAACTGCTTCTGCTTGTGAACCCATAAGTGCTAAATTATTCATGGTGTCATTAACTCTGTGCGCTTGTGGCTTTTTAAGTGTGAAATTACCTATGGTCTCATGGTCTCTGTGTGCCTGACAGTCTGTAAGTGTTGTCATTGCATCGAGCACTATTTTCTTAGTGCTAAATGGCATCCTCATGTATAAAATGGTCGTGAGGAAGCATTTTGCGTTAAGAAATACCGCCATACGCAGCAGAACAAAAATAGCCAGCAGGAGCAGCTGCTTGCAGTCACTAAATGTGCTCTTCCTGTAGGATTGTTTTCCTCCAAATTACTCTTAATTATGCGAGCAAGCATAATCTTGTCATTATCACTAATTCCACGTCAAAGAATAATGTGGAATTACTGACAATACTCCGATTACACCAGCATAATTAAAATTATGCATATCCCTAATGAAGACCTGTGTTGTTTAGTAGTTGTTGACTTGGACTTTAAAAAAATGTGCTCCTCTCCTCTAGCAGCCATTGTGGGAAATGAGCGTTCTTTTGAAAAAAGCCCACAGCTCCATTGAGAACCCATGGAGAGAACAAAAAGCTTAGGAGATATAAATGAAGTAAGGCAATTTGAGCAATAGACGAGCCATGTAAATTTGTGTCTATGAGGTCCTAATGTCTCTGGTTTAGGTTAGTTCAACTAAGCACCAATACATTCATCCGACCTACATGATGCACATCCATTTCACAAAGTCACATGTCGGAAAAGAAGAAGGTGCCCATAAGTATCTCTCCATGCACAATTACTAATGTATAGGGCTTATAGCCCTCAGCAGAGAATGCTATAATCTATGAATCAAAAATCAGACCAACATATTCTTGATATTTAATTTGATCATATTTGTTCATAGTATTTGATAACATTTTCTTGTCATTTATTAGATTAAAAAAACACAGACAAACATGTGCAATGTGCCCACAGTGAATTTGAAGAACCATCGCCATAAATGTTCAACTGTTCTTCCAACAAAACAAGACATATCATCAGAAGTCAATTAATCCTCTTGAAGCCATTGAATATCATATGCCTGTTTGTTTGTATTATGAAATTGATGACTTTCGACTGAAGGGGGTAACCGGGTCTCACCAGGACGGAGAAAACTAGGGGAACGCCAGAAAAACAGGAAATGCAACGGTATTTAATTAGTGGTCTGAATTTCAACTTTAGAAGTAACGAAAGGGAGTGGTGATTACTGAGATTACTATTTTATGTTAAAAGCCTGCACCGCCCTGGAAAAGTGACGGCAGCCCACCGGTTGCCTTAGAAATGCCACGTATCACAATGGGAATGGGAAAATAAATGAGTTACTGCGGCCGGGATTCAGGCCTGCAGAGGGTAGCAAAGTATCAGACATTAATATCATGGTCACTGTAGAAGAAATAGCAAGGCTGCAATGATGTATTACACTTATCCATAGTCAATTGTGTGGGGAATGGGATTAACAGTGGGAAATCCTATGCTGACAAGCCTCTCTCACAATTATGACCAGCAGGGGAGAAATCATGCTGGCTCGGGCTGGCCACCTTGATGCGGCCGGCCATATCTAGGAGGTACACGAACAGTGCTGCATGTACCGTCACTGTCATGTGGAAGCACATATGCCCAAAATGCACAATGAAGGCAAGACTCTGAATGTGGTATGCGTTCTAGCCCTTTGTAGAGGGAGAGGGGATAAAGACGCTGCCTGTAATTGAGAGGCTGAATAAGAATTCCTCAACAAAAACAGAAAGACTTCAATGAAGAAATGATCAAGGAGGAAAACCACTGAATAAAAAAGTAAAATAGTGGAAGAGTGAACATTTGTAGAAACACAACTATGAGCAGACGGCCGGCCAAACAGTCATGTACACTTAAAGTGTGCAAACCACTTCTGCCCCTGTGCCACATGCCCGCCCGCCCTAACTTAGCCCGTAGTAAAAAATTAAATGATAATAATAGAGTTATTATCATTTTATTTTCCCTTTCTCCTGCTCTCACAGTGGGCCGACGCTCCTCCGCCTTAGCGCCTTCACCAGGAGGGAAGGCTTACATCAATATTGATATCATGAAATTAGAGCATATACACTCTAAGGGGCATATAGGAAAGAAGATATGTACAGAACAACGATCATATTGAGTCTATTAAATATACATCAGAATCAGTGAATGTATAATTGTAAGGATTCTCAGAGGCAATAGAAATAAGTTCAGTCCTGACATAAGGAGGCAAGTTCACACCATTCTTCATTGGAGTTCAAGCCATTATCAATAGAATCACAGTAGAAAATCAATCTGCATTCTAGTTCTCGCAGAATGAGGGCACATTGACCCCTCTGTGTGGTGGTTGTGCAGCTTCCAATACTTGCTACCTAATATCATTAAAAGAGGGGCCTGCTTCAATGAAGTGTGGGACCAGTGATGCTGAGGTCAACCCACAGCGGATCCTGCTCCTATGTTGGCCAATACATACCTTGATCTTTTGGGTGGTATGGCCAATGTAGATGAGTGGGCATGGACACCATATGCAATATACAAAATTGGAGGTGCCACAGTTTGAGAAGTGTCTCAGCTCCACGTCAATGCCATCATCTTTAAAGTTCTTGCTATTCACCGTGAACTAGCATGCCACACATCTCCCACATTTGAAGTGTCATTTAATAGAAAGTACGCCTGATAAGTCTCTTACCGTATGATGGTGGGGTTACATTTTTGGGCAAAATGTACTAGATAGTCTCTAATGTTTTTGCCCCTCTTGTAGGCAAAAAGTGTTGTGTGATGTGCCAGTGTCTCTTAATGGAGGCCACGATTATGTTGGTTAGGGGTGTTTTCACATACCAGTTTTTTAGAACTTTCGTGGGGTGTTTTTGAAGTAGGCTATCTCGGTCATTGTACAATGTTCTTTTAAGGGCAGTTTTTAATGGTTTTCTTAGGGTAGCCTCAATTGAGTAGCCTTGCCTGAAGTATTTTGGCTTCCCTGAAGTAATAAAACTTGAATGTGCAATTCCACCGTAAGCACAGAAATTGTCCACATGGGAGGCTATCTCTCTGGCTCGTGGATGGCACCTTTGATATGCTAGAAAGGGGTTCCTATCTGTTGGTTTTCTGCATGGGAAAGTGACCAAGTGTCTGTCAGCATTTTTATTACAAGATACAAGAAAGGGGTCTCATGCGTGTCCCACCGGCCCGTGAACTGAAGGTTTTTGTGGGACTGATGGAGGTAGATGGTGAACTCCTCCAGTCTAGGAGCAAAGTAACACCAAGAAATAAAAATGTCAGCAATGTACCTCTTCCAGCAACGAATGAAGGACCTATAAGGATTGGAATCATTCAACACAAACTGATGTTCAAAGGTATCTTCATAAATAGATATGTCAAATTTGGTGTAAATACTGCCCCCAAAGAAGTTCTGCCACATTGCAGGAAAAAGTGGTCGTCATACTGGAAAAAGTTGGAGGATAGACCTATGTCTAGAAAGTCAATAATGAATCTATGGGAACTGCAAAAGGATGAGGAGAAACTTCAAGGATACATTTATTCACCAAATGCTATCTTTTTGAGGTATATTGGTCTACAGTGATGTCAAGGGTTGGTAGTAACTCAGAGCCAGGATGAAATGTGATCCCTTTATTGAGACTGATCAGATAAGTGCCATCAGGCACATACATTTCTAAAGTTGGGAGAATGTCCTTCATGAAAAGATTAATCTATTGGCCTAGATGTTCAAGAATAGAACCACAACCTGATACAATAGGTCTCTCGGAGGGCTTCTTCACATGTTTGTGTATCTTTGGGAGGGTGTAGAGCACAGGCACTCTGGGGTGCTCTATATCAAGGAATTATTTTAAAGAACAAAGGTCCTTAGCATAGGAGGAAATAATGAAAGCATTTCTACATAGACTACAATGAGCACTATGAGTAGTCTTCCAATGTCCAGCCGGACAAAGGAACATTTATTCAAACAAAATAAAAGGGGAATTAACGGAATAAGGGAAACAACAAGGGTGAAAAAGGGCACAATCCTGTACCGAGCTTGGAAGTAAAGGGATGGAGAGAATAGAAACGAGAAAGAAATAACAGGCAAAGAAATTAGTTGAATGAAGAGCAAAAGGTGGCTTACATTACACGATAATCTTACGTAAGCTCATACCAGCGAACAACACAATAGAATTTACACAGTGGTTAAATTGTGGTGTTTGCTAAACAAGTCGACGTTTCGATCCCTAGCTCTTAATACTGTGGGATCATCATCAGGACTAGAATGTGAACTGTTGCCTGATAAGTTGTTTGAAACAGCCTGTAAAGTTATGAGACAGGAAAAAAGGAAAAAAGAAAATATACAAGATTTAAACTTTAATTATGGTCCACCAAACTTTAAGCATATCTAGTCGACAACCGTTTGGATAATGTAGAACTTATATACATATGAATAAGAAAAAAGTCGGGTGAGCGTGATGCTCAACATGCGGACAAGAATGACAACGTTGCTGTGTGCTGTAACACACAGTACGAGTGGAAGACCCATATGGTCAACGACGGTGAAGGAGCAACATTGGATGTGAAAATGCCCAGTGTTGGCAGTGAGAGGGATGTCAAGAGGGCGTATGCGGGTGGCGAAGGGCGTTGTCAAGCATGCCTGGAGATGAAACAGGAGAGTGCTTAGTGCCGTGCCGAGATAAAACGTTGTGGACGATGACAATTGTGGTGGTATGACAAGAAACAGCGCGGTGTTGGCGGTACATGCTCGCTGGCAAAATTAGTGCGTTCGGAGTGTAAACCGTTGATGAATGCTGACAAGACGCGGCGCAGTGATGGCATTACAAACTCGTAAGCAACCGAAGAGCGCTGACCTGGCGAGCGGCTCTGCGGGTGCCTAATGCAAGGAGGGAAGCCCGTGGCTGTCTCAGGATGGACCTAAGGGAGGGAAGGGGGTATGAGATGAACCTGGCAATGAGGAGTAAAAACGGGAGACTCCGGAGGCTGGGCGTGTGTTTACCTTGGGCGAGGAGAGAAATGGTCCGTAGAATGCCGGACAGGCAGCCAAGGTGGGCGAAGGCAGTGCGGTGTGACGCAGGGGGGATTCAGCAGGCGCTGTAGAGTGCTGGAGCTGAGGGAGGGAACAGAAGTTAGAGGGGGGAGTCTTGGAGCGTGAGGCTGCCGAGTGCAGAAGCAATGTTAAAAGTGAGCTTTCCTTGGAGGAAAGTTGAAAAGCGCGGGAGGCCGGAGCGAGTTGTCCTTTGAGCCTGAATAAAAGGTGGGCTTTGGGAGAGGTTCGGGCAGCGAAATTGGCTGCGAACCGGTTCGGGACCGGAGCTGGAGGAGCGTAAAAGGGTAGTTAGTGGGGAGGGGACTGGAGCAAGGATTGGCTATAGCGGGTGGAGTTTCTAGCATAGGCTTACCTCAGAGAGAGTCGCCGGAGGCCGGAGGGAGCAAGAATCTGCTGTTCCTTGAGGCGTGATAGCAAGGAAACTGCGGGGTGGCAGGTGTGTTAAGAAAGCGGCATGGTAAGGGACAAGGGGAAGAGACATAGAAGGCGGACTGTGGAAAGGATCAAGTCGGCAAAAAACAGTGGCCATGATGGAGTGGAGTACCGCATTGGCAGACATCTTGTAACGGTGAAACTGAAGTGAAGTGAGTTTCTTATAGTGATGGCTATAGACAGCCGTGTGGTATGATGCTTTGTGCACATGCTTGGAAAATAAAGAACTGTTCAATACATATTAGCAATTGAAGTAATGCATTTCTGACCATGATGAATAGAAGCATATACTTAGTGATAACAGTTTGTGTGAGAGTTGGGAAAAGTGACAGACACGTCTTCAAAGTGATGCAATACAGTTAAAGGGGGAGAGAATTGACATAAAATGTAACCATAATGTTCATACATTTACATTGTTCGTTTCATACTCGAACAGTTTAGTCTAGTAGTGACAGTCATGCTGGCTGAGAGTGACTGGGGTGAAAAAATCAAGTAATGCAGAATTACACTTGTTTACAGTAAGGATGTCCAGTCTTCTGTCCTATTGAGCCCATTGTTGATGGAATCAAAGTGGATGATTGCCTTTAATTCCTCTCTGTTTAAAAGTTGGGCCATATTGCCACCCCTTTGGGGTAACTTCAGCGATTTGAGGACTGTCCAGCGCAAGTCATCTTCGTTGTGATTGGCGTCAGTAAAATGTTCAACGAGAGAAGCGTTCAGTGTCTTGCATCGGATGCGACTTCTGTGCTGACAAATTCTGGTCTTGACTCTTTGCGTAGTTTGTCCAATGTATATTTTCAAACAGGGACATTGGATAAGATAGATAACGTTGCAAGAGTTACAATTGGTGAAAGCTTGACAGTGCACTGTGATGTTCTTAAATGTGAGGCTTTTGCCCTCAATGGTGAACACACAAACATTACACGAACCACATTTCGAATGACCAATGATGGGGGACAGACCCCAACTAGCAGGAAGAGTGGTGTTGGGAGCGACAGGTAATGCAGCCCTGACAAGGTGATCCTTCAAATGTTTGCTTTTTTTGAAAGCGAATAGTGGTTTTTCAATGGTGAGGTTACCTGCATTTAAGATAGGCCAATGGTGCAGTATCGTTTTTCTCAATTTGTTAGATACCAGGGAAAAAGTAGTAACGCACGCAATTCTCTGTAGTTCTTTTTTGGGTTTAGGAGTCAGAAGGACTTCTCGGGGACAATACCAAGCTCTTTTAGAAGCATTTTTTACAATTCTTTTTGGGTAGCCTCTGTCTTTTAGTTTAGAGGCCAGAACAGATGATTCTCTAAAGTAATCAGCCTTACATGAGCAATTTCTCCTAATTCTCAAAAATTGAGAGTACGGCAATGAGTCCCTTAGAGCCCTAGGGTGATAGCTGGCGTAGTTAAGGAGGGTGTTGCGTTCAGTGGGTTTGCGATAAAGGCGTGTAAGTAGTTCGCCATCGTTGTGAAAAACGGTGAGATCTAAAAATGCTATGGAGTCAGTGTCAGTAGTAATGGTAAAGGATAGCCCAGAGCAGTTGTTGTTCATCCAGTGTAGGAATTGGCGTAGAACATCAACGTTTTGTCTCCAAATGATGAAGATGTCGTCGATGTATCTACGCAAAAAGACGATGCCTGGAAAGAAGGGATTTGAAGCTGTCAGAATGACATTAGTTTCCAGTTGGTCCATAAAGAGCACTGCCAGATTTGGGGCAAAAATCGCACCCATCAAGGTGCCTTTGATTTGCTGGTAGAAGGTGTTGTTGAAGCTGAAGAAATTGCGGGTAAGGCAGAGTTCTAAGAGCTGTAGTATGAAATTACTGGGGACAGCATGTGGGCGTGGGTGTGACTCCAATATTCTTTGTATTACTAAAAGGGCAGCTGTCTGAGGGATATTGGTGTATAACGACTCCACGTCCATGGTACAGAGTCTCTGACAAGGGATCAAATGGATGATGCTCAATCACGTTAATCATTGCCATTGAGTCTCTAACAAAACATTGAGTGGTGGGAATGAAGTCTTTAATGAAGAAATCTACATAAGTCCCAAGTGGTTCTAAGATTGAACCACAAGCAGAAACAATGGGGCGGCCTGGAGGGTTTGAAATATTTTTGTGGACTTTGGGGAGCGTATATATGACAGGAGTGCGTGCTGATTTTACATTCAGAAAATTACATTCCTTTTTAGAGAGGAAGCCGGCACGGAGTCCCTCTGTGGTCGTGCTGAGGATTAATCCCTGAATCTCTTTAGTGGGGTTCGATGCTAACCTCATATAGTGTTCTTTGTTGTTAAGTTGGCGTTCGATATCTGATATGTACGCTGTTTTTTCTTGGAGCACTATTCCGCCACCTTTATCTGCACTTTTGATTACCAATGATTCGGTATTTTTCAGCTGAGTGATAGCTTGTTTCTCTTTGAGTGTAATGTTAAATGGAATGAACCTTTTATTACTCTGTAGGCTAGAGAGGTCCTTCAGTATCATTTTCTCAAAAGTGATTACCTCTGGGGGTACCATACCAGCTGATGGTAGAAAAGTGGATGGGGGCCGAAAGGGAGTATTGGCCGTTTGTTCTGGCATTGGATGCAATTGAAAAAACGCTTGTAGGCGGATACGGCGGAAAAATCTGAGAAGCTCAGTTTGTAGATCCATGAAATTAGGTGGGATTGTTGGAACAAAGGATAATCCTTTTTTGAGGAGAGAGAGTTCGTCTGAGGTCAGTGAGTGGGAAGAGAGATTAAAGATGGGAATCACGTCACTGTGTTGGTTCGTAGGAGTATCTGTCATTACCATTGGTAAAAATTGTTGCATGTCCTTCTCTCTCCCGGTGGATTGTACCACCGCTGGGTTTTCTTCACTCTGCCTCGTTGGGGTGGATCTTGTTGGCCCCTGGCTAAAAAAGTGTTCTGATTTAAGCCTCCACGTCTTGTGGTGCTACTACCCTCTCCTGGGTCCGAGTTGTTGGATGAGTCAGCTGAGGTGTCTGAAAAGCCTACCAGATTGTGGCGTCTGTTGTAACGACCCCACGGACGGTTGTTTTGATGTGTGGAGTAGGACCTGTTATTATAAAAATCTTTTTGTAAATAAGGGTAGGTGGTCTCTATGTTGTAGATTTTTATAACTTTCTTTATTTTGTTAGCTTTCTTGTTCTGTTCGATTCTATGGAAGTCTGCAACAGTTTTCTCAATCTGTTCCAACAATTTCTTGGCATCAGTGGTTGGATTGGAATCTTGGATTTGTTTAAGTATATCTGAGATCTCAGTTTCTAGCTCTTTGAGAGTTTCTGTGGCAATATCTATTCCAAGTACTAGCCAGTGGCGAGAACACGTAGTTCCGATGTAGCTAAAATTGGAAATATATTTTGGATTGTCAGTAAAGATCCCGGGAAAATTGCGTACTTGGAGACCTAGGGGAATGACTTCTGCTTTGAGGTAATCTGTGAGCATAAGGATCATTAACTGTAGACGAACCTGCTTTTTCCTGAGTTTCTCCAGTTGGTCTGGGACTGAGGTGTTGAAGGAGGTGGGTATTTCAGGGGTATCTGAGAGTAATGATGGACCTGAACAAAGTTTAATGTAATCATCCGTATACAAAGGTGCAAAAGCTGACATGCTGTGGTGTAAGGATGGGGACTGAAGAAGGAAGTTCCAAAAGTATGTCAAGGAATTGGCATTTCTTGGTAATAGGAAACCCTTTTTTGGGTTTTTTTTTATTCACCCATTATTTCTTTAAAGCTTTTGGGGGATTATGTGTCAGTTTGATGTAGTGTTTGGGATCAGACAATTGTTTTACTATTTCTGTCTCATAGTCAACAAAAACTTTGAGAGCAATGCCTCTGCCCTTGTTCGCTGGTTGATAATATTGTCATTGTCCTGCCTGAGAGGGAAAAAACCTTTACATCGTGGTGATTACACCGCGATGCCATTACAACGTGGTCGTTACAACGACCGCGTTGTACCCATGCATTACGTGGTAACAATTCATTAGTTGTAACGACCGTGTTGTGCAGACATACAATGTAATGACTCACGTAGTAAGGAGTCATATTCGCCTGAGACGATGTAACACTTTCCTTTAAGCTAATAAGATGTTAAAAGCGGTGAATTTCATCTATTGACTGAGCTTTTTAACATCTTTAAGAATCCATTTTTCAATAGTCAGGAGTTCCGGGAGCATACTGATGTTGGGTAGCAGAAAGGGAGACTGTGGTCTTGCCCTGGTAGCCAAATTATCTGAAAATCGTCTTTGTTGGTAAAAAAATATTTTTAAGCGGATATTCTAGAACAAGTTCTGTAGTTCTACTCATAAATTGAAGAAGTCAGTCCCCTCTATGATCCTGTAGGAAAGACCCTGCTTAAAATGGATATCTCATCGGAAGTTTGAGTGTCTTGGGAAAGCTTAGAGGTTGGAATGGGTGAACTATTTGTGTTCTTGGTCTCATTGAAATACCCTTCATGCCATTCATTCACTATGAGCCCTCTGGTCCTCATCTGTAAAATTTCCATCTGGTTTGCCGTTGCTTGCCTCTCCACACTTGTCCTCTCTGGCCTCTGGAAACTTGGTTCCCTGCTAGTGCCTTCTTGTGTGTTAGAGTAATCGGATTCCTTAGCATAATCTGATTACTCTTGTTATTTTGTAATCATCCCCAATTGTGAGAGCTATTCCCAGATTGATTGTGTGTGTAGACTTGGTCACGCAGATAGGGGGTAGGCATTTTTCTTTTCTGAAGTTTTTAATGTCTCTAGTGACCTTGTCAGCCTTTGTCTTTATTTCTATGGCATTCATTTCTTCAGTCATTTCATTGAGTTTCTCTAATGCCAATTTTGACTCTGAGAGTGCTTCAAGACTTAGACGCTCTCTTTTCAGTACTTCTATTAGTTTTAATTCCTTTTCATTGTGTTCTAAATCTGTTTCTATCCCTAACACCATCAAGTGGTTAGAGCAGGTGGGTAGCAATATGACTAAATCTGCCTCAGAATTTTTTTTCTTCCCTACATATCCCTGGTACATTTCTCACTCGTAAGCCTAATGGTATGATGTCTGCTTTTATTTATTCTGTCAGCATGCGAGCATGAAGCTAGGTGCATACTTGTTTCTTTTTGTCTTCTCAAATTTGTCTATTATGTCTTGTTTTGGGTTACTCGCTGAACTAGTTGATGTGGGGAATAATTAAGGGTTGCTAATAACTTTAGCAATGTATTTTTATGTATTCAGGGGTGCTTTGTTGTCTGACTTATTGGATTGGCTTTGACTTTATGGAAACCCTTATTCTTTAAATGAAGGATAAGAGCCCTTGCGATCAGTGGCAGCTGGAGACATTTGAAAGAGGTGCGGCATAAACGTTGGGCATGCCTTTTATAGCAAGCAATGTGAACAAGTTCAATGGACACACCTGGGGCCCAGGGTGAGTCCCTCTCCCAAAAAAGAAATGAAAAAAGATTGGCAAATGGTGAATCTGAAAGCAAATGAAAGTAGCGATAAAGCAAGGCTTATTAAACAGAGAGAGTGTATAGTCTTGAAATATTGAACACATTAAAAACTGCCCCATATCTTCCTGCATTAATATGTTTAGAAGTTGCTGTAATGTGTAAATTGTACAGCATGACAACGTTAGCCCTTAAAAATGTACGCTTGCCCAGTATTTTTCACTGCATGCAGGATTAACTTTTAAAAATTATACTCTAACCAGACTTCAAGAAGCACCCACAGATGCTGGCTGCAACCGTCATGTAGAAATATGTGCAGACAGGTCTTTAAGTGGGATGAAAAAAGTAGGGGTTCTCCTTAAAGGAGCATGTCAAATACATTTCTGTAATTCCCATAGTGTGCCACTTGACTGGTATTTTAGTTTCTCTCCGAGATGTAATTATATCCAGTCAAATGACACAACAATTAACATATACCTGAAGCCTGTCAGTATGGTTGGCTTTGTCAATGGGTGTTAGCTGTTTAAGGTAAATGAGTAACAACAACAATTTCTTATAAATAATTAACATTGGAAATGTTTAAATTTTGAAATAGTGAGTTTGTGAATTAAATAGCATTAAGGCCTGTGGAATGAGTTTTGGCCGCCAGTTATGTGTGCTTAATGTTAGATATCTATCCTCTTTTCTCTGCATATCTTGTCCATCTGCACATCTTAATCCACCTCTCTTTCCTCTTCAGCATCCTCTTTTCACTCTTCACTGAACAGACTTCCTCACATCTCTGTCACTTTACTGCCCCTAACATGCACTGCACTCCCTCAAATGTAAGCACTTTAATTTCTCTTACTTTTGCCTAGCAAATATTTTGACATCTGTGTACCCCCTTCACACACATAAGAGAATTTCAGTTGCAAATGGAATACATAAACATTGTTCTGTATGCTCTGCAGAGAGGTCAACCCACTGACAGGCACTTTGTTTGGCTCAGTCTTAGTGCCTGCACGCTCAATCAAAGCCCCTCATAAACACCGGGCTTGGCTCAAGCTTCAAAGGATGCACAGAACAAAATACAGATAAACAACAACATTATAAAATAGTTAACTCTTGGGGAATGCAAGATTAAGTAAAGCATGTGAAATAAGAGAGGAGCTAAATCTCTGAAGTATATTCCCTTAACTTTTTTAACATTCATTGTTTGCAAGTCAATTCATGTTTTTGGCATCAGGGTTAATTTAGGGGCATGAAGATAGGGCCAGTTAATATAATAAATTACAGAACTGTCCATTGTAAGCACATGTTTCACAGTAGGCACATATCTCTCGATTTGGGCTGGACTTGAATATTTAGATCAACTTCTCAGGGGAACAAGAACCCTGCTCCTTATTTGGATCCATTTCTCAGGGTAACAAATATGTTATGTTAGGTTAATTGAATTTCTAAAGCACAACGGTAACCAATGGGTGTCCTGGTGCTGAGCACTGCCTGTCAGGTTACTGAGGTATGAGGTGACTACATGATGAACAGCCACGTTTTCAGCCCCTTCCTGAAAGTGAGGAGCTGTGTGGCATTTCTAAGGTGGAATGGGAGATCGTTCCAGGCTGTGGCGGCACATGTAATAAAGCTCTGACCACCCCAGTTCACTTTTTTACCTGAGGGAACAACTACGCTTTTTAATCCCAAAGAGCGAAGGGTCCTTCTGGGGACATGTCACTGGAACCACTGTATTAAATGATCGGGGCCAACTCCCTTAAGAGCTTTAAAGACCGTGCAGAGGGCCTTAAAACGGGTCCGTTGTTTAACTTGGAGCCAGTGTAATCGCTTTAATTCTCTCTTAACTAAGACAAACTTGGGTGTCCCCGTCAGCAATCTGGCCGGCGCGTTTTGCATGATTTGAAGTCTGTTTAGGTGGTTTTAAAAAATGTTTAAATAGAGGCTGTTACAGTAGTCCAACCATGACATAATAAGTGGCGTGACCACTGTCCTCAGACTATCTGCCGGGAGAAAGGACTTTATTTTTTTTAGGATTCTAAGAAGGAAGAAGCTCGCTGAGACGACCCCACTTATCTGTTCTCCAAAAGTGAGTCTGTTGTCTACTTTGACCCCCAGGTTCTTCGCTTTCTTTGTTGGTTCGGGGAGGTTTCCTAATTCTTCGGGCCAGCAATCCGGAGCAATCCAGAGGTTTGGGTTATTCCAGAAAATGAGGACCTCAGTTTTGCCTGAATTGAGTTTCAGGCAATTTGAGGATATCCACCCTGTGGCGGCTTTCATGCAATCATGGAATCTTTTTTCTGTTTCAGCCTCTTGTCCATGCATGAGTGACAGCACTATTTGCATGTCATATGCATAAGATGTCAGTTGGAGCCCGAAAAATCTTATCAGGGCCGCAAGGGGAGTTACATAGACATTAAAAAGTGCTGGGCTAAGGACCGATCCCTGGAGCACTGAACATGGAAGTGAGAACAGTCTTTGTCTAGGTCCACCGTTTGAGTCCTGTCTGTGAGGAAGGATTTCAGGAGGTTCCAGGACTTGCCTTGTACCCTGCCCTCTGATAACCGGTCCATCAAAGCATTATGATGAACCGTATCAAAGGCCGCCGAGAGGTCCAACATAATCAGAATTGCGTTTCCTCCAAGGTCCAAGGCCTCTCTTATTTCCTCAGTGGATTAGGGCCAGCTCAGTGCTATGCTCTGTTCTAAATCCATATTGTGTTGGGGCTAGTGTTTTATTTTCTTGTGAGAACAAGCTAAGTTGGGTATTCATGCCTTTTTCAACCATTTTTGCCGGTAGCGGAAGGCGAGAAATAGGCCTGTAATTACTAGGTCCTTTGGATCGAGATTATGTTTTTGAGCAGTGGAAAAATGAATGCTGTCTTCCAAATTTTGGGAAACTGTCCAGATCCAAATATGGCATTAAACAGGGGGGTAAGTGCTGTAGCAATAATCTCTGGAAATTATTTATCACGGACGCGGGGCACAGGTCTAATGGGGATCCTGATTGGATGGACACCAGGAGTTTAATAACATCTTGTGTCCCCAATGGAGGGAAACAGTCTAGCGTCAGTGTATACTTAGGTTTACTTGACCCCTCTCCAACTGATAACCCTGTATCCCTTGTCTGGGCGGGCATAAATGAAGAAAAAATGGCTTTGACCTTCTGCTGGAAGAACGAGGCCAGGTTCTCGCATAATTCAGGGCTACTCTGATTTTTGGAAGCATTGGGGGTGGTCAATTTTGTTATAGTTTTGAAGAGTTCTTTGGAGGACGATTTTGCTTGAGTGATTTGGTCTGTAAAAAACGTCCTTTTGGTGTTAAATAATAGTTTCTTGTAAAGGGTAAGACTTAGCTTATATGCTTCTTTATCCATATTATTGTAACCTCTTCTCTAGGCACGCTCAAGCCGTTTGCAGGCATGTTTCTGCTCTCCCAACTCTTCCGAGTACCAGGGGGCTGATGGCTGGACACGCTTGGGAGTCCATGGTTTTATTGCAGGCGGCTTCTACCCACTCTGTATATGCGGAGGTGGCACCATCAATTGTTGAGGGAAAAATGCAGGCCATTGCCTTGAGTAGATCTCCTAGCTCGAAGCTTTTGATATCTTTCCAGGCTCTTAATTCTTTCTCTTTTTTGTGCTCTAACTTGGGTTGATGGCGGTTAGGGTGTGTCAGTTTAAACTGGATAGCGACATGGTCTGTCCAAGGGAGTGGAAGCGCCTCAGTTCAGGTCAGATTGGGGTTATTTGTCAAAATCCCATCTAGGGTGTGTCCTGCAGCATGGACGGGGCCTTCTGCGAGTTGCCTAAGTCCTCCCCCACTCATTGCTTGCTCCAGCTTATTTGTGTCAGGGTCCAAGGGAGCTTCCAAATGGAAGTTGAAATCCCCCAGCATGGTAAATGAGTCTGAACATAGTCCGTCCTCTAAGAGCGTCCCGACCGACTCAAGAAACCTGCCGCTGGGGCTGGGAGGTTGATATAGAAGAATCCCCTTTAAATAATTGTGATGGGAGGTGTGAAGGTTAAGCGAGAGTGCTTCGCAGCCAGGAATAGAAGCTGGTTGGAAGGAGGGCTCTATAGAGTCATGGTATATGACTGTCAGTCCTCCCCCCTCCTTAGCGGTCTATCTTGAGTGTATCAGTGAAAGCCTGGCGGAGTGGCTTTGATTAAATCCAGTCCTGAGGCTTTATCAGACCATGACTCTGTGATGAAAGCAAACTTTATATGATATTCCTCGATAAGCAGTGTGCACTCTGTGCTGTGCTTAACCAGGGATCTCACATTTAATAGTAGGCACCTTAGGTGAACTACTTCCGCTATGATTTTTATCCCTCCTTTCTTAAGTTCCGGGGACTAATTGAGTTGTACAGGATATGGGGGAGATTTAAGTGGCATTTGGGACGGATAGTTGCCAGTTCTTTAGAGTTGCCCTAAATATAATGCTGGGACAACTCAATTTCTCACCTGAATGATTCAAACCCAGAAGGTCCTCCCTTGGGTAAATCAGCCTTTCTGGCTTCATTTAACCAGGGGGACTGGCCCTGAGCCAGATCCAAGCACGGACGGGTGCAGACGGGCTTGCCTTAGGCGCGCCTCCTGCACCTCGACTTCTAACGCAGCGAGCGATCTGCAGCGAGGGCCTGGGGTGTCACAGTGGGGGAGGTTAGCGTGATGAGGGGACTCAGTACAATATACATAACAGCATTAGCATGCAAACACTTACCATTACAGAGAACAAGGCACCAAATCAAAAATGCTTACATCAACTCCCACGTATGACGAAAGAGTGGGATATATGCCTTTGAATGACAGACGTCTGAAATCACGCAGGGATGAACTCACCGATGCCTGAAACCGTGATGCTTATTGCGTCACTGGCCTACATACAACCTTAGACCACAATGGAAATGAAGGACTTTAAAACAGAAAGCCCTGCATCATGCCTCACAGTTCAGAAAGCCTGACTTCCTTCTTCTGCTTCAGAGCGAGGCAGGGCAGGGCAGGCAGCCTGAAACAGAACGCCCAGACTTAAACAAATCAATTTATTCAGTGATACGATCATATCTCTAATTAAATCTATCTATTAAATATGTTTTTATGTAATTGTGTAGAAATTTCAGAGGGGCGCAAGCCTATCACGCCAATAATTGAGAACCATAACTTGGAGAGCTAAAACGTAACCATTACGGGACACTTTTGGGTATTTTCCTGAATGCTGGTGAAGGGGCCTACACCATGATGCCATGACGCCGTAACCAAAAAGTCCACAAGTATTACAGCTACGACCTTACGGAACCCCAGTGAGGAGAACTAAGTCAAATAAGGAAAAAGCACAAACACTCTGTTGTGAAAGGACTATGGTTTATAGCCACAAGTCTTACAGAAGTTAGACCTATAAAAGATAGCGTCATAGGGGCATTTGAGATTAAAGAGAAATTATTTGTATGAGAACCATGTCAGCATACCTACCTGAGTATTCTTATTTCTCCAGAGGGGTGTTGGTGGCATCATCCTGGTGGACCTGGCAAAGAGAGAACATAGAAAGACATTACCAAAGACTGTTTGTTATTTAACAAATCTTCAGAGACTTTTTAAAGGATTTTTTTGTTTTATTTTGTTTGAAATTTGGTTTGCTATCTGTGAGGTAACTCTATTAACAGCCATCATTCGCAAATCGGTCAAGCCTCCAAAACTTTATTTCCAACCATCCCTCCACAGAAAGTTAATAACATTTCATCAGAGGTACACCTCAACATTCTTCTGGCATCCTTGGTGACAAGCATATTATCAGTGAAAAAAGTTAAGCAACATTCCTGCACATCGGCGTTATTTGTTACATCACGTTAATGAATACTAATTAGGCAGATATGCTCAAAGTAGCAGTTTTCATTTCTATAAATGCAGAAATTAATGATAGCTTACGAAGGGGTGTCAGTGTGTGCAGTCAACTGAAAACTAACTCTCGTATTTAAAAATCCCCAATACAAATCTACTCTTGTAGTATGTTACCAGCAGATGAGAAAATACATGATCCAGATGTGTTATTTCTAATAATACTAAATGCAGATTTGTATTGATATATTCACTATTGAATATGGCCTTGGGCACAAAATGAGAGAGAGGAACCCATTACATTTGGTGCACCCTTTTAATGTATTTCATGCCTATTTCATGCCGTCTATCTTCAGCACTGCCTGAACAACGTTGTTAGCATCTTGATGGCAGAAGCAGACAGTCCCTAGGCAAGGAAGGAAAGTCACTCACTGGAAGCTGTGGAGGAAGGAACTCTGATTTGTCAGAAATTATTTTGCTCAAAGCAAATTGTGAAATTGCTTCATGGCATTGCAATTTTATTTTAATTAACAAGAAAATTCAGCAGTGCCAGGTTTAAAGTCAGATTGATTCGGAAATGTGCTGACAGTACAGAATATATTCCACAGAGAATGTTGTCAGGCTATGTAATATTGAGCTCAGTCTACTCAAAGCTGTAATTTTCATTAGTATGTGTTGTCTTTTCTGCTACAGCAGCGGAAGTTCACCTTGATTACAGAATAATGGTTGATGCTCGGTTTTAAAATGTTGGAAATAATTTTGGTAGAGGCTAGTGAAATGCAATGATTTAAAATGCAAAGCAGAGCGGGAGAGAGATAACAAAACTAATCCTAACAAATATGTAACCCCAAAACAACGTAATAGCCATTTCAGAAGAATTGAGATCATGCTAAACTATTGAAAGATAAAAACAGTATTTATTTTAGCAAAAAAATGATATATCAATATCGTAAAAGCAGATTTAAATCAGTTTGCATATTGTGTATGATATACATAACATTCTAAATTATGAACTGTGAATTTAGTTCATTATACCTGAGAGTGGAACCACATTCTTAAATAAGCCACGTGTTTGAACACTAAGGGCCTAATTACGATGTCAGCCGGACTCACGTCCACCTGACACCTTTGTGCAATAGGGACTGACCAACCCCCAGTCGGCGGTTCTGACAGCAGTATTAGAATGCGACCCCACACGGTGCGGTTGCATACTCCCATTTGCCTATGGGAGCTTGTGCTGCGGCGTAAACTGGCCGTAGCACAAGCTCCCGTAGAGAAATGGGAGGATCTGTTTATTCCTGCACCACATGGCAGAAACCTAAAGGTGCCAACCACATGGTGCAGGGATCAACAGGGGGAAACATAGGTGCCCCCTTCGACCCCAACCGGAGGCCGCAATGTGAAGGGGGCCCTGCCAGGGGCCTTCAGTGTCTCTTTCTGACTGGCTTTCCGTTTCAGAAAGCCCAATATGGAAACCAACATTGTAATCCTTATGCTGGAAACGCCGTCCATAGCGATTACGGGCAGGCCTCCAAACTGGCCGATGGGCTACTTGGGCCCGTCAGAATCCAGCTGAAATGACCGGCCAGTTTCACTTTTGACCGCCTGCATTGTAATGCCGCAGTTGAAATTGAAACCTGCTATGAGACTTGGAATGCCTCCGACCTGCAGTGGGAGGCTTTCTGAGTCTCATCGTAATTAGGCCTTAAGTGTTTAAGGGTGTCAAACCCTGTAAACTGCTCAATTTAAGATTTTTTATCCATTAACACACTTTTTTTTATTTAATAAACCTATTAAGCAATTCAGAAATGTGTTACTGAATTTCTAAATTGGTTTAAAATGGTTTCTGATCTCTATTTGGATCGGTAGTGTTTTGGGCTCACCTCCAAATTGCAATTCAGATCCTAGTTTTGAATGGTTTGAAACTATCATACTGGTCGCAAACTACTGATAAGTTGCTGACCTGCAATTTGGGGTGCTAAGTCATTTGAATAAGGAGAGGAAAGTTTGGCGTATTTTCAAACTTCCAATACCTCTTGAGATTCACAGCGTAGGTGATTTTGAAAGGATGTCATTGGATACAGCTTCCAGGCTTGCCCTGCTGGAGAATTTTGAGCTCCAAAAAAAGAGACTAAGACTAAAGGTAGAAATCTTGACAGGAAAAAAGGCATGAAAAGTATCCAATCAAGCAGGGAAGACTTCACTTGGTACAGCGTTCATCCTTCCCCCATTGGAGGATTTCACAGTCAACCTTTACATTGGCACTTTACTTTTTCTTGGTTCTTTTTTAAAAATTCCTATATCTGGTTCCCATTATTATATTTTCTTCATTTTGTGTCATTTTCCTAAGTAAATGTGTCTCTGTTTTTAGAAATGGGTTGTGGGATTTTTATCATGTAGTGTTTTAACTTCTTAATTATTTTGGTACTGCTTTTCTGCTCGACGCCATAGCTAACAGCAGTTGAGACCAGGTCTGTTTTATTGAACAAGTAGTGTTTTCCTGACCAGATTTTGGACCTATTAAGGTCTTGTGTCCTCCCCAACTAATAACCCACTTTCGTGCAACCCATATAGTTTGATGCATTAAGCCATATGGTATTACCAAGTTGCATGCATACCATCTGGAAAAATGGATGATTGTATTGGCCAGCTTGAAATATGTGTGTGAAGCAATTGAGAGTATGGAGTCATAGGGGTATATTCACAAGAACATGTGATAGCTACCACAAGAGTAGCTTAACGCAACTCTCAACATCGCAGCCCATCGTGGGAAAATAACCCCGTGTCAACGTGGAATTCACAACAAGGCAGTACCATGCGATAGTCTGCCTAAACCGCGGACAATGTCTGCGATACAACCACCTCGATGGAGATAAAAACACAAACCACAACACAAAAAAACCTGCAATGGGCCAAAGCACAATGAGGAAATCAGCAATAAGCAGCGAAAGGCCTGCAACACACACCTGGCAGGTGGTAAAAATCACCATAAAAGTAGAAAAAACAGCCAAAAACAAACTGACCAACACCCAAGCACCATCAAGGCAGCCGGAGCAGGGGCAGAGGACGAGCGCAACCCCACAAGCACCCCTGACGACCAGCCGGTGACCACGGGGACAGGGAAGGGCAAGGACAAGAAGAAGAGGAAGACGAAGTTCAGTCCACAGGCAAACAGGATCATAGTCACAGAGGTGATGGAACACCATCAACAACTGTTCTTCACCTCCAACGTGTCATTGGGCACCAAAACTGGAATATGGCGGGACATCGTGAACAAGGAGAATGCCGTCGGAGAGCACAACAGGACAATGGACGAGGTCAAGAGGCAATGGAATTACATCAAGAAAAGACCAATGAGAAGCTCGCAGCCAACCAGGAAGCAGCAATGCAGACTGGAGTTGGGGGCCCAGTGCCACAGCTTGTGCTGGATGACATGGAGGAGCTGGTGTCGACAGTCATCAGTGAGGATACTGTGGCCGGTGTCGGGGCACAGGACACTGCTCGACAGGAAACAACACAACTGCAACAGGGTGAGTGACCATCAGGTACTGGGGGGACGGGTGGAGATGGCCACGATGGCACACATGCACAATCAAGCAGAGCACAGTGCACACCCTCAATGACTCTGGGTCATCGCCCAGATCTATAGACTGTCACAATGGTCACAATGTACAATGCTATGCTGTCTTAATGTCAACATGTACCATGCGGCTACATACATGTGGACACATTGCAATACACCATCTCCCATTCACATTGCAGCGCCACCATCAACACCACCTGCAGAGCAGTCCCAGCCCCTCTACACTGATGACGAGGAGGACAGCCCCAGCATCGACGCACAAGCCCTCCTAGACATCATTGACATCATCCGTGACTCACCTCCAGGATCAGGGCTACCCTGCTGCATCGAGGAGACCCCACCCACCACCCAAACCACCCAGCAGGAGGCACCCATGGCCCCAGCAGTCTCCCAAGACCCCAGAAACAACACACGGCCTTTCAACGCCATGTGCTGGAGGGCCAAAGGGAGACGGCTGAGCAGGTGCGGGTGGGGTTCGACCTCATGGCCACCAAACTGGACGCCATCCATGGGTGTCTAGGCCCACTCCATGGTCTACAACGAGCCCTGACTGACATCGCTGGAGTCCTGACATGGAGAGAAGAACACCTGTCCGCTCAGAGGGGCACCAGCGATACCAGCCGTGAGCTGGCACACATGTGGAGGCTCATGGAGGACATGGTGCGTATGGAGGTGGAAAGGATGGCAGCCACCACTGTACATCAGCGAAATGTAGATGGAATCTACCATGCCCTCCAGATCATCATCATGGCATTGCTGCCACAAGGCGTGGTGCAGATGAATGCTGCTGCCCCCACACCATCCACATCTCTGCCCCCTGGTGTGCCATTGCCTCACAGTGCGGCAGACGTATCCACTCCGGCACATGATGTGTCAGTGGCACACAGTGCCTCAGCCAGTACTGCAACACCCACAGGTGGGGCAGAGCACACATCCGGAGACAAGGACATGGATGGGTTTGTGATCAGGAGGCACTAGCATTCATTTCCGCCACATGGCCTGTTTCTGTTTGGTGCCATACATGGCCTCATGACCTTCCACTGACCCCCGATACACTTAGATGCACTCACCTTGGACAGTGACATGGACTGCCATATCCTGTTTGATGACCAATGACACAGCGATCAGACTGCGGACTGTACCCTTCCTCTTCCACAGTACTTGTCATCCCCGGATGGACTCTGGCTGGCCCTCCATGGGCCCATATTGTGTAGTGTGATCAGCATTGCCCTGTACCGCTCCAGCTGCAGAACTGCACTGGATGTGCAATAAAAATCCAGTGACGCACTGCTGTGTCACGTCTTTCATCATTCATGTATGAATTTGTGGATTAATGTAGGGACAGTGATTTCTTGCGTCAATGATGCCCATCCTTTGGGATGCCAGTCAGAGAGTGCTACAGTGCATATTGTGTACCGGGTCCCGTGAACACTACAACAGGGACAGACGCATCAGTCACTTCCATGTCCATACATGGACTGAACCACGCCCAGAGCCCACGAGCATTTGTTGCAAGCCCTGCACTGGTCCGGCGTATGGCAGGCCAGGCCAGACCACTTCGCTTACACTCTGATGGGGGCCCTCATTGCTAGCCGTCGCAGGCGTACTCACTGGTGGTGTGCAGGTCACTGATCTAGTTGTCAGCATGTCACAGCCACTCCCTGAGGGCAGGTTTGCATGCACACCACACCCATCCGGCACAGGCGTCACAGGCCATGTGACTCTGCCAACATAAGGGGCCGACAACGTCACATTCCCCTCTGCTGGTGGTGACTTGATGAGGGCCGCTCCACTGTCCTCAATCATAAAGGGCCCGTGAGTTGTTGTGCACAGGGCTAGTGGCACCCGAGGCCTTGCGGCCGTCACGGGCCTACCACCATGTGGGGCTGACTGGGGTTGCACAGGGTTAGTGGCACCTGAAGCATTGAGGCCAGCACAGGCACCCCCATGGGACGGTGACTTTGGGTGCACTGAGTTAGTGGCACCTTAAGCTGCTGAGCGGTTGTGCAGCCTGCGATGATGCCCCGTCCCGGCGGTCTGGACAACTCAGGTTTTGTGTCCCCTCCTGGACCACAGAGTAGGCCAGAGCCAGCGGGCAGCGCGGGCCTACCGACATGTGGCGTCGCTTTAGGGATCCCAGAGTTAGTGGCACCCATTGGGCTGAGCGGGTGCTCAGCCTGCGATGATGCCGGGTGCACTGGTATATCCCATGCCATGAAGTAATCATGACCCAGCACCAAACATGAGACCTGGTGGCCTGCGGAGCGGGGCTGCATGGTGTGGAGGGTGCCATGTCTGCAGGCCCCCAGGCTTGTGGCTTGCAACGGCACGTGGTGGGACCTCCTGTCTATACGCCGGTGGGCCGGTGAGCAGTGAGGCCTGGGTGTGCATGGGCAGGCATGCTCCGATGGGCAGCGGGAGGGGCTGGGGTGCCTCTGCCTGGGTGTGAATGGGCAGGCAGGTGATGTTGTCTTGTACAAGTGTGTGTAGTGTGCCAATCATGTATCTGGGCTCTGTTTCAGATGACTGCTCTGTCTCAGATGTGTGACCTGGTGTACTGCTATACATACCGGTAAGTGGTTGGAGACACACAGGTGGCAGCAGGTGAGCAGTGTGGCCTGGGTGCGCAGGAGCGGCACTCTCTCACTCTCTCCCCCTCTAGTGTGTTTCCTGGGTGTCTGCTGTCTTTGTCAGCGCTGCCTGGGTGGTGGTCCGGGGGTGTGTGTTCCAGGTGCTATATGGGGTCCTGTGGTAGTGGCAATGGGTGTTGTGGCCCTCTTGGGTGTTGAGGCTGCATGCCCAGTGGCTCCATGGCACCTGCTGCCCTTCCGATGTGGCTGTGGAATGTGCTCCCTTTTGTTGAGCCGGCTGCGGTCCGACTTTGCACCAGGTCAGAGCAGGTGTTATTTTCCTGCTGATAACGCGCCTTATCGCCTGTTTTGTGTTCTTATCGCAGTTCTGGCTGGTCGTTGTGAATATTGTGGAGTGGTGTTGTCACGACTTTTGGCACGGGAACACCTACTCTGCATCTCATTAGCGATAGTTGTGGGGGTCCTCTGTGGCGATGTTTTTTGCAGTTGCTATCGTGGGTAAACTGGTGCTGTGGGCTGTTAACACCAGCTTGTGATCAGGCGATAAGTTTATCGCAACTTTGGCTGTGATAATGTGCCATTAACTTGGCGATAGATCCTTGTGAATATCCCCCAAAGTGCCCAAAGCATCTATTTAACCAGATTATTTGTGAGGTGTTGTGTGAGTACTGATTTAGTGTGGAATGCGTTGCTGTGAAATAAATTACATACCTCTGATGTGAGCTCCTCGATGAGACACAATTATAAGGAATATCTAAGCTGTGTTTGTTGTTCCCTCTTAATTCTACTCTGTAGAGTTGTGTTGGATGGGTATGCATAGTGCTCTAGGTAATGTGTTAAGCAAATACTTGTTTATTTTTGGTTTAAATGGAGAGGGAGTGCCATTGTGGGTGCAATATTAGGCAACTACATGCTATATCTGCAATATGCTTAATGGGTGACGGATATTCTAACGTTTCTTGTTGGATGTAGCAACTAAACGTTCTGCACAGTAATAGCTGCTGGACCTGCATGAGGGAAAAGACAAAACAAATAATTTTGTATAATCATTTACCTAGTGACAATCTAGTCAAAGTTGCTTTGAAGCACTTAGTGTGCTACACAAGAGAAGCTAAATTACAGAAGGCCAAGTGCCTATGTATCTATGTTTATTATTAATCACTTAAGAAACCGTTATACACTTTGATAAAAACAATTTCAAATGTAACATGCGTAAGGCGGCAATACATGCAAATAAAAATGTGCTGAATGTTCAAAATAATATTTGGAGCATGACAAAGAGCTATACAACGAATTAAATGAAAGAATAAAGTCTACTGATGTACGTATATGCCCCATGAGCTAGATCATTTAAAGAACAATCAAAGATGTCAAAATGAACATGAAATACATTGTCTTCCAAAGAATCAGAAATTTACTGTAGACATAGGCTGAAACAGGCTAAGGTTTGAACAATAGTTTACAACCCAAACGCTACCATCATCCTGAATGCATCCAAATGTGCATTCTCAGCAGTCAAGTGAGATTGTCAGGTCATTGCTCAAAAACTTCCCATTGAGGGTCACACAAAGCACTTGGTGGTTTGCACTCTTAGGAGACATGACTGATCTTGCCCCCCATAAGTTCGTCTCCTGTTTTCACTACCTTATGGAAGCAGAAAACACAATTCTACAGTAGGAGACCATTACTGTTTATTATTTACTTAATAAGGATTCCTCCCGCCCTTTTACAGTTTCCTCCCAGACATTCCACTTTTTATTTTAGTATGAAATCTAATTTCAGGGTGAAAATGCAAATAGGCACACATAAAACAATCAATGTCATGGCTAAACAAGACTTCCTTTGCTTCCATTGGATTTGGTAGGGAGTTCATTGTTGGACCAGGCCTTCTCTGTAGAGTCATCTCTAACTTTTGCCTTTTTTCCTCCATTTGTTTGCTGAATTATTTCTTGTTGGCCTTTGGGCTCTGAGCACTTGACCAATGATAACGAGTACAAAGTGCGTGTGCTCAATCTCCTAAACATGGTAACATTGGTTTACACCTGACTGGCATATTTAATTTACTTAAAGGTCCCTTGTAGAGTTGTATACCATATACCAATGGCCTAAAAATTAAATGCTACTAGTGGTCCTTATTGTGCCACCCACTTAAGTAGCTCCTTTGCAGATGTCCCAGGCCTGCTATTGCATCTGAATACAATTTTAAACTGCCAATTCAACTTAACAATATATAGCACCTTTGCCAAGCCTTAAACTGCCCTTTTATTACATATACTTCACCCCTAATGTAGGTCCTAGGTACCCCATAGGGCATGTTACAATGTAGTTTGGAGGTTTGACATGTACTTTTAAGTTTTACATGTCCTGGTAGTGAAAAACTCTTAAGTTTGTTTTTCACTAATGTGAGGCCTATGTGTCATATCGAAAACAATGGGTTGCCTTATTACATTTAATCAGGGCTAAGGTTTGCTTGGGGACAGATACGCTTTTTATGTTTGGTTTCTATGTAACTGTAATTAAAAACCCTCTTTAATGAAGAAGTCAGATCTTAAATTACAATTTTGAAAATGCGACTTTTAGAAAGTTGCCATTTTCTTGTCCTTTACTATGCATGCAGCCTCCCCTGGGTCACGTTAATGGATGTAGTTGGCAGATAGACTTTGTGACACTAGAGGGGTTAGGTGTACCCGAATGGGCCATCTGCTCGCAGGATGGAGGGTGAAGCTGGGCACAGCCCCACTTGCAAATGAATAGCCGGTGCTCTGCCTTCACACAAAAGTATTGTCACCACTGCATTGTCTCTGTAGCCATCTTAGAGCTAGGGCAGGGGAGTTAGGAAATTCCAAGCACTTCAAAGAAATACATCTAGAAAATGTTACCACATCAAATAAGCCACCAGGTATTAAAATAGGGCCATCAGACCCACTTTTCAGTGCACGGGACAGACTCCTGCTGTAGCCTTTTGTGCACTCCAAAAGACTTCTTTGCTGCATCTGCAAGGACTGCTTTGCTACCTGGAACCTGCCTTGAACTCTCAAAGGCCTGCACTGCTGTTGAGCCCTGCTTCTCCTCCTGAACCCAGGACTACCAGAGTGACCTCAAAGGCCAGTTTGCTGGGTCATGTTCAGAGCCACAGGGACATAACAGGCTCAGACCATTTTGAACCCGCACCTGGACCCAGTCTGAGTGAGTACTACCCCCCTCAAGTGGTGCCCCTTCAGTTCTGGACCATGGGTGATGGGGAAAAACTTACCCAGTAGCCAAAATCCAAAACATAGGGCTTAAACGTCTTCTAGCTAAAAATTGCTCTGAGAAACAAAGAAAGACAGGGACCATCCTGCTTGTTGATCCGCCCAAGTTGCATTGCCGATCGGCCTGACTAAGCAGTAGCTCCCACTACGTTCTTCTCCACAGCATCAATTCCTTTTCAGCTGTCCTTTACCAAAGGATACTCTCATCTATAAGAGCCTCCTGCCTCATGCCACTAGAGATTTTTCCAAACTCAGAAATCTTCACCCCGACTTTTTCAGAGGCTCCCCAAAGATGACACTCCTTCCTCTGTCACTGCCTGCAGCCTTGCCCTGATGAACTTTACCTTCTCAGTACATTTTACTTGAAAATTTTAAGTCCAATGGGAAGCGCCAACCAGGCTCAATCTACTACTTGTATCCGACCCGCGATCCATAGTTGTTGGCCATATTTTTTTACTTTGAGACGGTCTTGCATGACTACTTGTCCACGGTTGGTGCATTTATTGTTTAAGTGCTAATCTTGACCTTAAACTACAGATATTCATGACTCCGGTGCTACTGATTAGATCTTTGTCATTGTAGTGTCAAATAAATTATTAAAATGTACTTTATTTTCCAAAATTTGTTTGGGATTTTTCATGTGTTGTGTTTTCACTTTATTATTGTTTGATTGCTGCATACATACTTTACACATTACCTCTATGTTAAGCCTGTCTTTTGTGCCAAGCTACTCAGGGTTAAGTCCAGGCTAGTTTGATGAATTTTTGAGGTTCACCCTGCTATGGATTGTACCTGTTGCTTGACCATGGCTGAAACCCCAGTCAACCAACAACCAAAATCTCTCACACTCATTTATTCATTTATAATCAAGCTTCTCTCTTTAAGAAATATTCCCAAATACCTCCATACATGGCAAATATAATTCATTTCAACTCTAGAATTTGTTAGTTCCCCAGTTGCTGTTAAAAAACAAAGACAAATGAAAACTGGTTGAAACCAAACATACTGCAGAGTGAACTGTATAGTTAATCCAACAGATGAATAGTTTCTTCCAGGCTTAAACCTCACAAAGATGTGAGCTGGGGAATGTGTTGCTAACAATGACATACAATGGCATTTTTCCTTGCCACCTTGCTGCAAGCAATGCTAGGGAATTATTGCTTTATGTGGAGGCACATACCACCCACAAATTAAGTAATAATTGCTCTTTTTCAAGCTGTGACCTGCTGATCATAAATATCTATTTCGTGGATAAAAACTCCACACTAAGGTTAGGAGAGCTATCTGGGGTATGCCATTGCTGGATTGAAAATTGCCTATCTGTCTAAATGTGGAATGGACCTCAGGTGACCTCACAAGTCACCCATATGAAATATAGGCATATTATTTACACCCTGCATGGAACAAGCATGATTTGCCAGCCAATCACAACAACTACTGGAAACTTTCGGGGTGTGCCTGCCAGTCTTGTGTACTTATTTTGTGCCTGGGACGATGCAGTATGGGATCTATTTTTTGCCCTGTCCTCTTTTTCTTCATCGGCTGATGGTGTTCCTTTTTTTATTACTCAGGGAGTGGTTGCGCCAGATCACAGTGCTTCTATGTCACTCGAGGGACGTGCAGGCACCAGTAAGCTTTTCATGTCTTGCATGGCTGATTGCTTGAAGTTTTTCCCGAGAGGAATGTGGCAGGGAGGAAGATTTGTGCTGTGGAGCTGGCGGCATCGTCGCGCAAACTGGCTCCTTGTTTTTGCTTAAACATGTTTTTTTTTTTGCTGTCACTCTGCCAGTCTCTACGCAAAAATAGACGGCTTTCCAAAATCACGAGGGCTTGAAAAAGTCCTCTGCGGTCCGAAGCAGAGATCCAAAAACATCAGTTTTGTATAGGATAGAAGAGAAGCCATGCTCCATTATCAGAGCTTTCCAGTTTTTCCCTAAAAGTGCCACTGGGATGCTTATAAGCCTATTGCTCTTAACAGTAGGATATTTGAAGTTTTTATTTGCCTATCACTCTTTAGGAGCTCTCGCCTGTGGCACAGGTCCATAATTAACAAGGTTTATTGCCTACATTTGTGAACAATAAGAATTACATATTTCTGGGAGAGCATACATCCATTTAAGAGTGGGAATAGCGGAGCGTGATCAGTGCTTGCATTGTTTGGTTCAATAGGCTGGTTTTATGGTTTTAAGGTCCTGGTCTAAACTCTTAGCTACTGATTTCAGGAAAGGGAGAATGAGGTGATCTAGAGTATTGAACAATGTCACTAGAACAGGGATACTCAAAGTACGGCCCGGGGGCCACATACGGCCATCCTGACCTTTACATGCGCCCCCTGGTCAACAGTGATGGAGCAGGGTTTTGAGAAAGTAAAACCTGCTCGGATTAAATCCTCCATAACATTTATTAACAGTGTACTGTGAAAAATAACGTACAAAAACATGAACACATGGGGAAATGCATTTGCGCATGCGTGCACTAATAATGGATTAATGCATGAAAGACCAGGCCGCAGTTGCGTTTGGCTTTTGAAAAAAAAAATAATGCTGCTTTTGCACACTTATGCTTTTGCTAGAAACATAATGTAGGATAGTGCAATGGTGGGTGGTGAACAGTGAGAAATATATTTCATGAAACTAATGATGTCTGTGTTTTATCCATCGTAGTGAAATAAGTTTGGGCCAGCATTCGTCCATGACTGTCATGGGTTAAAACAGAATACAAACAAATAAACTGAAAAATCGAGCTCTGAGAGAGAAATGGAGAAGGCAGAAGCTGATAACCTTCAAGAATCTTTGTGTGTCTGCCAAGTAACAAAAGGATGACCGAGGGATCGAGTGCAAAAGTACAAACTTCTTCCGCGGAAGCTGCAGTGGAAACGATGATAATGTAGAGACTTGCAACATGTTACTTATTGGAGAAAGTGTGTATTTAGGAGACGTGGTTAACGTAATGTGAGAGATGCAAACAAAGAACACAGTGAAAATGATGAACATGATTATGGTGGTGTAATAGAACACCCCCTAAACCAGCCAATGAGAGATTGAGTTTCTGAAAATGTATCAACAAATGTGGGTTGGACATGTAGGTTTTTAGGGTATAATTGAGGTGTCCTGGGGGGTGTTGGGTGTTGAGGTGGCGCGGTTCCTTGAAAACAATAATGCCATCAGTGTTGCGAGTTGGTTTCTGGGCCATGGCAATAAAAGCAAACAATGTGTTTTTCAATAAAAAAAATAAAACTTGTGCTTAAAACATCAGCTGTGTGCATAAATGAAGTTAGTTTCTAGTCTAACAGTGCTGAAAGTCATACACACTGACCTTGTGTATGCCTGAGCTCTACCTCAAACAAGGGCAGCATCCCGCAAGTGGAGTGCGTGCTCTGAAAATAAAAAGCAGCAATCGGAGAGGTGGTAGGGGGCGGGAAAAGACAGCACAGGGAGAGAAGAGTAATGTAAATTAAACAAAAGAGAACAAGCAGCACATGCGCCACTGCTTGTTCCCATGGCAGTACTCCATGACAGTTAACTTGTGAAAAAAAGTGGGACGTGTACCAACCATTAGCCATTTGCAGGCTATCATTTTTGCATGACACAGGCAACAGCCTATCCAAAGTGGTTAGAGGAGTCAGACCTCACAAAGTACATACAACAGATCACCTGACAGCTTGCCCTGTCTAGTCTTGACCTAAAAAATGTTAAATAAATAGCAAGCATTGATTTAAAGCAGTTAAAGAAAGGAAGTAACTAGGGCACATTGTACCCTTAACTTTGGGAAAACCTTCATTAACCTGAAGAACCATTTTATCTTACTCGATCAGATTATAGCAGTGCATTCAGTAGTACTTTTTTTAAAGTGATAGTTTTCAAACATGAATTTAGAAATGTTCATGCTTCCCCCATCCACACTGACAACAATGCCATTAGTGATTAAATTCAAAAACAGGAGAAGATTACAGCACACATGCTGAAGTCACATATCTCGAGGTCCTCTTATGTGTGATAGTGAAGAAAAAGGAGAGAAATCGAAATAAAACAATTGGCCAGGATCATGCAATTTGGTTAAGTGGAGAAGCCGGGGTTCATCCCATGTTTTCTGGTAACATATTGTGCAATACAATTAATCAGTATTTGTAGAGCGCACACTATCATCCCTAGGGGCATCTGGGCGCTGCAGCGTAATGTCTCCATCCAAAAGCCATCTCTTGAGCTTCTTTCTGAACTCTGCCAGGGAGGGAGTTGTTCAGAGGTGGAGGGGTAGAGTGTTCCAGCTCTTATCAGCAATGGAAGAGATGAAGCCACTAGATGTACATGCTTAGCTTCCCAAAACACCCCTCCTCCCCCTTCCACCTCCATGCTGGCATCAGTGCAGACCTTGGTCACACCAAAGACCACATTTTCCGGCCCCAGGAAAATGTTTGCGACTACCCATGAACTAAAGCAAGAGGGTTAGTAGAGAGCAACCTTTGGTGTATACGACGTGTATTCTGTCACCATTGCCATCTCTTTTCATTGGTACAGGCACAGCAATGACTGCTGACGGTCGCAAATGAAGCTAGCATCCAGGAATAGTTGCGGGGGTGAAAATGCAGTTTCCCATACCTTCCACTGAAATGCTGAGGAAGCTGCTGGATAGGCATCCGCTGGGTCTTTGGAATCCTGCACAGCAAAGATTTGCCGAGTCTGAATTTAAGAAAAGATTATTTGAGTTAGTCCGGGGGAAAATCTTCTGCTAGTGACAAAAGGGAAACACATCCCCAAATGAATGAGCAGTTTGGTTGCTCAAGTGTTTATCAAATTGAAAAACCTGTTCCAGGTTATGTAAAATCTTTTAACTTTATGGACTAGTTTAAGTTAGTTAACTTTAGCTAAAAAGAATTTTGTTTTTCCTTGCATATAAACTTCTGGTCTTGGGAACTACTGTAATAACCAAAATGAACTGTGCACTCATACACACTTCCACAAACAATCAAGGGGATGGTTCCGGTGGTGACTTGTGTGGCTTGCTGCAAGCATCCCACTGCACCCTGTGGAGATATAAAATGTTGTCCTGTCAAGGCTCAGGAGAGAGAATGTGGAATAACTCAAATGTGCAAAAGGAAACTGAAGCCACACCCCCTACTCAGGGAACATGGTGCAGATTGGCTCATTGAGGGTAAAATGTAGCACCGACTGCAGCTGAAGGGTGTCACATCCAAGTTTGACCAGTGAAAGAAGAGTTGAACATGTCTGCTTTATCTTGTGTCTTGGGCATTAGTGAAGAGAGCCTATAGGGTATCCTTCATGAGGTCATAAGACTCAGCACCTGCCTCATTCAGTGTCAGGAGCCTAGCCCTACACATTCCTGACAACAACTCCCAGAGGAGAGAGCCCCGATATATTTAGTCGAGTTGCCTCATTTTACAAGCCTGTCAACCATTTGGTGATATCATCCCTCTCTGTGTATTTGGGGACAATCCCTTTGGTTTTCTTTGGGTCGAAAGCTTCATCTTTCTCCCTAGTTATTGTTTTGCTACCACCAGAGATGAGTCCTAAGCCCATCTCAGCTCTTTTTTCTCAATACCTAAGAGTTTAGCCTCTAAGGCTTTTCTTTTGGCTAGTTGTTATAGATCAAAATCTTCACTTTCTAATTCTCATTTGGTACTGTCAGTACTCCCAGTGTTGCTTCTTGTAGTATTGCTGTTGGAAACATTGTCGATGTCATCCACTTCAGCATCCTTCACACCTTCTCTAAGATTGGTATCTTCCTTGGCCAGAGACCTAGCAATTTCTGTGAGCAGTCTTTGCAGATGTGCCTTCATGGGCCTAGGTTCCATGGTAAAGTTCCATGACTGGAAGTGGGACTTATGTTGAGACAACTTAAGGTTCCTGTAGGGCCAAAGTTTGAGTTCATCAGAAGGACCTACCTCAGACATCGTATTGTAGTAGTTGAGACCTTTTTAGTAAACTGCAAACAATTTTATTTATTTTCTAAAGGCCCAATTTACTTAAATACTTCTTGACTTCTAAACAGTTCTACTGTGGGACTTTACACAAGGCCATAACAGGTAAGTTTTAAACAATTTAGAACAATTTGAAATCGGAAAAAGTGTAGTAGGCTAAAGAACATTTTTAATTCCTTAGTGGAATCATTCATTAACCATGTGGTACAGCAGAGGTTAAGGTTTGTATCCCATCGCTGCCCCCAATGTAGGAAGCTGGCTCTTTATATGGTATACCAAATAGAGGTATTACTGTGCAAAGAGTCTAGGTATTTCCTCAATAGTGAACAGGGGCTTGCTCTTGCAATCTTTAGATTCTCTTCTAGGGGGTAGAGTAGTCGAGCAGCCTTAGGCTTATGACAGTGGAGTGTTAGATATTTGCTGCACAAACACAGTCAATAAATGATACACACGACTCAATTAGTAGATCCTCACCAATGCATAAAAATAACTCTTTTCTATATATAACTTTAGGCAACAAAATCATTAAAATCAGGTAAATACTTTTTAAAATAGCAGGATTGAAGAAAACAGGTTTTTGATACTTTAAATCGTTATTGAAGCACTTCACAGCAACTTAACAACGACTTATGGGATCCTTCCCTGGGTCTTAAGATGAGCATGGGGCAAGGGCCCAGGCAACGCCATTAGGTCACCCTGGGAGGCATTCGGGCATCTGGGTGCAGAGGTGTGCTTTTTGACTTCGGGTGATTTTAATACTTCAAATCTGAATTGAAGTTCTCAATCTTACTGTTAACCTGTGGAGGAAAAACATGTATTGAATTTGGGCACTCAACACCAACTTACAGGGCCAATCTTATGGACTTAAGGTGAGTATGGGGCAGTGTCAAGGCAGCACTAATAGTTCACTTTGGGCAACACTGGGGCGGCTGAGTGCAAAGGTGCGTTACAGCGTTGAGTGTCCCATTCAAGTCTAATGTGATCGTACAGTCGGAAAAGAGGCTGCAGACTCCAACTGGGGGACCAGTCATGCAGAACCAATATGGGGGCTCAACTCCTGCAATGCTCTGGGACATGAGAAGGTCGTAAGTCCTTTTCCACAGGTGCCAGGGCCAATGGGTGCAGAGTTGTCTCTGGGCATCAGAATTTTATTACCAGAGTTACTCACAGTAGAGGGGGCTTGCAAACAGAGGCAGCATCTAAAAATCCACAGTGGGCAAGTCCAAGGTGGGCTTTGTCACTAGAGGGCTGGGGTACCATGCTAGCACTGTTGGTCGACATCAGCTTGGGTTCAGAAGCACAAGCGCAGTGGTGTTTTGCGGTCTTGGATTTTTGAGGTCCAGAGCAATCACAGTCTTCTTTGGGGTGCCTGCCGGATGCAGGAAAGCAGCTGTGCTGCTCCATGGGAATTCTTGAGTCTTTATTGAAGGCCGGCAGACCTCCCAGGCTTTGGGGACACAAACATCTGTGGTGCAGTTTCGAGGGGGAACATGAGACAGGCCAGCAGGGCTGGTGCCAAGTCAATGGCTCTTCCTCAGTCTTCATCAGTCTTCTGATTTCGCAGCTCTTCAGTGCCCTTCATCGTGGGTCATAAGATCTCGGGACCACATTGACACTGTTGGCCCACTTCAGTTCGGACTAGGCAGCTAGCGTGCAGTGGTGCTTTCCATAGTCGAGTTTTTGCGGTCTTGGAGCTTCACATGTCCGGCTTTGGTTTCCACTGTTTCTGAATCTTTGGAGAACTTTTGACAGCCCTACCAGGCTTTGGAGGATCAGCAGCTTGCAGAGCGAGATGACTTTGGCACAATTTTCAAGAATAGGCAAACAGTCAAGCTGGGCTCTTGCTAACTCAGTTGCTTCTTTTACAAATCTTGCTTTCACTGCTCACTAGCCCTTCCTCTTCTGTTGGTCGGCGCAATCTGATTTCCTGGTGCCAGGGCTCCCATAAATAGAGAATTTTAAAGGGAGTTTTAGTTTTCAAAAATTGGGTTTCTTCTGGAAAATTGAAGTTGTTTGCCCACAGTGGAAAGTAGTATTAGATAGAAAAATGTGCATTTTCAGAAACTGGTGAATGATAATTCAAGCTGTGCTGGGGAGACGCACTGCTGTGGTTATGTCCTTTGTGCCACTGGGCATGTCAAGATTTGAATGTTACTTCACATGTCAAGGGGAGGCATTTAATATTTAAGAACTTTTTCCCAGCATTTCTGCTGGTAACCGCACTTGGTATACTTGGGTGGTAACTGCTGATAATCTTGCTTTGGATGGTCATAGTGTAGTCACTATTTTACAGGTATAACATTTGCTAGTAGCTTGTGAAGACTTTCCTTGAGCAGAACTAGCTCTCACTACAGAAACGTTTGGAGACCCCTGCACCAATCAAACTTTAGAGCAATTTGTATGATATATTTATAGCAACCTATGACTATTGAGCACCTCTGTTGCCTTAAGCCAAGTTGGCTAACATTAAAAGTTAGCCAACTTGGCTAGGGTGGGTCCGAAAATGAATCCCATTGAATCAGAGGTACCTTCACCTCAGAATCTTTGCAAAACTTTGCGAGTGACTGGAAAAAGGTCCAGGAGATGTTGATGGGGAACAAATAAAATATGAAGGAACAGATTGATCAACATATATGCCCTGAACCTAATTACACTGTTGGGAATATGGCTGGCTGTTTTCTCATTTTTTACCCTCTCGAAGGGAGGCATCCTAAACTTGGAGCACATAGTCTGGGGCCCTTTATAGTTACCAAGATTGCCAATCCATTTACTGTTTATTTACAGTTGTCTACATTCTGAAAGGTCCTTCCAGTTGTCCATGTCTCACAGTTCAAACCCTTTATTCCTGATCCTTCCGGTCATACTTTTTCCCCTCCATCTCTTATTCAAGTGGACGGAGTTCCAGAATTTGACGTTACTGACATTTGTGATTTCCACTATGACTATGTGTAGTATCCTGTTTTTGTAATTATCCTGTTATTTTCTTGCTAGCTGCTCAGCCAGTGTGAATATGCTGCGTTGGAACATTGGTGTGATGGACATGAATGGAATGTTTGGGTGCCTGTGAGGTGATCTGTGACAGTTGAAGTATGGGCTGAGCAGCAGGCAGGCTGCTCCTGGTGGGGTTGCTTCACATGAACTTTACAACTTATAACTAAGACTTAATAAATCAACTGAAACTAATCTTGGCTACTATACTTACTACATATATTTGGCGACGATTTAAGGAAAAAGAAACTCTGCGTGCTACAAAAGAAGTTACTGATGGAAGCAATTTTAAAGAAAACATATAGAAACTAAGGAACTAGCCTCAAGACTGAAGTACCAGGCCTGCCCGCCCCACCAGAGTACTTCACACCAGACGGCCACGACCTGGGTGTAGTTCATTTGTTTAAAGGACTTCTATTTGATTCAAATCTGACAACTTATAAGGGCTCAAGTACATCTACTTATCTGATCTAAGGAACAGTCACCACCACAGTATTTGCCTGCTCTGTGGTGTCAACTCTCATTGGTGATGTTTGAAAGTAAAGAAGTTTTACATCTACGGCTTTCTACTAACTCCTCAGTCATCGATTCATGTTCTCTCGAAGGGAGATTTCTGAACACTCTGGAGAAGGCGAGGGCTAGAATAGACCGTGCCGCCATTATGGCGGTCACACTAGTCCCTGGCCAGGAGTAGGGGGGGAGGCCGCGTCAGCAAATGACGCGGCGCTCCCTCCCCCCGCATCGACCAATGGGCGAGGCTGCCTCTGTGAACCGGAAGCACTTGGGTGCTTCCTGCTCGAAAATATCCAGCTTGCGCTCAGGTAGACGGGACTGATCTGGTCAGCCTGGGCGCCCTCCTTAAAAGGGGGCTGTGGGGAGCAGAACAGGCTCTTGTTCTTGCTCCCCACAGGAACATCCACCGGGCCGGCTGCGGGCCCGTAATCTGTTTTTCTTTTCTTTTATAGGTTTCCAAGCTCACGTCGAGGGAAGTGGAGTCGAGGAGGCAGAAGTTTGTCGTGACCAAGGAGCATCTCTCTCTTTTGTTTTCGCCCCCTTGCAGGTCCAGAGTTGTCGCGTCACGTTGCCGGGACGGGAGGGAGCATGTTGGCACCGTAACCTCCCTGCACACTGCTGGTAGTAAACGCGGGAGCGGGGGGACCCGTTTTCAAGCCTCCGCAACCTCTGCATGCTTCGGTGTGGCATCGCTGCTGGTTTTGGCGCGTCGGCGCTGGAAGTCGGTGTTCGGTTCCAGGTGTCCGTCTGGTTTTCAAGAAGATTTGGCGGAGTCAGCGAGGTCTGGAAAGCATTGCGCAGGATCGCTATCTGCCCGCTCTGAGTGCGGTAAGCCAACAGTAAAGGGGGAGCTGACAATCTTAGCGGGCGTGGCGAGGGGCGTTTGCAGAGGCACTATAGATCGGGCCAGTACTTTCAACGCACGTTTTCTCAGTCTAAAGTGTATTTCCTCCAGTAAAGTTGGGAAATACTTTTTGCGGTTATCATTCTTAGTGCCTTACTCTGAAGATTAGGTATTCAATCCTTGGTCTTTCAATGTCAATGTCTGCTCAGTCTAAAGTGTAGGCACATGGCAGCCCCTAGTCTTTCAATGCACTGTTTGCTCAGTCTAAAGTGTAGGCAGTGGTAGTTCATTCAGTAAGGTTGGGAAATAATTTTTCGGTTACCATTTTGACTCTTGCTGTGAAGATTAGGTATTCAATACTTGGTCTGTCAATGTCAATGTTTGCTCAGTCTAAAGTTTAGGCAAATGGTATTTCTTTCAGTACGGTGGGGAAATATTTCAGAGTGCTGTGCCCAGGGTGAGTGTTGCTGGGGGTCTGCAGCGCGGTAATTTGGAGAGCGCTAAGAGTTAAAAGCGCAAGCGCTTCCCTGGCAGCACGTGAGCAACTTATAATCAGACTAAAGTGTGATTGCCCCAAGGCCAGGGTGCAGGGGCTAACAGAGTTTAGAAGTTGTTGGGTAACAAACAGGTAGGGCTTCGCACAGCGAAACCGGTTTTATTTGTTGTTTCCACAGCCAAAGCACGCATTCCGGGGAGGACAAGACGATGCCTGGATAAAAAGGCCGCTGGTGGTCATTGGAGGAACTTGCTTGGGCGGCACCGGCTACCCAGCATCTTATTGCTTCTGGGAGCCACAGAGGGTTTGAGTGGGTGGCTCACCTGAGCCTACTGGGTTAGCCAGTAGGTCGTGGCTCTGGTTGCATGGGTGCAAGGGTTGGCTGGGGGCTGCTGCTTCGTGAAGGTAAGAGGTGACACTGTCACCTATCTGGGGCTGTGGTTTACGCGTGCAAGCAGGTCCCATATAATTTTGCATCTTTCGCCATGGCCCCTTCGGTTCGGCGGAACAAGAAGCGATCACGCACGGACGTTTTGCTGGAGGCTTTAATGCAGCAAGTCCAGGTCATGGGGCAGACCCTCAACAGGTTACAGGATAAGGTGGAGGGTCCAGAGGTGCCAGAAAGGCGGCCTATTGTCCCATCAAAAACCTACTCCCCGCCACCACCAAATAGGAACAGGCACAGGCCTTGTGGGAGAGGGGCAGGGGTGACTCCAAGAACTGCGCCTGCACCCACGCCAAGCCCTTAGGGCGAGGGGGGCTCAGGTGATGCAGTCCCACCTGCAGACACGCAGGGCCCCTCGGGCGAAGGGAGCCCAAGTGGTGCAGTCCCCGTGGGGCCCATTGAGGACCGGACTGTTGTCCCTGCCCTACCCCTTGGGGATGGGACAGGGGGAGCCACGCCGGCTCAGCCTGACATAGCCGCCAACCTGGTGGTAGTACTCCCTTGGCTGGAGATGGTGGGGAACTGGTCTCACGCCGCAGGGGCGATGTCCGGGGGGGGGGCGAAGCCATTGAAAGGGTGAAGAAATTGATGGCTGAGCTAGGAAAGGGCAGGCCAAGTGAGGTGCCTGCAATACCGGCAGGGGGTGCAACACCCGTTGCCACAGCACCGGTCCCCAGTGGCAAAGGTGTCCTGGTAACAGTCAACGACGCGAAGAACACAGAGGTGGGCAAGACGGCTGATGTGGCAGCACCAGCAGGTACATGGGCAACACTGCCTCCACTAGGCTTGGGAGAGATGCGCTCCGGGGATTTGGAAGGGAGATATATTTTAGCATGTTTTCCCTCTTGATAGACGAGGCAGAAAGGGAAGAGGCTAAGAAGAACAAGGAATGGACACATTACAAAGAATGGTCAAACATAGTCCTGAAATATAGAGTAGAGGAGAATTTGGCCAATTGGATACAGGGCTTCAATATATTCATGGCCATCATGTTAGAGCGCTTCCCAGAGGTTGGATCTGAGATGGCATGTTATCAGAATAGGATCACCGTCGCCCATGCTACACAGGGAGGTGATGGGTGGAAAGACTATGATAAAGAGTTTAGGAGGGCAAAAGCACAGGATCCAACTCTAAGATGGAGCCAGACCGACATGTTTATTCATTTGAGACATTTGGTACAGGGATCAGCTGATAATGGGCGGGGGCAGGTACCTGACAACGTTCGGTCCCAGCCCTTTAAAGCAGGCCCCACCGGTAACACGGGGGTGGTCACGGGGAAGGCAGGGAACACTGGAAATAAAGGCATCTGTTTTGATTTTAACAAGAGAACTTGCAGTAGAGCGCCAGGCACATGTAGGTGCAAGCATTCCTGTGGTTACTGTGGTAACACATCCCATCCCAAATCCAGGTGTCACAAAAAATCCAGGGTCAAAGGGGTCAAGAAGCAAGAATAGCAATGTACTTCTAGGAAAGGCTAGATCCCCAGTTAACGTTAGCGCTATGATACCTTGGTTAGAATCATGCTATTGCCCCAAAGCTGCCAGGATGATCAGGGCGGGGTTTGTTGGTTTCAGGATACCAGCCCAGGGCTACAATGGGGTGGCACACTACCGGAACCAGCTTTCAGTTAGGTCCAATGTAGACATAGCAACAGCAAAAATCCTCAAGGAAGTAAGCCTGGGTAGGGTGGCGGGCCTTTTGATGACGTCCCAATGAAGGATTTTGTCTGTTCACCTCTAGGGGTAGTACCTAAGAAAGCGCCAGGCGAATTTAGACTGATACACAATCTTTCTGCACCAAGGGGCAGTTCAGTGCCATCTCTGACGCACTTTGTAGTGTGAAATATGCATCGTTTGACCAAGCGGTTGACATGCTCAGGTCGCATGGTCAGGGAGCTTTTCTAGCAAAGGCTGACATTGAGTCTTCATTTAGATTGCTACCGGTCCACCCTGCAGACTTTCACTTACTGGGTTTCCAAATTCAGGGAAAGTACTACGTAGACAAATGTATGCCAATGGGTTGCTCGGTGTCCTGCGCCTACTTTGAGAAGTTTAGCTCATTTTTATAATAGGCATTCAGGAGGGAGTCGGGCATCAATGGGTGCTACATTACCTGGATGATTTTCTTTTTCTGGGGGCACCAGACACTGGGGAATGCGGGGCAGCATTGTCAAAGTTTCGCACCTTGATGCAAGAGTTCGGTGTGCCCCTGGCACACAGTAAGACAGAGGGACCAAGCACAGAAAATGAATTCCTGGGGATTGAACTAGATTCTGTCCAAGGGGTCTCGAGATTACCAGCTGACAAAGTCAAAGTTTTCAGGGTGGTATTGCAACACTGCCTCAACAAAGATAAGGTTACGCTGCACCAGTTACAGCAGATGGTAGGGCAATTGAATTTCGCACTACGCATAATCCCAATGGTGCGCTCATTTTCTCGCACCATCGGACATGCAATGTCAGGCCTCAGGGAGAAGCATCATCAAACCAGGCTGTCCGGCGAAGTCAGGCAGGACATGTTGATTTGGAAAGCATTCTTGAGTGACTTCAATGGGAGAGTGGTGTGGCCCAGCCCACCTAGGTCCAGCCCGGAGCTGGGCCTAATGACTGATGCTGCAGGTAGCGAGGGATTCGGGGCCATCCTGGGTAGCTCAGCGATGGCCAGATTGGTGGAGGGAATCTGGGCTCACCACTAACATAAGCTTCTTAGAGCTTTTTCCAATTCTAGTGACGCTGACTGTATGGGTGGAGGAACTAAAAAAACAGTCTGTAATATTCTGGTCCGACAACAAGTCAGTAGTAGAATGCATAAATAGCCAAACGGCTAAATGCGGCATGATGCTGCGTTTGTTGAAGGAGATTGTGTTGCAATGCATGAAATTTAATGTCCTTTTTAAAGCTAAACAAGTGCCCGGTATTCTGAACCACGTGGCTGATGCATTGTCTCGTTTTAAAATGCAGGCATTCAGGTCACACATCCCAGAGCCATATCATTTTTGCAAAGATAAATGGAAGAGGGGATCCCAGAAGGAACTTCGTGGTACGCCAGGCACTGAAAGGATGGCAACGCTTGCAGGGAGGGAAGCCGGATGTCAGGAGACCCATAGGTTTAGAAATACTAGGGAAATTAGTGGGGGCACTGCCGCAGGTTTGCACTTCCCCAGGCGAAGTGGTCCTGTTTCAAGCAGCATTCTGCCTTGCATTTTACGGCGCATTTAGGGTAGGCGAGCTAGTCGCAAAGAATAAGAAAGACTGGCTGGGGGGCCTACAGATAGGACACGTTAAGATAAAGAAGGATTCAGTGCTGATTTCCATCCTAAAGTCAAAAAACGATCAAGATGGTAGGGGAGAGAGCATAGTATTACACAGGGCGGGGGACACTTCATGCTGCCCTGTCTACAGGCTTGAGGCCTTTACGGCCCAACGGGCACAAAACACGAGAGGGCTCACTTCATACATGGGGACAGGTCACCACTCACGGTGTTCCAGTTCAGGAGAGTCATGTTCCTGGCATTGAAGAATGCCGGGCTAGACACTGCCGACTTTGGGACTCATTTGTTCAGGATAGGGGCCGCCACTGAAGCAGCAGCAAGAGGGCTCGGGGACGAGCGTCTCAAAAGGATCGGTGTTAGACCTGGCACCTTGGCGTGAGTCTCCCTTCCACTTTTTGTTTCTGTGCCTCATGTGTTTTACTGGTGTTAGCTGCTCAGAGCGCGGTGCCACTGCCAACCAGTGCCACAGTGCAAGTGCTCCCTGTATAAAATATATATGATGGTTGGATTCCATAATTGGCTTATTTGGTTTACTATCAGACCCCAGTAAAGTGCACCAGGAGTGCCCAGGGCTTGTAAATCCAAATGCTGCTAGTGGGCTTGCAGCACTGGTTGTGCCACCCACAGAAGCAGCCTTGTAAAATGTGTCTAAGGTCTGCCATTGCAGAACCTGCATGCAGTCTGGTACTGTCATGCTGACAAGTGCACCCACTTGCCAGTCCCTAAACCTTCCCTTTTCTTCATGTGAGTCACCCCTATGGTAGGCCCAAGGGCAGGGTGCATTGAAAGCATAAGGTAGGACAAGCCCTGATGTGTGTGGCATGTCCTAATAGTGAATTACAGCCATTTTCATTTTTCACTATTGCAAGGCTACCTGTTCTCATAGGCCAGAATGGGCTGTTAGAATTGTTACATTCTATGATCCTAACAGACCCAGGGAACATGGTAGAAATTCGAGTTTAGTATACCTGAACTCTGAATAATAAAATACATATTTTAGTAAAGTTTATTTTAATATTCTGGGTTTTTAAATACCACTTTTAGAAAGCTGGTATTTGCTTGCCTAACCATTTTATCCCGCCTCTGCTATGATGTGTATCTGCTGTCTGGTTTCTGTGAGTGACAGGGCTGGGGAATTCCAGAGGGCAGGGCTAGGTAGCCTGGTGGTGAATAGAGAGATTGACATCCAGATGGGTGGGAGGAGTGCACCTGGACTTTGAATAGGGCTGTGCTCTGCCACCACAATGCTGGCTCCACCTCCTGTGGAGCGGCTGATGTCTCTGCCCTGCACCCTGAATGGAAAGTCAGAGACATGTCAACAAAGTGCTCAGGAACTGGTTCTGGCTGGGCAAAGGCCCCTCTACCCCAGAGGAACAAAGGATTTAGGGGTATAAGTATTGGGACCCTGCTCCCAAGAAATTAGATCCTGCTTGACAAGAAGAACCTCTGCCTGAGGAGAAGGAACTGGGAAAGCTGTAAGGAGGGGTACTGTCCCTGACCTGGGGGATTGGCCTGCAGTGGTTGCCTTGCTGCTGAAGGAGAGGAGAAAGACTACAAAAGACTTTATTTCAACTTGTGCTCAAAAAGATCTCCAAGGGCCTGAGTAGAGCTGGCCTCCTGTTAAGAAGTCCCAGGAACAAAAGGACTTCACCCCAGCTTCCCCCTGAACTCTGCTGTGTGAGTTCTGCCTTCCTAGATTGCTGGAACCAGTTGTGGGGCCTCTGGAAGTTGTGCCTGCTGTTGGGAAGCTGGCCAAGAAGAAAGAAATCAAAGACCTCCACTTTTTCACACACAGCTGGCTTAGCGAGAAAATTTCCGTCGCACCGCTCGTTAGCGTGCAGAATTTTATCGCTGAGGACATCGACGCAGATCCTGCTGCCGCTGAGCCCGATCAGCGCTGGGAAAATCATCGCCCCGCTCGTTAGCAGGCCGAATTTGATCGCTGCCAGCCCAGATCCCCGCTCCGCCTATTAGCGGGCAGAATTCTATCACTGCGAACTTCGTCGCAGAGCCTGCCGCTGCTGTGTGAAATCGTCGCAGAACAAGCCAAGATCATCGCACCGCTCGTAAGTGTGAGGAATTTTATCGCTGCGAATATCGTCGCAGACCCACCCAAGATAATCGTTGGTGAAATTGTCGCCCCGCTCGTTAGCGGGCCGAATTTTGTCGCATCGTGCCTTAGCGAGTACATTTCTACCGGATAAGCTACGCCTTGATTTTCAACGCTGGAGCACCGCTAAGAACTTTTATCGCATCACCAGGTACTGTGGGTTAAAACTGACGCCAAGGTGAATGATTTTGTCGCTAACATAAGAACTCTTTCTGAAATCATATTCTTGAACTGTGTATGTCATTTTTGTCGTTATTTGGTCTTGTGCTAAGTCCTTATACAAAAAATCACTATTTTTGATATAAATCTAGTGTGTGTCCATTTGTGGTGTTGTCACTGAGTTACTGTATATGGTCACAAATGCTTAATCTCTAACGCTCTGAGATAAGTCTTGTCTGCTCGCGCCAAGCTACCTAGAGGGTGAGCAGGGGTTATTGTAGGAGTGTACCCCCTTACCCTGACTAGAGGAGAGGGTCCCTGCTTGTCACAAGTACCTACCTGTGCCAACCAGAGATCCCCAATTCTAACATTGGTGGTCAGCGGTGAGGATCCTGAATTTGCATTTGTGATTCATGTACAGTGATTGGTGAACACCACTTAGTGAGTTCAGACCATAACTCAGCAACATACTTTTTGATTTTTTTGTTTGCCAAGAAATCTCCATTTTTTTAAAGTCATGCCTGGTTCAGTCAGTGGGGAGAGGGCAGCATCTATAGTCTCTGACATTGAAGGAGTAGAATGGGAAGAGGAAAAACTAGAGGACTACACATTAGCCCAGCTGAAGGGCTTCTGCAAAAAGTTTGGAGTTTCCCAGTCTGGGTGCAGAAACAAGTCCCAATTCCACAAGGCGCTGAGGGCCTGGATTGAGTCAAGGTCACCTGAGGATGTGGTGGTAATTGAACAAGCAGAAAGCGTCCATAGCTTTGGCAGAGGCCTGTCACCAGAACAGTTGGCAGACAGGAAAGAAACCAGGATGCATGAAATGGAGATGGCAAAGTTCAAATTGGGCAACTGGAGATGGAAAGCAAAAAGTTGGCTCTGGAAGAGAGAAAAATCCAAATGGAGCATGAAATGAAGTTGAGGGAATTGGATCTAAAGGCTAAGCGTTTAGAGCTTACTCCCTCTGGTGGCAGCACACCACCAGTGAAGGTAGAATTAAGAGTGTACATACCAAACGAGGTGGTGAAAGAATTTTTTAAGAATGATGACAGAGGGCAGTGGTTCAAGGCCTATGAGGTAGCCATGTCTTCCCACCGGGTCCCTGAGAAAGATTGGGGAGCGGGGTTGTGGGGGCGGTTCCTGAGTGAGGGGCGGGACACACTGCTAGATTTACCCTCAGATGTTCATAATTCTTATCCACACATGAAGGATGCTTTGATGACCAGATATGGGTTAACTCCTGAGTTGTATAGGCAAAGGTTCAGGGGTTGCACAAAGATTCCTGGAAGTACGTATGTTGAGTATGTAACTTTTTTCTGCAGAGCATTGGATGGTTGGGTGAAGGGTAGCAAGGTTGATGATTTTCAAGGGCTTCTTGATTTAATTGCATGGGAACACTTGTCCAGTAACTGTTTTTCTGAGCTACGCCAGCACCTGATTGATAGTAGGCTGACTAACCCTAGGAAGCTTGCTGAGGAGGCGGACCGCTGGGTCAGTACCAGGGTCCACAAGGGTCCCATGGGAGACTCCGCCAAAGGTGGGCAGGGTCCCCGGCAGAAGAGGGGGGGACAGGGGTAAACAGAGGGAGTTCCCAAGAAGGCCTCAAAGTAATCCACAAGGGAACCAAGGGAAAGGTTCTCAGCCACCCCCACCCCCGAAGGTGACCGGGGCCCGACAGGTCTCCCTGTTAAAAAGGGGCCCCAAGGTGCTACAAGTGTAGTAGCCTGGGTCATTTTGCCTCTGATCTAAAGTGTCCCCTGTTTGGTAAACCAGCACCCACTGGTGCTCCACCCTGGCAGATGGCAAGTGTAGCCTTGGGGGAGGAGAGGGAAGTCCAAGGTGGGTGGGGTTCTGTAGAAATGTCCCTTGTCTCTTTAGGAGACCGTGAGGTGGTCCCTGAAAACCACCTGCCCAATAACATTAAGAAATATGGGCAGTGGGTGACCATCAATGGCCAAAGGGTGGGGGCTCTTAGGGATACAGGAGCCAGTGTGACAGCTGTCAAGTGTCACCTGGTGTCCCAAGAGCAGGTTGTCCCACATGCATTCTGCCGAGTGAACGCCGGCAACACTGAGAGTCAGTGTCCAATGGCTCAGGTTCCCTTTGAGTGGGGGGGGGTCTCTGGCACTCTTCAAGTAGCTTTGAGAACCACCATGCCTGTTGACTGTTTGTTGGGGAACGATTTGGAGAGCTCACCGTGGGAAAAGGTGGAGAAGAGTGCTCACCTGAGGATGGTGGGCCTGCCTGACTGGGCGTGCGTGACCACCCGGTCAATGGTAGCCAGTAGGGGTGCTCAAGAGGTCCTGGAGCCTGAGAGGGAGGCCCAGGGACCAGCCTTAGAGAGAAGAGGCAGGGGGCGTGGGAAAATGGCCCCTGTCGTTCCCACAGTCCAGGAGGATGCAGACCTTGAGGGGGATGCCCTGGAGCCTACAGGGTAACAGATAGCTGAACTGGGGGACCTGCCTGAGCTGACCCATTGGCAGCAGGAAGGAGGCCCCTCCAGGGAAGAATTCTGCAGAGGGCAGAAAGAGTGTCCTTCTCTCGCAGGTCTGCGGCAGCAGGCTCCAGACCAGGCCAACGGTGGTCAGTCTGGAACACATTTCATTTACTGGGAGAATGACCTCCTATATTCAGAGCCTAAGGTTGCTGAGCCTGGGTCAGCCCGTGCGCTGGTGGTACCCCAGAGCTTCAGAGCCTTACTACTGGGGCTGGCTCACGATGTGCCATTGGCAGGACATTTGGGGCAGGACAAGTCCTTTGAAAGGCTTGTCACCCACTTTTATTGGCCTCAAATGCACAGGAGTTCAAACACTCACTGCAGGACCTGTCAGACTTGCCAGGCAAGTGGAACGAGTGGGAGGAAGCAGAAGGCTCCTCTCCAGCCATTCCCTGTGGTCAGTACCCTATTCCAGCGAGTGGGGATAGACGTTGTAGGGCCCCTGGACCCCAGGACAGCCATGGGCAACAGGTTTATCCTGGTCCTGGTGGACCATGCCACCCGGTACCCTGAAGCCATCCCTCTGAGGACAGTGACGGCCCCCATGGTGGGATGTGCACTGATGGGAATTTTCTCCAGAGTGGGATTCCCTCTAGAGGTGGTGTCTGACCGGTGTCCCAATTTCATATCCAAGTATATCAAATCCCTTTCGCAAGAGTGTGGTGTAACCTACAAGTTCACCACACCTTACCACCCCCAAGGAAATGGGTTGGTTGAGAGATACAACCGTACCCTCAAAGGCATGATAATGGGTCTGGAAGAACCCATGAGGCGTAAGTGGGATGTCCTCTTACCATGCCTGCTCTTTGCTTACCGCGAGGTGCCACAGAAGTCTCTAGGGTTCAGCCCCTTTGAGCTCCTTTATGGCCACCCAGTGAGAGGACCTCTAAGTCTGGTCAAAGAAGGCTGGAAGCAATCTCCCAGGAAACCTCCCCAGAATGTATATAGCTACATGCTGGCCTTCAGGAACCAGACTAGGCATTTCAGGCAACTTGCTGAGGCAAATCTGGAAGCCAGCCAGGAGGAGATGAAGCGGTGGTACGACCAGAATGCCACTCTGGAAGAGCTTCAGCCTGGACAGAAGGTGTGGGTCTTGGCCCCAGTGGAGCCTTGTGCGCTCCAGGATAAGTGGACCGGCCCCTTTGAGGTTGTGGAGCACAAGAGTCCTGTTACCTATTTGGTGGACTTGCGGTCTCCCAGGAACCCCTTGAGGGTCCTACATGTCAACCGTCTTAAGCCCCACTTGGAGAGGTCTGAAGTGGGCATGCTCTAGGCAACAGATGATGGAACGGAGGAGGAGACTGAGCCTCTTCCTGACCTCCTGGCAGCCACAGAACAGGAAGGGGCAGTGGATGGAGTTCACCTCTCTCCGACCCTGACCCCTGAGCACCAGAATGACTGCCACAAGTTGCTGGGACAGTTTTCAGATCTGTTCTCCCTGTTTCCTAGTATCACAGATTGGTGCGATCATGATGTGGATACAGGAGACAGCTTACCTGTGAGGCACAAGGCTTACAGAGTAACTGACAGGGTCAGGGCTTGCATCAAAGAGGAGGTCTCAAAGATGCTTGCACTTGGGGTGGTTGAGTCCTCCAGCAGTCCTTGGGCCAGCCCAGTGGTCTTGGTCTCAAAGGCTGCAGCGCCGGGTGCCACACCCGAACTCCGGTTCTGTGTGGACTACAGAGGACTCAATTCAGTCACGAAGACTGACGCGCACCCCATCCCCAGAGCTGATGAGCTCATTGATCGGTTAGGGGCTGCTCGGTACCTCAGCACGTTTGACTTGACGTCTGGGTACTGGCAGATCGCCTTGACTGATGGGGCCAAAGAGAGGTCAGCAGATAGGCATTTCCAGTTCCGGGTTATGCCATTTAGGATGAAGAATGCCCCTGCCACCTTTCAGAGGTTGGTTAACCAGGTGTTGGTTGGGCTGGATGAGTTCAGCCTACCTGGATGACATCGCAGTGTTCAGTGTCACTTGGGAAGAACATCTGCGCCACAGTCTGGGAAGTGTTGTTGGCACTGCGCAAGGCAGGCCTCACGATCAAGGCAAGCAAGTGCCAGATCGGGCAGGGTTTGGTGGTGTACTTGGGACACCTAGTTGGGAGCGGCCAGGTGGCGCCCCTTCAACCCAAGATTGAAACCATCCTGGCTTGGGAACCCCCCAAAACCCAGACAGAGGTGAGAGCCTTATTAGGACTCACAGGGTACTACATGAGGTTTGTCAAGGGGTATGGCAAAATTGTTGCACCCTTGACAGAGCTGACTTTCAAGAAGCAGCCAAGGAAAGTGATTTGGACTGACACCTGTCAGAAAGCTTTTGAGGCCCTGAAAACTGCCATGTGCACGGCGCCCGTGCTCCTGGCCCCCAACTTCTCCAAAGAGTCCATTGTGCAAACAGACGCTTCAGAGCATGTTGTAGGGGCTGTTCTCTCACAGATTACTGAGGAGGGCTTTGACAAACCTGTAGCCTTCATCAGTAGGAGGTTACTTCCATGAGAACAGAGGTGGAGTGCAATTGAGCGTGAGGCATTTGCTGTGGTCTGGGCACTGAAGAAGCTAAGACCCTACCTGTTTGGGACTCATTTCCGGGTTCAGACAGACCACAGGCCCCTCAGATGGTTGATGCAGATGAGGGGTGAGAATCCAAAGCTGTTGAGGTGGTACATTTCCCTACAGAGTATGGATTTCATGGTGGAACATCGCCCTGGTACAGATCACGCCAATGCTGACGGTCTGTCCAGATGTTTCCGCCTTAGTGATGAGGAACTCCCTGGGGTAGGGTAGTACTCCCCACATTTCAGCTGGAGGGGACACGGGTTAGACCTGGCACCTTGGCGTGAGTCTCCCTTCCACTTTTTGTTGCTGTGCCTCATGTGTTTTACTGGTGTTAGCTGCTCAGAGCACTGTGCCACTGCCAACCAGTGCCACAGTGCAAGTGCTCCCAGTATAAAATGTATATGATGGTTGGTTTCCATGATTGGCTTATTTGGTTTACTATCAGACCCCAGTAAAGTGCACCAGGAGTGCCCAGGGCTTGTAAATCCAAATGCTGCTCGTGGGCTTGCAGCACTGGTTGTGCCACCCACAGAAGCAGCCTTGTAAAATGTGTCTAAGGTCTGCCATTGCAGAACCTGCGTGCAGTCTGGTACTGTCATTCTGACTGGGCAAGCGCACCCACTTGCCAGTCCCTAAACCTTCCCTTTACTTCATGTGAGTCACCCCTATGGTAGGACCAAGGGCAGGGTGCATTGAAAGCATAAGGTAGGACAAGCCCTGATGTGTGTGGCATGTCCTAATAGTGAATTACAGCCATTTTCATTTTTCACTATTGCAAGGCTACCTGTTCTGCCTTCCTGGAGTGCTGGAACCAGTTGTGGGGCCTCTGGAAGTTGTGCCTGCTGTTGGGAAGCTGGCCAAGAAGAAAGAAATCAAAGATTTCCACTTTTTCACGCACAGCCGGCTTAGCAAGAAAATTTCCGTCGCACCGCTCGTTAGCGTGCAGAATTTTATCGCTGAGGACATCGTCGCAGATCCTGCTGCCGCTGAGCCAGATCAGCACTGGGAAAATCGTCGCTCCGCTCGTTAGCGGGCCGAATCTGATCGCTGCCAGCCCAGATCCCCGCTCCGCCTGTTAGCGGGCAGAATTCTATTGCTGCGAACATCGTCGCAGAGCCTGCTGCCGCTGAGCCAGATCAGCGCTGGAAAAATCGTCGCCCCGCTCGTCAGCGGGCCGAATTTGATCGCTGCGGACATCGCCGTAGAGCCAGCCAAGATCCACACTGCGCCTGTTAGCGGGAAGAATTCTATCGCTGCGAACTTCGTCGCAGAGCCTGCCGCTGCTGTGTGAAATCGTCGCAGAACAAGCCAAGATCATCGCACCACTCATTAGCGTGAGGAATTTTATCGCTGCGAATATTGTCGCAGACCCACCCAAGATAATCGCTGGTGAAATTGTCGCCCCGCTCGTTAGCAGGCCGAATTTTGTCGCATCGTGCCTTAGCAAGTAAATTTCTACCGGATAAGCTACGCTTGATTTTCAACACTGGAGCGCCGCTAAGAACTTTTATCGCATCACCAGGTACTGCGAGTTAAAACTGACGCTAAGGTGAATGATTTTGTCGCTAACCTAAGAACTCTTTCTGAAATCATATTCTTGAACTGTGTATGTCATTTTTGTCGCTATTTGGTCTTGTGCTAAGTCCTTATATAAAAAATCACTATTTTTGATATAAATCTAAATGTGGTGTCCATTTGTGGTGTTGTCACTGAGTTACTGTATATGGTCACAAATGCTTAACCTATAACGCTCTGAGATAAGTCTTGTATGCTCGTGCCAAGCTACCTAGAGGGTGAGCAGGGGTTATTGTAGGAGTGTACCCCCTGACCCTGACTAGAGGAGAGGGTCCCTGCTTGTCACAAGTACCTACCTGTGCCAACCAGAGATCCCCAATTCTAACAATCGGTAGGTGGTCCTCTAACTGTTACAAGAGATATGTGGAGCTGCACATGCTCTAGCACGGTGTGACTGTCTGTTTTAAGTGCGCAATGTTTTTTTCCCCCTTCTTCCTGTGACTCAGAGAGAGGGGTAAATTTCACTTCAGATAGTGCTAGGTGCAGTTTTTGTGGTAGTTGTGTGTTGCATGCCAGCGTGGCAAGGCATTTACCTAGGCTCTCTTGTTTCCACGTCATTCGCAGTTTCTTCATCCTGTGACTCAGGGGGGAAGCCTGCACTCGTTCGCACTCACAAACCACAGGACCAAATAGAAGAGCGTCGGACGATGAGCTTCGGGCAAGCAACAGAAATGTTGGCGCAAGTTCACTCTTCGCACCAGGAAGATCAACATGTTTGGGTGATAGGGCACTCATATGTTCGCCGTTTGAAGAATTTCTTTTCAGGGCCTGTCAGGACTAGGGCCCATCAACTAGGGATAAGGTTATCATTTATCAGACAGGGTGGCTTGTGCGTAGGTCAATTCAGGGAGTTGGTGAACCAAGCTTTGAAAGCAAGTACGGGACCACCGGCGATCTGGATCCTGCACCTGGGGGGTAATGACTTGGCCCGATTAAGCAGGAGAGTGCTAGTGGAAGATCTGCTCCCAGAAGTGGGGTGGCTAGCGAAGCAGTGTCCTCAGTCGATAATAGCATGGTCGCACATGATCCCCAGGTTCCAATGGGGGGGGTGAGTCAGTTAGAGCGTTGAATTATGCGGTAAAGCGGATCAACAATAAATTTGATAAGTTATTCAGGACCCCTAGATTAAGGTCCATAGGACACAGATACATCAAGGGGGAACGGTTTTTTCTGCAGGACGGGGTGCACCTCTCACATAAAGGGAATCAGGCTTTCATGGAGGACATCCTAGCTTGGGTGGAGAGTATGAGGCGCAGTACATGACCTTCCTAGTGAGTGAGGGGGAGACCAGGTAGTCGGGCAACTACTCTGGCCTGCAGCGGTAAGGTCATGATTGGTAAGCATAGTCTTCGGTCCTTAGCGGTCAGCACCATGTAACTCCAGGGGTAGTGACAGCTGGTAAGTAGGCTGTCGGGGTGCAGGGGCCGGGGGAGTCATCCTTCCCAGTGGGCCTGGGGCCACCCCCGCACGCGCATGCGCATCAAGACACCAGTATGCAGAAGTCTGCAGCCACCCGTAATGGAGTTTAAGGCACAGGGTGTAGGGGGGGCCAGGGGAAAATATCCACCTGATAAGCTGTATCCCCCTGCGCAACCTTATTCCAGGGGTAGTATTTGGTAGTACACTGGGACCGGGGGAGCTGACAGTCATTGACTTTGCCGTAGGCTCTAGATGGGACACGCAGAAAGTAAATACATGCATTGATAGATTTACGGTAGGAGTGTCTTGTGTATTGGACTGTGTTAAGGATAGCCCTGGAATATCTGTCTATCAAATGTATCTATACTTTCTGCGTAAAGTTCTGTATATAATGTTTTACAAATTGTTTGTTAATTTGTAATAAATACGGCCGGGGGGTTACACCCCCCCTAATCCATAATTATATAATTTTGGTGTGGTTTCCAATACTGTTATGCTGGGGGGAGGGAGGTGCCATCCATAACCTCAGAGTCTGTAGTTGGAGTAGGGGACATAGGTAAGTACCAGACCATATGGAGAAGGCGAGGGCTAGAATAGACCGTGCCGCCATTATGGCGGTCACACTAGTCCCCGGCCGGGAGTAGGGGGGGAGGCCGCGTCAGCAAATGACACGGCGCTCCCTCCCCCCGCATCGACCAATGGGCGAGGCGGCCTCTGTGAACCGGAAGCACTTCGGTGCTTCCGGCTCGAAAACGTTCAGCCTGCGCCCAGGTAGACCGGTCTGATCTGGTCAGCCTGGGCGCCCTCCTTAATAGGGGGCTGTGGGGAGCAGAACAGTCTCTTGTTCTTGCTACCCACAGGAACATCCACCGGGCCGGCTGCGGGCCCGTAATCTGTTTTTCTTTCCCACCCACCATCCCCTAAGGCAGTATTGTTGGAGAGTTTGTTTTTGGGTTGTGTGTTATGGATAATTATCTTTTGTTACCCTTTTTTCCAATTTATTTGCAGGTAACAAAGTGATTGTATGTAATTGATTCTGAATTAACGTATAAATAAAAGCATGAGGTTGAATTTCTCTTTCAGTTAGATATTGTCGTATTTAGGGTGTCTCTGGTCAGGCGGTAAGGTCATGATTGATAGGCATAGTCTTCGGTCCTTAGCGGTCAGCACCATGTAACTCCAGGGGTAGTGACAGCTGGTAAGTAGGCTGTCGGGGTGTGGGGGCCGGGGGAGTCATCCTTTCCAGTGGGCCTGGGGCAACGCCCGCACGCGCATGTGCATCAAGGCACCATTATGCAGAAGTCTGCAGCCCCCCGTAATGGAGTTTAAGGCACATGGCGTAGGGGGGCCGGGGGAAAGTATCCATCCGATAAGCTGTACCCCCTGCGCAACCTTATTCCAGGGGTAGTATTTGGTAGTACACTGGGACCGGGGGAGCTGACAGTCATTGACTTTGCCGTAGGCTCTAGATGGGACACGCAGAAAGTAAATACATGCATTGATAGATTTACTGTAGGAGTGTCTTGTGTATTAGACTGTGTTAAGGATAGCCCTGGAATATCTGTCTATCAAATGTATCTATACTTTCTGCGTAAAGTTCTGTATATAATGTTTTACAAATTGTTTGTTAATTTTTAATAAATACGTCCGGGGGGGTTACACCCCCCTGATCCAAAATTATATCATTTTGGTGTGGTTTCCAATACTGTTATGCTGGGGGGAGGGAGGTGCCATCCATAACCTCAGAGTCTGTAGTTGGAGTAGGGGACATAGGTAAGTTCCAGACCATATGCCATCGTGCAGTTTGTAATTGACCGTCAGCGTTTGGTTTGTGACAAATGGCGATTTTTTGCTTTCGACTGTGCATATTTCAATCGCATGTTCCTTTATGCCGCATACATTGTGTATGTTTCAACTTCTGGGAAATGTACAAAAAAACGTATTTTCTTTTTCACTCAATAACGTGCTCTCGGTCCTGGCAGCAGTAGCAGGCCATTTGAGGTGAGGCTAAATCTGTTCTTTATTTTTTTTTATTATCCTGAGACCTGTCTGGAGTGTGGGCAGTTGAACCGCTGCTGTGCAGTCGTAAATCAGAAGCTCGAGCTGCCTGTCTTCACTGCTGCATGGGGTCGCGCGGAGATTTTGGAGGGACTTTTATGGGGTCTCTGTTGTTAGACAGCACTGCAGGCTGCCAAAGGATGCTATCCAGCACGCTCTCACCTGCAGCCAGAATGTGCTGTTTGCGTCTACGTGCCACCATTTTGGTACAGTGCAGCCGTAAATCGAGATAATAGATATCGCTGCATTTCATGTACTACAGCGTGTGCTCGTGGGTGAGGAAATGCACGCATACATACATGTGAGGAGGAGGCACAGGCACACGTAAAGCACACAACTACGATTGTTCGTATTCTGTTTTTTGTGTCTTCACCAGGTCTATTTTCAGAAGCTGCCATTTCACAGTGAGTTCACTTGGTGATTACTGTCTAGCCTATGTGGCCGAGATGCTATTTTTTTTCTACTAATAAACTTTACATCTTGCTGTTTGTGGTGCATTAGGCAGCCTGCTTTTGTGCCACAAGTTGTGTGCATGAAGTCTGATAACTACCCAGTAATAGCCATCGTTGACACTTCATCTAAGTTTGTAGACCCGTAGGTGATATGGGTAAATATCACCTCTTCATTACTTGTTTTATTCTGGACACATCTTACAGCTGGTATGTTTTTCCAACAGAGGCTGCTGGTAAGACCGTTCTTTTCACCCAAACTTCAGACTTTATCTTGCCAAGATCTCCAGTTTTTTTTAATGGGGGGACTGGATTTGTATCGGGCCAATTTGTGTGAGAAACTGCTCACAAGAGGCCTGGTTCTGTCATAATTGCATTCATTGCAAATTTATTTTTAATACCTTTTGGGGTCATGTTGCATTAGTTGTCCATTAATATTTTATTTTAGGCCTAAATTTGCAGAGCATGCACATTTTATTTCGTTTACCTTTTTTTTATCACATGTTGGCATTGAAGTCTGGAGTGTTAAATCCCTGAGTGCAATTTCCCTGTACACTTTTGCATGTCTATGTTTGCACAAGTTTGCAACACGTAGTTATCTCTTCTGTGTCCAGCTGTGTTCGTTTAAGTACAGTGTTTGTTTTGTTTTATGATCCAAGTTGCCCTATCTTTAGGGATGGGTTATACCCTTACATGAAGGGATGGGAATGGTTTAAAGTCACATTTCTATTAATTTCTGACCCTTACATGAGGAATGGCCAAAGGGTGCCAGTCCTATTTACACAGGTTACTTTAGACCCTTACATGAGAGAAGTCTTTATGGGTCATAGTCCCACTTCTACAGGTTACGTTTCTAACCCTTACATGAGGGATGTCCAAATGGGTACCTGTCCCATTGCTAATGGTCATTTGTCATACCCTTACTTGAGGGATGATTTGACGGTGTGTAAGTCACCCTGTGCTACACGTTTTGTTTGACTGTGTGAAGGTCACCCCATACTACACATTTTGTTTGACTGTTTGAAGTCACCATGTGCTACACATTTTGCTTGCTGCCCCTAGGTTAGGAGCGGCTGTATGGGTTTAGTCACCCATTACCCTTATGTGATAGAACTGGTTAACAAGCATTTCATATGGCTAGATCAGGCCGTGCCTGTCTAGCCAATGGGTGTGTTAGGTGCTTGTCATTGGTGCGATTCTGTCATTCAGCTAACATGTTGTTTCTTCTGCCAAATGATATACTATACTTTATGAAATTTATAGAGTGGGAGGATGTGTGATATATTTGTATGATATATATTTATCTATGCATCTTCTCGGTGCTTGTATATTAATAAGACTTAATAAATCAACTGAAACTCCATCTAGGCTAATGGACTTACTACATTATGCTTCAGTTTCAGATTCCTTGTAAGGGTTATCCATTACAGAATAATCCTGCAAACCTGCTTCTGCAATCCATGCCCCAGGTTGGTTTTTCACCTCCATCCAAACAAACTTGGAGCCTCTTCGAGGAGGTGTGATGTCACAGTGACCACGGGCACAGATGCGCTCCTCAGGTTTCCTTCCCAGGTAGCCTAGTGTAGGTGCACCAATGGAGCTATAAATCCACAAAGGCCGTCAGTTGCTGCTGGTTATGTTGGCTTTTTTGCAGCTGTGGGGGTCACCTCAGGCAGGTACTGGGTGTTGGTGGTGACCTTGTTCTGGCACCATGGGATGTTGCTTGAAGGGTTGCAGTGCCATAATAGTTTGGATTTCTGCCTCCCAATTCATCATTGCTGCTGTTTCTTGATAGAGGGCTTTTTCTGCCCAATCCAAGAAGGCATCATTCCTGCTTTTAGCTAATGTCCCCTGCAATCTTCTTGAGGTTTTGTTCCTGCCACTGGCATTTTTTTACTCCATGTCGTTTTTCTTCAGAGAACACTATCTCAGTATGGTGTCGTTCATTAACTGGCAAAGACAGTGGCTTCTGCAGGAGATTGTCCCACCTTCAAGAACAGGGCATATCGGCGCCTTGTACATCTGGCACTTGACAAAATGCTGAGAAAGCAAGAATCTTCTAAACTCACTAATCAAAAATTAGCAGGAAAACACATTGCATGTTATATGAAGGTCAAAATAAGGCCCATAGCGTGCTTGAACATAATAATAATCAGATAAGGTCAGATAGCCAGGATATGCAGACTAGGGGTATTCAAGCCTTAAATTGCTTCACCCAAATGAATATATCAAAAATAAGGGGGACCAGGAGCTGTATTTAAGCAGGTCCTGCACACAAGCTCCGAAGTGAACTGTGTATCAAGGGGGTGTGCAGTTCCTAGTGAGAGGGGCTGGTACATTCTACTGCGCATGGTCATCAGACTAAATTACGAGAACCAGACCAACAGTAGTGCACCACTCACCTTTAGCTTTTCTTGGTCCTGGTGAAGTGCCACCTGACCCGTTAGGGGCAAAGTAGGCACAAAACATGTTGACTCACCACACCACACCAGCCCTGTAGGAACATTACATTTATTTAGGGCCCCACAATTTGTTATTAAGCCTGAGCTACCACAGTAATAAAACATATGATAGTAGGACAGCTGTGGACTTATTTTAACTCACCTCCTTGTGCACTACCCAGCCCTCACACCTGCACGCACCCTACGCCCTCTTCAAATGATCTTCACCTAAGAGCCCCGTTTACAGGAGCCTGTTGGGCATTGCAGCGCCGGCCCGATGAGGAGCTTGGCTCAATGATGAAGCATGACATCCTTTGGGTTGTGTGAGGGCATCCAAAAGAAAGACCTCCCTTTCCCCGCCCCTCTCACTAGGAACTGCACACCCCCTTGATACACTTTTCACTCAAATGAAATCATTAAACTAGTCTTTAGAATCAATTGAACTCTTTAAAAGGTGGCCCGACAGCAAGTTTTAACAAATTCCAATCCTACGCATGGGCCCTGATTTTCAAACTGCAATATATAGCATGTAGTACTACAAAAGAGGGGTTTAGGTTGGATTGGGTTGAAGAGGTTAGATAAGGGATTCCTCCCACCCACACAAGAGTAAGCCAATTGCTTTACTCTGGGGGTGGAGACATGACATTTACCTTACACTTTTGTAGTAAGTTCACGCTCAGAGTTTGTGAATACCAACAATAGTAAAATTATTTCAAATTAGAAATTTACTCCAAAATGTATCTTACATTTGTGAATCAGGCCCATAGCTGGTTCAAATGGGCATGAGTTGATTTCAACTAAAAATTTTGAAATTGACTTTCTCCGCTTCTAACCATAAACACTTGTAGACTGATCTCCTGAGTCTGCCTTGAAAAAACAATCATGGCTGCAAGATTCCGATAACTTTACAGTTATTGAGCGTTGTCTAGAAAGTGAACAATGGACAGAGAGAGAGTAAGAGAGAGAGGAAAAGAGTGACTGAGGGTCAGAATTCGCTTTGACTGGAGAAAAGTAGGGTCATTTTTCATCTGAAAATTAAAACGAATGAAATTAGTCTTAAAAACAAATATTGTACATATTACTGATTTGCATTTCAATTTATTGAGTTTATAAAATACCTTGGTCATTTCCCTGAAAATATACGGCATATTAGAAACTCATTAAATTAAACATCAAAATGTTATATTTCATAGTTCATAAGTTCAAAGTGTTTGTAGAATGCAAGTCTATAACAGGGGCAGGAGTACTTTTTACAAATAATGTAATTAACATGAAATAAGGGAAAGAAAGTACAAAGTCATGAATGAGGAAGGAAAATCAGATAGGGCAAAGGAAATTCTTCAGATCCTTTGGAAATGCTATGAGATACAGATTCATTCTAACGTGAACAAGCAATAGAGTTCATATGGTCAGAGCTAAATACAAGAATACTTGCTTTGGAGTTTTCATGATGCAGCTTTAGGTAGTTCCAAAGTCAGATAGTTTCTGTGTCAGGCATTCTGTGACCACCTATGAATATATAGTAGGCAATATGGATCATTTTATGAGTCATGCATGCTATCATGAAATCTATTCTAGCTACAATGCTAGAATGGTTTAAGAAGCAAATAGTGTAGCCTGTTTTTTGGGGCTTTTGTGCTTTTTGAGTTGCAGCAGTAGATTTGAGGAGATTGTAGTGGTCTGGACTCCACACCAGCTCGCAACGCCGTTTGTGGGCTCACGACACTGCTCGTAGAATGCTGGTTTGTAGTCAGGATTCTTTCAAAGACATTGAAACGGTCACTCCACCTGTGATCCTCAGGCTGGCAATGAGGTTGTATCCAGCTGCCCAGGGTGGTTCCTATTGCCATTAAAATCTTAAGTTATTAACAAACTTGTGTCTGAGCGTGTTCATTACCACATTAACTGTGATGATGAGCGTATTGTGAGCCACCACAGCAGAAGAGTAGGGGAGGAGACAGTGTTCGAAGTTGGACATGCTTTTAGGTGAGATTTTCTCAAAATTGCCTGGCATGATTGGCTCGGTAAGCCTGGCTATGCCAAGATTCTTCCTCTGACTCTACCGGGGGTATGTGTAACACCATTGATTAGGGACCCTGCTTCAACCTGCAGGCAGTGTCGCAAACTGTCAAATGCTACACCATGGTGTTCCAGTCACCTGATGTTATGATCCCATTTTTTAAAAGACCTCTCAAGTTACACGGAAAATACTAATCAAACAGCGTTGAGTCTCCATTAATTTTTAAATATATGTGGGAATCAACTGTATCACAACATCAGTCTTTGACCAGAAACGTGTAGCATTCTATATCAGCTGCCTTCTTACAGTTTTGTACAGCGTGCTTTGACTGTACAGTTTAAAATAATAGACTGTATCACCACCTGATTGTACCCAGTCTACTCTGATTTTAAAAGTGTCACAGGATAAAAAACTCTTTATTACAATGAAGTGGGTCCTAGTTATAAGGCTACATAATGAATACAGTCTTTGCACATGGTGCTGTGCATAGCATGTGCACACAGTGAGATACATACACAGGAAAATTTCCCAAATCAAGAGAAGTTTGAGCAGAATTATGTGTACACCATTGTTTTGCATTGTCCTTGGTAGCTGACTACCACACTTTCTATGTCAACTTACCATATTTTAACACTGCCCCGGCACACAGTGATGTTCACACCATTTGCACATAGTGATGTGCACACCTTTGAACATTTTCACAAATAAGAGGCATTATAACATGGGGATGTGCACTCAAAAAGTGTTATGTTTATTTTCTGGATAAATACCTACAGTAGTTTTGTAATGTTTTCTTATCTCTGCCAATCACCATTGCTCAACATTAATATAGTAGCGAATGTTTGATAGAATCCTCCACCATTGGTTATTTCTAATGGGTGTATATTTATATATATTCACTGAAAAAACCATAGGTTTCACACATGTTATAGTTAGCTGGACATTTTACTGATAAAAAACCAATGAAATTCCCCCGTTATAGTTACTTCAGGCAACTATAACTCACGCGACCGCAATCCTCTGCTGATGCTAATACTGTATTTAGACACTTATTTGCCCATGTCTTCTTCCATTAAATTTTAGCTTTACACATATTACAAATATTTTTTTTTCATAAAGACACATATGTCATCAGCAGAAGATTTCCTATGGAAACGTGGTCCTAACTATAACTACCTACTGGCGACCACCAGTAGGTAATATATGTGTGAAATACATTTTTGGAAACATCTATTCTATATTCTGGCCTTTCTTACCGAAAGCATATCTTACTTAGCTGTGTTCCTGGATATATATATATGGCGGCAGAAGCAAGAAATAAATAATTATATGCACGAAACAAGTGGAGTCCGTTCCGTTCTTGTTTGCAAAACAACAGAAGGAGTATCGCAATATATATATATATATATATATATATATATATATATATATATATATATATATCGCAGCAACTCGTGATGCAATCCCGCTTATGCACGGAAATCACCAGTACAGACCAACTTGTGCAGCATTATTCTTTATTTCTCAATCTCCTCCTGTGTCAGGACGCGTTTCGGCCGTCCAAGCGGCCTTGATCACCTGATCGCACGTCACAGAGTAACCCATTTTTAAAGTGCAAGTGCAACCTTCAACAATAAACATAGATGACATACTATAGTCTCATTACTACAAATCACGGCAAATTTAGCCATCATTATTCACAAAACATGTTTTAAAAGTCACAATCATGTTCAGAAAGTCCCCCATTGTTAAAGTAATTTAACACATACGATAAAAGCCTAAATGCCTCATATATTTTACATATAAATATGTGTATCTCAATAATGTGCTTGTTTGGGGAAATATATGATGGGGACTAACACCAAGGAATTGAGGACTACGTTAATCTGCCGGGGCTCATTTGGGGGCTCCGTTCAGCAGGAAGTTGCACTCTTATTCAAAGCCGACACTACATTGCCCAGAATACTTTGCTCATCGCACAGGTGACAACCGACCACATGGTATATCACATGGTGCTTGCAGCGGGGAGTGATCGGAGGTGCATTTTTCCACTACCAGCCCTGAAGAGAGGATTGCCTCGAAACGCGTCGGCGTACGTAGTGGGAACTGTGTAAGCAGTAGAGAGACGTTTTCCTTTCCGCTTAATAAAGGTGATGCTTGGAACACCTTGGTGCTTGTCGAGTGCTTTTCAAACAAACGACCAACCAAGCACGAGCATGGATTTATTGGCGGCGGTCGTGCCGTCGAAGAGCACCACCCCGAGAACCTGGGGGCCCCAGGGGCTAACATCTGCTGGCCTCTAATTGGGGACTAACACCAAGGAATTGAGGACTACGTTAATCTGCCGGGGCTCATTTGGGGGCTCCGTTCAGCAGGAAGTTGCACTCTTATTCAAAGCCGACACTACATTGCCCAGAATACTTTGCTCATCGCACAGGTGACAACCGACCACATGGTATATCACATGGTGCTTGCAGCGGGGAGTGATCGGAGGTGCATTTTTCCACTACCAGCCCTGAAGAGAGGATTGCCTCGAAACGCGTCGGCGTACGTAGTGGGAACTGTGTAAGCAGTAGAGAGACGTTTTCCTTTCCGCTTAATAAAGGTGATGCTTGGAACACCTTGGTGCTTGTCGAGTGCTTTTCAAACAAACGACCAACCAAGCACGAGCATGGATTTATTGGCGGCGGTCGTGCCGTCGAAGAGCACCACCCCGAGAACCTGGGGGCCCCAGGGGCTAACATCTGCTGGCCTCTAATTGGGGACTAACACCAAGGAATTGAGGACTACGTTAATCTGCCGGGGCTCATTTGGGGGCTCCGTTCAGCAGGAAGTTGCACTCTTATTCAAAGCCGACACTACATTGCCCAGAATACTTTGCTCATCGCACAGGTGACAACCGACCACATGGTATATCACATGGTGCTTGCAGCGGGGAGTGATCGGAGGTGCATTTTTCCACTACCAGCCCTGAAGAGAGGATTGCCTCGAAACGCGTCGGCGTACGTAGTGGGAACTGTGTAAGCAGTAGAGAGACGTTTTCCTTTCCGCTTAATAAAGGTGATGCTTGGAACACCTTGGTGCTTGTCGAGTGCTTTTCAAACAAACGACCAACCAAGCACGAGCATGGATTTATTGGCGGCGGTCGTGCCGTCGAAGAGCACCACCCCGAGAACCTGGGGGCCCCAGGGGCTAACATCTGCTGGCCTCTAATTGGGGACTAACACCAAGGAATTGAGGACTACGTTAATCTGCCGGGGCTCATTTGGGGGCTCCGTTCAGCAGGAAGTTGCACTCTTATTCAAAGCCGACACTACATTGCCCAGAATACTTTGCTCATCGCACAGGTGACAACCGACCACATGGTATATCACATGGTGCTTGCAGCGGGGAGTGATCGGAGGTGCATTTTTCCACTACCAGCCCCGAAGAGAGGATTGCCTCGAAACGCGTCGGCGTACGTAGTGGGAACTGTGTAAGCAGTAGAGAGACGTTTTCCTTTCCGCTTAATAAAGGTGATGCTTGGAACACCTTGGTGCTTGTCAAGTGCTTTTCAAACAAACGACCAACCAAGCACGAGCATGGATTTATTGGCGGCGGTCGTGCCGTCGAAGAGCACCACCCCGAGAACCTGGGGGCCCCAGGGGCTAACATCTGCTGGCCTCTAATTGGGGACTAACACCAAGGAATTGAGGACTACGTTAATCTGCCGGGGCTCATTTGGGGGCTCCGTTCAGCAGGAAGTTGCACTCTTATTCAAAGCCGACACTACATTGCCCAGAATACTTTGCTCATCGCACAGGTGGCAACCGACCACATGGTATATCACATGGTGCTTGCAGCGGGGAGTGATCGGAGGTGCATTTTTCCACTACCAGCCCTGAAGAGAGGATTGCCTCGAAACGCGTCGGCGTACGTAGTGGGAACTGTGTAAGCAGTAGAGAGACGTTTTCCTTTCCGCTTAATAAAGGTGATGCTTGGAACACCTTGGTGCTTGTCGAGTGCTTTTCAAACAAACGACCAACCAAGCACGAGCATGGATTTATTGGCGGCGGTCGTGCCGTCGAAGAGCACCACCCCGAGAACCTGGGGGCCCCAGGGGCTAACATCTGCTGGCCTCTAATTGGGGACTAACACCAAGGAATTGAGGACTACGTTAATCTGCCGGGGCTCATTTGGGGGCTCCGTTCAGCAGGAAGTTGCACTCTTATTCAAAGCCGACACTACATTGCCCAGAATACTTTGCTCATCGCACAGGTGACAACCGACCACATGGTATATCACATGGTGCTTGCAGCGGGGAGTGATCGGAGGTGCATTTTTCCACTACCAGCCCTGAAGAGAGGATTGCCTCGAAACGCGTCGGCGTACGTAGTGGGAACTGTGTAAGCAGTAGAGAGACGTTTTCCTTTCCGCTTAATAAAGGTGATGCTTGGAACACCTTGGTGCTTGTCGAGTGCTTTTCAAACAAACGACCAACCAAGCACGAGCATGGATTTATTGGCGGCGGTCGTGCCGTCGAAGAGCACCACCCCGAGAACCTGGGGGCCCCAGGGGCTAACATCTGCTGGCCTCTAATTGGGGACTAACACCAAGGAGTTGAGGACTACGTTAATCTGCCGGGGCTCATTTGGGGGCTCCGTTCAGCAGGAAGTTGCACTCTTATTCAAAGCCGACACTACATTGCCCAGAATACTTTGCTCATCGCACAGGTGACAACCGACCACATGGTATATCACATGGTGCTTGCAGCGGGGAGTGATCGGAGGTGCATTTTTCCACTACCAGCCCTGAAGAGAGGATTGCCTCGAAACGCGTCGGCGTACGTAGTGGGAACTGTGTAAGCAGTAGAGAGACGTTTTCCTTTCCGCTTAATAAAGGTGATGCTTGGAACACCTTGGTGCTTGTCGAGTGCTTTTCAAACAAACGACCAACCAAGCACGAGCATGGATATATATATATATATATATATATATATATCGCAGCAACTCGTGATGCAATCCCGCTTATGCACGGAAATCACCAGTACAGACCAACTTGTGCAGCATTATTCTTTATTTCTCAATCTCCTCCTGTGTCAGGACGCGTTTCGGCCGTCCAAGCAGCCTTGATCACCTGATCGCACGTCACAGAGTAACCCATTTTTAAAGTGCAAGTGCAACCTTCAACAATAAACATAGATGACATACTATAGTCTCATTACTACAAATCACGGCAAATTTAGCCATCATTATTCACAAAACATGTTTTAAAAGTCACAATCATGTTCAGAAAGTCCCCCATTGTTAAAGTAATTTAACACATACGATAAAAGCCTAAATGCCTCATATATTTTACATATAAATATGTGTATCTCAATAATGTGCTTGTTTGGGGAAATATATGATGAGAGTATCATCGATTTGTTAAAATTACTCATAAATTGATTTGTTGCACAGTGAACATAAGATATAAATTATAAAGTGCTCACCGAAATAAAGTGCTATAGTATTATCATTTCAAAGTATACACAATACTTAAAAACTAGATATACTATGATACAAATAAAACCATTAAATATACAGTATTTGCAGCAAAACTCAGGGACATGAATAAGAAAAGAACACTCAATTGAGGATAACCAGATATAAAATATATTTCATCTTTTGAGGAGCTATGGTGTACCAACCAATCCTGAAGATTAAAATTATGAATTCGATAAAAATAGCCCGGCGACACGTTTAAAACAACCAATATATAAAAAAACCATAGATAAAACTACCCATGAAATTCCTTTAAAATTGATTGCAAAAAAACAGCGTCCCCATAGACACAGCCAAATGATGTACAGATATCCCCCCAGTATGGGGCACCCTCTGTTTCTTGATAATTTTCATAGTAGGGTATGCAAATCTTCCGTTGTATTTAAACCACCTGGCCATTTACTATTGAATTCCAATATATAATTGGTCTCTAGCCTACAGAGGGTAGCCTCCCTATCCCCTCCTCTCTTTGTTGTAGGAATGGACTCAATGGCAAAATAGTGGAGAAATCGAGGGTCACTCTTATGCATGGTTTCAAAGTGTCTGGCGACAGGGTAATTCTGGTCTTTGTTGGTTATTGCCCTCAGGTGCTGGAGGATTCGCTTGTGAACTGCCAACTTTGTGCTGCCAATATATTTAAGGTGGCAATCACATTCAAGGACATACACACAAAATTCAGTTTTGCATGTTAGATGTTGTTTTATTTCTCTATCAGTATTGGAGAAAAATGTCCTATAGTTTCTGGTATTAATACCAAATTGGCAAGCTCTGCAGCTTGTACATTTGTAAAATCCTTTCCTTGCTGTAAGCCAGCCCTCCTTTTTACAGAGCTCCTGGCTGTTTTTGGACAGGACATTCCCCATACTTGTGGACTTTCTGAAGGCTATGGCTGGATTGTATGGCATCAGTTCACCTCTCACAGGGTCATCTCTAACAAAATGCCAGTTACGTCTAACAATATCTCTCAATTGCTTCTCCTGTTTTGAGTAGGTAAAAATTAGGCGGACTGGCTCCACTTTGTCTGTGGCCGTTTTGTTCTTGTATTGGAGAAGTTTTTCCCTGTGCTGGAGTTGTGTTTTAGTTATGGCTGCTTTTACCACTCTGGGGCTGTATCCTCTATCTAAAAACCGAACCTGACTTTCCATTTGTTTTATCTTCATGTCAGCTGGATCACTGCATATGCGCTTAATTCTAAGCATCTCCCCACATGGAATACTGTTTATAAGATGTTTGGGGTGTGCGCTTGTGGCATGTAGCAGTGTATTTCCAGTGGTGGGTTTTCTAAAAAGGGTAGTTGTTAACACATTATTACACACTAAAATTTCAACATCTAAAAATGTCACCGAGCTTTTACTAATATTAGATGTAAAATTTAAGTTGAAATCATTGTGATTGATATTTTCTACAAAATGTAAAACACCCTCCTCAGAACCTCGCCAGACAATAAATAAATCATCAATAAAACGCCACCAGGAGACTATGTTGTTTTTGCAGACCTGCTCATGATCACGTTGAAGGACCAGCTCCTCCCACCAGCCCATAAATAAACAGGCATAGCTGGGGGAAAAGCTGGCCCCCATAGCCACACCTTGTGTTTGTTGATAAAATTGATCATTGAACAAAAAATAATTGTTTTCTAAACAGAAAGATAACATACTAAGTAACATTTGTGTATGTTCAGTGTGTTCCATTGATCTTCTGTTTAAAAAGTACTCCACTGCTCTTAGGCCATCCATACCCTCCAGACCGTCACCCAGGCCCTCGTCACCAGCCGACTGGACTACGGCAACGCCCTCTACGCCGGTACCACCGCCAAGCTCCAGAAGAGACTCCAGCGGATCCAGAACGCCTCAGCCAGACTCATCCTCGACATCCCACGAACCAGCCACATCTCCGGACATCTGAGAGACCTTCACTGGCTCCCCGTCAACAAAAGAATCACCTTCCGCCTCCTCACCCACGCACACAAAGCCCTACACGACCAAGGCCCGAGCTACCTCAACAGCCGAGTCAACTTCCACGCTCCCAAACGCCACCTCCGATCAGCCAACCACGCCCTCGCCGCCGTCCCCCGCATCCGAAGAGCGACTACAGGAGGAAGGTCCTTCTCCTACCTGGCCGCCAAGACCTGGAACTCCCTCCCGACCGACCTGCGCCTGACCCAAGACCACCTCTCCTTCAGGAAGAAGCTGAAGACCTGGCTGTTCGAGCAGTAGCGGCACCCCCCCCTCCCCCCCCCCCCCAGCGCCTTGAGACCCTACGGGTATGTAGCGCGCTTTACAAGTGTCACTGATTGATTGATTGATTGATATGCTTAATGCATGTATATAAGGAAGTCACATCCAGTGTCACTAACAGTAGTTCAGAACTCCATACTAGATCCTTAATTTTGTTAAAAAAATCACTGGTGTCTTGTACGTAAGAATCTAGTTTTTTCATGTGGGTCTAAAGAAAGTAATCTATGTATTGTGAAAGATTTTCCAAAGGTCCATTGCAAGCTGAAATAATAGGCCTCCCCGGAGGGGCTGTTAAACTTTTATGAACTTTGGGTATGAAATAAATATATGGTACAAGTGGATGTTCCTTTTTGATGAACCTGTACTCATCCCAACTTAACAGTCCTAGGCCCTTCCAAGCCAACAGATTCTGAAATAATTTATCTTGCATTGCTTTAAATTTCACAAGATTGCTCTTCCTGTAACACTGGATATCATTCAACTGTCTATGTGCTTCCTTTAAATAATTCGTTACTGGCCAAAGAACAATGTTTCCGCCTTTATCTGAGTTCCTTATTATCAAGTCCCCTTTCTGTAGCTTCTCCATCAGTTGTTGGTATTTTCTTTCGGTGTTAGAATATTTTTTCTTTTGTCTGTTGACTGCAAGGGTCAATCTTTTAATTTGCCCAACCACATGCTCATTGAATGCATCCAAACCATCACTGGAAGATAAAGGGATGAACTTGGATTTAGGTTTGAAATGTGTTTCCACTCTTTTCTGGCCAATAAAAGTGGATGCTTCCTGTGTGTTGCTACTTTCTCCTGAAGCCAGTTGACACATGTCCTGTAACAAACCTAAATCTGAGATTTTCAATCCAGGGGCGTCTGTTCCATTCGTTGCTTGCAATACTTGATCCGTATTGGCTCTTTGTAGATGATATTTCTTGAGCTTGAGCTTACGAATGAATTGATATACATCGGCTCTTGTTTTGGTATATTGAAAGTTTGATTCAGGACAAAAACTTAGCCCTAGACATAGCAATTGCTTCTCTGCTACCGACAGTTCCATTGTACTCAGATTGATAATGGATTTGATTTTATCCTCTTCCGATGCCCTGTCGGTGCATGATGCTTGTCTGTCTTTCAACTTTAATACCTCCGACCTCTGCCTCTGCCCCGCTTCCTTTGCTCTACATTGTTTGCGGGCCTTGCGTCTCCCCCTTCTCCTCTGACTGCTTGTTTGGCATGTATTTCTTGCGGTCGAGGCCTCAGAGTGTCCCTCCTGCTTTGTTTCAGGACGTCCAACTCTTCCCCCAACGTCAGTTTAACTCCAGTTGATCTGTTGGCGCATTCATTGTCCGATTCACTTTCTGGCGCTGAACTGGAAACTGAAGACATCTCATTTGGTTGTTGTTGTTGTTGTCGATTAGGCACCTCTTTAGTAGCTTGAGCGCGTTTGTTTGCTGTTGCTGCTCTAAGTGAATCGTATCGGCGCGCAAAAGTAAAAATTTGACCATGTAAATAGTCGTCTCGGTCCCTTTTAAATTTATACGTTTTACGTATTTTGATTTTGTCCTCTTCTTTAGTTAATCTTGCAGTCATATCCTTCCTCAGTTTAGTGATCTGGTCCTGGTGGGACTCGTCGCTCTGCTGTTGGATCTTGGTTTCCAGGGCATCAATTTTGATTTGTAGGTCTGCCCCGTCTATCTCCGCATACTTGACCAAGATCTGTATGAGACGTTTTGATGACTCGAGATTACATTGCCCCCATTCCGCCATCATCAAGGGGTTTGGCGTCTCATAGCTGGGGGCCAGCATGATGCGGAGCCCTCTAGGTACTCGCCCCACATCCAGATATCTTTTGAGTGAGCGCGCTTCCCACCATTTGGCCTCTTCTTGCTTTTTGTATTTCTCCAAAAGCCTGAAGGATTCCTTTAAGCCTGTAGTTTCTGTCCCTGCATTTGTGCAATTATCACTTTTTTCTGTTACAACCTCATTCTCTAAGGCGTCTGAAAAAATGTCATCCGCGGCAAGCTCACGGGCTCTTCATGCGTCATTAGACATAGTGCGAGGAGTTTTATTAGAAAAAATATGCTTAGCTATAGATGAAGGTTGCCACTGTACGTTGTAGTTGGTTTACCGCACCTGTATGACCAGCCGGTCCTTGCAATGCAGTCAACCACTTTCCTCCGGCCTCCTTTATCAGCTTTTTCCACCCGACCCACTTAGCCTGTGTTATGCGTGCGCGCTGTTACCTTAACAGGGGAGCTTCAAGTGATGCCTCGGACTTCCGTCTACTCAGCCCAGTGACAATGATGTCAGAAGCAAAGACGTCTTGGCTCTCCCCGCTCTCTCTGCGCTGCTTCCTTTGAAACTTTGGCAATATCCCAAAGGCACGTGGGGGGCTTTACCGTATCCGCACTCGGAACTTTGCTGAGTGCCCCTGGGGTCCACGCCAGATCCACACCACGAGCCCGCAATGTAGATCGTCGGAAAACGCCATAGGACAATTAGACTGCCACTGGTAAAGCCTTCTTGCTTCGGGGGGGTCTGTAAACCGGCGGCAATCCAAGCCGGTAACACTTCGCAGCAACTCGTGATGCAATCCCGCTTATGCACGGAAATCACCAGTACAGACCAACTTGTGCAGCATTATTTTTTATTTCTCAATATCCTCCTGTGTCAGGACGCGTTTCGGCCGTCCAAGCGGCCTTGATCACCTGATCGCACGTCACAGATTAACCCATTATTAAAGTGCAAGTGCAACCTTCAACAATAAACATAGACGACATACTATAGTCTCATTACTACAAATCACGGCAAATTTAGCCATCATTATTCACAAAACATGTTTTAAAAGTCACAATCATGTTCAGAAAGTCCCCCATTGTTAAAGTAATTTAACACATACGATAAAACACTCTGCAACACAGCTCCGTGGCGCTTACTGGAGGTACTTAGCGGTCCTTGTGGACCCCCTAAGCAGGCCTAGGGCGTCAGGGTGTTTCTACCCTGCCCCATTTTTGCGTTCTGCGCGTTTTTTCTTCTATTTTCTTGTGCCTCGGTTCTACAGAGGAACAAGATGGCGTGCCAACACTTCCTGGTTTGGAGTGTTGACAGCCAATTAGCATAAATCTTGTGCTCGGCAGGGTGCGCGGATCCACCACGCCCACAGATATATCTATGATTTTACTTTTGATTTCCTCAGGAACTACTCAGGAACAACTGAACGGATTTACACCATTTAGGCACAAGTGTGAACTAAGGGCTACCTTTTTGCCAAATTTGGTGTAATTCCGTTCAGCAGTTAAGGCTGTAGCTGCGATTAACGGTTCCTATGGAAAATTGCATTGTGAAAACACATTTTGGGACCCCCCTTTTTTCTCAGCCCCCGCTTGACGAATCACCCCAAGACTTTCAGGATAGGAGCGGACCGGAGTGCCCCACCAACTTTGAAAATTTCACGAAGATTCATCAACCGGCGCCAAAGTTATTCCAAATAGAATGTTGTGGATTTCCTATGGATAATAGGTCCTAACTATAACTACCTACTGGCGACCGCCAGTAGGTTACATATATATATATATCTGTAGAACCGAGGCACAAGAAAATAGAAGAAAAAACACGCAGAACGCAAAAATGGGCCTGCTTAGGGGCTCCACAAGGACCGCTAGGTACCTCCAGTAAGCGCCACGGAGCTGCGTTGCAGAGTGTTGTAAAAAGGGGTGTGGCCTCTGAACACCTCTCTGCAAGGCAGCTCTCTGGCACATACTATAGGTACCTGGTGGGCTAGTTGGTCCCCAGGGACCCTCAGGATTGAGGAGGAATTAATTCCCCAACTTAAACCACGCCACAGGGTGTGTTTGCAGATATGTCACTTCAGGCCACGCCTCCTTCCTTCACCACTGTGCAAACGCGCCCCGTGGTGCGTTTTAAGTTGGGGGATTAACTCTGTTTTAATACTGAGGGTCCCTGAGGGCCAACTAGCCCGACAGGTATCTCCAGTTTGCGCCAGGGAGCTGCATTGCAGACAGGTGTTCTGAGGCCACGGCCCTTTTTACACCTGAGTGGAACGCAGCTCTGTGGCACTTACGGGAGGTACCTAGTGGGCTAGTTTGACCCTAGGGACCCTTAGGATTCAAGGGGACTTAATCTCTCAACATAGAACGGCCACAGGGCGGCTTTACACAGTGGTGAAGGGAGGGGACGGGGCCTGAGGTGACGTGTGCAAACACACCCTGTGGCGTGTTTTAAGTTGATGAAATAATTCCCCTTCAATCCTAAGGGACCCTGGGGGCCAACTAGCCCACCAGGTGCTTCCAGTAAGTGCCACTGCACTGCGTTGCAGAGAGGTGGCGCAGGCTGTGCCCCTTTTTACACCTCTCTGCAATGGTGCTTACTGGACGTACCTAGTGGGCTAATTTGCCGTTAGGGACCCTCAGGATTCAAGGGGAGTTAATCTCCCAACTTAAAATGGCCACAGGGCGGGTTTACACAGTGGGGAAGGGAGGGGACGGGGCCTGAGGTGACATGTGCAAACACGCCCTATGGCGCATTTTAAGTTGGGGAAATAATTCCCCTTTAATCCTGGGGGCCCATAGGGGCCAACTAGTCCACCAGGTGCTTCCAGTAAGCACCACTCTGCTGCGTTGCAGAGAGGGGGTCCAGGCCGTGCCCATTTTCACTGCAACGCAGCTCTGTGGTGCTAACTAGAGATACCTGATGGGCTAGTTGTACCCAAGGGACACTCAGGATTCAAGGGGACTTTATCCCCCAAATTAAAACGGCCATAGGGCGTGTTTGCACACATCAGCTCAGCTCCCCCCTCCCTTCACCAGTGTGCAAACGCGTCCTGTGGCGCGTTTTAAGAGGTAGTTTTAATACCCCTGCCCTATTATATACAAGGGGCTTACAGAGGAGGTCATGCTAATAACAGGGGTACCCCAACGCATAGTGTTCCCTAGTGTATGTAGGTTTTTTAACTGTATTCTAAGTGTCTTTTGGCATAGCACTGGCTCTAGGACTGGTTAGTCAGAGTCAGTTACCACCAGTATCCATCTGAAAAAGTTGAGGGTACAGGATGATTTTGAACAAAGACTGTTTCTGCTCATCTGTTTGTTCTTTCTGCACATCTTCCCTCTTCCTACACTTTTCTTCGTCTTTGAGGACTTCTGTAGCTTCTTTCAGCATTTCTTTTTCTTCTTTCTGTGTGTTTTTTCTTCTTTCTTCACATGTCCTACTTCTGTAGGCATTGTTAGAAACTAGCATTTTAAAAAGCTTTGAAATTCACTTAAAAAACCATAGGTTTCAGGCATGTTATAGTTAGGAATTAGCATTTAAAAAACCTTAGAAATTCTCAGAAAAAAACGTAGGTTTCAGGGGTGTTATAGTTAGCTGGACATTTCACTCGTACAAAACCATAGAAATTTCTCTGTTATAGTTACTTCAGCTAACTGTAACTCGTGCCCCCGCAATGCACTGCTGATGATGTCTCATATTACATCACTCTTGACATGGTCAGTGACATCACTGATGACATCACTGATGACATCTCAAATGAAATCACTGATGACTTCACTGATGACATCATCCATGTGATAATTTGAAGCATCTTCTCACACCCTAATATAACCTTTGATACACCCACTCTAAATTACAGACTGCCATTCTCAAAACCATAGAAACTCCAACACCAATAACTAAATACCCACTCACTGATTCTTAGGTCTACACACCCATCCACTTACTCACCCATACAGCCATTCCTACTTATGTTCACTCAGTACAGGACTATCATATGCACTCATACACCTATATAGACACTCACACACCGCCACTCATCCATAGAGGTACTCACACACCTACTCAGTCATGCAAATAATAAATCACACTGCCATTTACTCACCTATACAGTTATACACACACTAGCTCAATTACTCATACAAATACTAGCACATTCTTACGCTCTTATACAATCAATGATACAAGCACACACTCATCCATACAGCCACGCTCACAATCACACACTCTCACTTATTGCCATTTATGTACTCCAACACACATATATACTGCCTTTCACATATGTAGCTACTCAAACATGTACCACTGAAATATACATTCACTCACTAACACAACCATACACACACTCACCCACCCATACAGTCCATCACAGATTCACTCTTGAAACCATGCACCCAGTGAATCACCCACTCACACATCTATGCACAGAGTCACACACACCCCACCCACACAAACACTCAGGCACCCATACACTTACTCAGACAACCAATCTATAACCCATATAGACACTCATGTAGCTATTTGCAAACCCATGCAGTCGCTTAAACACCAACAGACAGACGGATACAGACATTCACACAGTTTAGTCACTAACCCATGCATTCAGTAAGATACGTTTAATCACTCACTTATAGAGTCAGTCACGCACCTACAAAATCATTCATTCACACACTTATACACCCATTCATTCTTCAATATGCCTTTCCCTATATATAATAAACATGCTTGAACTTTACAGAAACACACAGACAGTGGATAATGTCATCAGTGATGTCATCAGTGATGTCATTTGAGATGTCACTGACCATGTCATGAGTGATGTAATATGTGACGTCATCAGCAGTGCATTGCGGGGGCACGAGTTATAGTTAGCTGAACTAACTATAACCGAGGAATTTCTATGGTTTTGTACGAGTGAAATGTCCAGCTAACTATAACATCCCTGAAACCTATGGTTTTTTCTGTGAATTTCCAAGGTTTTTTTAAATGCTTATTCCTAACTATAACGTGCCTGAAACCTATGGTTTTTGAAGTGAATATATATATATATATATGTATATATATATGTATCTATATAAATATTCACTGAAAAAAACGTACGTATCAGGGACGTTATAGCTAGTTGGATATTTCTCTCGTACTAAACCATAGAAATTCCCCCGTTATAATTAGTTCAGCTAACTATAACTCATGCACCCGCAATGCACTGCTGATGATGTCACATATTACATCATTCATGACATGGTCAGTGACATCACTGATGACATCACAAATGACATCACTGATGGCATCATCCAGTGACTGTGTGTTTCTGTAAAGTTTAAATATATTTTATATATATGCCAAGGTATATTGAAGAATGTGCGGGTGTATAAGTGTCAGGTTGGAGGATTTAGTAGGTGAATGACTGACTGTATAAGTGAGTGATTAAATGTGTCTCACTGAATGCATGGGTTAGTGACTAACTGTGTGAATATCTGTATCAGACTGTCTGTAGTTGTGTAAGCTGCTGCATGGGTTGGTCAGTAGCTACATGAGTGTCTATATGGGTTATTGATTGGTTGCCTGAGTATTTGTATGGGTTCCTGAGTGTGTGTGTGGGTTGGTGGGAGGTGTGTGACTCTGTGCATAGATGTGTGAGTGGTTGATTCACTGGGTGTATGGGTTCAAGAGTGCATGTGCAAACAGCTGTATGGGTGAGTGAGTGTGTGTATGGGTGTGTTGGTGAGAGAATAGATGTCTCAGTGGTACATGTCCAAGTAACTACATATGTAAAAGGCAGTGTATGTGAGAGTTGGAGTCCCCAAATTACAGCCAAAGAAAGACTCGCGGTTCTTTCACCAAGTGGATTCCAGGGGGCCCCACTCGCAGAGGCATTGGCAGCGGGCAAGGGGGGCTGACATTCCTCCCACCTGACATGGAAAATGATTGCATATTGCGGCAGGATTGGAATCGTCTTGATGAAAGAACCGCAAGTCTTTCTTTGGCTGCAATTTGGGGACTACACCGACCAGCATGTCATATTGTTAACGCCCACTGGGGCGTGACTCTTTATCAATAAAGAAATTAGATGTTCTTACACATTCCTCTTCCTGCCTCATTTGCCAGTGAACAAGAGCTCGAGGGAGCTCGAAACGCGTTTGGCCATTGGGATGTGTGTGGCCCACCTACCTGTTTGCCGTCTGCTGAGTGGAGTGTCTTGACCCTTCTGTGAGAGGCATCTCTAAGGACAACCTGTGTTTTTGTGTATTCAGCGGCTAGTCCGGCCGCGAGATGCCCCGACACCCGGTGAGCGTAGCCGGTGTGCTAGTAACCACTAGCGCGTTTTGGTACAGAGGGGGCCTCACTCGCAGTGGCATTGGCTGTGGGCAGGGAGGGCTGACATTCCACCCACCTGACATGGAACATTATTGGATATTGCGGCAGGATTGAAATCCACTTGGTGAAAGAACCGCAAGTCTTTCTTTGGCTACAGTTTGGGGACTACACAGACCAGCATGCCATATTGTTGACGCCCACTGGGGCGGGACTCTTTTTCAATAAAGAAATTAGGGGCCATATTATCAAGGAACAGCGATAACATTATCGTCGCTTTAGCGGCAGGAAACTGCCGCCAAAGCGGTGAAAATGGGCTTGATAATATGCCCTTGCGAATTCCCATAGAAGCCCAGGTTTACACCAGAACCTGGGCTTCTATGGGAATTCACAAAGGCATATTATCAAGCCCATTATCGCCGCTTTAGCGGCAGTTTCCTGCCGCTAAAGCGGCGATAATGTTATCGCCGTTCCTTGATAATATGGCCCCAGATGTTATTACACATTCGTCTTCCTGCCTCATTTGCCTGTGAAGGTTAACCTGGGTTTTTGTGTATTCAGCGGCTAGTCTGGCCGCGAGATGCCCCGACGCCCGACGGGTGTAGCCGGTGTGCTAGTAACCACTAGCGCGTTATGGTACAGAGGGGGCCTCACTCACAGAGGCATTGGCAGTGGGCAAGGGGGGCTGACATTCCTTCCACCTGACATGGAATATTATTGTATATTGCGGCAGGATTGGAATCCACTTGGTGAAAGAACCGCAAGTCTTTCTTTGGCTGCAATTTGGGGACTACACCGACCAGCATGCCATTTTTTTTTTAATGCCCACTGGGGCGGGACACTTTTTCAATAAAGAAATTAGATGTTCTTACACATTCCTCTTCCTGCCTCATTTGCCAATATCATTATTGGGGCACTCAGAGATGATTCTGATTATGATCCAGTTTTGTTTAACCAACAACTATTTTTTGTTTGATGAGGTCGTCTATTGCCAGTCACAGGGCACAGCCATGGGCACCTGCTTCGCCCCCAGCTATGCCAATCTGGTCATGGGTTGGTGGGAGGAGCAGGTGGTGGCGCACATGGCAGAATTCGATCAATGTGTCCTGTGGCTACGCTTTATTGACGACATATTTTTTATTTGGAATGGAGATAGTGATTCTGCTAAAACCTTCATTGCCAAATTGAATGACAATTGCTACAATTTGGCCTTTTCTGGGCAAATAAGTACAACGGAAATTGAATTCTTAGACATACAAATTGAAATCAAAGACTGTGGGATGCATACGAAACTATTTCGTAAAAAACTGCAGGAAATAGTATTTTGAGTGCGTTAAGTTCACACCCTAAGAAATTGATACAAAGTATTCCGTTTGACGAATTACTACGTGCCAAACGTAATTGTAGCTCTGAGATAGGCTATGAAAAGGAAAAACAGACTATGATACAACGATTCAGAGAGAGGGGCTATGGCAAAAGAACCATCTCAGAAGCTTGTAAGAAAGTGGAGACACTAACACGGACCCAGCTATTACATCCTAACAAAGAAATCAAAGATTCGGATACCCTTAGGTTCATTACAACCTATTCTGGGCAAGCTAGGGATGTAAGAATGACACTTAAAAAACATTGGCATGTGTTGTTAACTGATCCCCACCTGAAAAAACATCTTAGTAATGGCCCTCAGATCACTTTTCAAAAAAATCGATCCTTAAGGGATGAATTGAGTCCCAATCTTGTGACTAGCAGGAATAGATCAACACAGAGTGGGAGAGTAGGCTTTCGATGCTGTAGAAACTGCAAGGCATGCAGTAACAGCGTCGACTGCACAACGTTGGATATTCTGAGCAGTAAAAACAAATTTGTGATAAGAAAATCTTTGACGTGCAACACGACCTATTGTGTATATGCATTAATTTGTCCCTGTAGCAAGGCCTATATAGGCAGCACTATCCACCGTGCAAAAAAACGAGTACTGGAGCATATCAGAGCTATCCGCCACAATAACAGACAATACCCGGTAGCTAGACACTTCTTTGATACACATATGCAGAACGAGAAATTTCTAAAAATGGTGGTCATTGATGCTGTCGGCGAGAATATCCGAGGGGGAAATAGATTACTAACCCTACGTAAATTGGAGTCTAGGTACATCATTGACCTTGAAACTATGGCCCCTTTGGGTTTGAATTCCAATGAAGAATTGTCTGTACACCTGCATAGGTAGAATATGAAGCTGTGTAACTGTTGAATGGAATATTTTATATCAATCAGATTTTAATTAGGTCTTTTTGTTTTCTTATTTTTCAGGTGTTTTGCACTTTCTTGGTGGCTGGCTTTCACAACTACTTTAGATCATGAAATCTTGGGGAGATAGAATATCCAAGTCACAAATTATAAATTGTTGAGATCTTCTAGAGGATGATGACAAACTGATTTAAGTAACAATTGAAGTGTAATATACTTAGGCCCACTCAGGCTGTATTTTTATTGTAATTGTAATTGTAATTGTAATGGTATTTGTAGAGCGCGATTGCTGCCCATGGGCGTCCAAGCGCTAAGCTGACCAGAAGTGACGGAGGAGGTGCTATGGTACAGTGGGTTTGTCAAACAGCCATGTTTTTAAGTTTTTGCGGAATGATAGAAGATTTGAGTTGGACCGGAGTGGGAGGGGAAGGTCGTTCCAGAGCCTGGCGGTATTCAGCGAGAACATTCTTCCCCCTGCTCTGGCTCGCTTTACTCTGGGAATGACGGCAAGGAAGGCCTCCTTTGATCGTAGGTTCCGGTTGGGATGGTAGGGGTTAACAAGATTTCTGTTGATCGCTGGGCTTGTGTTCCAGAAAGTGCGGTGCGCCAGGCACAGTGCTTTGAAGGCTATCCTCTGCCTCACTGGCAGCCAGTGGAGAATTTTTAGGGCAGGTTTAGCAGACTGAGTGCGCGGGATTTCTAGCAAGGAACGAGCTGCACAGTTCTGGACAACCTGCAGTTTTCGAAGTGTAAACTCAGGTGCCCCCATGTATAGGGCATTGTTCGAGTCAAGGCGAGACTGGATTAGCCCTTGGACCGCAACCTTTTTGGCTTCTAGTGGCAGCAGTGGAAGAACCTTCCTCAAGGTTCTTAGAAGGCCAAAGCATGTGGCAGATAGTTTAGTGGCCTGGGTGGAGAAGGAGAGTTTGCTGTCCAACCATACTCCCAGGCTCTTCACGCTTTCCTTTGGGGTGGGGGGGGGACCCAGTGCATTAGGCCACAGGGAGGTGAATGGAACTGGAGAAGGTGGGCCTAGGAGCATGAGTTCCGTCTTATCTCCATTTAATTTAAGGGAGGAGTTGGTCATCCAACCCTTTATGTCCTCTAGGCAGTGTAGCAGATCGGCAGGGGAGCACTTACTGTTCTCGGTGGCCAGCGAGACCACCAGCTGGGTGTATGACACGATTTTGATGCCATGTGGTTCGACGACACTTGCCAGCGGCCTCATGTAGACGTTGAACAGCACAGGGCTCAGGGAAGAGCCCTGTGGTACTCCGCAGCTCAGGGGTTTGCTTGAGGATACTGTTACACCGTCGAAGATCTGAAACGACCTCCCAGACAGAAAGGATTCCAGCCACCTTAAAGCGTCACCTGAAACTCCGATGTTATGGAGACGGTCCAGCAAGGTGGAGTAGCTGACCGTATCGAATGCGGCGCTTAGATCAAGGAGGATCACTGCCACTGATCCTCCTTGGTCCAGAATCCTTCTAGTATCTTCGGTGACTGCTAACAAGGCGGTTTCTGTCCCGTGTTGAGGTCTAAAACCTGTCTGAGATGTGTGTAACAGCGAGTGATCCTCCAGGTACTGCACCAGCTGGGCATTTATGTGCTTCTCTAGCACCTTGCTCGTCCAAGGAAGGAGTGAGATGGGACGGTAACTTGACAGATCGTTTGGGTCTAGGCTCGGTTTCTTTAGCAGTGCCCGTACCATGGCCTGCTTCCAGGCAGTGGGGACAGAGCATGCAGAGATGGACGAGTTCAAGAGATCCAAGATTACAGGCAGGATGGTTTTACTTGCCTGCATCAGGATATCTGGAGGGGCAGGGTCACGGGGAGATCCCGACTTGACCGCACGGGCCACTTTGCCTAAAGTGTCGAGGTCAAGGGGGAGAAAGTGCTCGAGCGACGGCTGGCCTGGACGGGGGGGTGGTCTGAGGCGAGATGGTTTGAATGCTTCCGGGGGGGTAGCTGCAGGTGGAAAGGTGGAATAAATTTTTGAAACTTTGTTATGGAAAAAATCTGCAAGCTCGTTACATTGCTTCTGGGATTTGATAGGGGGGGGAGCCGTGGTGGCGCTAGAGCATTGTTTTATAATTTGGAAGATTTCCTTAGGTTTGGACTTCGCTTCCATTATTTTCTCTGAAAAGTAGGTAGCCTGGGCTGCTCTAATCCCTTCTTTATATACCTTGATGGCCTCTTTATAAGAGGTCTTCTTTTCTGGGAGGAAATCTAGGCGCCAAGCTCTCTCTTTTTGTCTGCAAGTGCGTTTTAGCTGTTTTAGAGAGTCAGAAAACCATGGGGCAGATTTCTGAAGTCTCTTAGAGGAGGATTTACGCATCGGGAGAGTGGAGTCTAATGAACGGGTGATCCAGTCTCTATAGATGTCATTTCCCACATTAGGATCCGAGCAGGGGGAGGGGCAAGTGGAATCCAGTTGGTGCAGCCAGGATTCCAACGGGAGTTTTGACCAGTTCCTCCTGATGGTCACTTGAGGGGGTACTTGGGGATTTTTATAAGTGGCCCACGAGAAGGGGACCAGAAAATGGTCTGACCACGGAAGGGGGATGGGTGGATCAACCGTTAGGTCGAGGCAGTTGCTGAAAATGGGGTCTAGCAAATTGCCTTTTCCATGGGTCGGAGCCGCCACCAGCTGGGTGAGTTGGAGGGCCTCCAGATCTTCTAGTAAGTTCCGTGCGATGTGATCAGTAGGGGAATTAAAATGAAGATTGAGGTCCCCCAGAATCGTGTGGTTGGCTGATGTGAGGGTTCTTTCCGCAATGATTTCTGGTCTTTATTTGTACCTCGTAGGAAGATTTATAATGATTATTCTTTCAAATGATGAGTGGCGATTAATACCCACTGGGGGTGCATTTAATAACAATTATTCTCTTATTTTGATGGACTTTCAAATGAATATTGTAATTATTTGGCGACCAATGCCCACTTGGGCTGGATTCTATATTCGTCCTTTCATTTTGACAAAATCTGTGTTAAAAATGAGATGTATTATCAACCATATTTATCCACGATACAGGATATATTTGTGTTTTCGATTGTTAATCTTTTTCATCAATTTCCCTGCTGAACGTATGTTTGAGCCTCTGATTTAAATTGAGTTCAAATGTGGAATTATACATTATAAGATGGCCGCCGCTTTTCACAAGGTTATGGGTATGTTCACCGTTTGTTTTTATGTTTTACACTGCATTTAAATAATGTGCAAAAAAACGCCTGTCACTCAGCGTGATGAAGGTGTAAGCTGAAACGCGTTGCTGTGCAGCCAGAATAAACCTTTTTTGCTGCAACTACCCTTGTGTCCGTGATATTTCCAGAATCGGAAATAGTGGTGGAGTAAGAGATACAGGGTTTCCGATACCCTGAACGCGGACCGCTCGATTGACAGCCTTCAACCTGATCGGACTCTTGTGTTAGTATATATATATATATATATATAAATATATATATATATATATATATATATATATATATATATATATATTACCTACTGGCAGTCGCCAGTAGGTAGTTATAGTTAGGACCTATTTTCCATAGGAAATCTGCAACATTCTATTTGGAATAACGTTGGCACCGATTGACGAATCTTCGTGAAATTTTCCAAACTTTTGGCCAGCTCCGGTCCGTTCCTATACTGAAAATTTCACGATGATTCGTCAAGCGGGGGACGAGAAAAAAGGGGGGTCCCAAAACACGTTTTCCCCATGCATTTTCCCATAGGACCTATTGACGCAGCTACAGCCCGAACTGCTGAACGGAATTACACCAAATTTGGCAAAGAGGTAGTCCTCAGTTCAGACTCGTGCCTTTTGCTTAAATGGTGTAAATCTGTTCAGTAGTTCCTGAGAAAATTAGAGTTAAAAGATAGATATATCTGGGCTGAGCCTAACCACACATCCCATCATGAGATCTGATTGGCTGTCAGTACTTCATCCAAGAAGTGTTGGCAGCCATCTTGGGACCAATATACATGATAGCACCTCATTAAAAAGCATTGCAGTTAATAGAAGGTTTTAAGACTTTAGTTACATTATAAATCATGTGTTGATGGTACTATACTCATTTTAGGAATTGTGGTGTGTTCTAAGGTGATTTTACCATGTGAAAAAGCCTTCTGCTGTGATATCATGAATCATGTTTGAGAGAAAACTATTTTCTCATGCTTTTCCCACAGAGGTTTAGAAGGTGATCTATAAGCTAAACCGAGAGCATTTTTTTTGTAAATTCACATTATCTTTCTCAGTCATGTGAGAATGAAGTCTGACATTCTCTGTAAAACATGTTCATCCAACAAGGGCAGAGACTGTCAGTTGATTCCTTTGTGTTTTACTGCAGCTTCCCAGAGTGTTCCAAAGAACAACTAGAGCGCTAACAGCCCTACTTATGATAAACGTATGGCACACCTGAAGCCATCTTGGTTGGAATAAAGTGGTAACACTTAAAACATTTAATTTGCAAAGGAACAAAATGAGGGGGTTCATTTTGCCATAGAAAGAATGATTAGTGCTGCAGAAAGAAAAATTAGGGCACATTTTGAGTGACTTCTCAAATCCTCTTCTATTTCATTAAAAAATTCTGACATGCAGACTGAAACATGCACTTTTAATACCAGCATCAGGCTTCCGTGGTGAGCAGTAGCTTTACTACAGTAATCTAATAAGCAACTAGAGTGCTAACATTCTGAATTTATGGCAAATGTGTGACACATCTGAAAGCCTTCTTGATGGAATCAAAGTAAAAAACTGAAAGTATTTCCTACTGAGGAGACTGTAGTAAATGAGGAAATTAGGAAACTTCATAACCAATAAGTCTCCCAAAATGGCCACCAGGGACAAAAGAGCCCAAATGTAGCCCAAATATCACCCAGATGTAGCCCAAGTATAACCCAATGACAGAATGTCCCAGAGTGTTCTAACGAACAACTAGAGCGCTAACAGTCTTACTTATGACAAAAGTATGGCACACCTGAAGCCATCTTGATTGGAATAAAGTGGTAACACTTAAAACATTTAATTTACAAAGGAACAAAATGAGGGGGTTCATTTTGCCATAGAAATTATGATTAGTGCTGCAGAAAGAAAAATTAGGGCACATTTTGACTTCTCAAATCCTCTTCTATTTCATAAAAAAATTCTGACATGCAGACTGAAACATGCACTTTGAATACCCGCAGCAGACTTCCCTGGTGAGCAGTAGCTTTACTACAGTGATCTAATGAGCAACTAGAGTGCTAACATTCAGAATTTATGGCAAATGTGTGACACATCTGAATGCCTTCTTGATGGAACCAAAATAAAAAACTGAAAGTATTTCCTACTGAGGAGACTGCAGTAAATGAGGAAATTAGGAAACTTCATAACAAATAAATCTCCCAAGATGGTCACCAGAGACAAAAGAGCCCAAATGTAGCCCAAATATCACCTAGATGTAGCCCGAGTATAGCCCAATGACAGAATGTCCCAGAGTGTTCTTAAGAACAACTAGAGCGCTTACTGTCTTACTTATGACACAAGTATGGCACACCTGAAGCCATCTTGATTGGAATAAACTGGTAACACTTAAAACATATAATTTAAAAAGGAACACAATGAGGGGGTTCATTTTGCCATAGAAATTATGATTAGTGCTGAAAAAAGAAAAATTAGGGCACATTTTGAGTGACTTCTCAAATCCTCTTCTATTTCATTAAAAAATTCTGACATGCAGACTGAAACATGCACTTTCAATACCAGCATCAGGCTTCCGTGGTGAGCAGTAGCTTTACTACAGTAATCTAATAAGCAACTAGAGTGCTAACATTCTGAATTTATGGCAAATGTGTGACACATCTGAATGCCTTCTTGATGGAATCAAAGTAAAAAACTGAAAGTATTTCCTACTGAGGAGACTGTAGTAAAGGAGGAAATTAGGAAACTTCATAACAAATAAGTCTCCCAAAATGGCCACCAGGGACAAAAGAGCCCAAATGTAGGCCAAATATCACCCAGATGTAGCCCAAGTATAACCCAATGACAGAAGTCCCAGAGTGTTCTAACGAACAACTAGAGCACTAACAGTCTTACTTATGACAAAAGTATGGCACACCTGAAGCCATCTTGATTGGAATAAAGTGGTAACACTTGAAACATTTAATTTACAAAGGAACACAATGAGGGGGTTCATTTTGCCATAGAAATTATGATTAGTGCTGCAGAAAGAAAAATTAGGGCACATTTTGACATCTCAAATCCTCTTCTATTTCATAAAAAAATTCTGACATGCAGACTGAAACATGCACTTTGAATACCAGCAGCAGACTTCCCTGGTGAGCAGTAGCTTTACTACAGTGATCTAATGAGCAACTAGAGTGCTAACATACAGAATTTATGGCAAATGTGTGGCACATCTGAATACCTTCTTGTTGGAACCAAAGTAAAAAACTGAAAATATTTCCTACTGAGGAGACTGCGGTAAATGCGGAAATTAGGAAACTTCATAACAAATAAATCTCCCAAGATGGCCACCAGAGACAAAAGAGGCCAAATGTAGCCCAAATATCACCCAGATGTAGCCCAAGTATAGCCCAATGACAGAATGTGCCAGAGTGTTCTAACGAACAACTAGAGTCTTACTTATGACAAAAGTATGGCACACCTGAAGCCATCTTGATTGGAATAAAGTGGTAACACTTAAAACATTTACTTTACAAAGGAACAAAATGAGGGGGTTCATTTTGCCATAGAAATTATGATTAGTGCTGCAGAAAGAAAAATTAGAGCACATTTTGACTTCTCAAATCCTCTTCTATTTCATAAAAAAATTCTGACATGCAGACTGAAACATGCACTTTGAATACCAGCAGCAGACTTCCCTGGTGAGCAGTAGCTTTACTACAGTGATCTAATGAGCAACTAGAGTGCTAACATTCAGAATTTATGGCAAATGTGTGACACATCTGAATGCCTTCTTGATGGAACCAACATAAAAAACTGAAAGTATTTCCTACTGAGGAGACTGCAGTAAATGAGGAAATTAGGAAACTTCATAACAAATAAATCTCCCAAGATGGTCACCAGAGACAAAAGAGCCCAAATGTAGCCCAAATATCACCCAGATGTAGCCCAAGTATAGCCCAATGACAGAATGTCCCAGAGTGTTTTTAAGAACAACTAGAGCGCTTACTGTCTTACTTATGACACAAGTATGCCACACCTGAAGCCACCTTGATTGGAATAAACTGGTAACACTTAAAACATATAATTTAAAAAGGAACACAATGAGGGGGTTCAATTAGCCATAGAAATTATGATTAGTGCTGAAGAAAAAAAAATTAGGTCACATTTTGAGTGACTTCTCAAATCCTCTTCTATTTCATTTAAAAATTCCGATATGCAGACTGAAACATGCACTTTTAATACCAGCAGCAGACTTCCTTGGTGAGCAGTAGCTTTACTACAGTGATCTAATGAGCAACTAGAGTGCTAACATTCAGAATTCATGGCAAATGTGTGACATATCTGAATACCTTCTTTATGGAATCAAAGTAAAAAACTGAAAGCATTTCCTACTGAGGAGACTGCAGTAAATGAGGAAATTAGTAAACTTCATAACAAATAAATCTCCCAAGATGGCCACCAGAGACAAAAGAGCCCAAATGCAGCGCAAATATCACCCAGATGTAGCCCACATGTAGCCCAATGACAGAAGTGTGCAAAACACTTATTTTTCGTGTATTTGCAGTTTTATATAGTGCAGACTTGTCAGGTATTGGAGTGCTTTACATGAGCATTGGTTACATCACACAAGATCAAATTCATTTTGGTTGTAGACATGGGGAGATTAAGTGATTTGACCAGAATCACAGAATGTTGAGCTGAAGCAGAAACTCCAACCTGGTTCCCCAGTTGCAAAGTCTGCAGCTCAGGAAGTAACACCACATCCTCTCCCCTAGGTGCAACATTTAATCAAGTGGTCAACTGGATAAAAAAACATAAAGATTACAAATAATTTAAAAGTTCTTTGTCGCTATTTGAAAACTCAGAAAATATGTCCTCAATTTAGATTATTAAAGCACTAACCATAATTTTAATGCAAATAAGACCCTCTCATATATGTAATTTCAAAAACAAATGGTCTAGGTATTACAGTTTTGATTACATCAAGATGACGTCAGGCGTTCCACACTTTTGTAATAAATATAGAATGTTAGCAATCTAGTTGGTAATTGGGATACTGTTGAGAGGCAGAGGCCAGGTGCACGGACTCTGAAAATTGAAGGCAGGTAGGAGAGTGCAGAGGCAACAATTTGACCACACTGGGCAGGCAGGAAGGACAGTGGCAACAAACCAACAATACAGGACTGGCAAGAGAGGCTGTGGCAATATAATAGACCATTGTGGGCAGAAGGAAGAGGCAGTGGTAGTACAACCATACATGCCAACAGACCCGTTTCAGCCAGGAAACGTCCAATGTTTTTAAGCTCAAATGGGCTTTATTTGATCTGTCTCCTGTCTACAATCTATTCTTTTTCAATGTAACTCAAAGGGGAAAATCAATACCCCAGTGTTTTTTTCCAAAGTCTCCCTCTTACCAAGTTCAAAATGTTCGCAAGTATGGTACATTGGATCATGGTAGGCTGGAGGAATTGGGGTAGGGACATGGACTCGGATAACAGAGGACAGGAGGGACATGGAGAGGTGCACTAAACTGACCCTACAGGGCAGGCATCAGGGTTTGCAGCAGCACAATACACCACACAGGGCATGCGGCACGGGAGTGCAGCACAACAATCCATAGAAAGCAATAAGGAGGGGACAGGACCATGCACATGGACAACAGAGAACAGAGGGGAAAGAGGCAATGGTAGCTAGCTGACCATAATGGACAGACAGGGGAGAAAGCTGCAGCATAACAGACCATAAAGGGCAGAAGGGACAGATCAGGGGCATTACAATGGAACAGACAAGTCAGGAGGGAGGGAATAGCGTTCTGCACATGGAAACAGAGGGCTGGGGGCAAGGGGGCAGGGCAGGAGCAACAAGATGACCATGGAGGCAGGCAGGATGGGCACTAGAAACAAGACACACCATGGAGAGCAACAATGAGACTATGATGGCATACACATAGACCATGGAGGGAAGGTGGGAGGGGGTCAGGGGCAGCTAGCTGACCACACAGGGAAGGTGGGAGGGGCCATGACAGCACAGATGACCATGCATGGTGAGCGGGAAGGTTAGTGGCAGCACAATGGCTATGATGGGCAAGAAGGAGGGTGCAGGGGCATGCACAAAGGACCATGGAGGATAGAAGGGAGGGTCAGGACCTGGGCACAGACAAGAGAGTTCAGGGGAAGGGGCCTCACAACAGACCGCACGGGGCGGGCAGGAGGAGCAGTTGCAGCACAACAGATCAGGGAGGGCAGAAGGTTGTGGCAGTAAAATGGACCATGGAGGACAGGAGGAAGGGGATAGGGGCATAGCATGTGGACAGGCAGGGTGGATGTGGCAGGGACAGGTTACAGTCATCTGACAATGCTAGGCAGGTGGGAGGGGAGTGGCATCTCAACAGAACACGTAGAGTAGATAGGAGTGGCAGGTCCATGGAACATGGTGAGCAAAAAGGATGGAGCAGGGGCATGCACAAAGACATCGGAGGGCAGGGGGAAGGATAATAGTGGCAGCAAGCTAAGCACAGAGGCTAAGCAGGAGGTCAATGATGGGCCATAGAATTGGGTAATGGAGGGCAGGAGTGTGGACTGGTACATCATGCTAAATGGAGGGCAGTGGCAGCACATCAGACCATGCATGGCAGGAGGGAGGAGGCTAGTCCATGGATTCAGACAACAGAGGATAGGGAGGAGCTGGATGGGTCAGCAAGCTAACTGTTCAGAGAAGGTGGGTATTAGGAACTTTATTGATTTTAAAATGTGTGTCTGTGCGAACTACTTAAAATATGAACAAGTATGCAGCATAATCTCACTTTTATTCAGGAAGAAGAGGACGTTTGTGACTGTGACTCCGGGCTCACTTGACAGAAACACCCCCTGACCCTCCACCCCCCATCTCAAAATGTAATGCCCGTGAAAAGTGTATGTGGACGCAGTGTTATATAGAGCATAGTCCTGAGAGTACGATTGAAAATGAAAACTAGATATAGTATATGGTATAAACTATGCACCAAAAAGGGTGATATAAGATGAACCGGGCGTGAAATATAATATGCAATACATTGTGCGCAATGACAGATTCATTGGAGAGCGTGAGATAGCACAGGTACTAGTGCGTGCTATGCGATATGCGCCTTGGAGTGTAATATGCACATGGCAGTGTTGTGTAACCTAACTAGTTTCTAAAGTTGTAATATAAAATATGTGCTGAGGAGTGTAACATTGCATATGCACTGTGACAAAGATATGGATCCCAGATTGTAATATGTATGGCATAGCGTTGTGTGTTATAACATAGGCATCGAGGTAGGCACGTTAGATGGGGCAATATAACCCGTGCGAAGGCAAGTGTTGCATGACATATTCATGGGGTGGTGTTATAGTGCACATTGGCTAGAGAGTGTCATAGCATATGCACTAGCTGGTGGAATACAACACAGAGGTGTGTGGCACTCGGCGGGCACTGGTGGGTGTAACACAGCATTGGGCTCAGCCAGGAGCACGCTGTGACTCTCAAGTGAGGTTCATCTCCTTTCCAGAGAGTAAGATAAAAAGTATTACACATCCGGCGGTGGATGTGTGTTTTATTAACCGTGAGGGGGGTTTCTTGCATACATAGTTTGGTCAAATTTTTGTCGAATCCCGTTTGAATGGCTTGGTGTGCGTGTGTATTAAATGTGCCCGTCAATAGCTACCCATGTTTGTATAAATAAACGACAAGGGTGTCTACTTGGAAAGTACCCACTGGCAGGAGCGCCGGGATTAGGCACGGTAGGGCGTCAGACACGTCAGAGCTTCACTAGCGGTGTAAATACATTCCACGTGGATTCATTGTATGCATAGTCGCCGTTTGATGAATATCACACAAATCGTCATGGTGATAGGTACATACGGTTTGTCCAGCATGTCCTAGGTGTTTCTATCAATATATATTTTTAAAAATAATAAAAAACAAAGGCCGGCCCCGGGGGGATGGGGTCCCTGGGGCCATAAGTGGCCTGAGGAGGGGGGCAACGCAGCCCCCCTCCTAAAGAATAAAAAAAAGAAAAAGGCCATGACCCGGGGGTTGGAGTCCCCGGGGCCGATTAAGGCCTAGGGAGGGCAAAATGTATTATTTTCAACAAAAAAAATTAGGGTGCAGGCCCTGGGGGATGGGTTCCCCAGGTCCAATAAATTATAAAAAGAAGGGGGGCCCCACAGCCCTCCTTCTTAAAACAATTAAATAAATAAAAGACCGGCATCGCCCCGGAGGCCACACCCCCTCCTTGCAGCACTCTGCAAACACGCCCCCTGGCCAGTTGTAAGTTGGGGAATTAATTCCCCTTCAATACTGAGGGTCCCTGAGGGCCAACTAACCCAACAGGTATCTCCAGTATGCGCCAGGGAGCTGCGTTGCAGACAGGTGTTCTGAGGCCATGTCCCTTTTTACACCTCTATGCAACGCAGCTCTGTGGCGCTTACTGGAGGTACCTAGTGGGCTAGTTTGATGCTAGGGACCCTAAGGATTCAAGGGGACTTAATCTCTCAACTTAGAACAGCCACAGGGCGCGTTTACACAGTGGTGAAAGGAGGGGACGGGGCCTGAGGTGAAGTGTGCAAACACGCCCTGTGGCGCGTTTTAAGTTGGGGAAATAATTCCCTTTCAATCCTGAGGGACCCTGGGGGCCAACTAGCCCACCAGGTGCTTCCAGTAAGCGCCACTGCTCTGCGTTGCAGAGAGGTGGTGCAGGCCGTGCCCATTTTTACACCTCTCTGCAATGGCGCTTACTGGACGTACCTAGTGGACTATTTTGCCCCTAGGGGCCCTCAGGATTCAATGGGACTTAATCTCCCAACTTAAAAAACGGCCACATGGCGTATTTACACAGTGGGGAAGGGGCCAGAGGTGACGTGTGCAAACACGCCCTGTTGCGCGTTTTAAGTTGGGGAAATAATTCCCCTTCAATCCTGAGGGCCCCTGGGGGCTAACTAGCCCCCCCAGTGCTTCCAGTAAGCGCCACTGAGCGGCGTTGCAGAGGGGTGGTCCAGGCCGTGCCACTTTTTACACCTCTCTGCAACGCAGCTCTGTGGCACTTACTGGAGGTACCTAGTGGGCTAGTTGGACCCTAGGGACCCTCAGGATTCAAATGAACTTAATCTCCCAACTAAAAACGGCCACAGGGCGTGTTTACACAGTGGTGAAGGGAGGGGACGGGGCCTGAGTAACATGTGCAAACAAGCCCTGTGGCGCATTTTATGTTGGGGAAATAATTCTCTTCAATCCTGAGGGACCCTGGGGGCCAACTAGCCCACCAGGTGCTTCCAGTAAGCTCCACTGTGCTGCGTTGCAGAGAGGTGGTCTAGGCCGTGCCCCTTTTTACATCTCTCTGCAACGCAGATCTGTGGCGCTTACTGGAGGTACCTAGTGGTCTAGTTGGACCATAGGGACCCTCAGGATTCAAGGAGACTTAATCTCCCAACTTAAAACGGCCACAGGGCGTGTTTACACAGTGGGGAAGGGAGGGGACGGGGCCTGAGGTGACGTGTGCAAACATGCCCTGTGGCTCGTTTTAAGAGGTAGTTTTAATCCCCTGCCCTATTATATACTAGGGGCTTACAGAGGAGGTTATGCTAATCACAGGGGGACCCCAACGCATAGTGTTCCCTAGTGTATGTAGGTGTTTTCACTTTATTCTGAGTTGTCTTTTAACATAGCACTGGCTCTAGTACTGGTTAGTCAGACTCAGTTACCACCAATATCCGTCTGAAAAAGTTGAGGGTACAGGATGATTTCGCAACAAGGCTTCCTTCTGCTCTTCTGTTTGTTCTTTCTGCACGTTATCCTTCTTCCTGCACTTTTCTTCGCCTTGGAGGACTTCTGTTGCTTCTTTCTGCATTTCTTTTCTTTCTTTCTGTGCATTTTTTCTTTTTTCTTCACATGTCCTATCTCTGTTGGCATAGTTAGAAATTAGCATTTAAAAAACCTTTGAAATTCACTGAAAAAAACATAGGTTTCAGGCACGTTATAGTTAGGAATTAGCATTTAAAAAACCTTTGAAATTCACTGAAAAAACCATAGGTTTCAGGCACGTTATAGTTAGGAATTAGCATTTAAAAAACCTTAGACATTCACTGAAAAAACCATAGGTTTCAGGGGCGTTATAGTTAGCTGGACTTTTAACTCGTACAAAACCATTGAAATTCCCCTGTTATAGTTAATTCAGCTAACTATAACTCGTGTGCCCGCAATGCACTGCTTATGACGTTACATATTACATCACTCATGACATGGTCAGTGACATCACTGATAACATCTCAAATGACATCACTGATGACATCACTGATGACATCATCCTTTTGATAGAGTGGCAGACCTCCCCTCCCCCTAATATAACCTTTGATACACACATTCAAAAATAGAAACTAAAATTTTCAAAACAATGGACATACCAATGCCAGTTACAACAACCTATTCAGTAATTCTAAGATCCACATACACATCGACTCATTCACCAACTGTCCTATACAGTCACTCATACATGTACTCACTCATCATATGTATTCATACACCTATACATCCTGTTACACAACGCCACTCATCTATAGAGTTACTCACACACATAGTCACTCATGCTAATCAAGAATCAAAAATCCATTTACTTGCATATACAGTTATACGCACACCACCACACTTACTTCTACAGAAACTTACACATACTTAGTCTTTTAAACAATCACTTATAGAAAAACATACTTATTCATACAGGAACTCTTTCAATCTCTCACTCTCACATATACTCACTTATATACAACAATAGTCACATATACTAGTTTAAAACATATGTAGTTACTCATAAAGACACTATTGAGACAGTCATTCACTCACTAACACACCCATGCACACATTCATCCACCCATACAGTCCTGCACACATGCTGTCTTCAACACATACAAACAGTGAGTCACTCATTCATGCACCTATGCACTACGTAATTCCTCCACCGAACCATTCAGACACTCAGACACTCATACTGATACTCAAAAAACCAACTAATAACCTATATAGACACTCATGTAGCTACTCACCAACCCATGCAGCCACTTATACACAAAGTGAGAGACTGATACAGATATTTACATGTTTAAACATTACTCACTAAGCCATGTATTCACTAAGATACACTTAATCAGTCAGATATACAATCAATTTTTCAAAAACAAATCATCCATTTAGACACTTATATACCCATGTATTCTTCCATCGACATTGAGATATACATATATTAAACATATGTAATTTTCAGAAAAACACACATTTATAGGAAGATGTAATCCGTGATGTCATCAGTGATATCATTTGAGATGTCATCAGTGATGTCATGAGTGATGTCACTGACCATGTCATGAGTGATGTAATATGTGACGTAATCAGCAGTGCATTGCGGGCACGCGAGTTATAGTTAGCTGAACTAACTATAACAGGGGAATTTCAATGGTTTTGTACGAGTGAAAACTCCAGCTAACTATAACGCCCTTGAAACCTATGGTTTTTTCAGTGACTATATATATATATATATATATATATTTACCACACATGCCACAAGATCTGCCTAACTCCTTCGATGACGGGTGCTTCCTACGTGCATGTGGCATTCACGATTTAAATTAACCACAATTGTCCCTCCATTCAGGAACACCATCGGAGCACTCACAGGCTTTGCAAAAACATTTATTTCATCCCGCATGACGCGTTTCAGCCGCCAGGCCTTTATCAAATGCTGTTGAGTGAAACAAATCAGTAGCATTGAAAGTGTTTATATAGTTCATTTCGCTCTCCCTCCATAGTGGCAAGCAAGGAAGGGCTGCACTTTCACCATAGTCCATTCATTATAGCACGCCGCCATCATTGAGTGTATGTATGTTGCATTACAGTCCCATAGTGGTATCTTTGAAATCCAAAATAAACACACTTTTAAGTAAACTTCCATTGTCGTAATGGGAAAAATCTCCATACCTCGCAGATTGCACTGTGTCTCTGCCATTATCTGTTATATTCCAGGAGCATCGATGTTTCATGATGCTATTGATGTTGCAAGACTTTTCGTCAGCCACTTAATGCACGTTGAATTTTCTGTACCTGAAAACGCTGGTTTGAGTAAGCAGCGCTTTTCCATGAGGTCATGTCCCAACACGTAGTCAGCAGGCACATTGTTTCCTTGGCTCGGGCGATACAGGCAGATTAAATTTCAATTTACCACACATACCACAAGATCTGCTGAACTCCTTCGATGACGGGTGCTTCCTACGTGCATGTGGCATGCACGATTTAAATTAACCACAAGTGTCCCTCCATTCAGGGACACCATCGGAGCACTCACAGGCTTTGCATAAACATTTATTTCATCCCGCATGACGCGTTTCAGCCGCCAGGCCTTTATCAAATGCTGTTGAGTGAAACAAATCAGTAGCATTGAAAGTGTTTATATAGTTCATTTCGCTCTCCCTCCATAGTGGCAAGCAAGGAAGGACTGCACTTTCACCATAGTCCATTCATTATAGCACGCCGCCATCATTGAATGTATGTAAGTTGCATTACAGTCCCATAGTGGTATCTTTGAATTCCATAATAAACACACTTTTAAGTAAACTTCCATTGTCGTAATGGGAAAAATCTCCATACCTCGCAGATTGCACTGTGTCTATGCCATTATTTGTTATATTCCAGGAGCATCGATGTTTCATGATGCTATTGATGTTGCAAGCCTTTTCGTCAGCCACTTAATGCACATTGAATTTTCTGTACCTGAAAACGCTGGCTATATATATATATATATATATATAAATATTACCTATTAGCACCTATTCTCCATAGGAAATTCGCAACATTCTATTCCCAATAACTTTGGCGCCGATTGACGAATCTTCGCAAAATTGTCAAAACGTTTGGCCAGCTCCAGTCCGCTCCTATCCTGAAAGTCTCGGGATTATTCGTGTAGCGGGGGCCGAGAAAAGAGCGGGGTCCCAAAACGTGCTTTTCCAATGCAGTTTTCCATAGGACCTTTAGCCGCAGCTACAGTCCGAACTGCTGAACAGAATTGCACCAAATTTAGCAGAAATGTAGTCCTCAGATCAGACTCGTGCCTTTTGCTTAAATGGTGTAAATCCGTTCAGTCGTTCCTGAGAAAATCAAAAGTAAAATCACATATATATTTGGGCGGAGCCTAACCACACATCTCATTGTGAGATCTGATTGGCTGTCAGCACTTCATCCAAGAATTGTTGGCAGCCATCTTGGGACCAATATACATGATAGCACCTCATTAAAAAGCATTGCAGTTAATAGAAGGTTTTAAGACTTTAGTTACATTATAAATCATTTGGTGATGGTACCATACTCATTTTAGGAATTGTGGTATTTTCTAAGGTGATTTTACCATGTGAAAAAGCCTTCTGCTGGGATATCATGAATCATGTTTGAGAGAAAACTATTTTCTCATGCTTTTCCCACAGAGGTTTGGAAGGTGATCTATAAGCTAAACTGAGAGCATATTTTTTGTAAATTCACATTATCTTTCTCAGTCATGTGAGACTGAAGTCTGACATTCTCAGTAAAACATGTACATCCAACAAGGGCAGAGACTGTCAGTTGATTCCTTTGTGTTCTACTGCAGCTTCCCAGAGTGTTCCAAAGAACAATTAGAGCGCTAACAGTCCTACCTATGATAAACGTATGGCACACTGGAAGCCATCTTGATTGGAATAAAGTGGTAACTATTAAAACATTTAATTTAAAAAGGAACAAAATGAGGGTGTTCATTTTGCCATAGAAAGTATGATTAGTGCTGCAGAAAGAAAAATTAGGACACATTTTGAGTGACTTCTCAAATCCTCTTCTATTTCATAAAAAAATTCTGACATGCAGACTGAAACATGCACTTTCAATACCAGCAGCAGACTTCCCTGGTGAGCAGTAGTTTTACTACAGTGATCTAATAAGCAACTAGAGTGCTAACATTCTGAATTTATGGCAAATGTGTGACACATCTGAATGCCTTCTTGATGGAATCAAATTAAAAAACAAAGTATTCCTACTGAGGAGACTGTAGTAAATGAGGAAATTAGGAAACTTCATAACAAATAAGTCTCCCAAGATGGACACCAGAGACAAAAGAGCCCAAATGTAGCACAAATATCCTCCAGATGTAGCCCAAGTATAGCCCAATGACAGAATGTCCCAGAGTGTTCTAAAGAACAACTAGAGCACTAACAGTCTTACTTATGACAAAAGTATGGCACACCTGAAGCCATCTTGATTGGAATAAAGTGGTAACACTTAAAACATTTAATTTGCAAAGGAACAAAATGAGGGGGTTCATTTTGCCATAGGAATTATGATTAGTGCTGCAGAAAGAAAAATTAGGGCACATTTTGACTTCTCAAATCCTCTTCTACTTCATAAAACAAATTCTGACATTCAGACTGAAACATGCACTTTAAATACCAGCAGCAGACTTCCCTGGTGAGCATTAGCTTTACTACAGTGATCTGATGAGCAACTAGAGTGCTACCATTCAGAATTTATGGCAAATGTGTGACACATCTGAATGCCTTCTTGATGGAACCAAACAAGCATTGAAAATGCAATAGGTCTCGACCTCGTTTAAGTTAAAGCAATTCTGTTTGTAATTAGGTGGCTTTTTAGCTTTGCTTTTATTCGTGTTTTTCAAACTTTCATGTACATAACATGCATATGCATGCATATATGTATATGTAGTTGTATACATGTATGTATATTTGTATTTATATAGAGATGCAGGTTTATATATATGTTTATATATCTATGTATATATATAAACATACATATATATAAATGCATATGCATATATATGCATTTATATATATGTGCATATGTGTACATGTAGAGAGAGTTAGAGAGAGGTAGAGAGGTAGAGGTAGAGAGGTAGAGAGGGCGAGGTAGAGAGGTAGAGGTAGAGAGTAGAGGATGAGTAATAGAGAGTAGAGAGTGAGTAGTAGAGAGTAGTAGAGAGTGAGTAATAGAGAGTAGTAGAGAGTGGGTAGTAGAGAGTGAGTAGTAGGGAGTAGTAGAGAGTGAGTAGTAGAGTGAGTACTAGAGAGTAGTAGAGAGTGATTAGTAAAGAGTAGTAGGGAGTGAGTAGTAGAGAGTGAGTAGTAGAAAGTAGTAGAGTGTGAGTAGTAGAGAGTGAGTAGCAGAGAGAGTAGTAGAGAGTAGTAGAGAGTGAGTAGTAGAGTGAGTAGTAGAGAGTAGTAGAGAGAGTAGTAGAGAGTGAGTAGTAGGGAGCAGTAGAGAGTGAGTAGTACAGAGTGAGTAGTAGAGTGAGTAGTAGAGCGTAGTAGAGAGTAGTAGAGAGAGAGGAGTAGAGAGTGAGTAGTAGAGAGTAGTAGAGAGAGAGAGTAGTAGGGAGTAGTAGAGTAGTAGAGAGTGAGTAGAGAGAGTGAGTAGTAGAGTGAGTCGTAGGGAGTAGTAGAAAGTGAGTAGTAGAGTGAGTAGTAGAGAGCGAGTAGTAGAGAGCAAGTAGTAGAGAGTGTGTAGTAGAGAGTGAGTAGTAGAGAGTTGTAGAGAGTGAGTAGTAGAGAGAGTAGTAGAGAGTGAGTAGTAGAGAGAGTAGTAGAGAGTAGTAGAGAAGCAGAGAGTGAGTAGTAGAGTGAGTAGTAGAGAGTAGTAGAGAGCGAGTAGTAGATTGTGAGTAGTGGAGAATGAGTAGTAGAGAGTAGTAGAGAGTGAGTACTAGAGAGTGAGTAGTAGAGACTGAGTAGTAGAGAGTAGTAGAGAGAGAGTAGTAGAGAGAGAGTAGTAGAGAGTAGTAGAGAGTGAGTAGTAGAGTAGTAGATAGTGAGTGGTAGAGAGTAGTAGAGAGTAGTAGAGTGAGTAGTAGAGATTAGTAGAGAGTGAGTAGTAGAGAGTGAGTAGTAGAGAGTAGTAGAGAGAGAGTAGTAGAGAGTGAGTAGTAGAGAGTAGTAGAGAGCGAGTAGTAGAGAGTGAGTAGTGGAGAGTGAGTAGTAGAGAGTAGTAGAGAGTGAGTAGTAGAGAGTGAGTAGTAGTGAGTGAGTAGTAGAGAGAGAGTAGTAGAGAGTGAGTAGTAGAGAGTGAGTAGTAGAGAGTAGTAGAGTGAGTAGTAGAGAGGGAGTAGTAGAGAGAGAATAGTGGAGAGTAGTAGAGAGTGAGTAGTAGAGTAGTAGAAATGGAGTGGTACAGAGTAGTAGGGAGTAGTAGAGTGAGTAGTAGAGAGTAGTAGAGAGAGAGTAGTTTAATTTAAAAGGAACACAATGAGGGGGTTCATCTTGCCATAGAAATTATGATTAGTGCTGAAAAAAGAAAAATTAGGGCACATTTTGAGTGACTTCTCAAATCCTCTTTTATTTCATTAAAAAATTCTGACATGCAGACTGAAACATGCACTTTCAATACCAGCAACAGACTTCCCTGGTGAGCAGTAGTTTTACTACAGTGATCTAATAAGCAACTAGAGTGCTAACATTCCGAATTTATGGCAAATGTGTGACACATCTGAATGCCTTCTTGATGGAATCAATGTAAAAAACCTGAAAGTATTTCCTACTGAGGAGGCTGTAGTAAATGAGGAAATTATGAAACTTCATAACAAATAAGTCTCCCAAGATGGCCAACAGAGACAAAAAAGCACAAATGTAGCACAAATATCACCCAGATGTGGCCCAAGTATAGCCCAATGACAGAATGTCCCAGAGTGTTCTAAAGAACAACTTGAGCGCTAACAGTCTTACTTATGACAAAAGTATGGCACACCTGAAGCCATCTTGATTGGAATAAAGTGGGAACACTTAAAACATTTAATTTGCAAAGGAACAAATTATGATTAGTGCTGCAGAAAGAAAAACTAGGGCACATTTTAACTTCTCAAATCCTCTTCTATTTCATTAAAAAATTCTGAAATGCAGACTGAAACATGCACTTTGAATACCAGTTGCAGACTTCCCTGGTGAGCAGTAGCTTTACTACAATGATCTGATGAGCAACTAGAGTGCTACCATTCAGAATTTATGGCAAATGTGTGACACATCTGAATGCCTTCTTGATGGAACCAAAGTAAACAAGCATTGAAAATGCAACGGGACTCACCCTCGTTTAAGTTAAAGCAATTCTCTTTGTAATTAGGTGGCTTTTTAGCTTTGCTTGTATTAGTGTTTTTCAAACTTTCATGTACATAACATGCATATGTATGCATATATGTATATGTATATGTATGCATGCATTTATATTTGTATTTATATAGATATGCAGATTATATATATGTTTATATATGTATGTATATATATAAATTCACTGAAAAAAACATAGGTTTCAGGGGCGTTACAGTTAGCTGGACTTTTCACTCGTACAAAACCATTGAAATTCCCCCGTTATAGGTAGTTCAGCTAACTATAACTCGCGCGCCCGCAATGCACTGCTGATGACGTCACAAATCACATCACTCATGACATGGTCAGTGACATCACTCATGACATCACTGATGACATCTCAAATGACATCACTGATGACATCACTGATGACATCATCCAGTGAATGTGTGTTTTTCTGAAAATTACATATGTTTTATATATGTATATCTCAAGGTCGATGGAAGAATAAATGGGTATATAAGTGTCTAAATGGATGATTTGTTTTTGAAAAATTGATTGTATAACTGACTGATTAAGTGTATCTTAGTGAATACATGGCTTAGTGAGTAATGTTTAAACATGTAAATATCTGTATCAGTCTCTCACTTTGTGTATAAGTGGCTGCATGGGTTGGTGAGTAGCTACATGAGTGTCTATATAGGTTATTGGTTGGTTTTTTGAGTATCAGTATGAGTGTCTGAGTGTCTGTATGGTTCGGTGGGGGGTATTACGTAGTGCATAGGTGCATGAATGAGTGACTCACTGTTTGTATGTGTTGAAGACAGCATGTGTGCAGGACTGTATGGGTGGATGAGTGTGTGCATGGGTGTGTTTGTGAGTGAATGACTGTCTCAATAGTGTCTTTATGAGTAACTACATATGTTTTAAACTAGTATATGTGACTATTGGTGTATATAAGTGAGTATATGTGAGAGTGAGAGATTGAAAGAGTTCCTGTATGAATAAGTATGTGTTTCTATAAGTGATTGTTTAAATGAATAAGTATGTCTAAGTTTCTGTAGAAGTAAGTGTGGTAGTGTGTGTATAACTGTATATGCAAGTAAATGGATGTTTGATTCTTTATTAGCATGAGTGACTATGTGTGTGAGTAACTCTATGGATGAGTGGCGTTGTGTAACAGGATGTATAGGTGTATGAGTACATATGATGAGTGAGTACATGTATGAGTGACTGTATAGGACTGTTGGTGAATGAGTGGATGTGTATGTGGATCTTAGAATTACTGAATAGGTTGTTGTAACTGGTATTGGTATGTCCATTGTTTTGAAAATTTTAGTTTCTATTTTTGAATGTGTGTATCAAAGGTATTAGGGGGAGAGGAGGTCTGCCACTCTATCACAAGGATGATGTCATCAGTGATGTCATTTGAGATGTCATGAGTGATGTCATGGGTGATGTCACTGACCATGTCATGAGTGATGTAATATGTGACGTCATCAGCAGTGCATTGCGGGCGTGCGTGTTATAGTTAGCTGAACTAACTATAACGGGGGAATTTCAATGATTTTGTACGAGTGAAAAGTCCAGCTAACTATAACGCCCCTGAAACCTATGGTTTTTTCAGTGAATTTCTAAGGTTTTTTAAATGCTAATTCCTAACTATAACGTGCCTGAAACCTATGGTTTTTTCAGTGAATATATATATACATATATATTGTACAACATGTTTACTCTTCATATAATTGTTGATCAAACATGCAGTCTGTGCCACCACCACCACAGTTTTGGGACACTCCAGGCGAACCTCATGTTCTCTGGAGGCAGTGGTTTGATGCCTTTGAAATGTACTTGGGAGCAATTGTTGCAATGAGATCAGACATTTTTACTGCTTCATTCCTTAGGGTTTTAAGGCAGATTCACATGTAAACATTTTCCAGATCTGCTAGTCAGAAAGAAGATAAAGCACTGGATGATTTTCAGGATGCAGTCAAAAAAAATGTAAATAGATTTGATGTTCCTCCTATTTTCCAACATGAATTTTGCAAGAGGTCACAAAAAGCCACTGATGGTTTGTCGACACAATGTTTCTAATTTATGGAAACTGGTGGCTGAATGTAAGTTTAAAATTTCAGTGATCAGCTTATTAGGGATCAGTTCATGTGCCAATGTTCTGATAAACCATACACCAGAAGTTGTTATACTTAGGTAACCCTTCAGTAATTAAATGCATTAGGGTGGCCAAAAGTATAGAGGGCTCTTTTAACCCTTTCCATGCGTCAGACTGCCGGGAGCCATCCAACGTCCCGGTGGCCGTGTGCGTCGGACGGCTCCCGGCTGTCCTAGCACCCACCCACGGTGGAAACATTGGCACTCCCCCCGTGGGCTGCCCTTAAACCTGCCCCCACCAGGGACAACAGGGGCAGCTCTTCTGCTTTCCCCCTCCCCCAACATCATGTAATGACATCAGCACGCCTCGTGCGCTGATGTCATTACATGATACAGAGCACGCTGTAAGCCAATTGCTTCCAGTGCGTCTAGTGGATGAGAGGTGAGTTTGTCCTCGAGGAGGGTGGGCGGGTGGATTTTAAAAAGGCATTGGAGGAATGGAAAGTGTTACCCTTTCCTCCGATGTCTTTTTAAGCATTCCTGCTGCATGATCACGCATGGGGCGCAATCGTGCAGCAGGAAAGCTTTTTTTTTTTTTAAAGTACCTTTGTGCCGGGGAGCGGCCCGTTGGGCAAGAGTTACTCCCCTTGGGGGAGCAATTTGTGTGGATGGGTCTGCCCTCCTTGGGGGGGGGGGGGAGATCATGTTTATAATAATGAAAGAAATAAGTCACTGTGAGCCCACTAGCCACCAGGGATTTTTTTTTTTTAAATATGTTTTTGGGGATCAGCCTTGTTATTTAAGGCCCATCTGCCCCCAAGGGGGGCAGAAGCCATTAGACACCAGGGATTGTTTGTGTTGTTAGGGAGCGACCCCTTGGGCAAGGGTCGCTCCCTTTTGGGGACCATTTATTTTGGCCATTTCTGACCCCCTTGGAGGCAGATCGGCATTGTTATTGTAGGCCCATCTGCCCCCTAGGGGGGCATAAGCTATTGGACACCAGAGATGGGGTTTAGGGTTGTTGGGGAGCGGCCCCTTTGGCAAGGGACGCTTCCTTTAAGGGAAGCAATATGTTATTGGGAAGCGGCCCCATAGGCTAGGGTCACACACCTTTGGGTAGCATTTATTTGGGTGGTTTGTGCCCCCCTTGGAGGGCAGATCGGCCCAAATAAACAATTAATTGTATTGTATGACTACTAGGCCACCAGATTGTTATAGTGTTGCTGGTCGCTCCCCTTTATGGGGTATTTATTGTGGCCGTTTCTGCACCCTTTGGGGGCAGACCAGCCATATGTTTCAGGCCCATCTGTCCCCTAGGGGGGCAGAAGCCATTAGACACCAGGGCTTTCTAAATGTTGGTGTTGGGGGGTGACCCTTGGGCAAGGGTCACTCCCCCTTTATGAGGGTGAATGTTTTGGCTGTTTCTGCTCCCCGTGGGGGCAGATCAGCCTTATGCTTTTTAGGCCCACCCATCACTTTTGCTTGGCTGGTGGATAGTGTGTGGACTAGTAAATTATTTGGATATGTGATTGTAATGTTTTATTTCTCCTTTTTATTCCAGTGCACATTTTTTGATTCTTGTTTGCGGTTTCGGCAGTGGTTGATCTGCAGTTTTGCGTGGTTGCATTTTCTGGTAAGAAAAAGGTTTTTGTTGTGTTTACTCCAACTGAGTATTAATGTCAAAGCATGAATGAATTTTTTGTAAGTGTTGTCATAAAAGCAGCATATTTAGTTAATGTTGTGAGCATGAAATTCTTTGTGACTTGTTTTGCGTTGTCTTATGTGTAATTTTCTTTTCTTTTTCTTTTTTAGTGGGATACTGATGGTCCTTAATGTGTCTGTGCAGAGTACGTGGTAGTGAGTCAAGCTGCTTCTGGGAAGTGAGTGGTATAGTGTTGGAGTATATAGGTCTTTATGATAAAGCCACATTTTGTTTATTACTTATTTTACAAAGGGTTTGTTGTTGCTGACTTGTTTGACAACTTACCTTTATGAGTAAGCATTATGGCTAGCCATGGAATTACTGCTCAGCAGGTGGTTGGTATGCTTTTTTAATCTTCCTCTGAGCAGGATTATGAGACTGACGGTGCATCTGAGGGAGAGGAGGGAGTGCAAGATTCTGGAAGTGAGTTTTCTGTCCACGAGGAATCATCTGATGATGAATCCACTCTCAGTGCGGATGAAGCTACTCTCAGTGCGGATGAAGTGCCTATTTTAGACGAGGACACTGATGTGCCGATGATGCAGAAAGAGACATCGGTATTGCAGCCTGTGGCTGCAAGGCTTCCCACTAGAAGTGCTGTACTCTAGGTTGTTCCAACCATGGTGCAGCCAGTGTTGCCTGTCTTTAGTGGGGATGCAGGGTGTAGAGTGGATTGTGACATTTTTTTGCCTATACAGTTTTTTCAGTTGTTTATGGATGATGTATTTTTGGCTGAGATTGTTGAACAAACTAATTTGTATGCTGAAAAGTTTTTGAGGGACAACAGAGCCAGACTTAGGTCCTGCTCTAGAGCTACCCTGTGGACTCCCACAAATCTGGAAGAGATGAGTTTTTGGGTTTAACTTTTTTGATGGGCTCGATAAGGAAGCAGATCCTGGCTTCATATTGGTCTACCAGTCCTTTGATGGCAACAGCCATATTTCCTGCGATTATGAGTCTTGTCTTGAATTTACCTTTGCTTTGGATGCTGCATTTTGTTGATAATGCTTTGGCGTTGCAATGATATCACCCTGACTGTGTCCACTTTTTTAAGATTTGGCCTGTTCTTGATCACTTTGTAGATCAATTTTCAGAGATCTATACTCCAGGGAAAGAAATATATGTTGATGAGTCTTTGGTCCTGTTCAAGGGCCATTTGTTTTTTAGGCAGTACATTTCTAGCAAGAGGGCACGTTATGGAATTAACATGTCTATGTTTTCTGAGAGTAGGACAGGATATGTCTATAATTTCCGGGTGTACACAGGTAAGGATTCCACTATTGAGCCCCCGGTTGTCCGTCCACTTATGGCGTTTAAGAGAAAATTGTGTGAGATTTTGCTAGAGGACTGTTTAACAGAGGTCACCATTTGTCCCTTGGTAGCTTCTACACTGCTGTGCAATTGTTTAAGTAATTGTTCAAAGTGGACACTTTTGCTTGTGGCGCAATCCGCTCTAACAGTAAAGGTTACCCAAAAGAGCTTGTTTGCAAAAAGCTTCAGATGGGACAGTGTAGTGCCTTGCGTAGTGAGGAACTGCTAGCTGTGAATTTTGTGGACAGGAGGGATGTGTACATGCTGACTACCATCCATGATGAGAGTACTTAACCTGTGACAGTTTGGGGTCAGGTTGCTGAAGTGCCGAAACCTGTGTGCATTGTAGATTACAATAAGCACATGCGTGGTATCGATAGAGTAGATCAGAGGTTGGAACCTCACTTGTGTGGGTGTCCAAAGCAGAATTGGCTGAAAACCTATTTTTAAAAAAATGTAGCGCTTAGAATTCTTGGTGCTATACCCTTAATCCCTATGTTTTGGGGCTCTTCCCAGTCACAGGCCTTTGGCCCACCCACACAAGTGAGGTACCATTTTACTCAGGAGACTGAGGGTAATGCTGTGGGGAAGGACATTTGTGCCAGCACGGTGATTCCATGCACAAATATGTAGAAAATGTGTTTTTTCAGCTAAATTTGAGGTTTGCAGGGGATTCTGGGTAGGGAACCATTGGGGTATCCACACAAGCCATACCTCATTTGACTCCCCAGGGTGTCTAGTTTTCAGAAATAAGTGGGTTTGGTGGGTTTTCCTAGATGGCGGCGAGCCCGGGGCCAAAAAACCAGGTGCCCCCCATACTAGGTAGTTTTGTTATAGGTAATTTTGAAGTCTCCACATGATGATTTGGGCCATTTCCTGTTGCAGCCACTATGCTTACCCACACAAGTGAGGTACCATTTTTATCGGGAGACCTGGGGAAATACCGGGTAGTAGTATATTTGTGTCTGCCCGGTGATCCTACACCTTTCCTACATAGAAACGTGTCAAATTCTAGATTTTTTTCAGCAAAATTTGAGGTTTACAGGTGATTCTGGGTAGGGAACCATTGGGGAATCCACGCAAGCTGTACCTTTCTGGACTCCCTCGGGTGTCTAGTTTTTAGAAATGTGTGGGTTTGGTAGGTTTCCCTAGATGGCCGCCGAGCCTGGGGCCAAAAGCTCAAGGGACCCCTCTTGCAACACCAGGTTGTTTTGTGATGGGAAATTTTGATGCCGCCTCAATAGGTTTTGGGCCCTTGCCTGTCGCGGGTACTTGACCCACCCATGTGAGTGAGGTACCATTTTTATCAATAGACCTGGGGGAACACTGGGTGGTAGGAAATTTCTGGATCCACGCAGATTCCAGAACTTCCCACACAGAAATTTGAGAAAAAGTGATTATTTCTGCTAAATTTAAGATTTGCAGGGGATTCTGGGTAGGAAAATGTTGGGGGGGGGTCCACACAAGCCATACCTTCCTGTACTCCCCCGGCTGTCTAGTTTTTGGAAATGTATGAGTTTGGTAGTTTCCCTAAATGGCCACCGAGCCCGGAGCCAAAAACCCAGGGGAGCCCCCTTGCAAAACCATGTTGTTTTGTGATGGGTAATTTTGATGACGCCTCAATAGGTTTTGGGCCCTTGCCTGTCACGGGTACTTGACCCACCCACGCAAGTGAGGTGCCATTTTTATTGGGAGACCTAGGGGAATGCTGGGTGTTATGAAATTTGTGGATCCACGCAGATTCCAGAACTTTCCCACACAGAAATGTAGGAAAAAAGTTTTTTATTTTGCTAAATTTGAGGTTTGCATGGGATTCTGGCTGGAAAACGTTGGGGGGTCCATGCAAGCCATACCTCGATGGTCTCCCCCGGGTGTCTAGTTTTCAAAAATGTATAGGTTAGCTAGAGTTCCCTAGGTACCGACAGAGCTAGGGTTCAAAACCTACAGCTAGGCACTTTGTAAAAAAAGGGTCAGTTTTCACTGTGAAAATGTGGTGTGTCCACGTTGCGTTTTGGGGCATTTCTTGTCGTGGGCACTAGGCCTACCCACACAAATGAGGTACCATTTTTCTTGGAAGACTATGAGGAATGCCGGGTGGGTGGAATTTTGTGGATCCAGGCAGATTCCAGAACTTTCCACCACAGAAATGTGAGGAATTTTTTTGTGTGGGACACATTTTGAGCTTGCAAGGGATTCTGGGTAACAGAACCTGGTGAGAGACAGACACGTCACCACATCCTGGATTCCCCTGGGTGTCTAGTTTTAAAAAATGTATAGGTTTGCTAGGTTTGACTTGGTGCCGGCAGAGCTAGGGTTCGAAATCTACAGCTAGGCACTTTGCAAAAAGGGTCCGTTTTCACTGTGGAAATGTGGTGTGTCCACATTGCGTTTTGGTCCGTACATAGGTGTCCTTCATATCGATTTTTCCATGTATATATTTTCCCAAATTAATTGCTATATACTAGGGGTGGGCGGAATTTGCGAAATTCACTTTCGCAAATTATCGCGAAAATGTTGAAAATCTCTGCAAACACGCGGAAATATCGCGAAGATGTGGAAGTTCACCAACTTACCCATGTGGATACTCGCGGGCGCGGCCATCTTGTTTTCACTTGTCTCGCGGTGCATGATCGCGAGAAGAAAGACGTGATCGCGCGACGAATGACGTCACTGCGGTCACGAACTGTCGCGAGATAGCGCAAATGGCTACCAACAATCCAACATCTCATGGAGAACCCTGACCGGATCGGGAAAACTTGTCGGCGAACGCGGGGATTCAGGTAAGGCGATCGCGCACACGCGAGAATGTCTTATTTTACAAAATTTCGGGTAAAATACGGATTGCGGAAATTTTGACATTTTCGCGCTCTCCGCGGAACGCGAAAATGTCAAATTATCGCAATTTCCGCGACCGGAACGGAATTTTAGCCCAGGCCTACTATATACCCGGTTCATAATAAAAAAACATTGCAAGATGCTGCTCAGTTATTGGCTCTGGGTTCGTCGGGTTTTTGGTGAACCTACAAGTCCTATATATCGCCACAACCAGAAAGGTCCAGCAGATGTAGCGGTATATTGCTTTCCAACAGCTGTCCTAACTAGAAGAAGTTACAGGTGAAAACGTTGACACAAATGGTTGTTTTTTCCAATTAATTTTCAGTTATATTCAACTGTTAGTTTCTGTTGGACCTGTCAGCCTTAGGGTGTTCTCCTCCTACCTTTTTTGCCCTTGTGCCTCCCATTTTTATCATACCTTTCTGTTGGACTTAGGCCTCTGGGTGCCTCACCACTGCTAAACAGTGCTGAGGTGCAGGTGTTCTCCCCTAAAACATTGTGACACTGGCATATCTGCCACAAGCCCCTGCTACAGCAGTGAGGCTGAACCCTCCATAGACTAGCATTGGGGAACCGCCCTTCTGGGATTATTTCTGACTGGGACCTAATACGTCTGTCATGTTTGGTCTCATTAGAATCGGGGCGGGGAACCCTTTCCAATGATATATGGGGTTTGGGCACTACTACCCTAGAATTATCTCTTTTAGAAAGTAGACATTTTTCTGTCTACACTTAGTCTGGGCACTGCAGACCCCCCTCCCATCTGCATACTGATAGCCTGCCAGGGCTGTGAGGTGGGAGTGGTGATTCACACCTTCTCCCCTTGAATGGGCTGTGACTGGCAGCCCACTGTAGCCTTAACGACCCTGCCTTTTGTCACTGTGGCAGCCAGGTCAGGGAAGGAAGGGAACATCCCAGAACTCCTTGGACTCTTCAAGAAACTCCTGCCCCCAGACCCTTCCAGAGACTTCTGCCCCCTTCTAGTAACTAGACCGCAGGGTATAAAAGGGAGGGTCCTGGCCACACATCTTTGTTATACTACTGGACCGGGAAGAATCTCTGCTGGAGTGAGGACTGCTGCGCCAGGAGGATTGCCACTTGTGAGGAGGCTGACTGCTGCCACTACCTGCTGAACTGCCCTACTGCCAGCTGATCCTGCCATGATAGGGAGGCTAAAGAAGCACCACCAGAGTGCCTCAACCATTCTATGACTACGCCCCCTGATTGCTGGGGATTCATAAGGACAACGCTTTACAAACTGCCTTTTGGAACCGCAACGCTCCCAGGACTTGCCCTGTAGCGCTATATTTGCACTCTGCACCGCAGGCACAGTGATCTTCAGGACTGCCTGTTTTAAATGGACTTTTTGATACCCATTTTTCACCACCCAGCGTGCCTGGTGCCGCGCTAAACATGGGGCTTCCACCGTAACCAAAACTGCCCCTGAAATCACCGCCCCTGGCCCGTGGTGAAAGTGCTCCCAGAAACGCTTCTGTATCTAGCCCTGAACTAGCACCGCCGTCAGTCCGGGAGACTAGGGAAACCCGTGCACTGCCCCGATGACGTCAGAGCAGGGAAGCTCTGGTATTGGTGTGATGCGAGAGCGTTGCCTGGCAACGAGCGGCTCGTCCCGGAGCAAGGCCGTGTTGGAAATCAGGAGGGGCTGACCCGCTCGCAACTGTACAGTGCCAGCGAGAACCCCGCGCTCCAGAGGTCGGAGGAGCCTCGTATTGCTGCCAATGTCATCTCCCTCAGGTAACTCATGCGGTTGTGCGTTCTGGGAGGCCGAGGGCAGCATTGCCTTCAGCGGGACTGTGGGAACTGCCTCCCTGCAACAGCGGGCCGGCCGGGGACGGAGTATTCTTTCCTGGGTGGTGTTACACTGATCGCGCGCCTGCCAGCGGGACTGTGGAAAGCCTCCCTCTTGGGACCGGGTGGCGCCACTGGAGTTTGCTCACTGTGCTTTGGCACATCGGAGCTTTGTTTACGGGCCGGCACGCATTGAGGGTACATTTTCTTTTATCATCATGGGCTGCGAAGTCAGCATCAGAGTAGCCGAGGGATTCAGCCATTTCAAGAAGGGCACCACGCATCGGTAGCGTGTGATGGGTGCTATTAATCAAAATCATTTCTCCTTTAATGAAAGGGAAATACGGTCCCTACAAGTGACTGGCTCTAACCCTGGGACTGTTACTCTGACTCCCTTACATTTGCTGGCCAATGTACAGGAACTGCACGTTATTTCTGGGAGAGAACCTTCCAAATAACCTGCTCAAAGACATTTCTGTCTAAGGAAAAACCTCTAACTGTATATAATAGACTTTTGCCATTTTGAATTGTGCCGAAAATTCAGATAAAGATACCTTTATTTTTATAAAACGGGTGTGGTGTCCCTTTTGTGAGTGTCTTACTGTGTTACTGTTGTTGTGCGTTGCACAAATACTTTACATACTGTCTCCTGCGTTTAGCCTACCTGCTTTGCGCCAAGCTACCCTGTCGCAAGCGGTGGTCCCTACTTGCACTAGGGTACATACCCGTGACAACTAGTTACCCCATTTCTAACAGTTTCTACAAGGAAACCTTGAAAGATCTACACAAATGGCCCCTTGCTGAATTTGAAATTTTGTTTACTTCTCTAAAATGTATAGCTTTTGAGGATCCATTATTGCTTTCATACCCATTTTTACCATTAACTGGATGAAATTTGAAAGCACAAAAAATAGCAAATTTAGGCTATATCCCAGTAAAATGCCAAAACTGTGTAAAAAGTTTTGGTTTTCTGACAAAAGTCTGTCAGTCCCTAAAAACTGGGGAAATGGTGATTTCAGCCCCACAAACCCTTTGTTGATACCATTTGCAGGGAAAAAAACGGATGCTTTAATTTGCAGCACTTTGTTCCCATTTTTCCCAAAAAAACAACATTTAGCTGTATTTTGGCTAATTTCTGGGTGCCCTCTAGTGGAATCCACAAACCCTGGGTACCTTTAGAATCTCCATGATGTTGGATGAAAAGGACGCTAATTTGGCGTGGATACCTTATGTGGTCAAAAAGTTACAGGGGCCTAAGCGTGAACTACCCCAAATAGCCAAAAAAAGGCTTAGCACAGGGGGGAAAAGGCCTAGCAGCGAAGGGGTTAAGTCTGTGAAGAACTTGATGATAATATATTGGACGGATCTATCCTGCCCAGTGTAAGGAAGATACATCTGTACCAAAGAAAGTGTCATAATATTATGGTGCAAGTCAAATTAATTTTTTTCTTTAATCAATCAATTACATGCTTGACGTCTGGTAATCCATGTCACAAGAAAGGGGGGAGACCATGTCTGCCAAAAATGTATCTTGCAGATTGCGCTTGAAAATTTGGAACTTTGCAAAGGTGTGCCAAAGATCCAAGCCTACTAAAGTGAAAGTTATGGCAGTGTCTGATGAAGGGGAGAATGTTCCTGAAGATCTTGTATCTGAAATGCAGGATATGGTTCTAACTGTGGGACAAAGTGAAGGAAAAAGTGGTGATCCAGCAGATTGTGCTGACCCTTATGTTGGCATTATGGTAGGGGACAAATGGTTGTATCTGCTTGGTAACTCAGGTTCGCGTATTACCGTGATCACTAAAGAGTTGCCACATGGTATCTGGGGAGACAAAACACTTGTTGGAATGGGTGAATAAGATGTCAGTGAATGTCATGATATGTGCAGGACTGACAACGGCAATATTCGTAAATGCAATGTGAATGTATGCCATAACCTGTGTCCACATAGCCACGACAATATCTGTCAATGCAAGCACAAGTTATGGTATACATTGACATTGCAGCAGCATCGACATCAGCAATAATGCTACCAAAGTATGTCATAATTCATGCCTGTATGATAATATTATTGTTGCCAATAAGATCAATATGAATGTACTTTCAGACAAAAGCAAACATAACTTTGTCAATACCTGTAAGAAAAATGTCAATGTACAAGATGACAACTGTATGCGCAATGTTGATAATGTTGATACAAATTATACCATTGGCTGCCATATTATTTTTAAGAGTTCCAATGAAATCATACCGTTGCTGTCAGAATCACCCAAGGTGACCTCCCCATCAACCCCCAGTCAGAGATACATGGTCAGGCAGGTCCTGCGGCTTGCGCCCGCACCTATCAAGTAACAAGTCACAGTTGGGGTCCCCCATAAACTAATGGAAAACACTCACCCAGGGATAACCCTGATTCATTCCACAGATAGATAGTTGCACTACAAACAAGTCCATGGTAATCTCCCCCAATAAAACATTTAAGGAGGCATACACAAACAATCAGGACACAACCTGTACACCACATGTAGTGATCCACGCTCCTCATGCCGGACTTCTGGAAACATATACACTAGCCCACATTAGCTTTCCCCGAAGTCGAGAGCCATCTATGTCCACATTTGCACACATTCAATTGATTGATGACTAAGAGGATCTTTAGGAATGTAGATATCATTTTATTGTACCTCATGAACTGTATAAATTGCCGGCCAAAGCTTTGTACATTGAGAGATTTTGAGCAGACTCACTCTGTCCAGGATCTCCTGGCGCAACAAGCAAATTAAACCAACTTGTTCCTGCTTTTCCAAACTCCTCTTGTCTTATCATTTATTTAAGGTAAATTCATATCTGAGCAACACACTATTACCTCCTGATCGGTCACCAGTATCCTATGAAGCAAGGAAGATCAACATGTTGGAATACTTTGAGGATGTAATGACTTTCAAAGGGAGATGCATTCAGGGCAAAATGTACGCAGGGGTTAAGGGCATAAATAGCCTTGGTTGGTTTCACCAAGGTTTATTTGGTATGGTGTTGAAGCCTAGAACCAGAGAACAAGTTGTGGTCATAAGAGACTCTGATATAGTTGAGGATTCGCTATACCTTTATCAAAGAGTTTTCTCAGACAAATTTGGAAAGATCAAATGGTTCAAGCACAGAATTAAAATTAAGGAGGGTGCTATATCTACAAAACATAAGCTGAGGAGTGCCCTTTAGTGTACAAGATGATCTGGAGAAAGTATTTTGAAATGTTGGCAAAGAAAGGAGTTATTGAACAGGTAGTGCCTACACTGTGGCTATCTCCAGTGGTAGTCATACAACCGAGGAATGGGGAGATGAGGGTATGTGTTGACCTTTGTGCTGTTAACAAAGAGATTTGGGTTGATTCTCATCCCCTTACAAAAATCAATGAAATGTTGTCTTCAGTTGCTGGAGCAAAGTTTTTTACCAAACTAGATTTAGCTTCAGCATACCACCGATTGAGTTAGAGAGAGAATGTCATCATTATGCAGCATTGGTGTCACCTTGTTGCGGCCTAGCAATACTGTTGAATGCCATTTGGTTTAGCTTCAGCAGCTAATGCAGTCCAACGAGTCATGTTTCAAAGAGATGAAAAATGTTGCCATATTCCAGGATCATTCCAGTACGATGTGTTGATATTTGCTCATGATCGCCATATACATGATGACACACTCAAACAAGTACTTTCAGCGTTCCACCAACAGGGAGTTGTGTTAAAAAGAAAGAAGTGTGAGTTCTTGAAATATAGCATTGAGTACTTAGGCCAAGTGATCTTGAGCTCAGGTACTAGCCCTAAACCAAGACTGTTAAATACTATATTGCAAGCACTACCACTCATGGACAAAAGTGGTGTCAAAGGTTTTCTAGCATTGTGTGAGCTTTACTCATGGTTTACCAAGGATTGTGCATCCAAAGCTAAACCAATCTTAAATCCCCTTAGGATAGAGTTAGAGTTTTGTTGTAGTGAAGAGTGTGTGATAGCTTTTGATTGGATAAAGCCGCAATTGAAGCATGTTAAAACACATAAACCACATGATTGTGCACTTAAGTGTGCTACTGACAGTTGATGCGAGCAAAGTAGGCCTTGGGTTTGTTCTTAACCAAAAAGTGGGTAAAGTTGAAAACACTATTGGTTTCGCTTTGAGGGTGCTGCGAGAGCCTGCACATCACTATTCAGTTATTGAAAAAGAACTATTGGCCTACTGGTGGACGTTTTTAAAAAGTTACACCTAGAATTGGTAAATTTTCAGCCCGATTGTTACAATTCCTGTTTGATATTGTGCATATCCCAAGAGGAAAGAATAGTAGGGCATTTCCCATCAAAATGATCACAGTAGATAAAGAACTCCATTACCTAGAGGACAAAAGTTATTTGATAGCCTCAGTTGAACTTGGTAAGGTGGGACCTTGTTTTGAATTAGAATAGAAATCGGGCACACATGATAATGTAGTGTTAGGTGAAGTCACCAAGTATACAATAGAAGACTGGCCTAAGAAGAAGATGCTTGAACAATGCATTCAACCTTTCAATAAAGTTGCTGAAGAACTGTCCTTGGAAGAGGGGTTAGTTATGAGACTAGACAAACGTGTTCCCCCAGTCAGTATTAGACCATTACATTTGGAACAAGCTCATGAAGGGCATTTGGGAGCTACTTTTACAAAGCGTAGGAAGTGGTTCACATTCTGGCAGCTGCAAATGGGAAAATATATTGACATGCTAGTCAAAGATTGTGCTGTGTGTTCTACCAGTGATAAGTCATCAAAAATAACTACTCCTCCATTAGTTCTACTGAACATCCTGCTAGATCATGGTTAAAGTCAGAATTGACTTGGTGGGGCTTTTAATTTACTTCCCTGTCATTCTAGGTTTGCTTTGGTGCTCATTAATTATTACACAACATGGCCCGAAGTAACAGTCACTGGGGAGCCAGATTCAAAAACATTGAAAAGTTATAAGATGTGTGCATGATGGAGGGTTTCCAGGAGTGTGTAGTTTAAGACAATGGTGTACAATTGGTCTCCTCAGTTCAGGAGTTTCTTTATGCAAGCAGCAATAAACACCTCAAAAGCTCACTGTATTTCCCTCAAACAAATGGACTTGTTGAGTGCTTTATCACACTCGTTGTCACTGAAATGGCTATCAGGGTCATCCTCGGCTGACTCATCAATGTTGACAGGTTTTTTTACCTGCCTGTGGCTGAATTTCAAGGCCAACTTGGGGGTCAGCAAAAGAGTGGGTTTTCCCATGTTCAAGGACCCTCAGTTTGGCCAGATACAAAAGTGCATATGATAGGCCTATCTTCATCAAAAGTTTCATTGGCAGGTGAGAAACCTGGGGGGCACACTCTGTACAGCCTGTGAAAGTCTGGGTAGACAGAAATCCTGTTCCCCTGGTATTGTAGCTCCATAGACTCTCTTAACAGTCGCAGGATGCTATCCCTATCTCGGTACTGCAGAAGGCAAGCAATGATCAGGCACGCCGGGGTCCCCAGCTGGGGCTAAGGCCCACTGAGCAATGAACCCACTCCACTGAGAAGTGCCTGTTTAGTTGCTCTCAAAATAGGGACTTAAGCATCTCCTCAACCTAGAGTTACATTTTACCCATGCTGTAGACTCAGGCAGGCCCAAGGTCTATACTTTATTCCACTTGGAACAATCCTCAAGGTCTTTTTTTGGCCTTGATGACATCCGTGACCTTTTCCATCCACAGCAGTTGTTCATTGCTCGTTGTGCCAGCAACCACCACATCAGACACCCACTGCTCCATCTGACCCAAACGGTCATCGTGTTTCTCCAGCTTGTCATTCAAGTGGTCAAGTATATTAGTAAGAGTGTCCAGTTTGGTTTCATTTGTATGCAGACTGCGATGCACCTCAGCCAGCAAAGTTTTCAAGTCGGGGTCTACCCTGTGGTGCCTTGTCCCGATGACGCTTACCCCGCCTCAGCATTCAACCATCTAGTGGGTGTCTTATTTTCAAAGGTGAGCTTGGTCTGACCACGGTTGTGCTTTACCATGGTGCCCACTCCCTCCATGACACAGAGGTGCCAAGAAGTACCAATTAGGCTGGGCCAAGAAATAGCAATTGCGTACAATGGACATAAGGGTCCCCAAGAGTCTCCGGGAAGACTGTTCGATTGTCAGGCAGGGCGGGGAGCATGGAGAGCCAGGGATCAGGTACGAGAGGGCTCAACATCAGGGCCAAGGAATCCCCTTGTCATTTGACCCAGGTGTTGGCCCGCCACATCCTTGGGGCACAAACAGACCAAGGCCTCTAACTACAAGTCTCAAGTGAAGCTACAGAGAGAGGTATACATTTCCAGAACTCGGGTGATACACAGGCTCATTAAGGGGCCTAAGCCACAGAAGTCGCCAGCCTCTCATGCAGACAACTCAGGAGCCGCCTGGGGCCATCATGAGGGCAGGCAGGGCAAGTGGTCCACCAGCATGGAAACGTCCATGCTGGAGGCCTGTCTCCTCTGCGGTGCCTCCAGCCAGTCACGCTAACCAGCACACCACACAGGGTAGAGAAGGCTTCCCTCAGCTCCACAGACAATGAGGCAAGTTCCTGCACATTCAGTGCACCTCTTGCTGCTATTATCAGTCCTCATGTAAGTGGATAGGCATAAAACCTTGGCTCAAGCATCACCATAAAGATGAAAAATGTCCATAGTTTTTGTGGAATGAACGGTTTTTCAGTTCCCTTTAGAACACTTTCTAGGATGGCTTAGTTCTGATGGTAGTGAGGCAGGTGGAATTCCACATATCATTGTAATTCATAAGAAGGCTATTTAAGTGTTCTTTTGTCTTCAAAGATCATATTTTTCAGGAGCAGAGTTTCTGAGCTTCACAGTGAGCTGGCTCCTTTTGATGGGGTCACTTTGGGGAACATGATCACAGACATTTATGCATTAAGCATGCCGCTTGAATATACTTCTATCTTAAATAGGGCACCATTTGAGAAATGGTACTTTGGGGTTGCTGTTGTTAAACCTATCAGCTTGTGAAATAAGCTTTCATATGCATTATGGACAACCTTCAGAAGGACAAATTGAGTTCTGAGAAACCAGACAGCAGAACCTTACCACAGTATATCTTAGAGAGCACCAGGAAGTGTAACACTGTTTTACAGTTGTTCCTGGAGATGAAAGAATTCATACCACTAATGAGTCTACTATGATACCGTGCTTCATCTGCAAGGTAATTTATATGTGTTTGGAGTTTAGGCTTTTTATCTAACATGAATCACAGAAATCTACCACAATCACCAATTGGAGATTTGCTGTCATTTGAGTTAAGATTGCAAGTCAAAAGTGGAAAGGAGTAGACAATTTTTTGTGTGAAATCTGGATGAACTCTCTTTGTTGCAGAGTTCATCTTGAGATGCTGGACTTACATCCATTTTTTAATATTAAAGAAGATCATGGCAAGGATGTCCATAGCAAGGATGTCCATGTCTCAAGTACAGAATAATATTATACATAGTGAGGCATCATCACGATATAGATGATTATGTAGATAATAGGTAATGTTTTCGAGTTTAAACAGAGCGTCTAGTTGTTCATCATAAAGGGTGAATAGGGTGGACAGAATGGAGGCTTGGGTAACCCTCTAAAGGAAAGTGGATGGGTCATATATAAATGCAGCTATTTTTATTTGTTAGGAACATTTTAGACACAATGCAAAACATTTGAGCACTCTGCTTTTCATTTTCATTCATTACTCTATGTTTTAAGGAGCTATTAGTGAGAAGGTTTTAAGAATTGAAATAATAAGCAGGATTTCAGCTTGAGAAACGTCTGTGAGGGTTGGATAGAAGCTAGAAGACTTTCAATGTTTTGAATCTTGTGAGCCATAATTATTTGGTTGCTTCTAACATGTTTTATTATTTTACCTTTTCTTTAAATAGTTTGGTGATGTTTGACATTTGTAGGTGCTACTGTTGGTAGGACAGAAGGAGAATTGTTTTTCTTAAAGATCTTGATTACTTCTCAGGTACAATTTTCTACTGAGCCTGTTTCTTGTCTGAAGAGTGCTACTTTGGCTTCAAATGTGTATTTTTCATGCCCAAATGGTAGCTTTTCCAGGTTCATCAGTTTTGGCTTCATATGCATTCATTGAGGGATGTCCATTCATTGTTCAGATCCGCAGAGAACCCCTTGATTTTGATTTCTTGGCTTGTCATCTTTTTAGACTGGGAGCATCACTTCAATGGTGATCTCCTCCATAGTTTAGTTGCAGCAAGGTGTGAGTGTATTTTTCTCAAGTTCAACTGGAATCAAATTTAGTTTGGATGAGGCCTAATATGTAAGTATGAATGTCTCAATGATTTTGTAATGTCTGCTTGACTGTTCCCGGTCAATTCATTCGACCAATAATCACTATTTCGGAGAGAAGAAAAAAGAGACTGATCAGGTGATAATATGACCAGCCCACTTCGATAGGATTCCTTCTTTGGCAATTGATAAGTCAAGTGGGGAACTTTCACTTGTGTGAGAGAGAAACATAGCTGGAGAACATCATTGTTGATAAGGAAGTGTGATAGTTTCACAACCACTTTATCATTTGGGTCTTTCCAATGTCGGCTTAATTTCCCTATTAAGATGTAGTTGGGGGTGAAGTTTGAGTTCTCTACCATGACCTCAATAAGTTGTTCTTTAACGAAAATGCTGTCCACTAGAGGATTATAGGTAAACATGGTGACTTACAAGTTAGAAGATTTGCCGCAGTGAGGCCGTAAAAGTGGTGCAGTGAAATCTCATAGATTTCACTGCAACACTTCTACAAGCCTTTTCAGTGCTGGAACGCCCATCCTGCATACATTATAGCTGTCGCAGGTATAATGTAGCGCAGGGGTTTACAAAGTCACGCATCTGCCTAGATGCATCCCTTTGTAAATATGGCACAGTGTTGCTAATTTTTTATGCCGCCGCAGCATCACAAAAAGTGACACACGGCAGCATAAGGGCCTCATAAAAAAGACCCCAGGTTTGTTGTTGAAGATCAGGTCCACAATTTCAATGCAATGTTTTAATGCCAAGAGCCAATTGCATAAAAAGTATTTAAAAATGTATATATATGTATACATAATATATATAATTTAGAATTTAGTTTGTTTTCTGCTAAAGGCTCAAGGAAACGTAAGATGGGTATTTATATTTGGGGGACCTTTCATGAGTATATGACTGCTTAAATTATGTTCATACATTCTGATATTGCCACCCAATAACAAAAAAAGGATTTTTATCAATGTCAGCAGGGAAGAGATCACGATCTGGATGTGATTTATAGGACATATATAATTGTTTATGGTGATAGCCACTGTATAGTTATTGTTAGGTCAGCGTTTCAATGGGCAATATGGCAAAAAGTTAGAACTTAACTTAGAAAGCCTGCTTTTCATTATTTGGTGTAAATCAGTTCAGCCATTTTTGAAAAATGAATGTTTAAAATGGTGCTCGAAGGGGTCATGAATGGTCTAAAAAGATTGTAATATCCGGACTGGATGTACAGATATAGGCTGTTTGATTACTTTAAAGGGGACTAGTGTAAGAATGAATTCAGAATTGATAAATATTATTTGTTTATTTAAATGATCTGTATTTGACATAACAAAGCTTTCAAATTTGACTTTGATGATATCCCATGAACCCTCTCAAATCACTAAGGGTCGCGATGATAACAATCCTGTTAGGTGTGGCTAACAGGTGATAATAGAATCTTTGGAAATGAATAAGATACCATGCCTTCGAGTTCTGAGGCTGACCATCCCTATAGAGAGAGGAAGCATACACAGATATAAACACTAGCCTGGGCGAGATAGGGGGTCTATGAGATCTATGGCGTAGAAATAGAGAACACTTCTAGAGGGCATTCCGCAGTTGCTACAGAGTGCAGGGGGAAGTGGGGTGCATCTGGGATGTTGGAGATGTTTAATTTGTTTCCCGCAGGCCAGTTGGTTATAGCCAGGTGTACGTATTCCTACAGTAACTCAAATAAAAAGAAAATGATGCATAAAGTTGACATGACTAGGCCTCAAATCTATTTGCATTTGTTGTACATTTGAAAATAAACAGGTTTTTTTGTTTCTCTGTGAATGAATGAATGAGTGTATTTGTAAAGCGTGACGTTCACCCTAAGGAGCATCTTGGCGCTAGCGGAAAAGACATAGAGAGATCTGTAGTGGGGAACGGCTGAGGTGAACGCTTGGGATGAGTGTCAGATAAGAGATTGCACAGTATTATCTGGGGCAGCAAAGATCCATGTTTTTAGCAGTTTTTTTAACATTAGTTCAGATTGTGCAAATCTCACCAGTGAGGGCAAGGTATGCCAGGCTTTTGTTCCCAGTACAGCCATAGCCTTCCCCCCCTCTCGATTTCAGACGAAAGGTAGGGGATGCTAAGAAGTTTCCAGAAGATGACCGCAAGAGGCGTTGGGTGGTATAGGGACTGATTCTGGACCTTACATATATCGACCCATTGCCTTGCTGGCCTTGTAAATGATTATTAGAATTTTGAAAAGAATCCTTTTATAAATTGGTAGCCAGTGCAGGATTTTGAGTGCTGCTGCTGAAGAAGAACACTTAGGTAGCTGAAGGAAGGCACAGAGTTTGACTGTATGTATACAAGACCATTTTTTCTGGCTAGTGGAGACTGTGTATGTCATTTCAAACCACCTTTGTTTTGATCTACAGGACTATTCACCAGTTTATAGGGTAAAAGTCACTATTTATAATTACTATTTATAATTAATACAGGATGGTCTTCTTATTTTCCATGTGATGTGTTTTCTGTTTTACTGGTTGATATTGTGACGCATTATTTGTTTCACACTATGCCAAAGGTATGACTTCTCCATTTGAAATCCTGAATAACATGCTGTTTTTGATGTGAGCCACATTCTTTTTAGCTTTCCGTAGACAGCAGATTCTATGTTGGTCTGTTTATTGATGCAAATCCTAAAATAATATTCAGACCTTCTCTTTGACTTTAAACTGAATGGACTTCATGCCTGTCCTCTTGCTAATGCATTATTTTGCTTTTGCTAAACCATATCTGATTCTGGCTACTTGACTAGAATGGAGATTGAGCCCTATGCTAATTCATATTTAATTGTATTTTGAATATGAATGTGTTGTTTTGACCTGACTAACTATCCTTTCCTTCTGTAACAAGTCTAACATTGAAATAAACCTTCATGACTATGGCTTTAAACCTCGGTGGGAGTAAATTTGATTTGATTTCTTTTGTCACTATTCTGGGGTCATCATCCTTTGAGACGCAGACAAGACCCCAGATCTCGCAAATGAGCACATAAGGTTAATTGTTGGACTTGGCCCTTTCCACAGAGTCATTCCCAAACTTTTGCTCCCACCCTCCTGTTTTCTGAATCTGTTTTTGTTGGCTTTTAGAACTCTACACACTTTACAACTGCTAACCAGTGCTAACATGCTTGTGCTCTCTCCTTTAAACATGGTAACATAATGACACCTAATTGGCACATTTAAGTCACTTGTAAATCCCTACTAAAGTGGTAGTACATGTACCAGGGGCCTGTAAATTGAATGCTACTAGTTGGCTTGCAGCACTGATTGTGCTACCTACTTAAGTAGCCTTTTTAAGCATGTCTTTAGCCTGTGATTGCAGCCTGTGTGTAGTTTTAAACTGCCATTTCAACCGGTATAAATAAACCCTTTGACAGGCCTAAAACTTCTTTTTTAATACATTTAAGTTACCCCTAGGGTAGGCCCTATACAACCCATAGGGCAGAGTGCCATGTATTTAAAAATGTAAACATGCAATTTTACATGTCCTGGTAGTGAAAAACTCTCAAATTCGTTTTCCACTACTGCAAGGCCTACCTCTCCCATAGGATAACACGGGGCTACATTATTTCATTTATTAAGTGATAACTTTCAATTGGGAGCTGTTAAGCTATGCCACTCCCCGCAAGTCACAGGGTCTCCGCAGGAGCGAGGACAGTCCTCCCAACTCCTTTGTTCACAACTCTCAGCACGGATGCGGGAAAAGAGAGAAAGAAAAGTCAATTTCGATGTCTCTCGCTGTGATGTCTCTGGCGTGGTTGGGATATTAGTCCTGACTTCGACTGGTGACAAGGGTTCTCATACATTTATTGTTTTCTGCAGCCAAAAGGTGAAACACAACACATTAGGAATACCATTGGATATCGCTCCCAAACAATACCTCAATGATTTGCAGTATCATACTCACCCAACAGGAATTATGATGTAGTTGTGCTATTTCAGGTCACAAACTGTCATTCCACCCTTTTTTAGGTCCTTCGATTATAATGTTCTAGGTTGTTTATCCTTCACAACCCTAAACATTGATTAGCAATTCAACATTCAAAAGCTTGTTGGCACTACAACCAAAGAAGTGCGATGTATTTCCAGTTCCATGTCTAAAAATATTGTCAGAAATTAACTCTTATTCTCTTCTCCTCAGAAACTAGTGAGCTAATAATTGATGTATCACTAGTGTGCTAACCTTCTTGGTTCTTTGTTTGGAGTACTGATTCTTGGTTTTGGTTTTCTATTAATATGAAGAGTTCAGGCAGAAAAAGCCAGTGAACAGTGCAAATCATCATCTTGGCAGAGTATAGGTGTCCGGGAGAGGAGCGGCTTCACAGGCAGGTAAGTTGCATCAAGATGAGGAGGCGACCTCTCTTCTTCAGAGTGTAATGAAGCCAAGCATCAGCCTTGTGGTTGGGGCATAGTATATATACCCGCCACAGTCAAAATGGCCGCCGTATCACATGAAGTGGCAGAAGTCCTTTGATATATTTGTGAAACTTCACATGCAAGACACATGTTCAGTTCTGGAAAGCTTACAGTCAAGGAGGGAGCATACTGGGCCCATGGAAGGGGCAATGGGCAGTTCTCCAGATGCCAGCTACCAGGGAGGCACTTAAAGAAAATATGGGAGGCCTTTGTAACTTAGGGAAAGTGCACATATACTTTGGAAGAATGGGAGATAAGGGACACAATGCGAGAATACACATTTTGCTAGCGAGAAGTGAGCACAGAAGTGACAAAGGGTATAAACAAGACAGGTGATGGTGGCGGTTGTAATAGGAGCAGAAATGAATGTCAACCACTGACTCTTTGTCAGTGAAATTGCTCTCCCACCCTCGTAGCGCCACCATTAAGTGAGGCCTCCCCCGAGCCCCTGCATTCTCGAGTGCTGGAGTTAAAAGCCCTCCTCCACCCGCATGTTATACCTGCGCCTCATCCCTGGTGGTCCAGTGGACCTCTGTCTCCTTTCCCTCTCTCTGCTTTCCCTCTCCGTTTCACTCGTTTTACCCTCATTTCAATCGCTCCTTCTCATCTCTCTCCTCCACCTTTCTTGCACTTTTCTGCTTTTCTCTGCTTCCACTTTTTATTTCTTTTTATTCCTCTTTTCTGCTTTATTCTGCTTCCACTTTTTAGTCCTTTTACTCCTCTTTCCACTTTTTAGTCCTTTTATTCCTCTTTTCTGCTTTATTCTGCTTCCACTTTTTAGTCCTTTTGTTCCTCTTTTCTGGTTTATTCTGCTTCCACTTTTTAGTCCTCTTATTCCACTTTTTCCTTTATGCCTGTTTTCGCCGCCGCTGCAGTCCTCGTGGCATCTCCCCCCAGCATGACCAGCACGACCGGCCCAATACAGCTCCCCTCCCCACTCCCGCCTCCCAGCTGCCCAGCCCTCCCCGACCCCTACTTAATGGCGGCCGCTACGGGGACAGGTGAGCAAGACCATTGACTCTTTGTCAGTGAAATTGCTCTCCCACCTTCGCAGCTCCACCATTAAGTGAGGCCTCCCCCGAGCCCCTGCATTCTCGAGTGCTGGAGTTCAAAGCCCTCCTCCACCCGCATGTTATACCTGCGCCTCATCCCTGGTGGTCTAGTGGACCTCTGTCTCCTTTCTCTCACTCTGCTTTCCCTCTCCGTTTCAATTGGTTTACCCTCATTTCAATCGCTCCCTCTCATCTCTCTCCTCCACCGTTCTTGCACTTTTCTGTTTTTCTCTGCTTCCACTTTCTAGTCCTTTTTATTCCTCTTTTCTGCTTTATTCTGCTTCCACTTTTTATCCTTTTATTCCTCTTTCCACTTTTTAGTCCTTTTATTCCTCTTTTCCGCTTTATTCTACTTCCACTTTTTAGTCCTTTTATTCCTCTTTTGTGCTTTATTCTACTTCCACTTTTTAGTCCTCTTATTCCACTTTTCCCTTTGCGCCTGATTTCCCCGCCACTGCAGCCCTTGTGGCCCCAACCCCCAGCACGACCAGCGTGACCGGCCCTATCCAGCTCCCCTCCCCACTCCCGCCTCCCAGCTGCCCAGCCCTCCCCGGCCCCTACTTAATGGCGGCCGCTACAGGGACAGGCGAGCAAGACCATTGACTCTTTGTCAGTGAAATTGCTCTTCCACCCACGCAGCTCCACCATTAAGTGAGGCCTCTCCCGAGCCCCTGCATTCTCGAATGCTGGTATTCGAGGCCCTCCACCACCCGCAGGTTATACTTGCACCTCATGACTGGTGGTCCAGTGGACCTCTGTCTCCTTTCACTCGCTCCGCTTTCCCTCTCCGTTTCACTTGTTTTACCCTCATTTCAATCTCTCCCTCTCATCTCTCTCCTCCACATTTCTTGCACTTTTCTGCTTTTCTTTGCTTCCACTTTTTAGTCCTTTTTATTCGTCTTTTCTGCTTTATTCTGCTTCCACTTTTTAGTCCTATTATTCCTCTTTTGTGCTTTATTCTGCTTCCACTTTTTAGTCATGTTATTCCTCTTTTCCCTTTCTCTCCATTTCTCCCGCCGCTGCAGCCTCCGCGGCCCCTCCCCCAGAGTAACGACCAGTGCGACCGGCCAAATTCAGCTCCCCTCACCGCTCCTGCCTCCCAGCTACCCAGCCCTCCCCGACCCCTACTTAAGGGCAACTGCTGCGGGGATGGGTGAGCAAGACCACTGACTCTCTGTCAGTGAAATTGCTCTCCCACCCACGCAGCTCCACCATTAAGTGAGGCCTCCCCCGAGCCCCTGCATTCTCGAATGCTGGTATTCGAGGCCCTCCTCCACCCGCAGGTTATACCTGTGCCTCATCGCTGGTGGTCCTGTGGACCTCTGTCTCCTTTCTCTCGCTCTGCTTTCCCTCACCATTTCACTTGCTTTACCCTCATTTCAATCTCCCTCTCTCATCTCTCTCCTCCACCTTTCTTGCACTTTTCTGCTTTTTTCTGCTTCCTCTTTTTAGTCCTTTATATTCCTCTTTTCTGCTTTATTCTGCTTCCACTTTTTAGTCCTTTCGTTCCTCTTTTCTGCTTTATTCTGATTCCACTTTTTAGTCCTCTTATTGCTCTTTTCCCTTTCTACCCGTTTTCCCTGCTGCTGCAGCCCCCACGGCCCCTTCCCCAGAACGACCAGCACGACCGGCCCAATCCAGCTCCCCTCCCCGCTCCTCCCTCCCTGACCCCTACTTAATGGTGGCAGCTGAGCGGCCGGACACAGTAAGCATGCCAAAGGCAAGCCCATCTGTGTCTGTCCGTGACAAGACTGCGACCAGCGCCAGGAACCCTGGACATCCGTACCACCAACACTACAACCCAGCGGCACTCCACGCATTCAACCCAGGCGGCAACAACAACTGTAAGCTAGCTTCACCAGCCAACACCCTCGGACTCTTCAGCTGTCACTGCTGCCTTTCACACCTGCAGCACAACCAGGAACACGGACCCAGCACAACCCGCCCGAAAGAACACACCCGTACCGAAGACCCTGCAATGCATCCTCCTCAACATTCGATCTCTCCACAATCATGCCACAGAAATCTGGGAAATCCTCGACAGCACCACCCTGGATGTAGCATTCTTCACCGAAACCGAAACCGAAACAAACAGCACCTCGGGACCGGACATCGCCATTGCCATTCCCCAAGGATACAAGATCTCCAGGAAGGACCACCCCAACCGCCCGGGAGGAGGAATCGCCATCGTCCACAAATCCACCCTCCACCTGAGCTCACTCCCCGACAAGCCCACAGACCTGATGGAACACCTTCACTTCAAGATACTGGCCAGCCCTACCACCACCCTCCGAGGAACCCTCATCTACCAACCCCCTGGACCCTGCGGATCATTCGCCAACTCCATCACAGACATCATCTCCCTCCATGCCATCGCATCCACCAACTACACCATGCTGGGAGACCTCAACTTCCACCTCGACAACCAAATGGACACCAACACCACATCCCTCCTTGACAACCTCAACGACATTGGACTCCGCCAGATCGTGACCGAACCCATGCACTCAGCAGGACACACCCTCAACCCCCTCTTCACAACAGGAAACTCCATTACTTTCAGCCACACCACCGAACTCCCATGGACAGAACACCAATGTGTCCATTTCACCTTCAGAACACCCTGCATCCACAGACACCAGCACCTGCTCCCACGAAGAAGCTGGATCAAAATCACCGACGACCAGCTCACCACCTCACTCAGCAACTCCACCCCAGCCATCGCGGAAGATGACGACCCCAACACCGCAGCCAGAACTCTGCACAGATGGATCTCTGACAGCGTCAACACCATAGCCCCCTCAAGAAAAACAACAACACTCACGCCAAGAAAGTCAGAGGGTTTACCACTGAACTTCGAGAGTCCAGACGCATGTGCCGCCACTTCGAAAAGGCCTGGAGGACATTCAAATCTACAGAGGCTCACAACGACTTCAGAGCCACCAACGCCCACCACCAACTCATCAGAAAAATTAGAAAAAAAGCAATTGAAGACTGAATCTCCCCACACGCGCACAACAGCAAATAACTCTTCAGCATCATCAACGAGTTCGCCGAATCCACCAGCGAGTCTTCTGACATCCCTCCCTCACAAGACCTCTGCGACAATCTCAACACCTTCTTCCAACTCAAAATCAAGAATATTTACACAACTTCGACGAAGGCAACCAACACACTGAACCCTCACCAGCCACCCCGACACCCTGAAGCCAATGATTGACAACTGTACAGCCCTCCACACCAAAGACACACTGAAGACAATGAAGTCAATCCACCCCAGGGCCCCCACTGACCCCTGCCCCACCACATCTTCAACAGAGTCGCCGACACCATCGCACCCATGCTCCGCCACACCATCAACTGCTCCCTGAAGAACGCCTCATTCCCCAACGACTGGAAACACGCCGAGATCAACACCCTCCTGAAGAAGCCCTCGGCGGACCCCACTGACCTCAAGAACTACAGACCCATCTCCCTGCTCCCGTTCCCAGCAAAATTAATTGAGAAAGCCATCAACAGCCAACTCACCACCTTCATCGAAGAGCATAACATCCTCGACTCCTCCCAATCCGGCTTCAGAAAAAACCACAGCACAGAAACCGCCCTCCTCGCCGCAACAGACGACATCTGCTCCCTACTGGACAGAGGAGAAACAGTAGCCCTCATCCTCCTCGACCTCTCAGCAGCATTCGACACAGTCTCTCACCGCACCCTAATATGCAGACTCCATGAAGCAGGCCCTCGACTGGAACCACTCCTTCCTCTCCAGCAGAACGCAGCGGGTCAGACTCCCCCTTTCCTCTCGGACCACCTGCAGAGTCCCCCAGGGGTCCTCCCTCAGCCCCACGCTCTTCAACGTCTACATGGCTCCACTCGCCCCCATCGTCAGAACCTACAGACTCAACACTGTGTCGTACAAAGATGACACCCAACTCATCCTCTCCTTATCCAACGAATCCAACACCGCCAGACACAACATTCAGGAAGGCATTGAAGCTGTCGCCAAATGGATGAAAAGCAGTTGCCTACAACTCAACACCAACAAAACAGAAGTACTCATCTTGGGCCCAAACCTCGATACCTGGAATGACACCTGGTGGCCCCCTGCCCTCTGAAACCCACCCACCCCCACGGACGATGCAGACAACCTTGGAATCATCCTGGACTCCGAGCTCAAAATGGACTGCTAGATCAACTCCGTCGTATCCTCCTGCTTCCACACCCTCCACCTCCTACGTAAGACCTTCAAATGGATCCCCCTCGAGCACAGAAAGACAGTCACTCACGCCCTTTTGGCCAGCAAACTCGACTACGGCAACGCACTCTACGCCGTAATAAACTAAAACCTCACCCGCAAGCTTCAAAACATCCAGAACGCTGCCACAAGACTGGTCCGCAACCTGCCAAAATGCTGCCACATCTCCCAGCACCTGCGCACCCTCCACTGGCTCCCCATCGAGGCTAGAATCGCCTTCAAGATTCTCACCCATGCACACAAGGCACTCCACATTACCGGACCAGCATACCTGAACAGCCGACTCACATTCCACGCACCCCAAAGGACCCTATGATCAGCCCAGCTCTCCTAGGCCGTGGTCCCCCGCACCAGAAAGACTAGATCAGGAGGCCGCTCCTTCTCCTTTCTCACGGCCAGAGCCTGGACCGCCCTTCCGCTCCACCTCAGACAGACAACATCGCTCCCCATCTTCGTGAGAAACCTCAAAGCCTGGCTCTTCGACAGACCCCCTCCTTAATTTACTGGATCCTGCACCCCCCCAGCACCTTGAGACCCTCACGGGTGAGTAGTCGTGCTTAACAAAGACCTGATTGATTGATTGATTGAAGTTTGATTTCTAAAGAATTGTAATTTAGAATCCTCGTTAATAATAAAGTTGAATTTTATGTCACAATTCTGAAAATCCAACTTTTAGAAAGTTGGCATATTCTTTTCTTAACCATTTAGTGCCTGCAACCTAAATCCTGGGTCACATGACTTGGGGTAGCTGGCAGTTGGTCTTTGTATATTGCTCCTAGACAGGGAGATACAAGGAGCATAGGTTTGAGCAGAATGGGCCATCTGTGACTTGATGAAAGGGTTGAGTTGTCACCTACCACACATACACAAGACTCTGCCTGAAGCACATTCAAAAATTGTTTGCCACTAGTCTTTTGTGTCCCCAGGAAAGGTGGGGCCAGGGCTGAGAGGCATGAAATTCCAAACACCTCTGTGGGTGTAAACCTCCAGAACCATCTCCTACGTCACTGGTGGCACCAAGTATAAATATTGGACCCTAAGAACCAACTCTTCAGCACACTCCAGGACCTGTTGGTACTGTGAAAGAAGGATGCCCTGCTGCACAGCTGCTGGATGCCTTCCCTGCTTACTGTTAAGAGAGACTGGACCTGCAATCTTCAATCCAGGCTAATGTGACTCCAAGGATCATCTGCCCAGCTGACCGGCTGCCTGGAGCTGCTTGAGACTTGCTGGCCTCCGCTGGAGTGAGTTCCTGATCCCCGAGAGGTACCGCTCAAGTCCTTGGTGTGGCATCAGTGGATCTCTCTCCCCATGAAGACTTGGGCTCTTCACAACCTTGAACGGGCCTGTTCGTACCAAGACCTTACAGTCCGTGTTGCCTGCCAACATGAAGCTCTGAGGAACCCGGCTCTTTGTGCCAACAGAGACTTCCAGTGATGCCTGGCAATGCAAGATCTGAACATCACACTATAGCATCAACAGCCTGCTGGGACCACCAATGAAAATCCCCAGCATTGACGTCCGTGACACCTGACAGGATCTTTGTGCTACAGCGATGACTGTTCGTGATGCCTGGCCTGCTCTTCGTGCCATATTGATGTCCACCCACAATGCTCTCCCTGCTCTTCACAGCCCTTCCCACTGTGAATGGAACTCATTGCACTGGACCTTTGAAGGTAGCTCTTTGAGATATACTAACCTGGTCCCTCTATATGGCCTCTGCTCCAACATGTCTTGCACGACCACATATCTGCAAGTGGGGCTTTGTGCTTTTAAGTGCTATACTTACCTGAAATCTTTAAAATTGCTTATCTTTTCCTATGCTTATTGGATTTTCATTGTTTTGTTTTCAAACAATTTATTTATTCTTTCTCTATTTTTCAAAATTGGTGTGGGATTTTTCTTGTGTTGTGTTTTCCCTTTATTAGTGTTTGAAGTGATGGATAAACACTTTACACATTGCCTCTAAGTTAAGCCTGACTGTTTTTGTGCCAAGCTACCAGAAGGTTGAACACAAGTTTATTCGGGGTATTCTTGTGTTTCTCCTTGTCAAGAATTGTGGTTACTGATTGAGTAGGTGTTCACTCCCCTCAAACAGTAACCTAATTTCCTACATTAATAATTTACGGCTACATATACAATGCCATTTTTGCGATTCCTAACGGTGCAAATCACTATTTCAGGCCATTAGGAAATGCAAAATGGCGTTTTAGAATGTACGAAAGGCATTTTCAAGAGTGCAATTAGCAATTTCGATCTTGAAGAAATTGCATTATTTGCATTTTCAAAATTGGAAATTGCTCATTTTTATTAGTAAGTAGCAACATGCTAAAACTATGTACAAAGGATTCCCTAATATTCAATAAGGCGCAAAATGGCCATTTAGGAAATGCAATTACCATCAATGTGTATCAGGTGGTAACCAGGTGCAGACTATATAAAGCCACCCACTATGCATCTGGCTGTTTCAGAATGGTGGATCTGTATGTCTTGGGGAGGGGAAAGAGGATTTTCACTAGTAGACAAAATTATTTGGACCATAAAACCAAACAATAATTTCAATGATCCTCTACCTGCAACATGCTGGTGTACAATAAACCATTTGCTTTTTCCCTCTTAGAAAAAGATTATTAATGCTTCCCTATCGCAAGGCTCATTACCAGACCGCCTAAAAACAGGGCAAGTCCTTCCAATCTTAAAAAAAACCTACAGAGAGCCTGTCAGACCTTAACAACTTTAGACGAATAACAAACATTCCCATGCTAGCCAATGTTATGGGAAAATGTGTTCAACAACAACTGAGCCAACACATTTCAAAATTCAAACTGCTGAATGACTACCAATCAGTGTTCAGACCAAATCACAGTGCTGAAACAGCAATTCTTCACGTAGTGGACAACGCTCTACTTGCCCTAGACTGCAACAAAACCTGTCTCCTAATTCTGCTCGACCTTTCATCGGCATTTAACACTGTAAACAATGCCAAAAGACTAGAATGCCTGAAAGAAAGGATGAGTTTAGGGGGTACAGACCTAGAGTGGTTTAGATCCTTATTAGAGAACAGATCACAAAGATTCATGGGCAACCAAACACAATCTGCATCATCCCCAAATCTAAATGGAGTACCACTGGGTTCAACACTATCGCCTGCTCTATTCGATCTATACGTAAAACCACCAACAAAAATTTTACAGCAGGCAAACATTTCCTTCCACATGTATGCAGATGACACACAGCTTTATATCAAGATTACGTCGATGGAAGAGATCGGTATCATGAACCAGGCATTAAAGATGACCGTTCATTGGCTAACTAGTAATCATCTCAAGCTTAACCCTCATAAAACAGAATTCCTTCTGATTTCCCCCAGAAAAGGTCTCAGAGTATTATGGAATGGACCAAGCTGATCACTGCACTACATTGTACTCCGAGTCTAGTAGACTCAACCACATTTCTTGGAATTATGCTAGACAAAAACCTGAACATGTTAACACACATTAACACGATGGCAAAAAATGCCCGCTTCCATTTAAACTAACTCAGAAAACTGAAACCTTTCTATAGCTAACTCATAACTAGAAACTGCAATCCAGGCATTAGTCATCTCGAGGATCGAGTACGGATGTACAACTCTAGTATGACTACCCAAGATTTCAACAGCCCCACGAAAAGCTTCTCTTAATGCGGCCTCAAGACTTATAACAGGCTCCAGAAAATTCAACCACATCACCACCTCATCTGAAAGCGCTCAACTGGTTACCTTAAGAAGCAAGAATCCAACTAAAGATGGCATGTATCACACACAAAGCGATACACTACAAAACACCAATGTACCTAGACCAGGAAAACACTTTATCAGGAGGCTTCAGAGTTTCTCGGAGCCATGGAGATCTATTTTCTGAAACCTGCCCTCTTACGAAAGAAGAGAACTTATGACCAAGCTTTTTCTGGTGCGGTACCAAGAATTTGGAACTCACTCCCACGAACATTAGAAAAATATCGTCCATTTCTGCCTTCAAAAAAGAAGCCAAGTTGTTTTTTATGAGCAAATTCCTCCCATAACAACAGTAGAATAGACACCGTTAGGTGAGTTTCTTGTCACACACCCTGTTAATACAAATGAACCTCTAGTAGTCATTAGGAATTGTATATATTAGTGTGAAAGCACAAATGTTTCTCTCCCAAATCTATGTATATATACATATGACCTTGTAGCAAAATTGCCTCTCGCAAATTGTTGTACGCTTGTTATTTTTGCCGAAGTGCATGTCAAACATGCTGTCCTAAGTTTAGGGCTATGTAAATGTGAAGCATTCTGATACCGTGCTATATAAAACACAGGATAAAATAAGATAAATAAAATAAGGAGGAGGAAACGGGCAAGGATATTTAGGGTTAGGGTCACCCTACTTGAACAGACTGAGGAGGAGATTTATGAGACATATAGACTGAGTAGTCAGGTAAGTTTTGATTTAATTGTTGAATTGCATCCTCAGCTGCAAACCCAGACAGATAGAAGCAATGCAATCCCACACATGTTCAGGTATTGCTTTGTCTACACCTTTTAGCTCTGGCAGTTACCAGGGAGAAATAGCAGTAGCGGGGGGTCTCAAAAATGCATTTTCCAGGTTTTTGCATAGGTCTGTGGACAGTATGGTTGGCAAAGTGAGCCAATATGATTTTTTTCAAACATTCTCGAAGATATACAAAACACAAAACAATTGTTTTATCGGGTAGAACTGTATGCTAACATTATTGATCGTGTTGATAACACACATCTATGTCCTACCTATGCAAATGAATTCATGTATAGAAACAGGAAAAGTGCCCATTCACTCAATGTACAGGTAGTGTGTGATGCCTCATGCATTATAACTGACCTTTTAGCCCAATTCCCAGGCAGCACGCATCACTCCTTTATGTTTCGCCATAGTGAAATAAATGACTGTCTGCCTCAGGATGAATTTTTCAATGGCTTTTTACTTGGTAAAAGAATTACAAACTCAATTCATACAGTGTTCAAAAGTATGTTTGTGAAATATTTTTAGTTTCTCCTTCTCATACATTTGAAGGAGACAGTGCATATGCCTTGTAACCTTGGATACTGACACAATACTTGCATCCAAGAACCAGAAGTAAAAGTATGTTACAAATGGGGTTCTCTAGTTGGCAAATGTGTGCACCTTGTCCAAGTAGGAACCCTTCCTTCTAGTCAAGGTAAGGGGATTACAGACCTCAAATAAACCCAGCTCGCCCCACTGGTATCTTGGCACAAGCATTCAGGCTTATCTCAGAGACAATATGTAAAGCATTTGCCCATAACACACAGTAATACAGTGAACACACTAGAAAAGGACACAGCACACCAGAAAAATAGTCAATATTTATCTGTGTAAAACAAGACCAAAACTGTGAAAATCCAAACTACAGTAATCAAGATATGAATATTTTTTTTTAAATAGACTTAAAATACAGTTCCTTGAAGTCAATAGCACCGCCCGGGGCGATCAGAGCATCGTGAACAAACAAATCCAACAGTTCAGGCTGACCACGGTGTCACTGGCCAGCTATGGTGTCGGAAAGACCTGCGAACAGTAACTTGGAAATGCAGGGTGTCGTGGACCTTGGGATGCAATCTGAAGATGCTGCATCACCATGTGTTGGTTTCAGAGGTCGGTGCAGGAGTCATTGGGCCCTTGAAGTCACACTCGTTGCAGATCAAACTCTTTGCGGTTGAAGTCAGGAGTGCCCACATTGGCAGGCATCAGGGCTGCGGTGCAAAGTGCACCAGTTTAACGTTCAGTGCCTTCAGGTCATGGTGCATGCAGTGGCTTGGTGACCACATCCAGTGGTATCAGTGAGATCAGGATTCCAGTGCGAAGTGGGACGATGTTAGGTGTGGTGCAGGCAGGTCATGGTTCAAGCAGCGGTGTCGTAGTTGCTGAAGCACTGTTGTTGATAGATGATCTGGAGTCTACGGCTTTGGTGGGTCAAGACTGCGTTTTGGGGCAGTGCATCGAGTAACTTATGAGCAGTGCCCCAGTCCACGGTGCAGGCAGCAGTGTCGATGTTGGAGTGGAGTGTCATCATCAGGGATACCATTGCAATGATGGGAAGCAAGGCAGTGTGAAGTGTGGCACCCCCAGGTCATGGTGCAAGCAGTGGCTCAGTGGTGGCGTCGGGCGGCTCAGTTGGTGAGACCAGGGTTGCGGTGAGCAGTGTGGCAGTACTCTCTGTTGTGCCAATAGGTCACGGCATCATTGATGATGTCAGGTTGCTTTTTCTTCTGTTGCAATAATTAACACACAGTTCCTAGTGCTGGTAGCAGATGATCTTGAAATATTTGCAGTTCCTAAGACTTCTTGAACAGGGGGCAAGCTCTACCTCAGGCTTTTGGAGAAATTCAGGAAAATAAGTTGCAGAAAATCTAGTCCAGTCCTTTCACTGCCCAAGACGGAAGCAGCCACTGCAGGCCACCACAGCAAAACACACAGCAAAGGGGTAGTTCCTCCTCACTGCTTCTCCAGCTCTTCTCTTGCAGGTTCCTTAGTCCAAATAAGTTCTAAAGTTATGGGGTCAGGGCCCCTATATTTGTACTACTTTTCCCTTTGAAGTTTTAGGCAGAAAGTCTCTGAGTTCAGTGAAACCCAGTTCTGTCCTCCCTGGTCCAGCTTCACTATATGAGGTGGAGACAGCATTGTGCAGAGAAGACATAGTCTATGCAGGTGCTAGTGAAAACTCCTCCTACCACACTAAAAGCAGAAAAGGTCTATTCAGCCTGGCTATAAATCACCCAGGAAAGGCTGGACACACCTCAACCCCCCTTGTGACTGTCTAGTGTGAATGCACATCCCCAGCTCCTTTCACTCCAAAACCAGATGCTGAATACACAAACAGGAAGAGGCAAACAGGATGGGTAAGAAAGAAAATGCCCACTTTCTAAAAGTGGCATTTTCAAACACACAATTTAAAAACCACCTTTACTATAAGAAATGTTATTAAGTTTTCCAATCTTGTCCCAGTGGAAAGTTACACATATAAGATTTTACATGGCAGCTGCATGTTAACCTATTGGACAGACAGCCTGTCAATTGTGAAAAATAAATGCACAGTATTTCACTATCAGGGCATGTAAAACACACTACCACATGTCCTACCTTTCACATTCACTGCACTCTGCCCATGGAGCTACCTTGGGCGTACCTTAGTGGTGACTTACATGTGAGAAAAAAGAAGGTTAGGGCCTGGCAGGTGGATGCACTTTCCACGTCGACATGGCAGTAGAAAAAGTGCGCAAACACTGCAGTATCAAGTCTGAGACACCTTTGAAAGGCTACTTGTGTGTGTTCTACAGCCAGGGCTGCAGTCCCACTAGTACCATTTGATTTATAAGACCTTGGCTCACCTGTGCATATTACTAGAGACTAGCAAATCAAATAAGTCAATCATGGAAACACCAATCCATTACACAACTTACATGGAGAGCATATACACTTTAGCACTGATTAGCAGTGGTAAAGTGGCCAGAGTCCTAAAACCAAAGAAAGGGGAACAGCCATTACAACGCGGTTATTACCACGCTGTGCAGTTACATCGCATGCGTTACAACGCATGCGATGTTACAACGCTATGCCATTAGAACGCAAGTCTGTACATCGACTTGCGCTAGATGGCGTGCTAACATTACAAATAGTGTAGTTTATTATCCCAACACCTTCCCTACGGTTAAGTGGACTGGAGTTGTAATAGTAAATTACACTTTTTTAATGTCAGCACGCCATCTAGCGCAAGTCGATGAAAAGACTTGCGTTCTAATGGCATAGCGTTGTAACATCGCATGCGTTGTAACGCATGCAATGTAACTGCATGCGTGGTAAAAACCCGCGTTGTAATATCATACATCCCCAATGAAAAATGGGCCAAAAACAGGAGGTCAAAAAAGAAAAGCATCTGGGGATAAATCCGCCAAAAATGCCAGGTCTAACAAAGTACAACATGGTACATAAATCAACATGATCAATATTTGAATGCACATTTGAAATACTCAAATCACATTTTAGATGCCTCCACAAGACTGGTGTAGCACTGCTCTACAGACTAGAGACCTGCTGCAAAATTTTTGCTAAGTGTGCCATTAGCCCCAACATAGCCATGAGGAAGGGCCTTCACACAGTCAACATAGAGCGATAATCAGACTCAGATGACGAGCTACCACCACTTTAACATCAGCAGGATCCATGCAGCAGAGGGTCGAGCACTACACACAGATATCACAAATAAATACTTTTAAGGTAAAAATGATGAAAACATCAATCAATAGGTGATTTAATTGGAGTGGGAGGAGAATGTTGGAAGGTCCACCACCTCTGCCATGAGCCTCAGCAATCCTGCTGACTATCTTCTCTTTATTAGAAGATCATATGTCATACTAGCATTTCTTTATTTCAGGTATGCTCCTCTGGGTGACCAGGTGTTGTAGGGAAATGTAAACGTCACTGGCAGTAGTCACACGGGAACACACCTTCCTTTCAGCACCTTCCTAGGCTTCTGAGTTGTGACCACACCCTGAATTTCTACACTTCCTGGTTTTTACATCATCATTATGCATCCAAATGTGTCTTTTCCTAATTGTGATTTTCTATTTGGCAATTACATTAGTGCAATTTTCAAACAGGAAATTTCCTAATTGCGATTGCAAATTTGTAGGAATCGCTAATAGTGGAATACTCTTATACTTACATCTCACTTTGCGATTACCAAATATCGATTTCTATTAAATTGCTATTTGGCAATTGCAAATACTAACTTTTGTATATTGGCCTTAGTGTCAACAGTTTTTTAGGAGCAGAAATAGTGCTGACACTAGTCAATCATGATTGGCTGGCCAAAACATGAAAAATATATTATGTCACCCATAACAAGACTTTGAGGCATGGTCTGCGCATCCTGAAATGACCCCCAGGGCATGTGGTGGCTTCCAAAGGACCTCCCTTGATTTGTTGGTCACCACAATGACAACATATTGTGGCAAAAACAAAAACAAAACTCATTGTCACCTCATCCGGTGCGACTTCAAGATGCACAGCCGTTTAAGAATGAATCCAATGAATCAAATGTTACTTATGCTTTACTTTTCAGTTTATCCGTCGTTTACTCCATCTCTTTTCTCTGTTAATTATTCGATTCATTATACTCATTCCAATCAAAACATAGGAGGCATTCTGGTTTCCACATGCCACATCTTTATTAAAATGACCCAATGCATTTCGGGATAAAATCCCTTTGTCAGGGGTATCTAGAATACAAAGTTAATATATAAAAACCCATTGACATCAACGTTCCTGCTTAGGTTCCGTATGACACGGGACCGCAGTTTTGATTGGTAACGAATATGGATGAGTTTGGTATCTACGAACCGCAAATGACGAGTATAATGGGTGTACGCAGTTTCGCTATGCAGTCACGTATGGTTCGTCTCATTTTTGGGTTCGTTCATCTGGACCCTCGGGTTCCATTTTAGATACAGCATCCATTTTGTTTCTTGCCCTCAGGTAGCCAGCGAACGGGCTTCTTGTCCGCTCCGTGACCCTGGGACTCTCAAGCTTACACGAAGGACACGTGTTTCTTTGAGGTGACTTTTACGATGAGGGAAACGACACGACTAAGGCAGATGGCCCCGCTCGAGGCTCATCTTGCCGCGCCGGTCTATTGTTTCAGCCATGCATACATTAGACATGGGGTCTTTGACCCCTCTATCAAGTTTCCTTTATTGCCCCCAACACTCTTTTCTAACCTGTTGTGCATCCTTGTCCTTTCCTTGCATCTGTTTTTCGACCTTCCTCTTAATGTGTTTATGGTTAGGATGAAATGTGTTTATTGCGGGGAAATATGTTTTTACAGTTGGGAACCGGCAAGACTGTCGTAATTATGTTCCGGCCTCCTGAGACATGAATGCGACCCTTCTGAAGTTTATTGTGGGAACTGAATTGTAACCTTTGTTCGCCATACTGCGCTATGGCAAAAACCTGTATAAAAGGAGCGATCCGCATTTGCAATTTGAAGCAGTCTCCGAGAACCTACACGTTGTGTACTTCTTGTGACCTCTGTATCCCTGCAGTAAATAAACGCTGATCTCTGACGTCGCTGGAAGTGTTCCGTGTCTTTGTGTTTAGTACGCCAGAACAGGTAACCCACGAAGGTTTCAGGTGTTGTTCCCTGGCACCGCTGGGTCTTAAGAATAACCCAGTCCTTCACTGCTTATTACAACAAAACAATATTAACTATATGTCTACCTATGTATTCATTACAGCAACTCATACATAGGTGTCGATCTGACTCAATCATAGCAATATGTAATCTCTCTAATTCACGTAGCGACCATAACCCCAAGCTTAATCCTAGAACCTACTATGCATCATTCTTTTATCTCATATTTCCTTTCAGCCCATGCTTTATGAGACTTAACTACGATTAGAACGCTTATCGTGGCACATGCATCATCGCGCATTTAAAATAAACCAAGTTCGCTCATAAGCCCTGTTCCTGAGCACATCTCGACATCGCGCCGCAGTCCCAATTTTCTTTAAGGTTAAACCCAAAACAACTGCTGTAAACTGATGCAATTTATATCCTACATCCCTGATTCTCCCCAGGTGACTGGTCATGTGCACGCTGGACTGCGAGCCTAAACGACACTAAAAGCAAACTTCTAGTCTCACCACTTAAAGCAGTATTCTGTGAGAAACTACAATTCCCAGAACCTCGCGGCTAAGGTCTTCTCTCGCCTTTCGAGCCCATATTTGAGCCGGCATGGTCGTTTACAAATATCACATTTTAATTGCTAGTGTCTTAGAGGACATCTCATTGTCACAAATTCACTTTGTTTGCTGTGTGTAAACAACGAATTAATACAAAGTACTAATTTCATTTTTGATGTCGATGCGATTCCATTGTGGCCGAAAACCCACTCCTTGCGTTCAGAGTCTTAATGTTCAGTTCCAATTAAGTTTCCTTTGTTTTCCTTGTACTCATACCGATTTCCTCATGGGTGCAATCTCACAGTCGGACAGTATCTAGTATAAACAATATAGTAGTGAGATGCACACCGGCGTACACAAAAGTTTAGAGTCATGTACTCCTTCAAACTGTTGTTGGCGTGCAAACATGATTCGCGCTCCGTCCAGTTGCGCGTTACAACATAAACAAAACTCATTGACACCTCATCTGGTGCCACTTCAAGATGCACAGCCGTTTAAGAATGAATCCAATCAATCAAACTTTACTTATGCTTTACTTATCAGTTTATCCGTTGTTTACTCCATCTCTTTTCTCTGTTAATTATTCGATTCATTATACTCATTCCAATCAAAACGTAGGAGGCATTCTGGTTTCCACATGCCACATCTTTATTAAATTGACCCAATGCATTTCGGGATAAAATCATTTTGTCAGGGGTATCTAGAATACAAAGTTAATATATAAAAACCCATTGACATCAACGTTCCTGCTTATTACAACAAAACAATATTAACGATATGTCTACCTATGTATTCATTACAGCAACTCATACATAGGTGTCGATCTGACTCAATCATAGCAATATGTAATCTCTCTAATTCACGTAGCGACCATAACCCCAAGCTTAATCCTAGAACCTACTATGCATCATTCTTTTATCTCATATTGTGGCAACCATAACAGGGCTCGAGAACATGGTCCCCTTTGAATTGTATTATAGTGAACACCAGATTTTGAGCGTCAAAAGAAAAGGAGCACATATAAAGGTTGATAAGAGATTTTAGTCACAATTTAGATCATTTGTTGGTAGTGCTGCACTCACTTTTGAAATTCTGCTTAATCCTCTGCTGAGTTTACCATGTGAAAAATATTAGTCATATGCCAGAATTTGATGAACCATGTTTGAGAGACAACTGCTTTCTCTCATGATTTTCTCAATTAGGTTATGTAAGGTGCTCCGCAAGCCAACATGAGATCATATTTTTTTGTATGTTCACACTGTTTTCCTCAGCTATGTGAAAGTAAAATCTGATATTCTGAATAAAACAAAGCTCCAAGAGCAGCAGCAGCCTATCATTTGACTCCCCGGCATTCTACTACAGCTTCCCACAGTGTTCTAATGAACATCTAGAGCACTAACTTGCTGTATGTATGACAAAACCGTGGCACACTTGAAGCCACCTTGATTGAATCAAAGCTGGAAAACTTAAAGCATTTCCTTTAGAAATGAACAAAATGAGGAGGATCTTTTTGTCATAGAAATAATGGTTTGTGCTCTACAAAGCTGAAATGAGGGCACATTTTCTATAAGTTCTCAAATATATTTCTGATCCAGGTCAGTAAAAGATTCTGAATTGCAGACTGAAACATGTACTTTCAATGCCAGGTCTGGTGGCTTAGTGGACTAATGTATCCACTGCTGGGCCTTGTGTTTGACATCATGGTCACATGTTCAAATACTAGTGGGTCCACTCAGCCTTTCATTCTTCTGAGGTTGATAAAATGATTACCAATGGATATCAATAAACATTTTTTATTATTCTGTGCCAAAATACCCTTCTGGGTGAACATGCACTTTACAAATACATGTTACACCTGCAGCAGTCTGTTGGTTTATACCTCAAAGTTCAACTGCAGCTTCCCAATGTGTTCTAATGAACTACTAAAGCACTACAATGTCTGTATTGATGGCAAAACATCTGCACTCCTGAAGCCATCTTGATGGAATCAAAGCTGTGAAACTTAAACCATTTCCTTTAGAAATGAACAGCATTGGGGCTTTTTGTAATAAAACTTTGTTAGTGCTCTAAAAAACTAAAATAAGGACATATTTTCAATGAAGTCTCATATAACATCCACATCCATTTACGTAAAATATTCTGACAAGCAGACTAAAACATGCAGTTTCATTACCAGCAGCATCCTGTCATTTAACTTCCTAGTGTTCAGCTGCAGCTTTACCAATATAGTACTCACTATACTATATTGCTTATGCTTTCTGTTCATGTATGTTGTAAAGCGCTCTGATACCCCCGGGTCTTGTAAGCGCTATATAAAACTCCGAAAATAAATAAATAAATAGAATGCTAACATTTTGTATTTAGGACAAACGTGTGGAACACTTTGATGCCATCTTGATGGAATCAAATCTGGAAAACCTAAAGCATATCCCACGGAAGATATTGCAGTAAATGAAGAAACAGGGGGTTTCAATGTGTCATAGAAAATTATAGTTAGTGTTCTAGAAAGATAAAATGAAATTACATTTTCTAATGAGTTCTCAAAGATGTTTCTCATTAATTTCAATAAAAAATACTGACATGCGAGCCAAATGTGCACTTCTAACACTAGCAGTAGTCTGTCAGTTAATGCCCTAGAAATCAATTGCAGCTTGTCTACAGAGTTTTAATGAACAACTAGAGCATGAATATTTTGTTTTCAAGACAAAAGTGAAGCACTCCTAGTGTTCAGCTGCAGCTTTACCAACTAAAGTGCTAACATTTTATATTTAGGACAAACGTGTGGAACACTTTGATGCTATCTTGATGGAATCAAGGGCCATATGTAGGTAGCTGCACATTTACCGACTCATAAATACCTAATTTTACCGATTCGGTATTTATGAATCGGTAAATGTGATGTAGGTAATTCATCGGTAAAATTTACCGAATCGGAAATGGTCGGTAATTTAGAATCGGTATTTACCGATTCGGTAATGATGCATGCCTTCCCATTGATTCCTATAGGCCAGGAGGCCCATAGGAATCAATGGGAAGCCAGTTACCATTACCGAATCGGTAATTACCGGTTGGGTAATGGGGGGAGCACATTCAAGGGTGGCAGGGTGTCACATTGACACCCTGTTGCACCCCTGATTCGTCCATGTGTGCACATGTGGCGCACATACATGCCCTAAGGGCATGTATGTCTGCCACATGGCACACTTCAAATGGAAATAAAATGCTTTTTTCCAGGTATTCGTCATTTACCATCAACTTTTAGTTGGTGGTAAATAACGAATTCCCACACCCACGACACACTCCCCCTACATATCATTTCAGGATTCGGTATTTACCCAATCGGTAATTTTACCGATTCGGTAAATTACCGAATCCTGAAATGTGCCCCCTACATACCAAAAGCCTAAATACCGGTCGGTAACGGGATATTTACCGAAAATCGGCCGTTACCGACCGGTATTAGGCTTCCTAAATATGGCCCCAAATCTGGAAAACCTAAAGCATATCCCACGGAAGATATTGCAGTAAATGAAGAAACAGGGGGTTTCAATGTGTCATAGAAACTTATAGTTAGTGTTCTAGAAAGATAAAATAAAATCACATTTTCTATGATTTCTCAAATATCTTTCTCATTAATTTCAATTAAACATACTGACATGCGAGCCAAATGTGCACTTCTAACACTAGCAGCAGCCTGTCAGTTAATGCCCAGAAATCAATTGCAGATTGTCTACAGAGTTTTAATGAACAACTAGAGCATGAATATTTTGTTTTCAAGACAAAAGTGAAGCACTCCTGAATGCTATTTTGTTGGAATTGGAACTGTTGCATGTAAAGCCTTTTCTGAAGAGCAGGCTGAAGTAAATAAGGATTGAGATGTTAATGTGTTAATGCCGGTGTGAAACCATAGGGTTGAAAATATTAGGAGGTGGGATTTTCATATTTGAGCCAAAATGCATTTTTAAAAAGGCTAAAATACTTAAAGAGAGACAAGTCTGCATAAGTACATCGCACTTCTACACCTGTTTACTCAGTTTTCTTATCTACTTAGTTGCTTGACAGCTTCTATTTACAACATTAATCATCCATTTATTTGAACAGTTTTCTATATGCTTTTCATACTGAAAGGTATTCACTGAGCCCCCTCTAGACCAAACTTTCCATATCCTTTGTAGTGCTAAAGGGCAAACCCATTCACAACATGCAGGACATGAAGCATATCTTTGATGTCACCCTCATTTCACCTGGCACCTGGGGTACTCACAGAGTGAGGAGTCTGCGGTTAGGGAGGATATTCACCAAAAAGAGTGTTGCTGAAGGTAACTAACATGTTCTTTTCTTCATTGAAAGAGAAGGAAGGTGTAGGTTTAATTTGCTTAATAGATACATTAGAATCATGAATGCAGGGTAAAAAAGCTTTCAGTCCGGTGAGTTTGTGGGCATTTGGAAGCTGGAAGAGACGAGAATATTTTTTTTAATCACATTTCACCCAAACTAAAAGGTATTGAATAAGCAAACTGTGTAAATGTAAATTTCATGATCATCCAAACAATCTTCTTTTAGCCACTTAAATTATAATGTATGTGTGAAGTTGTAAACAACTAGGGTTTCAGGTTTTGTCTGATCTGCTTGGTTGGTTGGGAGCCTATGGTGCTAGACTTCAAGATTTGCAGAAGTGTTTTAAGATGCTCAGGAGTGGTATTTGAATAGTGCGAATGTAGCCAAAAGTCAGAGGATCGCTTTACAGGGTTGAATATAAGCATAAAATCAAAAAGTGATAGGAGAGGAATCTAGTTTGTGGAATGTGAATGCATTATTACTCTTTAAGGAGGTGCATCTTCAACTCTACCCTCGATTGGAGCAGCGTTGGCGTTGTCCTGATGCACAGGGGTGTTGTTCCAGATTCTGGGTGCCTAGATGGGAAAGGCCTGCTGGGTTGTATTTTATTTAGCACGCTTCTCAGACTGCAGTATGATAGTGTGCTGGCTACAGGTATGCCAAGAACCACCAGAGATGGTAAGCTTGTCTGTAAGATGAATGGGGATGCTGGTCATAATGGCTTAGTAAATGATGCAGTTGGCTTTGAAGAGGGTGGGGGCCAGAGGCCTTATTTTGCTTTTAATGTTTCTAAACTGTATTATAATATGTGCTTTATTTGATCATTTTTATCTATAATTCGATTGTATTGGCTGTAACAAAGTTATGATTTGCATTGCTATTTGTAGAATTTTTGAAACATTATGTCTAATTATAGCTACTACTGCCATAAGTAGGACTAGTGTTACTAAACGGTTAGTGTTCATATGTTATAGCTTGGTCAATATTACAGATTCCAAAGTGTTCTAAATGTGAATTTTAAACTATTCTTAATAGTATAACACAAAAACAGCATATTACTGGTAGGTGCTGACTTAAACGTTATACGTGTGCCTTTACAAATACGTTGAAATAGCCGTTTTGAATCTATCTGAGAATTAAATTAACAATTTCAGCAGTGATCTGAACTAAATAAAGATAATTTTAAACACAGGAAAACAAAGACTGGTGTTTACCGAACTACCATCCACTGAGGGATGTCCTGTCCGTTTCCTTAAAACTGTCCAATAAACGAGCAATCGTGAGGAAGAGATACGTTTTATTTACTATGTCTCAGAGTACTCAAAGCTTCCACATTATCCATGAATGGAGGGTGTTCCTGCCACGTATGAACCAATAGCAGGACATGCTTGGCTCACTACTTCGAATGCTAACTCTGGAAGTGTGAGCAGAACGCACGCCAATGGCAGATGTTGCCTCAGTCTGCACTTGATTTGCATCCATTTATTTGGCAATTCTCTCAACCACCCATACGATTCACCTTCTGTTGTTATGTCTTGAATTTCTAATTGCCATTCTTATTGCCCGGGAACACCTGACACTCCTGGATTCAGAGTCACCAAGAAATGACGTGAGGGGTGGCATTTGTGCTGTCTACGCCATCTGTTCAGAAACACACTAATGTCTTCAAAACACGCATTCATATTTGAACAAACCATGAACTGCCTGAGCAACCAGATGCAAACATTGAAGGAGCAATGTAGCAGAAATTGTTTAGTTATTTTTCTTGGCAGCAAAAATATTTATTTGCAAAGAAGGGTCATGCCCATGCATATGAAATACATAAGTGGAGGCTTAGTGGATTATTCACAAAGAGGAGAACCGGCTGCCAAAAACAATAATGTCCATTATAGTTGCTTAATTGTATGCATACTTGTGTGAGGAATTTGTGCGCTAACTACTCTACGATTGCACATTTACAAAAACTCAGATTACGGACAATCATGGAATAATGGCCATGCCAACGTCGAATGTTTAAAGCGTGTCCAGGTGAAAAGTGACAATATCCCTTCTATAATGTTAAAAGTGCATGATCTAAATCCTAAATGAATACGATTTATACGACATTTTTGTCAAACCGCTGGAATACACTGTAAATTAGTAGGGAAAGTGATTTCATCTCTGTTTCCCTATTCAGGATTTTTTACCTTCAAGTGTACCCCTGAAGCTGGCTCCAGCATTATTTGAGTTGTTAAGAAGGAGGAGGGTGCACACTGGCAGCAACTCAGCACCAGTTCTACTGTTGCACTCTGGTAGATGCAGTCCACAGGGTATAGGAAGTGTAAGTAGAAGCAGTTTTCCACCATTGTTGGCACAACAGGTCCTTGCATTTTTGGACAGGTGCAGGGCCAGCTTTAGGGCGTGGAGACCGGTGCGTCCGCACTGGACACTGACCGGTGGAGGGGCGCTGACCTCAAGGGTGGGTGCAGAGTTTATCAGTAAATTATGATTGAGAGATGAGGGGCATGGTTGCCTTTTGGTATTGAGAGAATCCGAGAAGGCTGTCATGGGATGTGGGGGGGGGGGGCAGGGGGGGGGGGCACCAAAAATGATTGTCATACCTAGCGCCACCAGCACCAAAACCGGCCCTGAACAGGTGTTTTGTTTCCCTGCAATCAGTAGAAAGTTACTTTAGGCTTGGTGGTGCTTAAACTGCGTCTTGTATTGTATCAGGTAGGATACTGCTCTAAATCACCCCATGGCTCATAGGCCAAATGACTCCTGGAGGAAGCTAAAATCAAGGGCCGAGGGAGCACACTGCCAGCAACCATCACCCCTTCTCCAATTGCATTCAGGGAGATGCAGTTCTCTGTGTTTTATAAAAGTAGTCAGAAATCATTTAAAGGTATAGTCCTAAATGACGAAGTCAAGCCGTGGTCAGCAACACCTGCGGGCAGCAGTTAATAAAAGGGCTAAAACCATCGTGCATATTCAGGTTGACAAAGGCTGCCGAGACAAAACGCGTTCCTGTTACGTTGACAGCATGCTGCCCAATAAAAGGATCAACCCATGTTCGAGTGCCGGCTTCATTCAGAATGGGAGTCAGTCGAGGAGTTTTCATGTAAAAGAGACGTTTGTGGCATCCGCCTCTGACCTGCACCGCCGGCGGTTTGGAAGCAGCCAACAAAGCCACACTGGAGTAGGGTATTGATGAATGGCTGCCCCCGAGCGCCTCACCGCATGGACTGCCCTGTGAAGAGATTAGGGAGCCCTGACATCGCGACACTTCGGAGCCGGGACTCGCGCCTAGTGCCGTGAGTGGCTACGGAAACTGACATTGGGCAGCGCGTGATTCATCTTAAGCAGTCTATAACTGTGAATTGGAGCAAGTATTTAGGGGCATATCAGCAACAACCGGCGATAATTATCGCTAAGCGCACTTAGCGCTAGGATAATTATCGCCGGCTAGCGTGGATTTTCATCGCTGAGATAGCGTGCTATTAGCAACGCTTATCTCAAAAGCGATAAAAATCCTAGCGCTAACTGCCTAACGTGAGATTATCGCTGGAAACCCAGCGATAATCTCACAAAATGTGGCGTTAGCTTGTTGATAGGGACTCATAAACGTAGCCATGATATCCACCTTCCATAGGATATCATGGCTAAATCAGTCCTGAAGCAGGCGTAAGGAAAGTAGCGATAACAAGGGTTATCGCTACTTTTCTTGCCGCTATGCTTCATAGCGTGCGGCTTGATGATAGGAGAAATGTCGCTTAGCGTTTCTCCTGTCATGTCAGGTCAGGAACGCCCACTTTGCAACTCATTAGAGATGCAAAGCTGGGCGTTAGGAATTTGTGCGCTAATACAAGGTTTCACGGTTATCGCCGCGGTGTAGATATGCCCCTTGGGGCCAGAAATAGTTGTGAATTTCAAACACAAGCATTAAGAAAAATTTTTTATTGTTTAAATTCAAAATTAAACAACTTTATTTGTATTGCAGCCTACGAGTGTTTGCCTAAAATGAGGACTGTACCTTTATATGACAAAGTCAATTCATGGTCAGCAACAGCTGTGGTCAGCAGTTAATAAAAGTGCTAAAGCCCTCGTTCATATTCAGGTTGACAAAGGCTGCCGAGACAGCCAAAACGTGATCATGTTACTTTGAAAGCATGCTGCCCAATAAAAGGATCAATCCATGTTGGTGTGCGGGCTTCATTCAGAATGGGAGTGTCACAGTGTTCTCACTGCACTACTATGAATCCTCATTGTGTTCCTTTAACCTGCTCGGTTTGCTTTTTCTCCCTTACTTCTTTCCCCTCCCTAACCAATATAGCCTCATCTGACTTTCCGCCATCATGCCCAAAACCTACATTTATTGACCTGTCTCAGACTCGGGCGCTGATCAGCTTAAACTGTAGATCATTAGTCAAACATAAAAGAGAGATCTTTGATCTACTCGTCTCGGTGGAACCCGCAGCTTTATTCCTCACTGAGACATGGCTAAAAGACTACTCTGGCCCGGATATTGCTGCTGCTCTCCCTGACAATTACACTTATGTTGGTAAAAATAGATTAATGAAGGATGGTGGAGGAATAGCCATAATCTATAATAGACAGTATTCCTGCAAATGGGAAGACCTTGAACTTCCTAACAGTGAAGCCGGTCTCTTCAAACTTTCGCTATCTCCCAACTTTACTCTCTCTGGGATGCTCATTTATCGCCCCCCAGGCCCAGCGAGTTCCTGGGCCACCACCTTTCCTGAGTACGTAGCACCTTTTATTCAGTATGCAACAAACTTTTCAATCATTGGTGATCTGAACCTGCACTTGAATGACCCCTCCTGCTCTACCAGCAGTAATCTCCTACAGGACTTGGCTGCTCTAAATATTATGTTACTTAATTCTGGTCCTACTCATAAAGCAGGGAACCTGCTGGACCCCATTCTTTCTAATTTAGACACCATCACATGTGAGGTTCCTTTACCTATTGTATGGTCTGACCACTATATGGTGACTTTCTCTCTCTGAAAGACCAGCAGAGAGCAGCAGTGAGCAGCAGCAAGCAGCAGCAAGCAGATCCTAGTCGCCATTCACCATTCTCCACGCCTGCGAGCAGTTAGCAGCGAGCGAGGAGCAGGCGAGCAGACAAGTTTTAGCTGAATGCCCGGAGCCTTTCATCCAGCGCCCTGCCCTGCCCACGTTATCCGGCAGCCGGTAGCCGGTAAAAAAAAGTGCCGGGTCCCTGGTTTCCAGCCTGCGGGGAGTCAGCGGAAAAGCCTGCTGGGCGGCGTTTTTGGCAAAGCACACGGGAACAGAGTCTAAGCAAGTTAGAGCAGGGGAGAGGCGGGCAGCCGCGGTATTCCTGCCGACGGAAACGGAGCAGGGGAGAGTTCAGGCAGAAAGCTCGGGTGCTCTACAGTTTAGGAAAATTTTGAAAGGGATAAGCAAACTGTGAGCAGCGAAACCGGTGAAAGCGGCGCTGTACAGTACCAGTATCAGTAGCAGAGTAGCAACTGCAACAGCGAGACACCAGAAACCAGTGAGACCGGAGTGAGAACGGAGTGAGACCGGAGTGAGTCGAAAAGTGTGACCCGCGGTCAGCCGGGCTTGTCAGCCCCCCAGCCACAGCCCCTAGCCACAGCACTGCATAGCCTCAGTACATCTGAGCAAAGCAAGCAAAGCAAGCAAAATCTTGTGGAGGGATCAACAAACCAACCAACCAAAAGGGGAGCAAGGGGACATTGGACAATCGATTTATTTAACCCTTCAGCTCAAACCTTGCACAGACCACCCTGTGAAGCCGCTTTCTTCACAATTAGCACCAGACTACCCCGGTGAGTGGTGTGTTGGTGTGTTGGTGTGGGGTGCGAGGGGGGGGGGAGCTAAAGGACTAGTGTTCTGCCACTGAGACAACAACATCACGGTCAGTGTGCACCCTAAGCTTCCCCAGCTCTACCCAGCTTCCTCCTTCCACCTTCCACCGTCTGTCGGTCTTTGCAACCCCGGCTCAATAATCTAACATAAGATCTGGTAAGATCCGAGGGAGCCAAACGCATAAGGGAGGACCAAACAAGCGAAAACAAAGGACTAAGGGGGAGATTGAGGCTCAGACAGACGTGTCCAAACCTACAGAGGAGACCCCCCCACCAGAATTAACTGACCTAACAGCCTCAAGCGAGTCAGCGGAGCCAACTCAGGCCCATATTGCTACAACTACAACCAAACAATTAAGAACTACGATGAGTAAAGAAGGGGGAAATAAAATGAACATAACCTTGGTTCAGCCTAAAATCTATACAAAATTTTGCTTTTTAAAGAATCCAGGGGACATCATATTTTCTAAGATCAACAAAGTATCAGGCCTTCAATCACCTCTTGAACCGTTCCAACCAACTTTAAACCACCATCCCAGCGACAGTCAGGGCCGACTGGACGACAGCTACAGCAACAGCATCGGCAACAGCAGAGAAGATAAAAGTATAACATCTATAATATCACCCCAAAAAACTTCAACACCTCAGCGCAATAATCTCAAAACGGGGCAAAAGCTCGAGATGGTAGACATCCCGGGAAGACGGAAAATGACCAATGACCATGAAAAGAGGAACCTGAAACCGCTCCAGTAAGGTTATCGGAGATGGAACCCTCATTAGTAGTCCTTGATACAAAAAACAACGAAGCAACACTAGTACCTAAGGCGTCAGAAGGGACGGGAAAAAAAGATGGAAGCCAGAAGATTTGCACTCCAGAAGTGATCGAAATCTCTTCTTACCTAAGGAAAGAGGAGTGGGAGGAACTCATGGCGGCATACCCCAAAGACCTGAGCACAAGTAGGTTGGCCAGTGAGATACCAAAAGGTGGAACGGCCCACCAGCAGAAAAACATAGCAGGAACGGAGGGGCCAGAAACAGCGCAACCCTTCAAAGTGTCACCCGCGCTCCAAGAAGCGGGGCCCAAAGAGTGTGATGGGAACCAGGATGCATATTCAGCTTAGGCAGACAAGAAAGCGTATGGCCCAGTCTCCTTAACACAGTACAACTCCTGGTGGACGCAGCACAATATCAATCGGAGAAAATGGACGCCCAACTAACGCTGTTAGACACGCTGGCAGTATTCGTAGTCGCAATAGACGGGAAACTGGGCATGTTAAACTCGCTTCTTCAGAGCAAACTGAACCAACTTGTGGACACCAATAGGAGAAACAACATTGATTGTGAATGTGGCCCAATCACTGACAAACTGGCCTCCCTGCCAACATTAATGTCAGATTTATGCGGCCATCTTAAACAATCTGCCGAACTTAGCCAGAAGATCAGCAGTGGTGTACTGGGTTGCCAAAAATCAAACGGACCCGGCAAAGAGTCTACTGCACGTATAGGGGTGGCTGAGGCTGACGCCACACTCGGCAAAGACACCGCTGCCAAACGGCGCGATGAAACAACAATGATCGGTGGGCATGACCATCAAAAAACGGGAGCGAAAATCCAGGACACAGGGGAGAACAGGACGGAGATAATAACACCTCTATCAGCAGGTGTCGAAGACGACGCGGATACAAACCAGAAACTAAATGCCAAACAGAGGAGAGCGAAAAAACGCAAAGGGAGGAAACAGAAGCTCTGCTCCAAACATGAAGGCTTTAGGCAACTTTTCGGGCAAATTAAAACCGCAGAACAAAGCACGAGCAATCTGGTTGAAGTAATATCACCGAATCATGAACAAGAAGAAAGAGTCGGCACTTCCGATGACATCGCCCAACCAGCAAATAAAACCTTAGTGAAGACAGCAGCTGATCCACAAAGCAATCAAGCTGTGGTGCCCCAACACTCTGGGTCCATCACTTCATTGGCCGACCCTGGGTCTTGGAACCGACTAACACACAACATCCAGCCTTGCACAAAACCAATGGGAAGCCCAAAAGCTCCTATAAGCCCAAGGGAAGATAAAACAGGAAGACAGGATCTAGGACTCACCGAAAATCAAATATCAGCCATCACCAAAGAAACGGTGTCAAACAATGCCAATAATTGCCCCTGTAATCCTGACTTTAAACAAACAGCTTCCACGCCGCGAAACCTCTGATCCAACAAATGGTGCAAGGGATCTAATCTCAGTATGGGAACACAACCGAGAGGGCTATCGGGAACCAGTAAATACAACTAGTAATACGAAGCGAACAGCAACACCAAACAAGGACAACGTATTTGGAGGTGCTACCGATCAAGGGGAAGCTTCGGATGCCACATGGTTCATCCCTGATTTTACCTCCAAAGGAAGCCACGACATCCTTAACAGAGGCAATATCTTGCGATTATTGGCCCACATTCCTTCATTGTCATTTGTGGCAAGCTCGGACCTGCAGACTATCGAATTCATAGCTGTGGAAGGCATAGGAAAAGAAGCGACAAAGGCGACCTGGGCCTCGGCAGACATGGCACAAAAGATCCTTATGGAATCTGAGATCTTTAAAAACTGGGGCATCACGCTGAAGCCCTTCACAAAGCCCCGATACCCGGATGTACTGTGCTCTGAGAGAAACCCGAACCCGAGGGTGCATACAGAAGGCAGCAAAATCTCGGTTCTCAGGGGTGCTGTCGGGCCAAGCCGTACTGGCAGTAACGGGTCGAGCGAACTCACCCTCGGAGTACGACATGGAAGACAAGCTCCAAACGGGTGGCAGGAACAAAGACGGTTTGTGAGAACCATAACAAACAGCAATTGACAAGTGCAGTGGCCAATAATGGAGAACCTACAGGACCAATTGCGCTTATGTTCCTGGAATATAAATGGCCAAGCATCTAAAATGCTTGACTCAGACTTCATAGCTTATATTCGATCTTTTGATCTAATAGCGCTACAAGAAACCTGGCTTGCCGAGCCCCCGCACCTGCAAGGATACCTACGTTTCTTCTCCGGCGCAAAGAGCTTAGCTAATTATGGTCACTTAAGAGGAGGTTTGGTAACATATGTAGCTACAACTAGCTTTGCGATGGCCAAAGAAACCGGGCACTCGGCGACAGCTGCACTCGCAGTTAACCTGACTTTGACAACAGGACTAGGTAAAACAATTAATAACTGCATCTTGGTTAATGCTTATATTCACCCCAAAGGAAAGAAAAAAGCAGCGGAGGAGTTATATGCATATATTGAAGAGTGTATCACGGGGGAAAAAACAGGGAATTTAGTACTCACTGGGGATTTCAACCTCAATCTTATGGGAACAACACAAGAGGAGGGTACCATGGCACAAAATACATTCTGGGCACTACCACAACAAAGCAAGCCACTAACAGCCATTCAATCAAAATTGGGAAAGAAGGTACTTGAGGCATTAGAAAACTTTAACATCAGGGCATTAAATGGCAGGTTTGCAGGGGATAACCCGCCAGCTTTAACTTTTCACTCAAAAAAAGCGAATAGCACGCTAGATTATACCTTCATGTCACTTCCACTCTTCCAATTCGTAATATCCTATCAGATAGGGATCCAAGCAGATAGCGATCATTGCCCTCAGGAAATCACTATGGACCTTGCTAAGCCAACCTACGAGCGTTCGACAGCTCCTAAAGAGTCCATTTATACCGAAAATTTTAAAAAGATCAAGTATTCGACCGCAATGGGCGAATTTTTGACTGGACTGGCAAAACAACACTATATTGAGCGCACAGGCCCTAATGAAGTAGTGAAATGGGTGCAGTTTACTATCACCTTGGGGCAATATGCAACAAAACCCAAACTGCACACAAGGACGAACAAGCTAGGCACCCTTCCTCAACCATACAGAGTGAAAATTAAAGAAACAAAATACTTAGGGGCAGATTTATGTTCCCTGGCGCATCCCTGCAAATCAGCAAGGATGCGCCAGGAATGATGCGTCACGCAAGTTTGCCCTTGCGCCACACATGATGCGCCACATTTACAATGCGGCGCATCATGGCGCAGGAATAAACAGATGCGTGACGCATCCGATGGCGTAAGGTTGGCGCAGTGCTTCAGTTGCGTCGCAAGCGCGACGCAACTCCAGCACTGTTCCAACCTACTCTATCCCTAACATGGTGCGTCAAGCCTTACGCCTGCTTCAAGCAGGCGCAGGGTTTTGGCACATCAGCGTTGGGAAAGTGACTCAGTCAAATCTTATAGATTTGACTGAGTCACTTTTCAGGGGCGTTCCTGCAACGGAACGCCCCCCCCTTTCTCGACACGCCCACGTGAAACCTGACGCAGGTTTTACGTGGCGCAGGGCTTTACATCGTGACGCATCTCCATAGATGCGTCACGATGTAAATATGGCGCAACGTGGCGCAGGGTTTACACCGCCGCTGCGTCACAAAAGTGACGCAACGGCGGCGTAAAAGTGGCGCATCTCCGATATAGATCTGCCCCTTAATCTCTAAGTTAAGGAGAACAGCACAGCAGGACCACAACAACAAAAGGATGCTGTATCAACTCTCTGAATTAAAAGCCTCATTAAAAAAACTTAAGTGGGAAGCAAATAGAACCTTAGAGGAACAACTCTGGGCAACCCTTCATGAGGACATAAAAAAGAATGATGGTGCAAGGTTTTGGAAAACAATAAATTCATTAACGCACCCTGCAAAAACGGAGATAACATCAAACATCACAGAGGCAACTTGGGCAGCATATCTCGAAAACCATTTTAACCGAGATCTGTTGGCCAATCAGAACATGAGCAAACCTTTTCCTGTGCGAGCCCAGGACGTCGGCAATAGGTTACAATGGTGCCCAATCGACCAGGACACGGTGGGGGATACAGATCATATATCATTGGTACCCATAATAAAGCGGCAAATAAAGAAAGGAAGAATGGAAGGCGCGCCGGGTCCAAACGGGATCCCGCCCGTCCTCTTCAAACAAGATATGGATTACTGGGCAGCGGCACTTGAACCTCTCTTTCGGGAGATCAGACATACAAACATCTTGCCAGATACTTGGAAGGGCTCCATCATTGCCCCCATATATAAAGCAGGGGATAGGGGCCTTCCTCAAAATTATCGGTTAGTTGCTCTAATCGATAACGATGCGAAGTATTTTGCAGGTCTAATCTTGGAAGAACTAAAGGAATGGGCCATGAGGAAATCTCTCATACCTGTCAACCAAACAGGCTTTGTTAAAGCAGTGGGGACTACAATAAACATACTGACGATGGGTATGCTTATTGATAAGGCAGAGATGAAAAAATTGCCTCTGCACCTCTGCTATATTGTCTACAAAGCAGCATTCGATAACATTAATCACAACCTACTATGGACAAAACTCAATGATTGGGGTATCCCAAAAGGTTTGTTGGAGCTGTTAATTAATTTACATACAGACACTTGGATTCAGATCAAGGTGGGGGACGGCTCAATGTTGTCAAGGCGGAAACAAACTAATAACGGCCTTAAGCAGGGCTGCGTGTTGGCCCCCACATTGTTCAACCTGTTCCAGGGGGACTTGGTGCCCCTACTAAACAACTGCAACTCACACTCGCCAAAATTAGGAGGCCTCAATTTACCATGCCTCTTATATGAAGACGACCTGGTGTTAATAAGCCATACAAGAGTTGGGCTTCAAAATCTTCTGAATACGACCCAGAGATATTCTGAGTTAAATGACTTAACAGCGAACCTCGAGAAAACGCAAACAATGACAATCAGCAACAACAAAAAGAAGAAAGTTTTCTCGTGGTTCTGGAAAAACACCCGTATCAAAGACACCTCGTCGTGTAAATATCTAGGCGTGAAGATAGACAGTGGTGGCCAATTTAGCGTAAGAGGCAAAGGCACCGTTCTGGCAATCGCCTTAAAAACACTAAACAACAAACTCTCCGGCCCTTCTCTGACCCCCTTACTACATGTCATACGTGCCAAACTGTTACCAACACTAACATATGGGAGTGAGGCCCACCGAGGCAGAGATGCCGTTACACTTGACAGCACAATCGTGTTGGCATATAGAATCATCTTCAGCCTCCCAAAGCGATCCTCCCCAGCACAGATCAGACTGGAGTTTGGAATTCGGTCACAGCTTTTGGCACGACAGGGGGCATATATCTGCTCTTGGGATAAAGTAAGAAAAACGACCGAAGGGACGCTGAACGAATATCTATGGAAAGAGCTAGAGCAGACCCAAAACTCACCAGCTGCAAAATACCTGGAAAAAAGCATAGTGAACACCGGGCTGGCGGAGCTCTGGGCGTCCCCTGTAGATCATAAAACACTCAACAAATTGGTGAAAAAATCGATCAAGCTACAGTCATGGGTTCAGGATAAAGCCATCCTATCAAAAAGATCTCACGCTTGGATGGTATTAAATACATACCTGACACAAGCCTCCCAGCCTTACCTTGCCCTAGGTTACATAAAAAAAAATCAAACTGTGCTTTTTAAGATATAGATTGGGCCTGCTACCATGCATCCTACATCTTCCTCACTGGCTGAGATTGAAAGCAGGAACATTATGCAGGTTATGCGGCATTGGGGCAGAAGACATGTTGCACCTGCTATGCTCGTGTGAGGAACTGCAAGAAGAAAGGAAGCTCCTGCTGAAACGCCATTTCATTCTACAGGGGGTACGCACACGAAGGAATGCAGTGTTAACCTGCTTCTCAGCACAGGATCCTCAGCTGAGCTGCAGATTTGTGAAATTTTCTAAAAGTAGTAGAAAAAAACTACCAAAAATTGACCCATGATTAATTCAGCAAACAGGACATATGATTTAACTTACATAAATGAACTATCTATGCTGCAGATTTTAATGAACTTTATTATGTGTTATTGTATCGCATTGGTTTTAATTAACTGTGCAATAAATTATAAACTGAAACTGTCACCATTGGCTGTCCACCGAACACCCTCTCTAATTTTACAGAATCTAGACTAACCAGAAATTGGAAAAAATTGGACGTTAAGAAACTCAACTCCTGTCTAGAGAATTCTAGACCTTTCACGGAAGTCACTAGTATTGATGCAGCTGATGCTGTTAAAGCCTGGTTGCTGCCGATGCCTGCATACCGCAGCGCATGCATAGACACAACTTTCACCACCCGCCTGCGCCCTGGTTTACAGCTGCGTTAAAAAAAGAAAAACCATCTGCAAAAACCTCGAGCGCAAATGGCGAATAAAATATGATCCGTGTTCTAAGCAAATTTACAAAGCTGCCTTAACTAAATACCATTCTCTATGCAAAACTGCTAAAATTGAACATGTCAACCTAACTATCCTTGAGGCTCAAAATCGCCCTAAAGCACTTTTTAAGGTAGTACAAAAACTTTCGGGTGCACTGTGTCAACCCAAACCACCGTGTCTCGATACCGCACAGTGCAATTCTCTGGCTGAATTCTTTATCGCCAAAATTAATACCATATATTCTGATTTTGAAAAACTTGCCCCTCCTTCTCTGTCTCACCTACCAGCCTCTATCACATCCTCTGATCGAGTGACTTTAGAGGATAGGTCCCTTACCCCTGCTCAACAGACCCCCCCCACAGTATCCAACCCTGCGACTTCCTGTGATTCAGGGGCTCCACGAGATACCTGTCCTCCTGCTTCACAGTTGATTGACACATGGGATCCTCTTAATATCAATATTCTCTCTGATATTATAAGTAAAATCAAATCCGGCTCCCCATTGGATCCTTTTCCCCCTCAAATTTTAAAAATGCTGGATAATTCATCTCTTGAACTTATTATGGATCTTCTTAACTCTTCTCTTAGAGAAGCTACAGTACCCTCTGCATGGAAACATGCGATGATAGTGCCTTTGTTAAAAAAGGCCAACGCCGACCCTAACATCCCATCTAACTTCCGTCCTATTTCACTTCTCCCAGTTTTCTCAAAAATTATGGAAAAACATATCAACTCTCAACTCTCTTCCCATGTTGAATCTAGGGAAATTTTACATCCATCCCAATCTGGTTTCAGGTCAGGTTTTTTGACGGAATCGACTCTACTGGGGGTCTCTGAAAACATACGATGCCGAGTGGATAGGGGGGAAACCGTGGCACTCATTTTGCTAGATCTGAGTGCCGCATTTGACACGGTTTCCCATCCCATTCTTATCAATGCCCTTAGATCATCTGGCATCACCGGCTCAGCCCTCAACTGGTTTGTTAGTTTTTTATCAGACCGTACTTTCCAAGTCTTCTCTTCCTCATCCGCTTCCCAAACTTATAAATCGGCGTACGGTGTCCCGCAAGGTTCCATCCTGAGCCCCTTGCTCATTAATTTGTATGTCAGACCTTTGGCTACTATCGTGGAGCAAGCTGGGCTCACTATTTACTCGTACGCCGATGATACCCAGATCATCTACTCTCTTTCTACGTGCTCTCACTCCTCCCCCTCTCCCCTCTGTACAGGACTCGGTAACATCGCAGCTTGGATGCATAATAACAAACTGAAACTGAACGGGGGGAAAACAGAGCTTCTTCTGTTTGGTCATAATACCACCTTATGGGGACCCCAACACTGGCCCTCTCAAATGGGCACTCTACCTATTCCATCTAAAACAGCACGCAACCTCGGCGTCACTTTTGACGACCAGTTATCTATGAAAAACCACGCGGTTAAGACTTCTTCCACTTGTATTACTATCATTAAGTGGTTGCGTAAGATCATTTGGATGCTCCCCCAGGATACTCAGAAAACCGTGGTCCAGGCCTTAATCACCTCTAGACTGGACTACGGGAACATTCTTTTCCTGGGAGCTTGCAAAGAGGTGATTCGTAAATTACAGACAGTCCAGAATATGGCAGCGCGACTGCTCTGTAAACTTCCCCTACCTCCTACTCTCTACGCACTCTGCATTGGCTCTGCATTGAAAGCCGTACAAAATTTAAGGCCCTCTGCTTCATGTACAGAATAAACGCTGGCGTGGCCCCACCCTATCTTAACGCCTTGCTACAGCACTACTGTCCCCCCCGCACTCTGCGATCATCTAATCAGCTTTTGTTCTCGGTTCCTAGAATCAAAAGATCCAGAATGGGTGGCCGCTCCTTCACCTGGCTGGCCCCCTCACTCTGGAATTCCCTTCCTCTCCGGTTGCGAATTGAACCTTGCTACCTTAAGTTTCGCAGACAAGTAAAAAATTGGTTATTTAATATGTAACAGCCTTCCCTCTGACTCTCCCCTTTTTATTTGGTTTTAGCGCCGGGAAACCTACGGGTAGCTGAGCGCTTTACAAACTTAAATATAATAATATTATCAAGCCCATTATCGCAGTTTTAGCGGCAGTTTTCTGCTGCTAAAGCAACGATAATTTTATCGCCTGTCTTGATAATATGCCCCAATGTGTTTCAGAAACCGTGACCTCCTTGCTCACGGGTTAGGGGGTGGCCACAAAAAAACACAAGATTTATTGCATTTCTGACAAGTAGACATTGAAGCAGGACTCCCGTCTCCTTTTGCGTTGCTCAACATGTAAATCATTCCATCATTCATCTTTTCGCATTGCGTAAGTTTAACAGATACAATGCATTTTCTGTTTCAAAGTATGCACGACCATGATGCATTGCGTTGTTTGGTATTAGGCAGTGGGCTTTATAAAAAGTGATAGTGAAATAGATAGCAGACCGTCCGCATGCACCCTCATTCAGTATCTTTCACTAACGGGATGCGTACTACTACTGGACTCAGGTGTCATAATTACTGGACTCCGGTTTCATTAACTTAAAACCGTTGCAGTGCAAATATACATTCGGAAAAAAACATTGTTATGCGGCACAATTTTATAAGTCAAATAGAATGTTGAAATTCAAATAGACAAAATAAAATAGAACTAATATAGGAGTCAAGGGACTGTACTCTAATAACATTGCACTCCTTTTAACCATTAAATTATGTCCCATCATAATTGTTGTTTGGTTGTATATTTCAATAGCAGCTAAAGAATGATCTTTGGCATATTGCTTTTCCGCGGTCCCACAGTTTTACTGTTAATAAGCATGGATACATAATATACATATTAAGCTTAGTACATGAGAAAATCCATCTCTCCCCTGCAAGTGCTTGGCAACACATTGTGCTGAAGCTATGTAGTAGCTCCTTTTGTCTCCTTTCTGGTACAGGAGTCCTGCAACACCTTCAAGATATATACAGAAAAACACCAATTAAAATCAAGTAGCGAATGTCACTAACCCTCAAAGTTAAACCACTACACGTATAAGGGCGTATGTAGTATTACTGTCCTATGGTAAATAATACAACATCTGGAATCCCAGGAGTTGCATGCTTATATCAGCCCAGGTGTACTGCTAATTCCTCATCATGACTAACGCCCACTGGATACAAAGTTTGGAAAATAATGATATGTCTCTATTCGAGACACCTAAGTGCTAAGGTTCTGCCCCCCCCCCACCCCCCTCAAATATTGGGTAGCCATCTATCTATACATATAATTTCAACAGATGGGCATTGCTGGAGTGTTCTGTTCAGAAATGTCTGGCCAGTGTGTTTTGTTTGTTGCCATTGGTGATAGCCCTCATGTGCTCCAGTAATTTCACCTTGGCCTTGTGTACAGGGCTGCCTATGGAAAACTTGTCATAGAAGCATTTTTGACAATATACATAATAGTCCGAGTTACATGTTAGGTGTTATCTGATTTCAAATCTGCAACAATCTGAATGTATTGCAATGCTTTTGACATTTGACATTATATTTGCAGGGGTTACAATTAGCACATCTGTACAAATCTTGGATGGTACTCATGATCGGTTGTCTGCCAATCATGTTCCAGCATAGCAGGTCTTTTAGGTACTTGCTGTTACTGAATGCTAGTTTGGGTTGATTTTCCAAGTATTCTACTAATATCTCATCTGTCTGTAGTGCTTCCCAGTATTTACGATAGATCTGTCTAACCTTGTATGATGCTGTGTTGTATGTGGTTATGAACCATGAGATTTTTTTTTTCCACAGACCTGGGTTTGTTAATCAGGAGTTCACTTCTATTGATCGGTCAAACCTTAGCTAGGGCTTTCTCTATGCTTTATTTAGAGTAGACTCTTTGCCTATATCTCTGAGTCATATTGGTTGTTTCTTTCAGAAAATCATTCTCTGTGGTTTCTCCTCACTCTCAGTAATTTCCCATAGAGTATACTTTCAATCAAGTTACGAGGATGGCTGCTGGTGGAATTAAGTACAATTTTGCCTGATGTTTTTTGCAATGCAGGATGGACTCTAATCTGTTGTTCCTGACCAATAGTTGCAAATTTAAAAAGTCAGTTTTTTGTCTGTCAATGTGGCTTGTAAATGTAAAAAGAAGGTCATTCATGCTCAGAGCATCAATGAAATCTGTGGCAGAGGTCACTGACCTGTTCCACATACAGAAGATTTTATCTAGAAACTGCACCCCGAGAATGATATGATCATCAAATTAATGGATGTTCCTTACCATCCCTGAGTTTGACAATAGACCTTCTGGTGAAAAAGAAAGTAGCTATTCTTCAGGCAATATGCCATCGTATCCAACACCATCTCTGTGTGCAGAAGGTGCGAAAGTGAGCATGCTTAAAAAAAATATCTGAATGATTTCAATCCCAGATCGTATGGAATGCACTTGTACAGATTACTGACATCTAGACATAGTAGAGTGTATTCATTTTTCCATGTTAGTCATCAGTGATACATAGCAAATCGCCTGTGTCCCTGATGTACAAGGATACATCCTCCACGAAAGGTCTTACAAATATTATACATATCTGGATGTTATTTTCCTAGTAGACAGCCCATTGAAGAAACTATTGGTTTGTTGGGAGGGTCAAGGGGACATTTTATGGAGTTTTGGCAGGAAATATACAAGTGGTAATTTGGGCAAGTCACATTTAAAAAACTGGAATTCCTCCCACTCCAATATGCTTTGTTCTTGCCAATCTCTTACGTGGTCATAGTAATTTTGGCTAACCATTAATGCCCCGTCTTTGCTGGATAGAGTGGAACACGATGTATCCATGACTTGTCTTTCTGATACATTTCTATGGGAAAAACTCACTATGTTGCCTCACTTATCAGATTGTTTCATTTCAATGTCATCTTTCTGTTTCAGCTCTTTAATGGCTTCGTAGTGGTGAGGTTGTAAGTTTCCAGTGTGTAAGTTTCCTGTGTGTTTGTGTGAAATGTGTCTTAATCTTTCACCACCCATCTCTCAAAAACATCTATAGCATCACTGGTAGTCTGTGGTAGAAAGGTGAATTTGGGTCTGAAACCACTCGGGTAACTGGAGTCATAGTCCATCTCAAAATCAGTCAAATTGAGTATGGGGTCTGAAACCGTTCATCCCCTTCTTCCAAACTGCTCAATGTGGGTAGCAAATCAATATCAATAATCCCCAGGTTTGAGGGTCTAGCTCTTGTCATGATGTGTTGTTGTTACAACTCAAACCGTATTTTTAATTTCAGCTACCTTGTGAATTGAGAGCGATCTATACACGTGTGTGTATAGTCTAAACTGGTGGTAGGGCAAAAGGTCAGACCTAGTGATAAGACCTCACGTTTCGCTGTGGTAAGTTTATAGATAGTTCATCAGTCATTTTATGTCCCATTATTTCCTGGTGGTTTGGTCTCTTGTTCTATCTCCCACCTGTGTCTTTTTTGCTTTCACCTCTTCCACCTCCATCATGTCTTTTTGGAGCATCTCTGGAGGGTTGTATCTCCAAACTTCCCAGAGTGAAGAGCTGGAACTCTTTTTTAAATTTTAGGTTTTTTACACCATCGGTTTTGAGCTTGCAGAGCTGGCTGAGACATCACTTTCACTTGTGTTGCTCTCGTCTTCAGTTGCTGTGGCGTTACCTATAGTGTCTGGTTGTGCGCTGCTGCTTGCCATGGTTCGCGTGGTCTCAAATGTATTTTGTTCAGTGTCCTGTGCTTGTTGGCTCTTTCTTTGTTGTTCATATTTCGTTGTAAGAAATGCAATAAATCACACGTTGTTTCTGTCCACCCCCTAACCCATGAACAAACATTTATTTAGAGAAATGCTTGACACTTTAAGATTTTGCAGTAAAAAATGATTAATTCTTAAACAGGTAAAATAAAAATAGAATTTTCGAATGAACACATACTGTTAGTAGAAAAGAGAGATTGTTGAAGCTTTCCTCTTCAAGATGCAGCTAGATTTACAATGGGCATTGATTTGAAATAGAATGTTTTGGTTTTGGTAATGTATTATGAATTGATTTTTGATAAAAGAATGGACAATTGTTGGGGCCAAGCTTAAGCTTTTACCTCATCAGTATGTATGCACCTCACTGCCACAGAATTTCAGATCTCAACAAATATATTTTTCTAGTACCAGTGTACATAAATAATGCAGCAAAAGAATGTGCCCAATAATGCTACATAATTTGCATTTTCTTGCTGCATATATCAGACAACTATGCTGTATTCCATTATAGCATAATCATAGTGCCAAAATAATGGTCAACCTCTGCATGAGTTTTGGGGGTGACAATGTATTTACAATGTTTAAACCCATATTTGAACGCAACGTGTAAAATACTTTCTTCATTGGACGTATGTCAACTCTGTTCATCAAGATAACCACCCACAAAATCCTCAGGAACAAAACATGCCAAGTTCTGTATTATATAGCATAAGTGAACGCGTGCTTCTGTCTTACACGCACATTCTACTTTCTAAAGATTTATATTCAAGCCAGTTCCACGTTAAAGCATATAGAAAAATTATGATTTGGTCAGCAATGGTTGGTAGTTGCTCTCCAGAATTTATTTATTTTACATTTTTCTAACAATCCACTCTACTCCGGGGAGTCAGCATACAGAGAAACACCCTTTTGGAGACAAGTCATCACTAGATTTGTGCACATCTGAACAGTGGGGTAAATAAGAACCACTGGTAAAATGCACTACAATTGCACTATTTTCTTGAACTGTAAAACATTTGCTCTGTGGAGAAACACCTTCCCGCAAACCTTCAGCAGTTTTGTATGTTTTCCATCCCTGTTTATAAGTTTGACATATGTTTACTTCTGTCCTCGAGAGGAGTAAATAAGTGACTGTGTGTATAGTATAAATGAGCTCGGAATTAGGTTATTTTGTGATTGGGCATAACATTTAAAAATGATTCTTGTCATGTTATGCCCCCACAACCTTCTGGAGATTTTAGTCTCACAAATTATTTTTTATGAGTGTTACTCCAAATTTCATGATTGCATGGATTTACAGTAATTAACCAAGTAATTTGCAGACCTGAGTTGGCCTGTAGTGCACAAATGCCTTTGTGACTAGGGACCTTCTGTTATGGTCAACTGCTTCCTATTTTGCCTTTCAGTCTTCCTCCAACTGTACATCATCTGACGAAATAGCAAAAGTAATTCCTGCTCCTACTCCTTTCTTAAAAGTGGAAGTGATCTTTCTCTATTTTTTTCTTTTTCTTTTTGTTTAGAAAAAATCTACAGTAACACTTTTCTCATAGCACAGAGACATTTTGTTCCTTGTACCTCACTCAGATTGTTCAGAGACTTGAACGTAACCATGCAACACTCTTTATGACCTTTGATACTAAGTTCTTGAAATCCGCGTTGCTGCAAAAAATAAGTGAATAGCACTTTCAACAGTTCTCAGCTCTAAAAGACCAAGCAATTTTTTTTTCATTGGCATTAACACACCAGAATAGCCACCAACGTTTGACAGCACAGGAGAACGCATGTTTCATGATGTATGCACACACACGAACACATGGGCGGCCATCTTGGATTGGGTTTCTGTTAATGGAAAGCAATTGCAAGATGGTTGTTGATGAGTTGTGGCTCTTGTGCTTGTGTGGCTCATGATGTGTGCATGTGCATGGTTGAAGACACGTGTGTGTCAGCGCCATGATGCACCAACAGTCACTTAGCTTTTTTAATTTACCCTTCTGACGTGGTGGGTGGGCATTTTAGGACAATAAATTCAAAGTCAATAAAAGTGCACATCAGTGCAAACAAAGGAAACAAGTGGCCCCATAGCAGCAGGTCCTTTTAAAATAAATATATATAAAAAATTATTGAACATGGGTATTGAGATGGAGAGCAACATGAGGCACTTAAGGGAACAGAGAAGGGAAGTAAATAGGCCTGGGTGTAGTTCGCTGAGTTTTGCTATGTAAAACTCTGTGAAGTTACAAAAAACTCCCCGAAGTTCCGCGAGTGGCAGAGTACAGTGCAAATTGAAGTTTGTGCTGGTATTCCTGCCGCTCGGGTAGAAATTATACCCGAGCAGCCCCACGCGCTAGCAAACTTGCTGTTCGCGATCGCAAACTCCGCTGTACATCTCGAAGCGGAGTTTTCTATACTCCTCGAGCTCCGTGGAGTGCAGAGTGCAGAGAACACAGCAAACTCCGCGAACAGAGCGAAGTTCACCGCCCAGGCCTAGAAGTAAATACAGAGCATGCACAGAGACCGACAAATAAGGGCGAGAGAGACCAATTAAAGACATACACTCCCATAGAGGACTGAAATCTGAAAAGATTATCCCTCAAACAGCAGAGGGAAGATTTAACTTGACTAATAATAGGAAACATTAGCACAAAAAGAGGACTGGAGAGTGACTTTGTGGTTAGCAGAGTTAATTTAAATAACATAGAACATTAATCTATTGGCATGTCACTTTTTGTCTGAATGTATCTTTAACATCTACAAATATTTCTCCTTGAAGAATGTAATTTTGCCTTTACTGTATTACTGATTTGTGCAGGAGAAGCATGTAATGGTTCAGTGTTGGTTAATTTACAGACACTATTGTATCAATACTTGGACTGCCAAGGATTATCTCCAGGATACAGAATAGCCTCAGGACCTATTTGCCATTAGTTCTTTAAGATTCTCCCATGCCGATCTTTTTCTCCCTGTCTGATTTAGTTTGTCTTGGAGAAGAGGTTGCTCAAACATGGTGTTGTATGCAAAACTGTGGAATTATCTTACTCAAGTTTAAGATCTAACCTAAACAACCTAAAAATTTGGAAATGCACGTTTTTTTCATGGCCTCTCTTTTTCTGGTTAGCAACTGTCAAGACTTCACACGGCTGAAAGTGCAGGGATCAGCAGGAGTGAAGACAATCCTCCAAAGCCCTCTGAGAACAACCCTCAACACTCGATCTTTCGTTTGATGGGTGCTGGCGATTGTCCCCAATGGGGAAGGGGTTTAGGGGAAAAAACAGAAGTCAAGGGAAGGGTTGGGTCGATGGGCCCTCCGGAGTTCTCTTAACTGCATGCCGGCAAACTGATACTCAGATTTTTTGCTTCTGCTCTCAGTGTGATTACACTCAGTTTACTAGAGAAACACAGACACAACATTAGTTTTAATAAAACAATAAACCCCTGTTTCTAAATATACACGTATATTCGAGCAGCCTCTACGTCTATTTAGGAACCAACCCAGTTATTTTCCCAAGGTGTACCTGATAGGTTAACAAACACTAAGGGCCCAATTCAGAAGTCATGGCGGAGTCTCTGCACTCGTGGTGGAATCTTTGCACTACACTTTCTCATTACAGAGATTCTGCCATGCGTGCGGAGCCTTACACATGACTGCAAAGGCTCTTTCTCACTTGGGCCGTAAATGGCTGAATTCTCTGATCACTCAGTAATTTGTGCAATGTCCTTTACAGTTCCTGGAATAATGCTCCTTATTCCAAATTGCAAATGATTCTTGGCCTGTAGTGTTAAGAATGTCTCTGAAAGCCTCAGGTAAGAATGTTCAAAATAGTTTGGTAGGTTTGGAACCTTCAGGTTTAGTGCACTGACCTGTTGTTGCTGCACAAGTGCTATTGTTCTTTCAACGTAGTCTTTTTTCCTTTGACTTTTCACGGGGAGCTGGTGACTGCAATTTCTCAACCCTTCTAAATCTTGCGTGGAGTCGAGGAGAGGACCACCCGATACTCACCCTCTGGTAAGTTGATGCACGGTGAACGAGAAGAACAGAGACAAAGACCTTCCTCTTGGAATGAGGTTTTGATGCCAAGCAAGGCTTTGTGCGTTGGGTGCCGTATTTATACTACTGTCCCAAAATGGCTGCCAAACGTGCAAGACATCAAAATATCACCAGATTATGCCATATACTCCAGCACTGGGAGGGGGTTCATCTACAAGAGAGTGGAAGCTCAAAGGCAAGGGAAATTTACCAGATTAAAGAGTCGGTGATACTGTTTAAGGCTTCATGGTTAGCAGGTTGGAGTCCTGAATAAGGGTACTAGTGGTGCACATAATATTTGGAGTGGTGGGAATGGCGTAAGGGCCTGATAAAGTGCACATAAAGAGGGTGGTGTTAAGGATGGCCTGAATGGCCTTGGGGGGCACATTTATCAGCTGTCTATAGACGAGGGGCCACATAAGGTGCAGGTGGAGCGGGCATGAAAGCAGTGGACCACACTGCTGGGTATCATACATTTTCTAACCCCCTAGAAGCTATTATTTGAACATTGGTCGTGCATTATAAAAAACGTATCATTTATATTTACATCTTTTAGAATGGTTGAATTCATTCAAACCTTTGTCTTATATACTGAATTATAATATATTTGTATATTACTCAATGTCTCAATTGGTCTTACATGGATACTAATTGCATGCCACATTCAATACAGACCTTTACAGTTTGCCATGATTCATGTCATCCAACTTGTTACTATGTTGATTCGTAGTTTCCCATTTTATTTATTGAAGTGGAAACTTTGACTTGTCTTTTGTTGATAGGAGAATGAGATTTTTCTAGCAGAATCGCTGGGTCGGATACGTTGTGTGGCTTTACATAGAGAGCATTGTAAGTATTATGTTTTTTAGTTCTGGCTAATAATCCCACAGAGCATATCAGAATCATAAGTATACAGAGGGCCATGGCTCAGCCCCTCACAATCTTTAGATGATGTTAGTGTATTTCATGTGTTGAATAATCTATAGCATATACAGTGGCTGAGCTGGTGGAAGGACAGAAAGCCCCATCAGAAGAGAAGGCTGTTGATTGCACATATGCCTCTGGGCAGATGGAATATGTCCTGCACCAGCCCGATATGGCACTGCCTGCTGTGGACTTTGGAAACTATTTATGGCCGGTGCAGGGTCGGTTTGAGGCATGAGCAACAGCGCAAGGCCCTCACCTTCCAAGGGGCCCTTGAGAAAATGATTTTTTTTCTCTATCTTGATTCTGTCTATTTCTCTTGCCCACCCTTTGACATATAATTCTGTACTGTTTGGCATCATGGCTTGAATTACCAGAAAATGAGAAATTAAATTCAAACTTGTCCTGAAGAGAAGCCCTCAATGTGTTTACTGTCTTAAGATGACACTGGGCCATTGGGTGTCTTTTCATCTTTCATTAAATACAATGTGATATATGTCTTATTTTGTAGGTCTGGCTAGCAGCTGCCCAGACCTTACAAACAAAAATATGGGGAATGTAGAATGTGAATGCCTTAAATGGAACTGGCTGTCTGGACTATATTTTGTATGGTAATACATGTTTACACTATGCATCCAACTGCTTCCCTCAGTCAAATTCTATTGAGCTCTTGGCAGCCACCATCTATAGAATTGTGAGTATGGGTGAGCGTACCACTTGGAGGTGCGGCCTGTGAAGCCTGCATGCGCATCACAGAGTTGTCCGGTCTTCACAACACATTTGACTTACCTTGTGTGTTGCTAGAACATTCCCAACTTAGGGTTAACACTGTATATCAACCTCTCTCAAAAAATCAAGGGAGGGACAAGGAGTGGTTCAATAGTTCCTGCACTCCAGCTCCTAAATGAACAATGAAAAAAGTAAGGAGGGTGCAGTTCCTCAAAGCAAAGGGGAGGATATAAAGTTGTAAGTTGGGACTGGAGGGTAGATCAGGGGTATCTAGGGGGGTTAGAGTGATTAGACCTAAATGTCCTCACACACCCAGAATGGTGTCATGCTTCATCATAGGGCTGCTTCTCATTGGGCCAGCGATTAAAAAAAAAAAAAAAAAAAAACTACGGGCCCCTTAGAGGGGGTTCTTTATCAGAGATCTTCTGTCTTCTGGTCTTAGCCATAAATATGAGTGCAAGTGAGGGTCTGAGTGTAGGGTGGTGCGTAGGTGATTTAAGCTAGTCTAAGGGGTACAGAGAAAAAACGTCATAAAGTGGGCCCCTGGATGAATTAAAAACAAGCACGCTGTTGCAGGAAATGAGGTTCCTAGACAGCTTTAACAAGATTGATGCAGGGTCAGCATGTTTCATGCCTGGGGGCCCAGCAGTTTCAATGGAATTTCGTCATGACCAGGCATATATACCTACCCTACAAGTGATTTGGCTAAAGATGGCGCAGTGAAGGTGCCCAATCAAGTAAAGTGTACAGTACCTGCTGCGGTACAGGACAAATGAGTTCTGACGTGTAAATAAGAAAAAGCAGGGAGACAGCTTTTAAAGGAGTGTTGCCACTAGCCTTAATGGCCAACCTCTCCACTAGTGATGTACAACTAGTCAAACATTTTTGAGGATCATAGTTTTGCCCACTGGTATAAAATGTGCTAGGGGCCAATTATAGCCCTTCTTTATAAACGTGCAGAGTCAAAAACACATTTAACTGGCCCACACATTAAAAAATACAGGCAAGTGAACACACGTGATAAGTGTATACATGGGCGGCTCCTCTGCTAAACGGGAGGAGCATCAGCCCACTGCTCTCAGAGAGGAAAAAGAAGATGATAATAACGTCATTATTATCATTTTTTTCTGTAGGTTTGGGACTGGGTTAGGGCGGGGCAGGGATGGTGGCACAGGGGGAGGAGTGGTGTGCACACTCCAAGTGCACATGACGGTTTGGCAGGCTGTCTTGGGCCAGCCAAACAGCCATGCACACTTTGCATGTTCCCCACCAGGCTATAATGCACAGCCTCGTGGCAAACATGCACATGCTCCCTGTCCCCATCTGACTACCGAACCACAGTGCTCAGACCAATCAGAATACTGCATTGCAGCATTGTGAATCGCTTAGGGGAGCATGCGTGCTTCCTGCTTCCAGGACTCTCCGGAGAAGTGGAGATACAACAGTGGAAAGAAGGCGGCTGCGAGGAGGTAAGTGGATTTTTTTTTATTTTGTCCCCCATATTCCACAACTGCCCCTCCACCCCATTCTCTGTCAGCTGCTACTGAGTGTATATATACACATCAACATAAGGTGGGCAGTCAGATGCCCAGGCCCCGTAATAACTTTACACATAGAGTGCCAGATTAAATGTACAGGTGTGGTTCTAACTAAAGATAAGGAAAGAGAGATCGTACCCTCTAATAGTGGTCACAGTGTCCCTTAGGTAGGTGCGTGCTGGTAGAAGGTAGAACATCTTAATAATTTCAATTCAATGTGAAGCCAGATGGCAGAACAAGGCCGCCTATTCGGTGATTTTTAAATATGCAGTGAACTCATGTGGACCTCCAGTTAATCACCAGGGACCTACCATTCTCTGCCATCCTGTAGGAAATATCTGGGACTTGGCAGTGGCTTTAAATAGGTGACGAAGGAGAGTAATGGTCTCCCAGTTCGAGTCATTACTTGAAGCAGGTGCAGGTATCAGCAAGGAATTGCAGTAAGGAGCTCTGCTAATGAGTAAATTAGTAGGTTGGTGTGCCTGTGAACTTGACAGGTTCTGTAGCAGAGGGAGAGATTGCATTCTCTGGCAAAGAGTGGCACTGTGGCGTGCTACTAGAGTATGACCAAGGGATACTCAACCATGTCACATTGGGGTGGCCATATTAAGATGCATAAGTGGAGCTGGGAAAACATGTGAATATGGCACTACTAGGTCCGGGATGAACCGGTTCCAGCGTGTTAGGACACATGAGGTATATTAACCAGAGAGGGTCAAATGACAGATGCCCGCATAGGTGAGGCCTAGAAATGGTACAGGAGGTAAACAAGTCAAAGGGCCAGGTTGCCACAGGGTTTAAAAAAGGTGCAGAGGCACATTAGGAATATAGTGCTGCCTAAAGTCCAATAAACATGAAACCCACAAACGGTAATATAAGCTTCATGCAAGTGTTAACAGTGGGAATTTGGAGATTACTGTACGTTAGGGGTGGCAGGACACCTAGCTCAATTGGTGACAGAGAGCTGTCATGTATGAAGCTCTTTCCAGTGTTAGTCATCATTTAACCCCTTGTTGTGGCTTTTAAGAGGCGGAACACCCATTGTTGTCCTTTGCAAAACAACAACTTGAGGTCATCAGGTGTATGATTATTTGCCAGCAAGTGGGCACTCCTCTTGATGGTGCTGTGTTTGCATCGAATATTACTGCAATGTTTGGTGATTCTAGTTTTGATCGGTCTGGTGGTCATGCCGATGTATCGGAGAATACACGGGCAATGGATAAGATATACACAGTTTTTTGTATTGCAACTTGTGTGGCCCCTTTGCATCCAAGTAAATTGTCCTGTGATGGGGGAAGGTTTCATAATGTGTATTGTTCAGATCTAGAGGTGGCTAGTGGTCTTGTGTGTATTAGATCACTAATATTCTGCATGCATTTCAATTCATAGCATGGAGGAGTGGAGCTCAAAGTGCCTGAATGGAGAATAGGACAATGCTTCCATATATTTTTCTGCATACCGATACAGTTGGGGGTAAATGTGGTGACACGTGTTTATGTCGTCATTTTGTTTAAACCTCAGTTCAAGAAGTACTTCTCTGTTATTCTGTGCCCTCTTGAGGGCTTGGTTCACGGTTTTTGAAGGGTAGTTGCGAGCTCTAAGGTTGGTTCTCAGTTCAGTAGCTTGAAGATCATAGTACCTGATGTCACTGCAATTTTGCCGGAGGAACTGCCCATAAGGAAGGTTGTAGCTTATTGCCTTGGGATGGTGGCTATTGTACAGTAAAAGACTCTTGAAGTCCATTGTTTACTTGCACTTGGTACTATACAATGTCCCAGTGTTGATTGAGATCTTAAGGTCCAAGAAAGGTAATTCACTCATAGAGATTGAATTTGTAAACCGCAAGTGGGGATTCAGAGAGTTGATACAGGTGAGAAAATTCTCACAGAAGTCGATTTTGACCCTCAGAAGGTTATAATATCATCTATGTAGGAGCACCATAGGACAATATTGATATTGTCTGGGTTTGTATCTGTGGAGATGAACTGCCTTTTGAAGTCAGCCATACACATGCAAGCCAGGCTGAGAGCAAAGGTGCTTCCCATCGCGGTGCCTTTTATTTGATGGAAAAGTTGATCTTGAAATTGAAATAAATTGTCTTTCATTTAAATCATGGAACTCCGATAAAAAGCCCCCACTCAGGGGCCCATCAAGTATTGCAGTGCCAGCCTGATGAGGATCTGCCCTATGAGGAAGCATGACGTCCTTCTGGATGTGTAAGGGCATTCAAGTCTGATCACTTGGATCCCCACGGATCCCCGATCTACCCTCCAGCCCTGACTTACAGCTGTATAGCTCCCCTTCCCTTTGAGGAACTTCACCCTCCTTTCTTGTTATATCAGCCACCCGCATCTGCTCATCCGACTCCTTCTCCAAACTTCCAAACTCATTGCAGGCCCAGTGAAAATCAAAGATTCTTTGTAGCAACCTTGCTTTTGGAGGCAACTGCATGGCTGTATGACCACAATTTAGGTTCCCTTGCCATGCCGAGGTAGGTATACTCTCTGCACCCACCTCCCGCCTCCATTTTATTTCTAGATGCTTTACCCTGTTCATGTTCATATGGCAATAACAAATAGACTACAGCAGCTAATCTCGGTGCACTCTCAAAGGTTATCCAAAAATGGGGGGACACTGCCCTGCAGAGCTGGGCTTTTTTGGTGGGAGATCATTAAAAAAAACACAAATCAATGGCGCTCAAATTGAGACAATGTTTGATGGCCAAATGAACATTGAATCACACAAAAGTGTGTTGAAACTTGATTTGCTCCTTCCTATTTGTGAGACAATAAACAGATTATTTCTAAATATCTTTCAAGCATAAAGCTGTTTCCTTGTCAGGATTTGTGTGCTCTCATCGCTTCTTTTAAAACATATTATCTTTTAATTCTCCATCACTTCTGCTATTCCAGTACCATTGAACATCATGCAAATTGCCTAGAAGTTCATTACACTTGGACTGTTGTAACAATCGGAATCTTAGTCTTTCAAAGCAATTTCTCAGACAGCTTCCGAAGCTCGCTGCCCATCTGGTCACTCTTATTCCAACACTACACATCATAAAGTGTCCATTCTAGCATGATTGGTGAAAAAGAAAAGGATGAGCTGTTCGAATGTATACTGTATTATTCACCAGTGTCTTAGCGTGACCCTGTTTCTTGACTAATCGGACCTTTATGATCAGGACAGAACTTGTGAATGGTCTCTAAGCTCTTGAGCCTTCCACAGATAGGTCAAAGAAATATTGAGAATCATCCTAAATTCACAAGAAAATTGTAAACTTTGTTTCTACACTAGATGATATAAACCACGAGCTTAGGTCAACTTTCCCTGTGCACATTCTTACTGAGTGAATGCCTGGAGCATCTCGGCGCTCAAAGAAAATTATAAAATCATATGTACTAAAAACTTATATTTCATTAAACATAACACAGCAGACATCAAAGTCAAAATGTCCCATTTCCAACGCATTTTTATTTCATTATTCCTTAACTTCTTTCCAATAGCATGCCTGGTTGCTAGATATGCTGAAGCATTACCTTTCAGATGTACATTTAAAATTCAGCTTTAAAATCAATATGCGAAATAACCTTTTTAATTGCATAGATAAGTTATTGGGATGCAGCAAGTGACATGAAATCTCAAGGCTGGGAGACAATTTATTGTTCAATTCACTGCTTCAAAAAATCTGCAAGAGAAATTGAACTTAATACGTTTGTCCATATAGATGAGTAACTGTCTGTCCTTAAATGTCAATTTAAATCCGTATTGTCTTTACAGACCTCTTTTGTACAATGTTGTCCCTCATAATATCTGCCAAGTTCACATTTGATGTTCTGTTAAATACCGCTTTATTGTGCTTCAAGTGTGATGGCAAAACTTTAAAGACTTGTCAATCTCTATCTTAATTAAGCCACAAGTGTTTTAACTCCAGTCTAATCATGTGCCCCTTTGAACTGTCTCACAAGTTATCCACCGCAAATGACCCCGAGAAGGAAGAACATATTGATTTTGGAATCACTACGTCCAAACATGACATAAGCCCTTATCTCGACACTTCCTGTTTGAAGATTCGTTTGAAGTAATCCTTTCATCAGCTTGCGTTGCCGGATGTGAATTCAGAAAAGAATTCTACTTTTTGAAAGAAAAAAAAAAAAACTAACCAGAGTGTAGGAGGGTTGGATTAACCCACTGTTTACAAATCTGATATTCAGCATATGAACCCAATTTATTTAATTCAGAAACTTAGTAGGTTTTACTTGAATTAATTTTAATCATTTCGAAATGCAAGGTCATTTTCGATTTGCTGGATTAGTGTATTTTGACAACAAATAGGGATATAGAATCAGGTATCTCAAATAAATACGAATGCATTCATGGCGAGATGCAGCCTCGCTCGAACAATATAATACGAAAGCGGCTGCAGTATTATGTATTATGCTCAAATTAACGTTTACAGAGTTTCAAGTGCAGCGTGTGGGCTACAAGTTATTAGAAGACACACTGAATTAGCCAATAATGCAGCCACTTTCATGTCTTTTTTCACCGATTGCAGCTGCCACAATGCAGAGTGCTGGTCATGTTGTTTAAGCACTAAGAGGTAGAAAGGCAGCATTGTTGAAAAATGCATGGGTACCTCTTACGGGATTTGTGTATTTTTGTCTTTTATGTTTTTTCCACAATTCCTTAGGGGTGGCAGCAATCCAGGGGCTCTTGAGGGTACTTCAGTTCTCTGGGTGATGTTTGGATGGAAGTATTCACCCGTACTTCAGATTTTGCTTCTCGCACCTCATTCAGCCTTGAAGGATTTCATTCACAGCCCCTCATTTTGAGCCTAATTCTCAAATATATTTATGAACGTAAAATGTATTTACAACCAAAAATGGCTTCATTTATGCCTGACAGAAATCCACAAAAAGATAGCTAGCAGGCGTAAATCCTTTTGCTGATGTATAGGGGTATGCTAAAACTTAGCTCAACTACTCAGTTGTGAGCCTCACATAAGGGCTGAAAATTAGGCGACGCAGGAGTGAGCATTCACAGACTCTGCTCTGAACATTCCCACATTGGAAACCATCAGAGATTTACCCCTGCAAAGGACTGAAGTAAATGTATGACTTTCTTTTGTGGAAGAGAAGACTGAGCCAGCTACTAACACATGGTGGATAATCTCTCTGTGCACATTCATTTTGTATAATGTTCTGTTACACGTTTGTGGCACAGCCCAATGCAAACTCCATGTTGAGATTTTCAAAGCCACATAAAGCGAGATTTGCTTGCTCATGTAGCTACTTTCTGATTTAAATCATATTTGCATATTAACATGAACATATTGCAATTGAAACGATAATGTTGTGATGTACAAAACTGTTTTCTTGGCCCATGCCACACTAGGCATCTACTAAGTATAAACTTCATCTTGAATCTGTTGAAAGCATTACCAATCCTAAGCATCAGCAGTGGTGGTCAACATGTTTCGGCCATGGAAAAGCCTCTATGGTTGAGTGGCTTTTGGCAGGATCTCTTTTGATCAGATCCCTTTTTGATTGCAGTCTAGGATTTTTTATTAAATTTTTCTTATAAACTTATGGCTCTTCTTTATGACTTATAACTGTGCGGCAGATGTGACTGTGGCCTCCAGCTGGAAGAAGGAACAGAAAACAAGAGGAGAAAAAGTACTTAGAAAACGGGGAGATGTGGTATCTCATTTTGCGGATAATACCATATTGTTTTGAAATGGGCCTGTTTCTTTCATCCAGTGATGCCTTGGTAATACAAGGTGTGGTAGGATGCACTTAGTAAACTTTGTGTAGGTGTGCATGCATTCTTTTGTGTTAGGTTGCATGCATTTGTTAGTGCTGGGTGCACAATCGCATTGGCTGTCAAACTCCCTATGAAAGTTCTTGGAAACTAAATCTAAAAACCGTGGGGTGGGGGTATGTGAAAGATTGAAAATACCAGGTTTTGGGGAAATAAGGTATTATCGGTACCCGTAGAGCAGAACTAGGACATGAAGGGCATATTTTTGCCTTTTAGAGTTTTAGTACAAATACTCAGCTAGTGTTTTGCCAGTTCAGTAGAGGGACAGGTCTAGCAGTCTTGTGCTAAGGCTAAGCTAGAATGGGCTTGCCGTGGTGATGGGGGTATGCCTCTGCTTTCAGCTCATGCGAATGGTCCTGTGGGTAAGTAAATAAATAAAAATGGGCAAGGTGATGTAATTTCTGATTTTGTCCCTTTTTGCTATTTGAAAGTGTTGTCACTGTGAAATATTGAAAGCAACTGTAATCAAAAGAAAGAAAAGTACCTCTTATTAGTGGATGCGTTGCTTCATAGGTGAGGTTGATGAAATCGTCATCACACACTATGACAATGTTAAAAATATAAATTTTAACTCTGGAAGAGCTCAGGGTATCTCCACATAACTGGCATAGTTTATAGAAGCTGTTATGTTGAAAATAAGCAGTAATGCACAACTTCTTACAAAGAGGGTAGGAGCTCTCTGTCACTTACTTGGTTCAAAAAGAGCCCCCAGCTGTTGCGCTCAAGCCTCCTCCCCGTCTTGCAAGTTGGGGATGGACTGCTGTGCCTCGGTATATATAGCCAGGATAGAATGTGAATGTTCCTCATAACTGGGCGCATTTCGCTAAACCTAGGCCTGAATGTGGTCAAAACAATGCTGATAGTGTAGTGTAACGCCTGTCATAATGTACATGAAAGAAAGCTGATTGGGAAAATCATTAGTTATGATAAAAATCTATTATGGTCATTGATTGTCAAAGACACTCAGCATTGAGGACTTATTGGAAAGAGTGCAATTTCAGATATTTACTAGCTTTATGGATAACTTGTTTAAAAATGACCTAAATTAGGTAATATTACCACTGATGGTGTGATGGCATTATTTAAATATTATATATAGAAGCATCCTCATTGGAGTAAACACTTGTTCTTATAATGTATATTGCGTTTGCTCCTGGTGAAGATAGACTTCTCAGTGTGGAGGATATATTATGAAAAGGTTAAAACTACATTGTCATGAATAATTGATGATGCTAATAAGTGTGCGTATTGTTGAGCAACAGCAGCTGTACCCACGAGTGCACGTTGAAAGGGCCTTATATCAGAGCATGCTAGATTATGCATATTGATCATCTGTGTTCGATAGAACCTCACATATCAGAGGCAGATGACTGTTCTTAAGGCTGTTCAAGTGTTGGTGTTATTGTTAGTAGTTGGGGCAGGCAGTGGCAGTTCCTTCGTGAGAGCATTAGGGAGTCACCCCGCAGATAATTATGGCCCTAATTAAATGTGAAATCAAGTTGTGGTAACAACTTTATCAGCCCACAGCAGTCAGCTGTCTCAGCCACAGGCTGTTCATTTTCAGCCTCAGAGTCAGTGCGTACGGCAGGCTTACGGAGTGGGTTGGGGTCAATGATTGACAGCTGAGCAATCTAGCACAGCAGTGACAACCGAAACCAGTAAACAACAAACTGCGTATGTCGGGTTGGACTGGTGCCTTCCCATGGCCAGCCTGACATGCGCACTCTTGAGCAGTCTAACCTGCACAATTAGCAAGCCGGGGGGATCAAAGCCACAGCTCCCTGGTCTCCTAATGAGCGGCAAGTTGACCTGCCCAGGCCAATCCTGGCACTGCTGTCTTGCAATGTGGCAGCAAGGGAGCAGTGCTTAGATTGACTCAAAGACACACTTTAGTGGCTACTAGGCAGACAGTGCGGGGTCGGACTGAGGCTCAGTCGTGTCCACAATCCAAGGCAGAAATTTGGCTTGGCCAGATTCTAGATGTAAGTGGCTCGCCCACCTGTTTTGCAAAATATAAAGCCCTTTGGGAAAATTACCCATTCTGTGACTCATTGCCACATTGTGGTCAATACCATATTTATGTAGTGGTTAGCTGTTGCGCTTCACACATCGTAGGCCAGGAAAGTGGGCAAATTAAATCCCATCCTTTTATACTACTTGGATCATAATTTATTATATTTATACACTCAGAATGGATTGGACATACAGAGAGAGACAACACGTGACTGACCTCATGAGTTGTGTCCTGAGCAACATAGCACTTGATTGAATTACTTGCCAATTGCCTACTCTCTCGTCTTCTTGTGGTGTAATAAGTATGTACAGCCCTGCCCCGTCTCGTCCGAGTCACTGGGCTCATGGCGCCGTCATGTCTTTTCTCCCCCACTCCCCTCCTCAGGAGCAGTATGGCCGATCAAAATAAAACAATGTGAGTGTACACCCCCGGCAGAAACAAGGATGGTGTTAGTGTGCATGGTCTTATTCTTCGTCTAACAGTCTAGTGGTTCTGCAATGTGCAGTATTGTCATGTGAAACCCAAAATCTTCAGGCGAATGGCTTCTGACAATAGAAATGTACTTAAAAGCACAAACATGATTGTGAATTAAAAAGCAGCAAAAACTGGTGAGGTACAATGAAGAAAGAGCGCCTTTGCTAAAATTATATTGGCATTGACTCATTATCATATGAAATGTTTTTATTGATGCCATAGCTACACTTTCAAAATTGCTTCATTGACATTCTTGCTTTCTCAAATTTGCGTGAAAATGCAACATTTGCCCTCTCTTTTCTAAAAATGTTCATGGGGAGAACCCCCCTGAAGCCCCCTCATGCCAGGTGGGCTCCCTTGCCACACAGCACTCATCCACAACTTTTATGCCCACCACTTTCAAAAATCACTAGCCACCACTAGGGGCAGGATCATAATAAAGTTCGGCGGTCTCTCTTCAGTGAGTCTCAGGGTAGTGGGCCATACATGGAGCTCAGTAACATACAAATAGTTTCTCTGACCCAAATGTGGTAGGGGTGTTCTTTACTAGAACATCAAGTGAGAGGGTTGAAAGTTATTTCATAATGTTTTGTCATGTTTTTCTGCCACCTAGAGTTCTATATAATAGCCTTTACTGTGTTTTATGTGGTTGTGATATAGCATTCTTCTAACTTGCGATGTCTTTTTCTGCAGAGAATCAGGGTGTTTCTAGTGGTTTAGGGCCAGCCAGGGGATGTTGTCATTAAGGCTGCTATAAAAAGATTTTAGATGGTAAATCCATCATTGTTCCTACAGGAAGAGGACTCTTTCTGCATTTTTTGTCCGTGTGGTCAAGCGTTTCCAGGATGATCCACTCCAGAATATTTTCTGTATGCTTGTTTGTGAGGAAGTGAGGACTCATCCATGTTGTTGTCTTACCACATCTGATGTTGCTGTTGTGTTCCCCTAAGCGGGTTTTGACTTTTATACATGTCATGCTCATGTATTTGAGCTGGCAAGGGCAAGTGATCATGGACATGACATGAGTCATGTTGCAATTAGTATTCCTCCTCAGGCCCCCTGTGAAGTTAGTGTTGAGGGTGAGTGTTTTTGTTGCTTTTGTCAGATGGCATATGGTACATGAGCTGCACGGGTAATACCCAGTAACCTCCTGGAAACCACAAGCAGTGGATACAGTGTTGTTCATTCTTCGCCCTCTGGGTGGTCATGAGTGTACTTAGTAGTCCTGGATATATTTTCCCCTCTTGTGGGTGAATCTGGGTTTTGGCTAGTCCAGAGATCCAGATGGGATGACTTAACAATGTTTATTGATGGCTTATTTATTTGGTTAGATGCCGTGCATTAAGAGTGACACATGTTAGTTGGCTTTGTCTATTCTGATTTTTGGCATGTTTGGCATGTTTTTGACACTTGTTCATGATGTGCTTTGGGTACTTTCTATCCCTTAGCCTCCTAGCGAGATCTTAAGCCTATTCAATAAAGTCATGTGAACTGCTGCAGTTGCAGTGAATCCTGAGAAATTGACTGTAAGGTAAATTTTCTATGAGAGGGCACAGGTGGAAACTGCTGAATGAGAGCAAGCTGTTCCCTTCTGTTGCTTTGTAGTAGGTTTTAGTGCTTAGTCCAGGGCTGTCTGAAATGATGGTCCCATCTAGAAATGCCAATTGTGTTCTGTATGTTGAACAAGTGAATGTCAAATAGTTGTCCTGTGTGTTCAGCCAGCAAAGGAAATTTTGAACTGTTGATTCTGTTATTTGCAAATAATTAAAATATTGTTGATCTACTTGTTCCAAAAATGCATCTTCTGTTTGAAGGGTTTGGAGATGTTGAGGATTGTGTGTTTCCTCAAAACTGCTGAAACATAGACTTTTGTGGATGAATGTACTTCATATTGATGTGCTGTGCGTCTGGAGAAACAGAGAACCTTCAAATTCAAAAAAGTTATCTGTTAATGCCAATCTGCAGAATTCTAGAACAAAGTGTCTGGGAGTGTTGTACTGCCAATTTTCTCTGAATAGCATACTTTCAACTGTCTCCAAGGTTGCGTTTTGTGGAAGGCTACTGTACAGACTTTCGAAGTCCAGACCAACTGCAAGACGAGTGGTTGGATCATATTCTTGATTTATCAGTAGGTTGAGTAAGCCTCTAGTATCCTTCAAATAGGTCAGGATGTGCTGCACAATGGGACAGAGGTGCTGGTCTGCAAATTGGGATAATGATTCCAAGATGGAGCCAATGCCCGATACCATGGCCCCAGTGGTGGTGACTTGTTTTTGTGAAATTTGGGTAGGTATTCCTCATCTTTTTTGGAAATCCATCTGTTCAGTTCTGCTTCTTCAGTGATATTCTCAATGTTTCTGTTCTGTGTAGCCTAGCTGTAGGGTTAGCTGTAGGGTCCACGGTCTTGGGTTCATAGTACCATTTATCGGTAAGCAGTGTGGTGCACTGGGTATGGTAGTCAGCTTTTGTCAGGAGGATGATTCCGCTTCCTTTGTCAGCCAGTTTTATCACCAAGTCCTGGTTGGCTTTTAGTTCTTTTAAGGCCGGTCATTCTCTTTTAGTGATATTGTGGAAGGGTTCAAAATCTGTGTTGTTGATGGTTTTGCTCTCCTTCACAAGGCCCTGTTCAAAGGTAGTGATTTCGACTGGTACTGTTGCATTAGTTGGGTAAAATTAGGTCTTGTTCCTCAGGTTGGTGCTGCCTTTGTTGTCAGGATTGTCTTTATCTTCATTCAAAGTTGGTGTTGGAACGAAGCCTCGTCCTTTGTTCAAAATAGAGAGTTGGTCTTCTGTCAGGGTTATGTCGGTCAGCTTGAACACTAATGACTCCTGGTGCTGGTCCCTGGTGTTGGTTGCTTCATCCGGTTCCTTGTCACCACACTGTTCAGAGTATTCCCATCTCAATTCTTATTTATTTCTTCCTCTTTACGCATCTCTGCCTCTCCATAAAAAACAGTCTGTAGGTGGAGGGGAATCTCGGTGGGAGCCCTGCCATGTACAAATTCATCCATCTGATAGACTGTGGTGGGAATGGTTAATAAAATGGAAACAGCAATTCCTCATATGAGGGTCCTTGCCAATTTGGATGCCTGCTGCTGCTTTTTTTCTCTGCCGTTTCCTCTTCATCACCATGCCCATTTTTTTTATTTACATACTTGCAGGACCATTCTCATGGACTGATAATGGAGGCATACCACCATCATCACAGCAAGCCCATTTGGGCTTAGCCTTACCACAAAAACGCTGGCCTTGTCCCTCTACTGAATGGGCAAAACACTAGCAGAGTATTTGAACTAACACTCTAAAAGACAAAACTATGCACTTCTTTCCCTTGCACTCCTCTACGGGTACCAATAATACCTTATTCCCCCCAAAACCTGTTATTTTTAAACATTTGCATACCCCACCACACGGTTTTTAGTTTGAACTTTCATACGGAGATTGACAGCCAATGTGCTCGTCTACCCGACACTAAGGAATGTATACGTCCTACAAAAAGGAACACATGTACACATACACAAAGTTTACTAAGTGCAGTCTACTGCACCTTGTATTGCCAGGGTACCACAGCATTAAAGAAATATGCACATATCTGGACAGTATGGAATTATCTGCTGTTAGAACTGGGATTCCCTAGTTGGCTGAGGTAGGTACCTTAGGCCAAATAGGGACCCTCGCTTCCACGTCAGGGAAAGGAAGGACACCTTCTTGGATAACCCCTGCTCACCTCCTTGGTAGCTTGGCACAAGCAGCCAGGCAAATATTCAAGGCAAATGTGTGAAGTATTTGCAACCACGCTCCCAGTGACCCAATGGTGACACCACAAAAGGACTCCACGCGAGTTTTGTATAAAAACAAGTATAAATTTATATAAAAATATATACGATGAGACCACACGATAATAATCCAACATATATTCGTATTTGTGATATACCTCTTGGCCGGTTTTTAGGCCAGCCAGCTCTTGTAAGTTCTGGCGGTACTAATGAGCAATTCTAGGTGATCCTATGCAGTCTTAATGCAATGCTATGCAGTTCGTAATGCAAGAATCAGGCACTTTGCAATGTAAAAATAATGCAGTTTGTGATGCAAAATAATGCAATGCATAATACAACAATCAGGCAGTTTGTTATGGAGAAATAATGCAATGCGTAATGCAACAATCACGCAGTTCGTTATGCAGAAATAATGCAATGCGTAATGCAACAATCAGGTAGTTCGTAATGCAGAATTAATGCAATGCGTAATACACTCCAGCACTGATCACGGTGCTTCAGACGGTCTCTCCGTCCCTCGTACTGACTCACAGTCAGTTTCCGTCAACATATGCCCCCAGCACGGATCTGGTGTAAATCACAGTGCAGCTCCACACTCCGGCCCCATTACTGCCACTCCTTGGCACTTACAGGCCGAGATACAAGCTGGAACAGAGGCTCACGCTACAGGAAGGGTAGAGGCTGAGAGCATCTCTCTCCAAGCCCGCACCTCGCCCCAGGTGCCGACACACATTACCTGGGGGGTGCGACCTTACTCCCCTCTCTGCCTCTTGTGACTTGGGCCTCTGATGCGACTTGGTTGATTCCGGGCCGATGACGATAACAAAGAACTCAGGCTGCGACAGGGCACACGCACACAGCGTCACTGAGACTCCCTTGAGCCTCGGGTGTGCACAGTCACAGGGCGATCCTCACGAAGGTCTCAGGCTACACGAAGCACACGCACACAGCGTCGCTGAGACTCACTTGAGTTCCAGGTGCACACGATCACAGGACAATCCTCACGAAGGTCTCAGGCTGCACAAAGCACACACAGCATCGCTGAGACTTACTTGGACTCTGGGTGCACACAATCACTGGGCAATCCTCATGAAGGTCTCAGGCTGCACGAAGCACACGCACACATCGTCGCTGAGACTCACTTGGACTCCTGGCGCCCACGATCACAGGGCAATTCTTCAGACTTCAGACTAAACTTCACCTCTCCATCTTAAGCCATTAGGAAGATAGGCTGGAAACATATTACACATTCTTTTCCATTCTGTCCTATGGGCAAGATGGCCTTGCAACAGTGGAAAAAGAAATGGAGAGTATTTAACTCTCAGGACATGGTACACACCTCAGTACATGTCCTACCTTTCACATACCTTGGGCCTACCATAGGGGTGTCTGATGTGCATAAAAAGGGAAGGGTAAGGTCTGGCAAGTGGGTGCACTTATCAGAACAACATGGCAGTTTAACCAAATGCACACAGGCACTGCAGTGGCAGGCCTGAGTTCTCTCTTTAAGGCTACTTGTGTGGGTGGCACAATTAGTGCTGCAGGCCCACTAGTAGCATCTGCACTACCAGCCCTGGCACACATAGTGCACTTTGCTAGGGACATTACTAGTAAGGCAAACATACCAATCATGGACAAACAATTTGCATTACAATTTACACACAGAGCACTTGCACTTTGACACTGATCAGAAGTGGCAAAGTGCCCAAAGCATCTAAGTTGGCAACACCATGTCAGAAAATATCTATTGGGAAAGCAAAAAGTTTAAGGAACTTTAGCCAAAAAGGGCCAAGTCCAACATCTGTAAAATGTCTGTACTCATTTTCTAAGTACTTTATCTCCTTTTATTTTTTTGTTCCTTCTTTCAGCTGCAGGGCACAGCCACGCCTTATGCACCATTATGAGTCATAACGAAAAGCGGTAAGTTTGTAAGAAAAACTTACACAAAAACACCTAGAATACAATCAAAAAGTGTTCCAATCAAAATAGGTCCTGATGAAGGCCCCAGACCCAGCTGAAACATGTTGACCACCACTATTGATGTTTAGGATTGGCAATGCGTTCAAACAGCAGCACACCTTGTTTTTAATCTTACCCCTAATCCTTTCTTCCATATTAAATAATCCCTCTTAAGGCATAGAAGGTAATTAATTGTTGCGCAGATCCCACCAGTATGTTTTAACAGACATTCTCCCTCTGGGGTGAGCCACTATACACCTGGGGAAGCGAGTACCCAGCTGCAGAACCCAATAATGACACCACCCATCAAGCTGCCCCAGTGGCAATGATGATCACAGTTGGAGCCATTTGACGGTTGAGGGTTTCCGGCAAAACCTGTGTGAATCTCTGGCATTGAGACAGGTGTGGTTCCCTCTTCTTTAATTATGTGTCCAGAATCGGTAAGTCAGGGTTGCTGGGGACTTCAAAGGGAAAATACTATAGAAGCTTCTCCCCACCTCAAAGGCTCAACTGGCTATAAATACTGGACCTCAGACAACAACTCTTCTGTACACTTCTGGAACTGTGGACTCTTCTAAGAAGAAGGACTGCTTAGCTGCTGAAAGGATTGCCACTCTGCCGGACTTCTGCTCTAAAGGACTGCTGCCTTGCTGTTCTGAACTGCTGCCTACTGACCTCTTGCCTCGATGAGAGGGAATGGCCCTGGTATTCTGAACCCAGGACCCCAGAGTGACTCCAATGGCTTGTAGGCTGACCTCCTTATCGGAAGCCTCAGGGGCACAACAGGCTTCCAACAACCTTGAACCCAGCACCTGGACTCTAAAATCTGTCAATATTGCCCTGTGGTTCCACCCCAGTCCTGGACCCCTGGAAGTGGGTCTGAAGGTGCTCTTCTAAGTCCAGCTGATGTCCCCATCGGAACCAATGCAAAAGAATGCAAAGCCCTACAAAGCCTAACCACACAGCTGCAAGCCTCATCTGAATTGATGCTGAGCAACGCAGAACCCCAAAAAGCCTCACCGCACAGCTGTCAGATCGTTGGAACTTATGCAAAGCAATCCAAGACCCCACCAAACTATGCTGCACAGCTCCCCAGCACGATGCAAATCCCACAAAGCCTCACTGCCCAGCTTCTTCAGAACCAATGCAGGATGACACAGAGTCTCGCAACACTGCTCAGACCGTGCACTGGGATTTACGGTACTGTGTGCAGTGGACCAAAGTGGTTGGCTGTAGCCGGCCCACGCTCCATCAAGGTTGGCATGAACTTGTGAATTTGTCCCTGTCCAGTGCAACCAGCTAACCACTGATGGCATTTTGGGCTTTTTGGTGTTATTTTCTTGAAAATCTTTACAATTGCATATCTCCACTTCTACTGATTGGATTTTCAGCACTTTTGTCTTGTTTTATTTTTTGAAAATCATTCTAAATTTCTAATCTGGTGTGGGATCCTTTTGTGTTGTTCTCTCGCTGTGTTACTGTTTGAAATGTTGCAAAAATACTTACACAGTGCGTCTTAGTTAAGCCTTACTGTTCCTTGCCAAGCTACCAAAGGGAGGAGCAGAGGTTAATTTGGGGTTTTGTTTGTGCCTCACTCTGACAAGGATTGTGGATGCTGCTTTTGTAGGGTTTCGCTGTAATTAAAGATGCAAGATAGCCAGTAGTATAGGTGAAACAAGATCAAGGTTTATTCATAAACTGGTAGTCTCAGTTTACAAGATAAGTAGGTAAGAAGGAAGCCCCAGCGGTAGCAGCATCCTTGCTGCTCAGCCCACACATTCGAACTGACACCCTCCCAAACCATGCACACATCAGCATTCTACTACTTCACACTCACACTGGCTGAGCAGCAGGGGGCATTTACAGATGCAGATGAGAGAATGCATGGCATAGGAATGAAGATACCATAGGATTCATCCCTCTGAACCAGTAAAGCAACTTCTTACAGAGCTATTTTATACTTTTCAAGGCTCTTCTTGCTCACTCACCGTAGTCAATAATCTATGAGTCCTTTCATGTTTATGTGACCAGATTTGTTCTAAAACCTCTAATGATGTTAGGTCAGAAGGGGAAAAATAGTAATCATTTAGGGGAATGTGATAGTGGTAGAATGATGTATTATATGACATGTTATAATGCTGTAGTTTGATTTGTATTGTTATATTTACTCACCCCATGTGGACTGTGCAATTTCCATTGTTTTCTTAGAATTATTATGAAAACCTCTAGGGATGCTGCCCGATTTTCTATCAGTTTGCTGCACTTTCTGGACTTAGACTAGTTTTAGACTTAGAATATATGGAAGTACTGTGTTGTCTGCCCAAGTTGTGAGTCTGTTTTTCCTGGGCAGGGCAGACTTAGACTATTTTTCAGATTTTTGCTCATTGCTATTTAAACGATAAGAGTCTTTATGGTAATTGATTTCTAAGCCTTATGACTGATTTATTGATTAACTGTAATTTTGCCTTCTGATTTTTGGTTACGTGTTTTGTTTGCTGTTCATTAGGTTGTTGATTTCTATGATTTTGTCTTTGTATCAAAGAACTGTAAGAGAAAACTGCAAATCAGACCTATGCAATTTGAAGTATTAAAAGAATGGGTTTGAGAAACCATTAGTAAATGAAGGAAGAGCATGAGCGACCACTGTGCCCTCGGCCTGGTTGCCCCCACGCCCACTGCCTGCTGCCTGCCTCCTTCCAGTTGCCTACCTGCTACCTGCTGACGCCTCCAGCCCGACGCCCCAGCCGCCGCAGGGCCGCCCGCCTTGATTTTCGCGCCGGTTTTTGCCGCGACCCCGCCCCCACGCCTGCTGATAGGACCACGCGCTCCCCGCCTCCCAGCTGACCCGCCCTCCCGGCTCCCTTCTTATGACGCCCCCTCAGCGACCGCGCAGCGGACGCGCGCAGCGGGAGCACCGACTGAGCGCCGAAGGTGCGCCAAAGGTAAGCCCGTCTGCGCCCGTCCGCGCCTGGACCGCTCCCAGTGCCAGGACCCCTGGCCCCCGCAGACCCCAGCCCACCCGCCGGACCTACGACGCCGCCACCCTCATCGCACTCAACGACGGACGAGTCCCGGGATGCTACCGTGCCACCCCGAGACGCACCCACGGACCCTTCAGCTGCCGCACCTGCAAGTTCACCTGCATCCGGACCCGCCCCACACCAGCACCCGCCAAGCCGAACACCAGCAGCAACCACCTCAAGTGCATCCTGCTCAACACCCGCTCAGTCCACAGACACGCCATTGAACTCTGGAACCTCATCGACACCACTGTTCCTGACGTTGCCTTCCTCACGGAGACCTGGATGAACGCCTCTTCAGCGCCCGACATCGCCATCGCCATCCCAGAGGGCTACAAGATCACCCGGAGGGACCGCACCACCAACCAGATAGGAGGAGGCATCGCCATCATCCACAGGAACACCATCCGCATCACGACCTACACCGACGACATCCTGACTACCGCCGAACACCTACACTTCCAGATCCACACCGACCCGAAGACCACCCTCAGAGGCACCCTGATCTACCGACCCCCGGGACCACGCACACAATTCAGCGAGGACATCGCCGACTTCGTCAGCCCGCATGCCCTCCCCTCCGCTGACTACATCCTCCTGGGGGACCTCAACTTCCACCTGGAGAACAACAACGACCACAACACCACCACCCTGCTCGACAACCTCGCCAACCTCGGACTCAAGCAACTGGTGACCGCCCCCACCCACCTCGCCGGACACACACTCGACGCCGTCTTCTCCTCCAGCAAAGACATCGCCTTCAGCCACGCCACAGGACTCCACTGGACGGACCACAGCTGCGTCCACTTCACCTTCAAAAGAACGACGACCCACCACCACCAGCAACAGGTCGCCCGCAGAAGCTGGAGCAAGATCACAGCCGACCAGCTCGCCGCTTCCCTGAGCCAGCACCCTCCCGCCAGCTCAGCGAACCCCAGCCAGGCCGCCAACAACCTCACGAAGTGGATCAGCAACTGCGCGGACGAACTCGCCCCACTGAGGACCCCGCCCAGCAGACCCGGCAGCAAGAAGGCCCCATGGTTCACTGACGAACTCAAGAGCTCCAAGAAGAACTGCCGAGCCCTCGAGAAAGCCTGCAGAAGGGAGCCAACTCCGGAAAACATGACCACCCTCAAGCTTGCCACCCGGAAGCACCACCAACTGATCCGCGACACCAAGATAACTGCATTCAAGGACCGGTTGGATAACAACGCACACAACAGCAAGGAACTCTTCAACATCGTGAAAGAGCTCTCCAACCCCAACGCCGGAAACAACGACATCACCCCATCACAAGAACTCTGCAACTCCCTCGCCTCCTACTTCCACAACAAGATCGTGGACATACACAACAGCTTCAACACCCTACCGACGAACGCCACGTCCAACCCGACCGAACCACCGCCCCCCACCTCCACCCTCCGCGCCTGGACCCCGATCTGCACCGAAGAAACCGTCCGCATGATGAACTCCATCCACTCCGGATCTCCGACCGACCCCTGCCCTCACCACGTCTTCAACAAAGCCGACGCCGTCATCGCACCCCACCTGCGGGACATCATCAACACCTCCTTCACCACCGCCACCTTCCCCGAGAGCTGGAAGCATGCCGAACTCAGCGCTCTACTCAAGAAACCAACAGCGGACCCCACCGAACTCAAGAATTACCGCCCCATCTCGCTGCTCCCGTTCCCAGCCAAACTCATTGAGAAGACCGTCAACAAGCAACTGGCCGCCTTCCTCGAGACGAACGGATCCCTCGTCCCTTCACAGTCTGGCTTCCGAGCCAACCACAGCACCGAGACCACCCTCATCGCTGCCACCGATGACATCCGAACCCTGATGGACAACGGAGAAACAGCGGCCCTCATCCTACTAGACCTCTCCGCGGCCTTCGACACCGTCTGCCACCGCACCCTAGTGCAGCGCCTCAGCAACGTCGGAATCCAGGAGAAGGCACTGGAATGGATCATCTCCTTCCTCGACGGAAGAACACAGAGAGTCCGTCTACCACCGTACAAGTCAGAGGCCACCAAAGTCATCTGCGGCGTCCCTCAAGGATCCTCGCTGAGCCCAACCCTCTTCAACGTCTACATGAGCCCCCTCGCGGCCATCGCACGCCAACACAACCTCAACATCATCTCCTACGCCGACGATACCCAGCTGATCCTCTCCCTGACCAACGACCCCGCCGCCGCCAGAGCCAACCTTCACGAAGGAATGAAAGAGGTAGCCGAGTGGATGTCGACCAGCCGCCTGAAGCTGAACTCGGACAAGACGGAAGTCCTCATCCTGGGATCCTCGCCCTCCGCCTGGGACGACTCCTGGTGGCCCCCCGCCCTGGGCACCGCACCCAAACCGACAGACCACGCACGCAACCTGGGCTTCATCCTGGACTCCTCCCTCTCCATGACCAAGCAAGTCAACGCCGTCTCCTCGTCATGCTCTAACACCCTGCGCATGCTACGGAAGATCTTCCGGTGGATCCTCACCGAGACCAGGAAGAATGTCACCCAGGCACTCGTCACCAGCCGACTGGACTACGGCAACGCCCTCTACGCCGGTACCACCGCCAAGCTCCAGAAGAGACTCCAACGGATCCAGAACGCCTCAGCCAGACTCATCCTCGACATCCCACGACACAGCCACATCTCCGGACACCTAAGAGACCTGCACTGGCTCCCGGTCAACAAGAGAATCACCTTCCGTCTCCTCACCCACGCACACAAAGCTCTTCACGACCAAGGCCCGAGCTACCTCAACAACCGCATCAACTTCTACGCTCCCAAACGACACCTCCGATCAGCCAGTCACGCCCTCGCCGCCATCCCCCGCATCCGAAGAACGACAACAGGAGGAAGGTCCTTCTCCTACCAGGCCGCCAAGACCTGGAACTCCCTCCCTCCCGACCTGCGCCTGACCCAAGACCACCTCGCCTTCAGGAAGAAGCTCAAGACCTGGCTGTTCGGGTAGTAGCAGCACCCCCCCCCCCAGCGCCTTGAGACCCTCCGGGTAAGTAGAGCGCTCTATAAATGCCTATGATTGATTGATTGATTGAGAAAGGATGTTAAGAATAGAGTGAGGCAATGGATAGTAGGACATGCAGAGAAAAGCATTGTGAATAAGAGGATGGGCATGGGTGTATTTCCTGCAACTGGATAACTTAAATGCAAAGGTGAATGAATTAGACACTCAGTGCAATGCCCTACCAAATTGGGGCAAGAACATTGACTTCTCCTCAACAAAGTCACAGACTTGAAAAATAGGTCTGATAGAGACAATTTCTGTATGCTTGGAGTTCCAGAGGGAGCCGAAGGTTAACCACATGCTGGCCTTCCGAGAAGATTTCCTGCCCAAGATGCTTATTGTATGCATCTCTGAACCCTTGGAGTTTCAAAGGGCACACAGGTTTTTCTACTGTATTACAGCACAAGAAAAACCCGCCTACCAAATAATCGCCTGCCTCCTATGTCACCAACACGCACAGGCCATCCACTTAGCAGTGAAGCATGTGCCAATGCCTCTGCTCTATGAAGGCTATTGCTTTACCTTTTCTGCAGATTACTTGCAGGCCACCAACATCAAACGCAAGAAATTCTTAGAGTTGCGAATCCGACTTCACCACTGGGACCTCCAATACGGTCTTTTGGAACCAGCAAAAATGAAAATCACTTGGGATGGAAAAACTAAAACATTTCTCGACCCTGAAGACCTGGAGGCTTTCCTCGAAAACTCTGACGGCTCCTCTATGGGCACGAGAGTTCCCCAGGATACCATGACTGACATGCCACGATCTGAGGGAGGCAGGTCTCACCCCCGTCAGAGACACCACCATCCCCAAGCCTTGAGGCACTGGGAGTCAGACTGCCTTGGCCTCAATCAGGTGATTGAGGCCCTCAGCAGAGGCCGGGAGCAAGATAAGTCCTGCTCCTCTCTCAAGCAAATGACACCACAGGTCATGGAAGGCTTGTCCACCATTTGACTAAACCTGCTCTCTCTGGGCCCACACACTGGCCCACTCTCTCTATCAGAATGACTTCTTGTTCCACCAGGCAATTAGGCCCCCAGCCTTCTCCCTGGTGTACCACTACCCTATGTAGCAGCTCGCAAGTCGCCTCTTATTTCTTTAGCTCTGCAGCTTGGGAGATTTGCGCTGTGAAGTCCCACCCCAAGAATGTCGGCCCCCTTCACACCAGGGGCTCCCCTAGAACCCACATCATCCACAGGCTCACCAACTGCTTTAATTCCTGGAGCTAATACTGCACCTGTTGGGACACTGCCTCATCATCCCTGCAGGGTTTGTTACTATCTACTGTTTCATTCCTTATTCACCTGCTGAACCCCAATGTTTACATATGGGCCACCTCCATCCCCTCTCCTGCTACCTTTACATTTACCATGAACTGGAGTAATGTAGCACCACTGGGCTCAGGTTTAGGCACCAGACACATAAGAAAGTTTTTTCCCTTCTGTCCAGTTCATATGTCCCACTCCTGCCCCCACCATCACTCCCACAGACCTTCTGTAGTTCGCATTCCCGAAGGTCTTAGATGCACCTTCACATATCCCACTGGCGGTGAGGAGCCCAGGACTCTATATCTGAGTTTTCCCTGGCCTTCTATGAGTAGATGCCGTCACCTCTCACTATCACGTCACTGAATGCCATTGGCCTTTCACACTTCATTACGTGAAAGAAACTCTTCACTATCTCCACATGAAATGAGTAGACATTGCCCTCCTTCCAGAAACAGACTTGAACCCCACTGAATCCCTGATGCTCAAATATGAATGGGTGTGTGCTGTCATTAGTGGTAGTTGTAGCCAAACAGCAGACACCCCTCTTTCCTCCCGTGCTTTTTCCAAGAAATGTGGGGTGGCCATCCTTATTAAACGGAACCTTCCCTGTAAGGTGGTCAAGTCTTGGACTGACGATGAAGGACGATGGGTTTTTGCTATATTGCGCTTGCCTGACCAGGTGCTGATTCTGGACTCCATCTACGCACCCAACACAGCTAAAACCTACTTTCTAGGTGATCTCTCTTGTAGACTCCTAGCCTTTGGCCACACCTTTGTAAGGCTAGACTGCGACTGGAACTTAGGCTCCAACCCACTTCTTCATTGGACAGAATGACCAGATGCCTGCACATGTATGGATTGAGCTGTTCTGTCCAATCTAATGTCAGACCACACTTTAATAAATACGTGGCATCTCTTACATCCCTCAGATAGGGAATAAACCATTCTCTCCTGCCCGCATGGCATACAATCCAGCATTTACTACTTTCTGCTTTGGAGTCAGCTCTTCCCTTTTGTGGCCGTCACAGACCATAGCATGGTTTGACTGGATCTTGACCTGGGTCCCGCCTCCTACCAACTAGTGCAGTGACTGATGAGACCCTTTGCCTATACACTCTCCCAGCACAAGGAATCCCTCCAGGCTCATATTCACACCTACCTTCTTGATAATGAGAGCTCTGTGACTTTGAGCCACATGCTCTAGGCTGCTGGAAGGCTATGCTGAGGGGTGCTGTGATGAGGAATTCTGCTGAATCCAAATTTCGAACATGAACTCGTTATGGGATGCTGAAGGTGAAGTAGCTGCTCTTAACCCCCTTTACATGACCTTGGCCACAGATGAGCACTATAGAGCTCCTAAGCTCACAAAACACAGCTTGAATGTGCTCTTCATGACCGCGAAGAAGGCATTAGTAAAACTGCAACGGCAAATATATGACCATGGTGAGAAAGCTCTATGCTTATTCGTGATTCAACTATGCTGGCGAGAGGCACCACTCACAGTCTAGGGGTGGGCAGAATGTTTTTTTTGCGGAATTGTCAGAATTTTGGTCACTCTGCATTACTGTTTAATGTGGCGTTCCAGCCAAATTCCGCCAATCGCTGAAAAGCGAAAATGTTCTCCCACGAGGCTCCAGAAAAAGTGAGCAAGATTTGGTGCCTCCTAATGTGATTTTCTAACGCGGGCAGTCATGGGTAATTGCGAGTAATCATGGTAAGAGGGCTGCCGCTCAAGTAGATTTTCTATATCAGTGACAGAAAAATCAACTAGAATGGCCGCACTCTCTTGCGCAACACACGGTGTCATTTTTGCTGATTTTTCAACCAGGCTTGCCCTGCCGACTCTAAGTTGCAGGGGAAGCAGGGCGAGCTGCATATTTTCTGACAGTTGGTAGAACTCCGCAGAATCTCGCTGAGTTTTTATGAAACTCTGCCGAATTCCATTGAGTTACACTCTGCGATTTTGGCCCACTGCTATCACTATCCCAGCTATCCAGGATGAATCTGGAATACTCCGGATGCACCACCGAGTTATAGGAAAAAGGTTTTCCTCCTTTTACTCAGGAATGTACCACTTAGAGGCTACCCCGTCCTTGGAGCAGATTGATGCCTCCCCACAGCCCTCCCACTGCCCTCCATACTTGCAGATCACTCTGAGAAGACGGGCTTCTCTGGGATGTTTATAAGATGGGCAAAGCAGTCCTGAACCCTCTCCTGACCAGGGTCTACAAGGAAGCCATGGACAAGGCTCCTTAGGCCTGATCTCAAACACTGCTACTATTGCGGTAATTTCTAAAGAGGGTAAAGTCTCGCTAGAGTGCACCAGCTACCACCACATCCCACGTTGTTCAAGGTTGATCTCAAAATACTTGCCAAAATCCTTAGCGAAGGTTATTCCGTAAGTGGTACACCCTTCCTAAGTGAGATTTGTCCCAGCTGACTCATTGCGTGACCTCCTCTCAACCCTTGCTCATGTCCTTTGGCATGTCAAGTACAGACCAGAAGACATAATAGTACTTCCCTGGATCTCGAAAAGGCATTTTCCATGTGGAATGGCATTATCTCTCACGGATATTGACATGGATGAGCCTCGGAGAAAGCTTCATCATTAAAGTCTAGCTACTTTATGATGCCCCAGATGCCAAAGTCCACAGTAAAGGCTTTGTGTCCAGAGGATTCCCAATTCATAAGGGTGCATGGCAGGGCTATCCCCTCTTCTCGCTACTGTTCTTTATCACAATGGGACCCCTCTCGGCTGCCCTGTGGCTATCCCAGGAGGTGCGGGGGATCTCTGTAGCCCACATAAAACTAAAGACTCTCCTGTATGTGGATGACATTCTCCTCCTCCTGTCCCACTTGCACTCTTCCTTTGGGTTCAGCCATGTTCATTGTCAATCGCTTCTCCTGTCTCTCAGCATATAAAATTAAATGGATGAAGAGCAAGACCCTACCTCTCTCGAAAGGGATGACAAGAGCCTGCCTGCACACTGACAATGTGCGATGAGGCCCCAATAGGATGAAGTATCTTGGCATCCAAATAAACAATGGTCTCCATATGATGGTGGAGGGCAATCTCTTGCCACTTCGAGATTGGTGTTCGACAATGTAGGAAAGTGGAATATTATGTAGTATGGCTGGGTAGCCTAACCATGTAATATTATCACAATACCCCCAAAATTGTCCTTGGATTCACACTAATAAATCCTCAGCTCAGTCCTGATAGAGTGGCAAGGAGCAGTCAGGCTTTACTAGAGGAATATGTGTTAAGCATTTCAGCGTACCAACATGGACAATAAATAATTGACACGACTCGAGAAAAATCTGACACAATTGTATAAAAACAAAGTACATTTCTATCCTAATTTAAACACCAAATTGAACAGAATAGCATACATATAACCAGGCTTATAGATTCTTGAAGCAATATTAAATCAGTGCAGTAAAATACATGGACAAAATAACATTGTGGTGAATATCAAAAACCACTAGTGACAATCGGCCACTTGCAGGTTGAGTTACGTGGAACCCTTACAGGGTTAACATCATGCAGGCCCCAAGACCAGGCCACAACAGTCAGATCAATTTTACCACGCTCATGGAGTTTGGATGCCTGATTGTCCTGGCTGTCCTTGGTGCTGTACGGGAGCCTCACTGGTGCTGATTATATTGTTTACATGGTGCTGCTAGAAACAGAATGCAAAAACACAAAAGATACACAGCAGCTGATGTCGAATGATGAGTGCACGGTGTTCCCTGTAGATGCAGGATCGGGTGTGGGGGTCGGTTAATGGATTGGTGACTAACAAGGTTTGGCAGTGGTAAGCACAGCAGAAAGGTACTGGAACTTCACTAGGTCCAAGAGAGTGACTCAGCAGTCTGAAACTTTGGGGCAGATGAGACTACAATTTCCACTATGCACTGAACCCCCTGGATTTGGGCTATCCCACAGAGGGCCTGATGGCTAGCGATTCTTTGGATCTAGTGAGTGTTTTTACCTGCAGATTGCAGGGGACTAGTGCCACTAGTCATGAGAGAATGAGAGTGCTTTTGGCTTCCATAGGGGTCCCTCTCTTCGGGAGTGCTGTGTTTTATTCAAGGACGAGGACGAGAACCGTTCACATCACCACAAGGACAGAGTATCCCTCTTTTGCTTTAGTCCTGTGGGCAAACTCCTGTTGTCGGCAACACGGGTATCCTCTTGGTCCTTCCTTAATGCAAGTTGTTCAGCTCTGTAGTTCTGATGTCAAGGGTTCGGGGTGTGGGAACTAGTAGCCAATGGGAAGCAAGTCCCTGCAGCTATCTGTCCTTGAGGTGACCACATCCGTGGTCTAGGTCACCTTTTCTACCTAGAACCAATCTATTTCTGCCCTCCTAAAGATGGAATACTTCTATTTTAGGTGAACAAATCAGGCTTCCCACCCTGGAGGTGTGGTCAGCCTTTCTGGAGGTGTACACCTCCTGTATACCTAATTTCCCACCTTGCCCAGATGCAAGTGCTCCAGGGACAAGGGAAGGGCTGTGCCCTCCTCATGGGACAGACCAGATGCATATCAGAGGTAATGCAGCCTTTAAAGCTCACTGCCTTGATGTGACAATTTTCTAGTCACATTTGGAGAAGGGAGGTGTGACCTCCTTCCTGTCCAAGTCTTTGTTCCTGACTTCTGGGAGTGATCGCACTGCCTGGCAGGAGTTCAGAATCTTATCTTGGCAACAGCAGGCATGAGAACGAGTGGGCCGGTCAGCCAGAACACAGTGAAGCAGGGGCAACCAGGTGGGAAACCTCTAAGGCCGCCACCTGAGTGCATGCCACATCGCTCAGAGCACAAGATTTGTCTCAGGGGTGATATGTCATGTTGTTTGATGCCAAACGTGGCATATGTTAGTGGTACCATAATGGAGTTGCCAATCTTGAGAGTGCCTGGTTGGCCGCCCATGTTATCTAATAGACCGCTAACACTTATAGTAATTTTCAATGGGGGACATCGATATAGGGACATATAGGCTTGTACTTATATGAGCACAACTTTAATATAATACACACTGCCTCCTGGGCTCAAGAAGCCTACTTTAAAGGGTGGCTGGCATATATTATGGGTCAGTGCATTTGGCTGTGCCTCACATGGTGAGGGTACAGTTGAGTTTTAGCAGTTTGCAGTGCACATGTAGTCTGCAATGGCAGACCTGCTGTCAGTAGTTTGCTTGGGTCACTCAGAGTAGCACAACCGTGCTGCACCCTTTGTCACCCCTTTATCACCTATGTCATGGGTACCCCTGGTACCATATACTAGGGACTTATAAGGGGGCAGTTCTTTGCCAAGTGTGGTACCCAATTCACATATAAGTTTTGTGGAAAGAGCACTGCCACTTGGGCCTGATTTACTGGCTCCAGTGCACTGTCAGAGTTGGAATATGAGCATCTAGTAGTGCAAATGTGAAATGGGGGCAAAAAGTGAGTGGCATCTGCAAAAAGCCATGTTTTTTATACAGCCCACACCTCCTCCAAGCCAATATTCCCAGGGGAACTCCTAGTTTGTTGTCAAGGAAAAATGTAAAGAAAACTGGCTGTACAATTGCAGAGCCTACTCTGCCTCACATCCTCCTGTCAAGGTTACTCCCTCTGGGCAGTCGACCCATCTCAACAGTAACAGGACCAATTTTAAATTGAACTTTAACTACAGTTATGTCTTTTTCTTTCTCCCCTTTTACCTTGGGTAGTTAGGTGCTCATCACTTCTATCCTTATCCTTGTTAGGGCAACACATAGCTTACCCAGAGGGGTCACCCAACACTTGAGCAACCCCTCGATGGGCAGCAGGTTCAGGGGACTAACTTGCTTTTGGCCATGGGATCTTCTTCCCATGCCAAGTACAGTGATGCCATGTAGACCAGCACCTAGCAGAGGCTGCTGAAACAAGTCAGCATTCAAAACCGCACCCTGAGCTCTCCAATGACATGTAAGTGAGCTACCTTGGGGGCAAATGCGGGTTCCTAGAACCTCACTTGCTCTTTAGAATGGGGTGCCACCACTTTCTGTGTCAGACACCCTTCTTCCACTCTCCCTTCTGTCAGTGCTGGGGTGACACCCTGATTATGAACAGCTGCCTGATTTTTCTACACTTCTTTGTGGTCAGGTGAGGCCTGGGGAGCAAAAGAACTTAGAAACTCTCAATTCAGGTAAAACGTGCCTAAAATAAAGTATCCGTGGAATCTTAGCGATATTTGCAAGAGCAATACAATCCTTGTGAATAAGCCTTGAGAAAGTCACCTTGGGCGAGTGCCATATCTTTAGTCAAAGCACCAGAGGGGTGATTTTCATATTATTCCCTAGATAACTCATTCCTAGTTCGGTGTAGCACATATATGTCACAGTACTTTTGGGAACAGGGAGGAGTCTGCATAAAAAGCTATTTTAATACTCAGAGTTTTTTCAGGGTTAATATACTCCCGAACGTCTGTCCTGTACATGTGCCCACAGATATGCTTTTGCTTTTATATAGTTGTAAGCTCTGTTTCATAAGTTTGTGTCCTAGCTTAGAGGAAAATAGGGTCGGCTTTAGGGCGGTGGAACTGGTGCCACCGCACTGGGTGTTGGCTTCCTAGGGGCGCCGTGGTGTTTGCAAGTTTTTTATTTTATTTATTTATTTATTTATTTATTTATTATTTGCATCCATATACAGCACATAAACATATCAAAAAGCACTGCAAAGGAAAACACCAATATAAAAGAAAAGAGAAAAAAAATAAAAATCAGGACAAGAGAACAAAACCAATAAGCAATACAAGGTACATTTGCGTGATCAGAAGATGTTACATGTGCATCTGAATTATCCTCTATGTGCTGCGGTCTTGAACATTTCGGGTGATACTGAGGTACATCAAGCATATTTTATCATACAATATCACACAGAATCATTATCAGACTGAGTTGGCAAATACTCTCTCAACGGAGCCTAGATGTCCGTGGGTCTAGATGTTGTTGGCATCTCCTCAGCATAGAGGTCCAACTGCTCACAGTACACCAAATCCTTAACCCAGTCATCAACTTTCGGAGCCAGTTTACTCTCCCAAGTAAACAGAACTCGCCTCTTGGCAAGCAAGAGGGTCACTCGTACAAACCTCCCCATGACAGCCCTCAGGTGAGGGACATACCCAAGAAGGCATACCAGAGGCGTGCATTGCAACACTTGACCTGTCATAGTATGTATGCATGTCGTAACATTCTCTCAGTAGTGGAACACGGGATCGCATTGCCATGCTAGATGGAGGAAATCAGCACTGTCTCGACCACATCGGCGACAATGATCAGTGTCCCTAAGACCCATTTTATGTAGCTTAACAGGGCTATGGTACATTTGATGAATGAATTTAAAATGAATAATTTGAAAATTACCATTCGGAGTAAGGCGACCAGTTAGCATGCAAATCTGTTCCCACTCTTTTGAATTAATCGGGGGAGTCACTATGGTATTCCATCGCTCCAAGCTTTTATCTGGTCTACGGACCGTTTCATCCTGCACTGCCTTGTATAGCTTAGTAATTCGTTTTTTCTTGGTTGGGGCTACCAGTAACAACTGAAATGACGAAACGACTTAAGTGTATCCGGTTCAGCGGGGAACTCAACATAATGATCTCTTACTGCGCGCTTCAATCAGTAGCAGGCATACTGAAAGAGCGGAGTGGGATTTTGGATGTAATGGAGGTCCTCATCCGCAATATATCTACCCCCCGGGTAAAGATCGCTCATATGTGTGATGCCAACCTCCTTCAACGCAGTTATGGCCCCATTTACTGAGTGACCGATAAAGCCACGTGCCCAACAATAGGTAACGCAGGAGCATATAAAGGTAGTTTGTGTGCACGCTTGCCAATCGCCTGCCAAGCCGCAACCGTGGTATCAATTGTGTTGATCTCTGCCCTGGGCGTCTGCCTACGCGTATATGTGAGGATACTCATCAGAGAAACAGGGTAAGCATCCCCGTCCTCTACAGCCACGTGTGGAATATAGTCATGGGACCTGAACCAATAATGAGCATATTGGGCCTGTGCGCAGACGTAGTAGACATAGAAATCAAGAGCAGCGAATCCACCTCTGTCCTATGCAAGCGTTAATGTGAGCCAACTAATTCTAGGCTGTTTATTCCCCCATACTAATCGCAGTAACTGAGTTTGCACTGTTTTGAAAAAATGCTTGGTCAACTTGATTGGAATATTACAAAACAGGTATAAAAACCTAGGTAGTATGACCATTTTAATTACTGCAATTCGATCCGCCAGGGACAATGGAAGATGGGACCACCTATCCACTTGTTGCACCAAGGTATTGTATGCTTGGCCATAGTTCTCTTTGATCACAATATCAGGATCACGGTGCACCCAGACGCCAAGGTAATTAACTGGATCCGCAGACCATATCAGTGGGTATTCTAACTGGGGCGGAGACGTAATCAGCGTTATAATAACCGATTTTTCCCAGTTAGGTGGTGTTTGCAAGTTTAATACGTTTTTGAAAGCACCTGCTGCAGCGTTCCTTTCCTCCAGAAATTACCAGGCCCCACAAAAATGTCAAGATATCTCCTGTGATTAATTATCTTCCTGGAGAGAGAACAGCTTGCATAGTTGAGGTTTTGACTCATGCAAAGTTAGTGCACAAGGTTAATATGCCTACTGCAAAGAACGTGTACCAAGGATAGAGTGCATATAATGTACACAGATCAGCAGGTTACTGCTTTTAAAAGAGACATCCTTTTGTTACTTGCAATTTATAACTTAAAGTCCTAATATACAACAGTGAGCTATTAACTTTCCTCATAGCACTGCATACACACTGCAAAGTATATATTAGAACATTGATTCATGTTGCAAAAAGGGTTAATTTGGCTGGAAATCGATTGTTATTGTTAAAGAAAACTCCCAACTATGCTGTTTCTTTTTCAACTCTGAGTTTATGCTTCTCCACACACAAACAATCTTAAACTGGACTGCCTACCAGTATGGAAGACATTTGACTCCTACACTTTTAGTCCTTTGACTTAAGTAACATTTCCTATACACTAATTTACACACGCATTATTGATTGTCTCTGTGTAATGTGTGTGCTCTGACACCCTACACTGGTATGAGTGGCACTATACAACTAATTCAATGCATCTGAGAGTGAATGGTTATGGGAACTTTGGGCCAGATGTACGACCTGCCAAATACCACCTCGCAAATTGCGTTACATTTGCGGCTTGGTGGCCTGCTGGTGCACAGCAGACCACCATGTCTGGTACTGCCTTTAAATAAAGAAGCTTTTTATGTTTTTTAATGCATGCATTTAAAAAATAAAAAATGAAACAAAAACATTTCATTTAAGGGCAGGCAGTGGTCCCTGGGACCACTTCCTGCCCTTAAAAAAGAATATTGCATGCATTTGCAAAGGGGAAGGGGTCCCCTGGGGAATGCATTACCACCTACTTGAAGTAGGTGGTAATTTGCGAGTGTTTTGCGACCGCAATTGCGGTCTCAAAATATTATTACATAGCTTTGCGGTCGCTATTAGGAATGGAACACCCCTTCCTAATAGCAAGTCGCAAAACAGTATTTTGCGAGTCGCAATTTATTCGCTAGTCGCAAAATACTGTTTATACATGGGCCCATGCTTTTTAGCGTGCACAAACGGGACCCGTTTGCGCACGCTAAAAAGAGTCGCACATCTGGCCCGTGGTCACTGTTAAAGGGTGCTAGTGAGATAATCCGTGGTGGAGGTGGTCATGGGGGGGGGGACGCCAACAAACATTGTCGCACAGGGCGCCACCAGCACTAAAGCCGGCCTTGGAGGCAAACCTATAAATTATCTGATTTGTTCTTGCAAGGGATAGAGATCTATGACTTAATAAGTAACCCAATTTGAAATCACAGTGGACAATTATTTTTACATAATCAAAGTAGGCCTTTTGCAGGTCTCACAATGTGTACTGCATCACCTGCATATAAAAGAATTGGAATAAGGCATTTCCCAACAGGTGGGGAATCTTTCCCTCTATTCACAAGATATTTATCTAGATCATTTATATGGAATAAAAACAAGTAAGGTGCCAGGACACACCTTTACCGTACACCCAGATTTGAATTTATATAGGGGGATCCTTCCAGATCTAGTTATTTTAACTGTTGTTTCCCAATTCAAACTCCTAAGCAGATCTATCCATGCCATCTTATCCATCATGGCCCATAAATTCGTGCAGCTCACTGTGTTAAAAGCACAGGAGAAGTCCATTACTCGCATGTGCAAGGGGCCCTACCTGGCTTTGACTTGCTTCTCATTCAGGAGTAACAGATTTAGGGACTGTTTCACCGTTCTGGGGTGGAAGCCATACTGTACATCCGACAAAAAGATATTTTGATCAGCCCAGTCCTCAAATCTGTAGAAAAAAATGGTCCCAGGATTTTCATAATGGAATTCACTAATGAAAATGGATCGATGGCAGCTGGGCTGGTTTCTTTCACCCTTTTTAGAAATGGGGACTATAATTGCACCACTCCAAAACTTGGGCAATTCTTCCTCAGCCGAGGCTTCTATAACATTTGTAATTAATGGAACCCAAAATACAATGTCCGGTTTAACAATGCACACTGGAACGCCATCGGATCATGGGACTTTTTTTCCGATACACTCCTATCAGTTATTACTTCAGGGATTTCAGTCATGCCACTCAACTTAAGTGCACCTTCCTGATTAATTAGGGGTTGAGACACGTCACCCGGTAATAGGCCGAATACTCTTTCTGGATCCAAAACCTTAACAAAATGGGCCACTCAGGAGTCGACAGGAATAAGCCATTCAAACTTAGGGATGACCCATTTTGTAAAAACAAAATGGGTAGTTGACAGAGGCGCAATAAACTAGAAGTTCCCTCTTTGAAATAAGGCATCGTTATAGAAGAACAGCTGAGCCGGAAGGCCCCTTCTACATTTAGCTCTGGCAATGTGACGAACTACATTAATTGGACTCCATTTACTCTACTATGAACAATACAGTAAAATCATTAATTCTGTTTGTTTACTCCCAATTAAACCCAAAATAAATAAATATATCACATTTAAAATTTAAAATATGTAACATTTAGAAAATACATGCCGTTCTTATGTACACGCTTGCTACATCTAAGGCATCTGTTCAATTGTCTTTTATATTGGAATGTGAAAGTATAATACATTAAATTTGTACTAAAATGGGCCTAGTGCCTTAATTTTTGTGGACATGTCCCTGTTTATGTTACATTTATTTCTCATAACAAGCACTTTGGAAAGTCATCTGGGGAATGCTGCTCTCTAATTGCTGTTTGGGTTGAGTTTTGCCAACCTAGAGAAAGGTTGATTGGGCTGGATCAATATAGCATTGAGCCTTGTGTTTTATGCTGAGAACCCTTCCTGAAAGGTAGAGAGGAGGCTGTAAAATATGTTAGTGAAGGGTGTGGCAAAGATGGCGACCTGAACGGATGTTTCTCTGTTATGTTATATGAATTTATAACGCGCGCGGCTACTCATGAGTGTCCTGGTACGAAGCCTAGCGGGGTATAAGCAAAAGCTTCATGGAAATAGATGTGTTTTCAACTTCCTCTTGAACATGGCTGGGTCCTGGATGGTACGCAGGGCCAGAGGAAGAGCATTCCAAGCAACTGCCGCTTTCACTGCAAATGAGCTACCCCCTATCCTCTGAAGCTTGAAATGGGGGACCTGAGCATAGCATAAGGACGAGGATCGCAGGGAGCACGCGGGAACATAAAAGGAGAGACGCCTCTGCAAGTAGAGAGGACCACAACTGTGGAGAGCACGGTGGGCTAAAACTAGAAGTTTAAATTTGACTCTATCCGCCATGGGGAGCCAGTGGAGATAGCGCAACTGTTGACAAACACTACTCCTAGCCGACATGCCCAATAGGAGTCTAGCTGCCGTATTTTTAACCACCTGTAACTTCTTCAACAGGTAGCCCGGGATACTAGCATAAAGGGCATTAGCATAGTCCAACCGTGACAAAATCAGTGCACAGGTGACAGTTTTCCTCGCCGTCTGAGGTAAGAGGGGGAAGAATCTTCTGAGGGTTTTAAGCAGACCAAAACAGCAGCCAGCCAGCTTCTTGATGTGTGTCGAGAAGGAGAGACATTCATCAAACCAAACACCCAGATTTTTAGCCGGTTTCCCTGATGAGGTGGGTATAGGAAACTCAGGAGGCCAGAGCTGTTCTCTGAAGTTAAGGGGGAATTTACCAAATAGCGGAATCTCTGACTTTTCTTCATTGCACTTAAGCTGCGCTTCCGCTCGCCATTTTAAGATGGAAGATAGGCAATGATGAACCAAAAGTACAGAGTCCGCATCTTTGTCCCAAGTAAAAAGCAGCTGGGTGTCGTCAGCGTAAGCTATCACCTAAGCCCCCAGTCCCTCCGCCAGATAAATCAGAGGAGTGACATAGATATTAAAAAGGAGGGGGCTAAGGACAGAGCCCTGGGGGACACCTGTCATTACAGGCTGAGGGGAAGAGGAGGACGGTCGAATCCAGATCTGCTAAACCCGCCCTTCCAGGAAGGACCGGAGCCAGCCCCACACAGCACCTGACAGACCAATCTTGGACAGACGTGACAAGAGAAGTGAGTGCGGGACCGTGTCAAAGGCTGCCGAGAGGACAAGAAAAATTATTGCAGCTCTCCTGCCGGCATCCAGACACTCCCGGATGGCCTCTGCCACCCCAACCAGCACTGTTTTGGTTCTATGGGACTCCCGGAACCCTGATTGGGCTGGATGCAGGAGCGCCTCTCTTTCCACAAAATCAGTGAGCTGTGTATTTACCACCTTCTCGCACACCTTTGCTAAAGCAAGAAGGAGGGAGATAGGCCGGTAATTCCCTGGACAAAGAGGGTCCAGTGACGGCTTTTTTAGGAGTGGCAAGATCTTAGTGTCCTTCCAACCCAGAGGTACCACCGCTTTCTGGAGAGACATGTTAATAATGGTACTCACTTCTATATTTGCGACCCCTGCAACTGCTGCCAGTACCCTAGCAGGACATGGGTCTGAGGGCGAACCAGACTTTAGACCCTTAAAGATTTTAAGACAGTTCAATGGGTCGACTTGCCTAAATACCGACAAGGAATGGGCTGTGCCAGCCGGATGACACTCCATTGGTACCTCCATTGTGATGTCGCGGGGAGTAAATGCAGCTTGGATAGACCGAATCTTATCCCTAAAACAGCAGGAGAAAGTGTTACACCAAGAAGGTCTGGGAGGAGCCCAGCATTAATCCTGCTTCATTCTGAGTGTTTTAGTCCTCCGACACTCACTGAAGGGTGACTATGCACCCCCCTTCACCTGGGTGCTATAGAGGGAAACACAAAACTTCCACCAGTGCATTAGAGTGCTAAAGAAAGGTGGAATGAGGCTGGCAGAGCAAAGCGGTGTTATCGTTGCAGGAGACATGGGGCTGCAATTGCCAGAAACTCCCGAGCAGGCACCCCATGAGACTGAGGGCTAATGAAAAGTCTCCATAGCAGTAGGCAGACCCCAATTAGCACCTCTTGACATCAGAGACAGCAGCGACTTGCCTGCGGAGGCGCTCCAGGTCCAAGGAATACAGGGGAGACCTTCAGACACTTACAGCAATGAGGGACACTGAGGAGTGCTGCAGATGTTTGGACTGGCATGGATGGTGCTCAGGGGACAGAGGCACCTCCCTGGTCCCCTGAAGACCCTTTCCACTACACACAATGCTGTATGGATGCACACACTCCTGGGCCCTGAATTCAGGATGAACGGTCCCATGTCGAGGATAGCTGAGCCTTCTCTGAGTGCCGGTTGGAAGGGAAATAGCAAAGACGGTGGAGCTGCCCCAGCCCCTCTGCACAACTGAGAATGCTGAATGCCCAAAGGGACTGGAGCTTGGTGTGGCTGACTCACAACTAAGCTCTGCAGGCTGAATATTAGCTAGATGGTCTAGCTTGTGCTGGGCCCCAAAGCAAATACAAAGGCTGCGGGGGTGCATGGGGCAGCTCTCCCCTGGACAGTTGTGCCCTCCTGGGGAGAACAAATGCTGCAGTGGGCATCACCCTCTCTCCTTGCATGGATAGACTCTGCCTGGGGCTCATGATTGATGTGAGCCGGGGGCGTGTGTGGCCTATAGAGGCACATTGCTAGCACATTCCTGAAGCTATACTATTTGTTTCAGCTCTGCGGGGCAGTCAGAGGATACAGGTACCATGGCGAACCAGCTGACTAATGAGGAGAACATGTCATGACCCCCTGCAGCCTGAGGAGGACTGCCAAGCAGCGACTCAGTGCAGGTCAATAGGGATGCCTGGTTCCTGGATTTGAGGATACTTTCCCCATCACATGCCTCCATGTGGCAGCATCCAGGGACTACGGAGGTACCCAGGAAAAACCCAGTAACACCATATGCCATGCATGCACCAGATCACAGAAGCAGCATCCGAGGAGGCTCGCTTTGGACCTGGAAAGTGTTGTGGCCACTGACAGTGGTCTGGTATGCCTGACAGCACAAACGGGAACTGGTTCACGATGGGAGATGCCTGTGACTGACGAAGGCCCTGTTGACTGGGGTGAGCCCCACTCTTGGTAGAGGCAAGCATCTGAGAGGGCCACCGGGTCACTAATTAAAGCAGTGTGAGTGCACATTGTACCCCTACCCATAAAAATGGTGAACCCTAAACACCCCAAGGGGGGCATGGTCTACCGTGCTGTGGAATGGCCACTCTGTGAGCGAGCTCTGCCGGCCGAGACATCATCCTGCATTAATTCGCACATCAAGAGGAGTTGAAATTCTGCTATTTTTGCTTCATCGGAAGCGGGAGACCCGCGGCAACAAGCGGTGTCAACTTCGGATGCCTACCCTGTTTAACCACTGAGCCGCAAGCCCCGAAGTGTTGAGCTAGGAGGAGAGGGCAGACCTGACAGAGGTGCAGAGCGACAGCCATGACTAACTGCGGCCGTGGCTCTGGTGTAGGCCTTAGTGGCGCCGATTGCGGCGCTCGAGACCCCGGATCGCCCGCCAACGCAGGTACGGGACGAGACCAGATGCCTTTGTGTCCCTGTAGTGTGGCGAGATAGCCGAGTGAGCTGGGACGCGAAATACTTTGTGGAACTTCACGCATCTTGATGGTCCCATTTTGTGGTTGGGTGCGGCGACTGGTGTCAGAAGCTGAAGTGCGTGCCTGCCCTGTAAGATCAGATGATCCGGTGAGGCAAGACGGGACGCCGTCTTGCTCTGGAAGTACTTTGGCTCGTTGGTGGTTTGGTGGAGCCCACTGACTGGCGTGTACATCATTGTGTGACTGTATGCTACCCCGGTGAGCATGTTTCATTTTTTAAACTGACCCATGCGCTGCCACTCGCTGCATGTGGATAGTTGGCTGTCGCCCTCGTTAAGTTGGAGTGCAGGAGGTTACTGGTGAAGGAGCGACTGGGCCGGACAGCTAATACCTATGCGCACACTGTGTTGTGACGTTTGGACCCATTTAAGGGAAGGAAAGTAGTGTTGGCTGGTGCCCTGAAGTGGGGTGCGGTGGGGAGACGACTTGAGCCCGAATTGACTACAAATCTTCCTGTGTCGCTACTACCTGGAGTTAACCACGTGGAGTGCTGTAAGTGTCGCCCCCCCAAATAATAGAGGAGAAGGAGAAAGGTGTGAAAAGTGAGGGAACTGAGAGCCGCCATACATAACCTGGCTACTGGTGATCCCAAAAACGCCTAGGACCACGTGCTGGGAAAGAAACAGTATAAGCGGAGAGGACATCGTGAAGTCAATCATTCAGTTCGGAGGTGCACCCCCTGAAAGTAAGCCATGGGCAAACAAGATACCAAACAGCCCAAAATTAGCTTTGATCAGAGAAGGGCGACTCGTCTTACGGCATCGGACCCAGAGACCGCTGCAGGATGCTCTGCTGAGGGACAATTGGGGGACCAGGGAGAAGACATCCGTACACTCATGCTTGAAATGCACTCCAGCCTCCGCACAATTGACGCGAAATTGGACGATTTAACGACCCAAATGGAATCTGTGAAAACTTAGGTTGGAGTTCATGAACATAGACTAGACGTGCTGGAAAATAAACAGTCAGACTTTCATGAATTTCAGGTTGAAACAAAAGACCAACTGCTGCAGATGGATAAGGTATTGGGTGTCATAAGTGCCAAAAATGAGGATTTGGAGTCGAGATCCCACCGTAACAACCTGCGAATTACAGGAATTCCAGAAACTACGGCAATTACCAAAATGGAGGTGTATGTGTCAGAACTGTTGCTGGACCTGTTTGCTACACACCTTTCACCGGTATTCGCAGTAGAAAGAGCTCACCACGCTTTAGGTCCTGAACCTCCAGTGCTTTATCTTCTATCACTGCTGCTCTGTTGGTGTTTGTTATTAGATTATGCTTGGAACAGTGGGACGGGTTGTAGAGGCACTTACTCTTGAGGTGGAGCCTCATATTTATTGTTTTGTTGTGATGCAGGCTCGATTCCTTGCAGTTTCTTGGCCACCCTGCCACAGTAGGGTTGTAGGCCGGTACTCATACATCCCCATTGGAGCTTTCCCAGAATTATGCTGTTTCGGATTTTATTGTTGGGAGGGCATTCTTCAACCTGATTGAGGGGTTGGTGTGGGAGGGGGTTGGCGGGGTGGGGATGTTGTTCAATGTTTGGCTGGTGTATTGGTATGCTATTGGATGACATATGTGACTAGACTTAAGACCAACACATGTTGCACTAGATGCAGCGATGTCACACACATTACCTTATTGTACATCACGAGACCAGTATAAACTGCTTGACATGGAACATAAGAGGCTTAAACGACAGTAGGAAATCCAGGCTAGTACATGCATACCTTAAAAGACATATTATAGATCTATGTATGCTACAGGAAACTCACCTACATGCTCAGCCGTCCCCAAAACTCAAACATAAAAGATGGGGGTTCGAATACACATCAGTTTACTCCAAATATTCCCGTGGGGTGGCAGTGTTGGTTAAACGTGGCATTGACTGGAGAGAGAGAGAAGTGCACACGGACCCTGAAGGAAGGTACACTATTCTGGGGGGCTCGTTGGGAGGGGTTTATTTAACCTTGGTAGCAATATATGGACCTAATATTGACTCTTCCGGTTTTTTCCAAGATATATGGGCCAAAATGAAAGCGACTGACTGCACCACGATTCTATGGGGGGGAGACTTCAATGCCGTGTTAAATGATGACATGAATAGACAGGGCACGGCGAGGACACATCAGCCTGCAGCTGGCACAGTTCTGAATGCATTACTAAACGATGGGGACCTGGTTGACGTTTGGCGCTTACGAAATCCGCAGTCTAGAGATGGTACCTGCTTCTCTGAACATCATAAGGCCTGATCTCAGTTGGATTACTGGCTGGCAACTCGGGATGTGGTGAGCTGGGTGGTGGAGGTGTCACACTTGCCGAAAACACTATCGGATCATTACCCATGTCTCTTGAGACTTTCGCTCCCTGACGCCACACAGAGGGCATTCTCCTGGAGACTGCCCCCACATGCGTGATTAGATGCAGCATTTACGGAGGAAATCTGTAATGATATAACTGATAATTTCACTATCAATACAAGTACTGTAGACACTGAGGCCTCGTTGTGGGAGGCAATCAAAGTGGTCATTAGGGGACAGTGTATTTCTAGACAAGCGGGGGTGCTTAAGGCCATTAGACTTACATTGACTAACATTGACAGTCACATAAAAGATCTTGAGGCGCGCTTTTACTCTGATGGCACGTCTGCTATTTTAGCTTAGTTGAAGGCCAAATTACTAGAATGTGATGAAGAGGCACAGAGGGAGGTGAAGTTTCTTGGGAAATATCAGAAGCGCGTAGATATGGAGAGGGCGACAGGCCAGGATGTATGCTTGCCAGCATGATTCGCACCCCGCGGTCTACTGCCTACATTCCTGAGCTGGTCGATAAGGGGGGTGGTACTATCAGAGGTCTGGTGGCTATACTCAATGAGTTCTACTCCTTTTATGCCAAATTATATACAGCTACATGAACCGACTGCCTGGAGGGCATGCAACTGTTTTTAGAATCCCTGGAACTGGTTTGGTTTAATAATCGACACAGGGAGTACATGCACTTACTGTTTACGGTCGAGGACGTGGCTAAAGTGCTTAAAAGCTTGCCTTTAGATAAAGCCCCTAGGTCGGACGGGTTGACGACCGCTTTCTATAAAGCTTACGCAGAGGAACTTGCGCCCAGGCTCCTGGCAGTTTATGAGGAAGGTCACGAAACGGGTATACTACCCCAAACAATGCGAGAAGCGATAATCATCACCTTGTTAAAACCAGAGAAACCTGACACCGACTTAGATTCATATCGTCCCCTGTCGCTCATTAATGTGGATGGCAAAATTCTGGCAAAATTAATGGCGAATAGGTTGCAACCTATGCTCCCCCTCATAGCCCGACCAAACTAATCGGGTTTTATACCCGGGAGGTCTACCTCCCATAACCTTAGGACGGTCTTTTCGGTCTTACATTATTTACACCCGGATGTACAGGTGGCGGTGGTGTTCTTGGACTCGACCAAAGCCTTTGACTCGCTTGAATGGCCCTATCTCTTTAAGATATTGGAACGGATAGGGTTTGACCCCCTTTTTATTAAATGGATCAGATTATTATACACCAAACCGACAGCTAGGATACGTGCGAATGGCCTAGTATCTGATCCGTTTCCGATCACGCGGGGCACGCGTCAGGGGTGCCCTCTGTCCCCCCTGTTGTTTGCCATTGAGATGGAGCCACTTGCTGCATGCATCAACTCTAGGAGCCTCCTGATATCACTTTACACAGATGATGTCACCTTGTATATTCTAAACCCCGCACAGAACTTAGACGCTGTCTTAAGAGAGTTCATCAAATTTGGTGGGATGGCCGGCATATCTATAAACTGGGCTAAATCACTAATATTCCCCCTAACAGACAACACCAAGGCTGTGACTTCTGACTTCCCGCTAAAATGGGTGGATGAGAAAGTGAGGTATTTGGGAATCTGGATAAGTCGAGATTTACAGGAAATATGGAACTTGAACTATGGTAGAGCCATTACTTGGATGGAAGAGAAGGGTGCTCTATGGGCTAAGCTTCCATTATCTTTGGCAGGAAAGATCACACTGGTGAAAATGGTTGTATTACCTACATGTTTGTATCTCTTTCTAAGTCTGCAGATCATACTTACACAACTGTTCTTTAGAACACTTAGATCATTGTTAATATCTTTAGTGTGTGCGGGCGGACAGGCTCGAGTATCGTGGGAGTTACTGTCTCTTCTGTTAAAATAGGAAGGCCTGGGAGCCCCAGATATGAAATTATATACACTCTGCGCACAGGCATAATTTCTGCATTATTGGGTCCACCCAACGCCCTTTCAGCCACACGTGGCTGTGGAAATAGATGCAGTGGCACCTGTTCCTATACTACTTCATTCACTGTCACCACGTAGACTTATAACCAGACTCTACACACATATGCAAACCAATGCCCTTGTGACGAGACCTAGTGCTTGGCTGAAGTGGAACACGGAGCTGTCGCCTCCCCTGACTGAAGATCAATGGACCTACTGTTGCACTCAGCTCACTGAGTTATCTCCGAACTACAGGCTTCAATTGATTCATTTCAAATTTCTCCACAGATATTACAGAACACCAATTAGTTTACATTGTATGGGGTTACGAGATGATGACTGCTGCTGGCGTTGTGGGGTGACCAATGCCTCTTTCCTCCACATGGCATGGGAGTGTTCTGCACTTGCTGATTATTGGTCCCAGATTTTTACGTCTATAATTCAGATCCTGGGTATGACCCTGTCCCCATCCCCGCTATTGGGACTGTTGGAATATGTCAAAGACACACATGCCAAAAAAAGTAAATTACATGCACTACTTCTGCTATTCGCCAAGTGCCAAATTGCAGTTCACTGGGGGAGAAAGAGGAAGCCTACGACCATGGAATGGATTAGAGAGGTTACCTTCAGTCATATTCAGTTAACCACTTTCTGGGAATTGATGCCACCCACTTCTAGACCCCAAGAGATATGGGAACCATTTATTACCTGGGTTCGGGAGAGGACGCGTGGAAATGAATATGCTCTGTTAAATGTTGTCCAAACCGGGGATGTATAATTAATACAATGCGGAGATTTGATACGTGTATAGGATGGGCACTATAAGGCGAATTCTGGAAATTACTTTCATATACCACCTTTGAATGTTTACTGTTACATGACTACTGTTCCTGAGAATATGGGGATACATTGCTGTGATAGGCACATGATGACTAAAGATTGATATGTGTGTTTTGAACTGTTGTATATTTAGCACTTGTACACCAAGCCTGTTCGTTGTTGCATAAAATGTATATTTCAATTATTTGTAAATATCAATAACAAAAACAAAAAAAATACCGTAAACACCACAAGGCTTTGTCCCTGCCTGAAGATGCACCGCTGGTCCATGATGGGGGATGTTGAGAGAAGACAGCACTTTGTGGCACCTGGAGGCCACTCTGGACAGACATTCAGATCAATTCAAGAAGATCCTACTGGCTATTCTGGACACTAAGAACACTCTGGAGTCCAAGATAGACGCAGTATACATGGATGTTGGCCTGCTAAGCATGGACCACCAAAAACTGGTGGAGGACATGGAATCAACTCTAACCTTGCTGTGCCCCACAAGAGACAGGAACTACAGTTTCAGATGCAAAAGATTCAATTTGATACTACCACCCTACAACAGAAGATAGAGGATGCAGAGGGGCGCTCACACTGGAATAACATCCACTTTCTGGCCTTTCCAGAGCAGTCAGAGGGCCTGAGCAGAGAATTATTCCTCAAACACTGGCTGGTGGCACAGGTACTGTTCAACAAAGTACCAAGGTTTTTCTCCATTGAAAGAGGACACTGCATGCTCTGTTGCCTCCCCCACCCTTTAATTTCCATGCCGTGATGACACTTACTATGCACATCTACGTCATTCATGTACTATTCAGTCGCCAAAGCAAATGATTCAAAAAGCATGACGCCAGCATCGGCCGGATTTCCAGATCGGGTAATCTGAATTATGGATGGAGACACAGTCAAATACAAATAAATAGAAGCCCATCCTGAAGATCGCAAGTATTACATACTATACCATCCTAAGACTCGCTAAATAGCTTTAACAAATTAATCGACCAATGACAAATATAATATAGCGAGGACTTTGGACAACCAATACTTCGCAATACATAGAGAAAAGCCTATAAAAAGAACTGCAAGGACCCCACTTTATATAAGAATGGGATCCCCAAGATTTTCAGGCACTAATAAAAGGACAAACGACAAAATAAACATTTGGAACACTAAGCATTTGATAGTGCTTTTGATCAAAAGCATTTTGAAAAAAGCTCTAATTGGATATTTCGCCTAAACCAAAGGCTTAAGTGAATTTTTCAACCGAATAAAAGAAACCATAGGGCAAATACATTTGATTGTCTGCTCCTAATAAATCCTAAGCTAACCAACAGAGAAATAGAGAAAGTTGAGACGGTCCCCTGGCAAAGGCAGCTCAAGCCGAAACGCGCATAGCTTCCATCTACCGACAGCCTTTCCTTTGTCCATGAACTATCTGGACTTTTCTTCTGTACATGAAAGTGCATTGGAATAAATTGTCTAATTATGTGCATAAACTAATTGCATTGTCTTTTCTTGAATATATAATTATGTTGTATTTTCCTTTTATGTATTGATGATTTTAACTATTTATCATAAATCGAAAATAATGTTTTGATACGGAGATACAATAAACAAAGTAAAAATAAAAAGATTTTTGATAAAAAATAACTAAATATAGTTATGGTCATTCATTTGCAATGATGCACAATGTTTTTTGTATAATTACAACTATGTTTTCCTGGAATTTGGAATTTGTGATTATTGTACACTTGTTTCTAGCTTCCTTTTTTCCCTTTATCTTAATTTCCCTACGACTAGCAAGTTCATTTTTGCATGTAGGGGTCACTATCTTCCCAAATCACGCCTTCCCCCCACCCTGCCAGGGGCACCCTTTGTGCCCTTGTGCTCATAATTGTTCACTTCCTGAACTTTATAGAGAGGGATATGATGCGCCAGCATTTCAGAACAAAGAGACCCTGGTTGTTTGAGGGGAGGATGGGGCAGACGCATGTACATGTACGGCGAGGGACACACCTTGAGATAAGTGTGACTACTGGAGTCCCAGAGCCCTTCTTCCATGGGGCATTAAAGACCCTACACTGGGGTATCTATGCACTGTTTTAGATTAGAGGTAGACACAGGTCACCCTACCAATGAGGTAATTCTTACTACGACATTGCCTCATCAGGAGCCCATTTGTTCATCCTGAAGAATGCAGCTGACTCAGTAGAGCCACAAGGCAGAAACATGTCGATGACGGTAATAGTGGTGATGGGGCAATAGATCCCCTTATCCCCACATTTTCACCTTTCATAAAATCAAGTGGTTTTGTCCAACGAATAAATAAGATTTAGGATGCCACATTGTTTTTTTAATTCTCTGTTGATATGGGCCCATTTTTTTTAGAATTGTCTCCCTGTCTTCAGGTGCAGGCCTGCTCTCCATCAAACTGGGTTTGATGAAGCATGACATCTGATGGTGTGTGAGCACAACCTGTTGCGTTTTTGTGTGTGTCCAGCACTCCTATTATGTACTGCTGAGAGGGACACTATAACGTAACTGAATACAATTCTCGGGTAAATCTTACTTTGTGTGCATATGTTTGAGGGGACTCCCGTCACTGCTTTTCCAGACTTCACGCAAGAAAGCCAAAGACACACAATTGATGGACGGAATACGGACTGCAGAATAAATCAAAACATGTCAAGAGATCTGGGTTAAATCCATAATTCTTTTGCTCACCATGCCACCCCAGTTTAGACCTGGCCATATGTAAAACAGTCTTGACCCTGTGCCTCATGGGAACAGTCCAGCCCGAAATGCCAAGCCAGGTCCTCCCTGGACCGGAAACAAGCATCCTAGGACCGGTTTTGGGGTTTCACCCCTCTTCAGCCAGAATAGCTTGATTCCAGTGGCACAGTGAGCCCAGGACCCACGTCTGGGCATACCCGGCGCACTTAGGGCAAGAAAGCAAAAGGCACACAATTAATGGACGAAATGCAGAACAAATCAAAACATTCACCCCCAGTCAAGAGATCTGGGTTAAATCCATCATTCATTTGCACACCATTCCACCCCAGTTTAGACCTGGCCATATGCAAATCAGTCTTGACCCTGTGCCTCATGGAAACAGTCCAGCCCGACTGCCAAGCCAGGTCCTCCCTGGACTGGAAACAAGCATCCTAGGACCGGTTTCGGGGTTTCAGCCCTCCTCAGCCAGGATAGCTTGATTCCAGTGGAGCTTGCTTACTAGTCACAGACTAAATAATTTATGGCACCTCCAACACCTTGAGGACTGAAAGTTTTCTTTTTTAACTTGCTTGTACATCAACTGCACACCAGACTGAATGTTTTTCTATTTGGAGTGGTGCTCATCTACTCGATCCACCACACAGAGTATTTTAAGCTCACACTATCTGATCATTGCACGCTGCTACTGGCCTTGAGCTGGGGAAGGACCTATCCCTCATTCCTATGTGGAGACTCCAGTCAGAGATGCTCCAAGATGCCCCTTTTGCAACACATATTGCTCAATATTTTGCTGCAAATGCAGAATTCACCACCCTCAGGGCAGTGGAGTGGGACGCATATAGGGTGGTCATGAGGGGCCTGAGCATTCACACAATGTTGGGGGTCTAGCAGACACTACGAACAGACCTTATGGTGCAGTAGAACAATTTACGGAGAATGGAGGTTGCACTGCTAGCACAGTCTTAGGGAATGGACTGACTCGGTCAGCTCTAGAAAAAGCTCCAGAATCTTAAGGGGCAACTAGGATAACTCAACCACAAGCAATACCCTGTCTGACTTCATTAAGAGGGAGACAGGGTGGCCATCTACTGGGTTGGCTGGTCCATGAGGACTGGACACATTCACCGATAGGGGCACTGAAGCTAGAGGGAGGTCACGTCATTAACACACTCGGCCATCAATAATGCTTTCATGGATTACTATTGAGCACTGTCTGCCAAAATTGAAAGGCCTTCTGGGGAGAGGCTTGATGATTCTTTGTGGAGGCTGCCTCGTCCCTACTTAAACCCGACTTCGAAAACAGACCTGCATGTCCCTCTCAGGTGGAGAAGATCCACCTAGCAATAACCTGAATAGCTCACAACAAGACTCCAGGTGCATATGGCTTTACTATTGAATATTACGCTGCTTACAGTGCCTCACTCTCTCTCCAGCTCTTCAAAGGTGTACAATGAAGCGTGGACGAGGGATTGACTACTGGATTTGCTCCTCAAACCCCTGTAGTAGTGCTCCTCAAGCATGGTCGAGACCTCTTGAATGTCCAATCATACCTCCCACTCTCACTACTGAATCTGCACTGTAAAATACTGTGAAAAGTCCGAGCAAATAGGTTGCTGCCAGTGATGGGCACCCTAGGATCGGAATGGGTTCATCCCTGGCCACTGCACCTTCCTTAACATATGGCACCTCCTTGCACTGATGAAAGACCCCTCGTCAAATATCGGGCCATCGGTGGTGGTCTCACTCGGCATTGAACATCTGTTAGGTGTGATGGGCTTCTGCCCAGGGTATCTTCAATGGTTTGATACCCTGTACAGAAACCCAGTTATTTGAGTTAAGGCGGGGCACTTGATTTCAGGGAGTTTTGGTCTCCAACAGGGCACCCTGCATTGCTGCCCCCATCTCCTTTGGTTTCACCCTAGCAATGGAACCACTGGCCTGTAACATATGACAGTGAGCTCACCAGTGAGCTCACATATGATCTCCCTCTATGCTGACAATGCCCATAACTATCTGTGCGGCATTGGAGCCTCAATCTCGGTCTAATGACCTTGCTGGAAGATTTCAAGATAGTATTAGACCTCTGCGTAAATTAGATTGAAGACTGTCTATTCCCTCTCTGAAAGGTACCAGATACCAGAATAGGAGAGAGGGGGCCTGCCCCACTCGTGACTTCCGTGGCAATTTGACACTTTCATATATCTGGAGGTACAGGTTTACCACACTGACATCGATCTTATTGCAGGAAACGTGGGAAGGGCGCTGAACACGCTCAGGGGCTCAGCACCATTTTGGGTTTTCCAGCCACTTTCACCGGTGGGTACGGTGGTTATCTCTAAGATAATCATAATCCAGTTACTTTATCCTTTTTTGAAGCACTACCCATGGTGCTCCCTGCACGTTTATTTGCAGATATAAATAAGGCGCCCATAAAATTGATCTGGGGCATGGGTGGTACTCATCAAACTCTGTCACCCATTGACTGAGGTTGGACTTGGAGCCCCTAATTATGAGCTTTGTTATGTGATGGCCCAGCTGCAGTGGCCGGTGAGGTCAGGCATTATTAGGGGACCTACCTGCATATACTTGGCTGTTCTCCCCAGTATTGCAGCTTCCATGTGCAAACTATTAAATGCTGGCTGCACATCACTGTTGGCAGAAATAAGTTTCCAGCGAAGCAGCCCACACCCCATATTCACAGTTGATCCTGGTTTGGCACATGCCAGCACTACAGGGGCTTCATCAACTCAATGATAAATGAAGCTGGAGGGATGCAGGTGTGGCACACATGTAGAACCTGTTTAGAGAGGAGACATTCTTCACATTCCAGGAGCTCAGGGACGAATATCCCATACTGGTGAACCACTTCCTGATGTATAATGTTGAGTAGCTGGCAATTGCCCAGCACTGGGGACGCAACTGCCCCGAGGCACCTCTGGCCAGTCTGCTGCACGTGACTATATCATACAGTCATGTACGCAAGATAATTACAGTCCTTTATATGCTGATGTCAGCCCGTTACTAGTTGTACACTAGGGTGCATGAGCGTTGGGCATTGGATCTCCAATCCCTGCTGATGGACAAGCAATGGGGTCAGTCCTTACAACAGCCCAATCATGGTGTCGCTTCACCTATGCTTTCGTTTCATGCAGTTCGACTACCTGCACCAGGTGTACCTCACACCACAGAGTATAGAGCACATTTACCCCGCTGCCTCATCAACATGCTGTAGGTGTGGATTCTTGGAGGCAGGGTTTCCCATCATGGTCTGGGAATGCCCAGCGATTGGAGGGTGTGGGAGGCGGTCACAGAGGTAACCTCTGTAGTGATTGATGGGGAGGTTCTGACTACACTAGAGTCCTGCTTGTTGGGCTATTGAGCTAAAAACCCGAAAAGATTTATTGATCTGTCCTTTGTGCTATTTAAGTGACAAATTACAATGTTGTGGAAGTCACAGGTGGCCCCGAAGATACGGTGCTGGCTTCACAGCTTATTGAAGTGAACAAATACCAAGGCGGATGTACTGGCGGAGGCCAGGAAACCCGGGGGAAACTGGGCTGGGAGAATGATCTAGGATATGTATCTTGGGAAACTGGATGCGAATGACGACTTGCAACTGCCATGAAGAGCCAGTGGACATGCTTCCCACAATGAGGGTCCTACTGTACTCGGGACGATGGCCCTGGGGATGGACCCCAGGGGGTATGCTGAGATTTCAAGCAATGCCCACGTATGGAGTGACAGGCCATAGACTTATGGCGCATTCATTGAGGGGTCTTCGCTGTCCTGTACGCATTGACGGCTGGTGCTGCTGTTTGTGCATACATGGCATCGCATCCAGACAAGATGCCTCTAGGACCTAGCTCTGTTGGCTGCCAATTGCCCATGCGACAGACGTAATGAGTAACTGCGATTATATCCCCCCTCCCAAGCAAACTCACAGAATGGCTTGTGTGCCATTGCCCTGCACCTCAATGTTATGACAGTGTATTTATTTTCCACTACTGTATCTCCACTGAATTTGCTCCTAGTCCTGGAGTGAGTCAGGGTGGGTTGATTTACATGTTTCTCTGTTTGATGGTTTTGAGAGCAATAAATATGTGTAAAAAAATGTAACAACAACACTTTCAAACGGGCACTCAAAATGGATCATTTAATAAAACAGCTACATAAGTGAATCCGTTATCACTATCCAGCTTATTTGTCAGGAATACAATGCATTGAACTAGTCAATGCAATACCACGAAGAAAACACTGTTTAATCCTCGAACAATCACAATCGTTAGTGGTCATATTCACACCTAGACAAATATCAGAAGGCCTTAGGTTATAATCTGCCAAATTCTTTAACAGAAGTATAAAATATGTCTTATTTAATTTCCTTGTTTAACATTTATGGCTTTGATGCTTCTGTTTTAGAACTTTTTTTAGAGTTATGGCAGTTATACAGCCAGGTGATAACATAGAGGTATGGTGTCATTATTGCTTGGCAAAGGGACCTTGAAGATGCAGTGCGTCCACGCTTGTCACTAATTCTTTATTTTCTAAATCGTCTCTGCATGTTTCTCTTTTTGGCATAGCTTGCTCGCCGCCTAGTACCAAGAGAACCCCGAATCTGCAGACCAGGTGCTGCTCTTAAAACCTTCCGTATACCTTAATTTGGAGGAGAGACTCATTTGATCACCGTCCACCCAGCAGTTTTGAGTGGGTAGCAACATTTAACCCTTTAACCTGGCGACTGGCTGCTGACAGGATTTTAGGTTTTGGGGTGCAGCAGCAGTAATTCCAACTTCCTTTCCTATGTACTTAACTGCGGCAAACATGTTTACATTTTATAATGAATGGAAATGTTCACACACATTGTTCTTGATTTTTATAAATCTGTCTCTGAGTTACTGAGCAAGTAAGGCGCAAAGAATACCATAATCTCTTGTAATGCACCCTACATTAGGGTTACCCATAGCTGATCTCAAATTTCATATACATTTTAGGCTTATTTCGAAATAAGGAATGAAGAATGAAAGATGGATTTTGGCCAGAATGATGGCCCAATCTCTCACTTCTTCCTCTTTGCTCTGCTTTTCTACAAGATCTGTTTGAGGGGAATACGTATGGTTCAAGCAAGCTTCCGGAGATTGCACATGCTTGGTGTACACTTTTATGTTGAGATATACGTCAGAGAGAAGTGATGAGCGAGAGTCTGATAATGTTTGTAAGGCTAAGCTCTAATCAATCTTCAATCTTATGCATGTGCGTGAATGTTCAAAAACATAAATGTCTCAAGCACAAAAAACTCTGTCTCGGATTCAGCACAATAGGCCCTCATTTTAATTCAAGTAAGGGGATCAGCATGAGATTTTGATTTTAAAGGTAGAGAAACGACCTGGTAAAACAAACTTCTTTTCTGTACATGTTTCCACCTGCTAAAAGGTCCCAATATCAGGGAATCTCTTGTGGAAATGGACCCTTTAATTCCAAGTTCCATATGATATTCCACCATTCCAGGCCCAGGAACTAATGATAGCCTGTACCTGGGATGGAGATGCCTGCACAAATAAGTAACTTGAGGTTCAATATTACCGCTTCCAGCTACTGGGTATCTCATAATGGGGGCCAGAATCTTCAAAATGCCTTTTGTCAAATATTAGTGCATTTTACTTTGACTTGTTATGCTGCATGGATTCTGCATAGGCACAGAACTATGCTTGGGACCAAAGAACTGTAGTAGGCAGGGACTGAGTCATCACTAAGGTGGTAACCTTAGTACCAATGTGCCCAGGACCAACTAGCTATAGTGTCTCATTTGCCCTTCTACTCACCCACAGAGGAACAAGTGATTAGACCTGCGGGCATTTCTCTCCGGCATCAGCTCAACTGTCACTGTTCCCCACCGTACCTTCCGTTCTGGAATTCCACAGTGATGGAAATTCCTTACAGTCACAAAAGACATGGTAACATAAATATACATATGCAACCCAACAAGACCCCAGAACACAACACTCCGACTCTCTCACGAATCGCCATTACAGGACACACCCTTTTGCTCTCACACTCATACTTCTCAAGAATAAGATCTGACAGAGACACGAGAACAGTTGTACATTTTTATTTTAACTATTGTGCTCTAGTATGTAGTATACATGCCACAATAAGTAAGAAAATTCCTAACACAAATACAGTTAGCATAGAAAGTAGTCCATAAATCATAAAAGGAGCTGTCATTATACAACACAGGGTAGCCTAACCCCTCCTCCCCTTCTGCAGAAGCAAAATGATTATATATCAGAAGATCCCTGGATGTTGGCAGGAGACACCAGACCTTAGCGTACTCAGATGAAAGATCTAGATCTCAGGTGTTGTCACGATCTCTTCTCTGGAAAGATCCCTCTCCAAGTGTGTGCTATTACCTATCCGTGCATACCTATATGACAAAAGTACATGTTCCCAAACAACAGCTGCATTTGCGTGTTTTGGTTAGCTGCTAGGGCCTGACCAGAACAAAATAACAAGAGGCATTGTTGCTTGACCTTGTCCACTGTGTTCAGACTAAATCCCAAGAAAGAACAGAATGCACAAACAACAGCAGGCTTTGTGCGAAAGTATAGAATGTCACAAAGCAAAATAAGTTTGTATAGCAAGGTATGCAAAGCAGAAGGCAGACTGCAACATGTTCATGCTAACATAGGGAAAACAACAATGGGCCTGCAAGGGACATTTGACAGTTACTCCACATGATGAATGCTGAATGAAAGTCCAATGTTGGTCCAGTGCAATAAATGGTTACTAAGAAGTCTTGGTAACTTTCCGGACACTCAGTAAATATTTGACAACATATCTCTGGCAAGTAATGTTTATTAAACCTTGAAGTTCAAACTCAGAAAAGCAACATTCTGTTTTGGATCTGCGATGCTGCATCCTCCTTTTCTAATAGAATACCTCTGAATGTCTTGCAATGGAAAGCTGGAGTCAGTGTTGACACGCAGTCGTTCAGCAATGCATGAAATGTTCAGATGCCAGGTACAGTGATTCACAGATGAAAGATGCACAGACATTCTCACATGAAAACGGTTTCAAAGGGGCTCCTTCGGAAAAACCAGAATCAACACCACAAGTACAGCTGATCTACCGTGATCTTAGACATGACTTTTCTGTTTGTTGTTCTACAAATTGAAAGCATTCTTTTTAGAGGTGCTAAATAAATCTGCATACATGTCACCTGTTTTTTTTTTCCAAAGAGGAAGGCAGTGGATTTCGAAATTCAAACTGCCGGTCTGAAACTCTATTATTTCTCTATGAATCGCACAGCGAATCAGTTGCAAATTACCTGTTGTTAAACGCCTCGGTCTTGGAGTCAAATAGATTTCGGAGGGTAATTTGGTGTTTTAGCGTTAGGAGCTTGTGATTAAATAAATATACACATTGCTCTATACAAGAAGCACCTTAATCAGATAGATATAAATGTTACTACTGCCAGCAGGAAGAAGTATGTTTTTTGTTTAGCATTTATTATTAACTTGCAAGTTGAATAATTCTTTTGCTGTCTCTTCCACTTGCCTTCTATACGTCATTACACTGAAGATGCAATATTAGATGGTCCCCAAGTATGCAAAATACACAGAGCATACAGAGTTGCAAAATGACCCACTGCTGGAATGTCAGATCTCATTATTTTGCATGCCTACTGGGTCTTTTTCATAGCTCCAAAGCAAAAGAAGAAGTATAACTAAGGCAATAATTAAGAACTGTTCATAATTAAGTGTATTTAATGCTTTTATTCCTTTGGGTACTGCCGATAATTATATACCGATGTGATTCCCTGAAATATATCTCACAGGCCATTGATAAACAGCTGACTGGAGAAATCAGGGGATTAACTATAATTATAGCAAAGTGGTGGGCTATTAAACTAATTGAATAAAAAGAAATTGGATTATGTATGATCTTGAACAGCTCACATAGTTTAAAATTTAATTAAATTGTCATAGGCCTCTTTCAAAATGAATTTTGTTGAAACACGTCAATTTTTCTCAATCATACGTGGAAAATGGTCTCCCTCTCTAAGCAGTGATTGCATACTCAGTATGACTAAGTAGTACAACTTTGCAGAAATAATGTATGAACTTGAACAATTTGGTGATGCTAAAAATAAGGGAGAACACTTGAACTGGGCAGTACTTAATATATCGTTTGTGTCATCACTGAAGGCTGGTTGTAAATGTAGATTAAATACTATAACATTACTGACAGTGAAAGTGTATTTCACCTCCACATTCAAATACTTACATGGCAGGAAAACATAAGAAACCTATACTTACTGACAATAGAGTACATGGTAATTTTTCATTTAAATAAGGTGAGCTGTATGTGATTTGAATTAGAAACATATTTGCATGAATGGAAACCTTTCTGATAAAAAAAGGTTTAGTTATTTCAGAAAAATTTTGTGCAACAGTTGTAATTTCTGCAGTTTTTTGGTTGAAATGTTTGAGATTTACATGACGTTCCAACGCCATTGATTTATCAAGAGTTTTTTTCTCTTTTTTTCTGGCCTATTTCTTCAACAAAATGAGAGAAAATGTTTTAAAAATTGAAAATAAGTTTGCTTGGGTCTTATAAATTGGGTGCATCCCTCCATTTTTTAAGTGACGCATTGCGGTGCAGCTAAACTGCTTGTGGTGCGGTGCTGTGCTGTTCTAGCTGCAGCACAAGTAACACACAATTCCATTAATAAATATGAGTTGCACCAACAATTTTAAAGTCAAGTAAACAGCACATTAAAATTCCTTACAAATTGATTAACATTGGATAAGGGGGTCGGAGATATGAATTATTAAAGATTGGAGACTTATAAGCCCCAGTAAAACCCAAGTACCATTGTAAAAGCTCAGTTTACAGTCAACCAGGACCTAGGCACAGGTTCAGGCTGACAGTATTGGAGTTTGAACGGGGTAAACTATCCAGGTTGTAGTGGTCAAGGTTTTAACTTAGGATTTAGGGGCTCATTTAGGTTTGGCAGAATGGGACGTACACCTTGAACAGCCAAACCTGTAGTTTCCTCACTGTATTTAGAGTCAGGGCACATTTGGGTTACTGTCAGTTGAGCTTCTTCTGGCTCTGCCGAAAGAAACTCATGACCCAGGGGTCTATCCACAAAAGTACCACGGGGTCATAGGGGCAGTGGTCAAACCCATTAGAGAGTAGACTGAACATCACCGATTTTCTTGTTTGGAGGACAAGAGCAGGGAAAATGCACAATGGCCCCCCAACTGCAGGGAGAACAAAATTAATCTTTCAGGGCTTTCCTCTGAACGAATTGGAAAATCTTCAGAGCTGTAAAGGCATCCTTTACAGGGGTTGCTCCCCTCACAGCACAGAGATCCCCAGCAGGCAGATGAGGATCTCTAAATAGGTCAGTCATATGTCAGAGTGGTGGAGTCTAAAGACTCCGCTAACACGGTGGACATGGGGACTGTTTGCCAACACCTAAATGACCCTGTTAGTCTTTTTTACCATGTCCATTAGCAGTGTAAAGGAGAAAGTTGAAGTTAGCAAGGGTTTGACAATGTTGTCATGAAGCTCTCGCTGAAGTTGTTGTTTTTTATGCCAAAAGCTCCATGCAGGCTAATGTTGGATTCCCCAGGCACTGAGATGCTGTTGCCACTGGGTAGATTTGCCATCACACCCATGTCCAAGGATTTCCTTAGGATTGGTCACTTTGTTTGGTCCTCAGAGTACATTCATGGGGCAAGGCCAAAAGCTGTAGCTTGGTAGGGCTCCACAAGGTTAAATACCTTTCCTGTGAAGTCTTGCTGAACCAGTTTACAGCACAAAACAAGCTTTCAGTGGGACAAACCTGGTTGTCTTGCCTCACAAGGGTTCACCCTCTATGGGGAAGCCTTGATACTTTGTCCCATCCCTCTGGAGGTGTAAAAATCAAACATTATTAAGCTTCAAGCAGCTGGAAAGGTTCTTCCTGATCATTTCTGCAAACCTTGGATCCACTGGGAAGACTTCCTGGCACCAGAAGTCACCTTCCATAAAGTGAGCCCTTAAAGTGCTAATTTAGTTCATCAGGACTGATATAGGGAGTGGCGGATGTGGACAGGCCATAAATAAATCTGTTTACCCATCTTCCGCCTTGGAGGTTGGTCCATCAGATTTAGAGTTAATGGATGATGGATGAAAGTCTCTCAACCATGCTCAACATCCCCCCACATTTTCCCGCCTTCATCAGTGGAATTAAACCCCAAACACAAGCGACAGAGATAAACGAGCAAAGGAAAACCACTCATCCATCTGCTAAATAAATTTGATGCATAATTAATTTCTGTTAAGAGAAAAATGGGGATTCATCCTCCAAACCTTTGTTGGAAGGAAAAGAACACAAAGAGCCAAACGTTGCCCACACCAACCAAAAAACCATCATGCCCCTGTTACTCCAAGACCTGGGCCTCCATGTGGCAGTTCTCAATGACCAACAACACATTTCACAATAAAAGAGAGGCTAAGTACAACTTTTAAAACTTTTTACATGCACTATGTTAACTATTAATGACACTAACCTTCACATAATGGACAACAAGCCATCTTTAACAGCAATTTACGTTATCTCCTTGACTGGACACTTGTCTCACACTACACACCCATAGTAGATACTTACCTAATATATGTCTAGTTCTTCCCTCACACGTGAAATTCGTAAGTGAACACACATTTTTAGCATATACATGGTCACACAAACATTTAATGCTTATGCTCTATAACTAAGCGGTTTCAATCTTTAGAAAAGCCATGTACACTAATATCATTTAACATTTGGAGTGGCCACCATCAAAGGAACAAACATTCAGAGTTTGGCCTTCATCCCATGCTACCTATTTACCATACACTTCATAATCATATGCTGCAACTGTGTCCCCCGGGTACATTTTTGCAAACCCCAGTCTCTGATATGTTACCTCTTTAACTGTGGCACAGGATAGAAAGGGCTGGACATACACACATGCCAGACATTGAACCAGCCACGGTACGTGCAGGTAACAGCGGTGGGGCCGGGTGGGGGAGAATTTCGAGCTACGATGCAGATCCTTAACCTAGATGTAGGCAAACATAATCTGTGCCATGAACTATATGTGACCCACCATTCATCATAATTAATAAGTCCGTCTTTCCATAGCTAGAGAAGCTAATGATAGTCATGTTTCATTTTATTATGTTCCACAGCAGAGATAATCTCATAACAGCTAGAATTTCTTAGTTGTCTTCAGGCTTCTGAACTGTAGTTTAAGCATTCATTATAACCTTATCTGAAGGGCTAATAGTTATATGCCGGTCATTCTCTAAAGTATAAATTGCTGTATTTTTTTTATAGGTTGAGATTGTAATTAATTGGACATTGAACCTCTCTGAGGGACTTTAAATCATTAAGCACCATCTTGTGGCTAGTGCAAATTAAGTCATGAGGCATGTTAGGATTAAAGATATTCTTAGGTTTAAAACCACTGGGTGTTGAGGTGTTGATGCTGAAACCTATCTCTGAGTGAATCTCAAGGGGATATTTCTTGATAAGAATTAGTACCCCTTTCCAAGTTGTAAAGATCTACAAGACTCTCAATGTCCTCTAGTCTAAAGGCAGATGTATTGGGTGGACTACCCTGCTGGTCTAGATACGAGCTTTTTTCCCTGAGTTTTATATAGCGCAAACTTGACCCGAAGGTATCAGAGCGCTTTTACATGAGCACCACATGCGTTACAGAAGGACACAATCATTTTTTATTAGGCACAGGGAGATTAAGTGATTTGCCCAGAATTATAGGGTGTTGAAAGTCCATGCCGAGACACGAACTCGGTTCCCTAGCGTTGAGGTCGACCACTCTAGCCATTAGACCACATCCTCTCTCCTCTTCTCATGTTATGTACTTTAGGCAACTTGAGTTTACAGATAAACAAAAAAAATCTATTCTTGCCTGTGCATAGTCAAAATTGGCAATGGGGCAAAACGATACGACTCTGCTTAATACAAGTCTCTCAGTATGAGACAAATCATGTTTAGATAAGTTGGCAATAGTTTCTGCACAAGTATAGTTACTCTCTAGTCATTTTTTGTTTGATATGAGTGCATGATCTCTCCTTGGGTACTCTTCCCCCTATTCTGACTATGTGATTCTTCTGTTTCCTCCTCTTTCACATAGCCTGGGTTTTCCCCTTCTGGTTGATCCTGCATTTTCTTCAAAAACCTGAATTCCTCTAAATAAGAAAGAGATATTTATATTCCTGAAGGTGTTGAGGGAGCGTCCTCTAGTACTCAGTTTACATCAGCCCTTGTAGCTAAACTTGCTGTTTTGACAACATTTGTGTGGGTACAGCCTTTAACATCTTTCGTGGTGCACTGAATCTCTCTCCGAATGTATTCCATCACTCAGCATAGTCTTTTTATCCCTCAAGAATTTACATTGTTTTTTTCTGTTTGTTCTCTTCCTCATATTTCTCCAGTTTATTTTCCAAAGTTATTTAAAAAATCCTTAACCAGAGTTTCATCCTTCTGTTTGACAATTTCCTCCCGTAATTTGGGAAGTTCTTCTCTCATATATTACAACACCGTTTTTGGCAAATTTGGCTAGGATTTCAAATTTTCATTTTGCTGTTATTGCCATGTATTCCGATCATTCTTGTAAAAGTTCAAGGTGAAGGTTTTCATACTTGGGAATTATATATATCTGCAGGCCATGCGAGTCTCATCCCACCTGTGCATAGTTTGTTAGCGAGGTTAATTCCCACCACCTATTGATTTAACATTTGCATAGTTTCTCAAGTTGTCCTAATTTCTGCATTAGTGATATATTTGTTGGTGTGTCTTTAATTTCATCATCATTTATATTGTCTGTGTCATTTATTTTATCAAAGAGTAAAAATGCTTCTTGTCATTTTTTATCAAGTTCATTAACCCTCCCTGTTTCAGTAAGCCGACCCTTAAAAATACTAAGCACATGTAACATGCAGATATCAGAGGATCACTCAGTAATTACATCACTGCTTTGGCTTTTGATTTGATTAGCACACGTTATTTTAACAGCATTACCACAATCATTAATGACAAGGAACTGATTCTCCTGCAAACATTGTGATACATTCAAGTACAGATTTTATTTAATTTCCCTACCACCATTATTTTCTAATGGAGGGTGTTGCAGTATCTGTGAGTGTGCATGGTGAGCTAGAGTTGTTCTAGCTCTGAGCTAGAGTATGTTTACTCTTTGGCTGAAGTAACCATAGAATTGCAAGCTGTGAATAGCAATGGACTTACTCTTTTTTTGGGTGGGTGCATGTCCCTTCCTCAAATGTTTCCCAAGCATCCCATAGCCCCTCCATAGCCCTCCCTAAACCCCTCCCCTGTAGTAGGAAGTATTCCCATTTTCCATCCAGTATCCCTGTTCCTCACATGCTATTAAAATGTAGGTGTATGTATGTGGAGATCTCTGCAGTCAATGCATAAATCCCTACACATCAAAGATATGAGGCAGAGACCTCTGCATGTAGGTTTGTGAATTGCATTTTGTAATACATGTGTAGTGCTATTGTGGTTATATTAAATGTACTACAAAATACAGCTTTTGAATAGCCCCTTTAGAAATAAGTCTAAAGAAGCAAATTTCAATCTCTGCATAAAGCTACTTTCTTTCTTAATGATAAACTAGTGTTCTTTGGTAGCCATCATCAGGCGCACTGCAATGAAGTCCTGCATTTATAACCTTCTCTTTTAAGAAAAAGAAAAGGATTGAATTAGCACTTTCTGTCTCTGATTTAAAGTACTTCACATTTTCTCCAGCAGACGTAAGTACTGATGAAACATCATATCTCACACATGAATTCGTAAAACTACCTCTGTTTTGATCTATGTGCGTCTGTAATGATGTTTTTGTGTGGGTTGTGCCGTACAATGTATTTAATATTGCCTAAATTCTAAAGACTGCAGTTATACTGCGCTACGCTATTAGTGAGAATAGCAACTGATTGCTTGGGTTGCAAACAGAGTGGTGTTGAGGACTCATGAGCAAGGCTACTGAGTTTTCTTTTTTACTTTTTTCTGTGATTTAATTTGTATTTAACATGACTCATTCTGCAGTTTTTTTTTCATTTTGCATTTACACATAAAAGCTGTGGAAATTTTAAAATTAATACTTTGATTTTCCAAAAGTGTGTTCTCAAACATCTCTTGATATTATTCATTTGTTCCTCTTCATTTTTAGGATATTATCTGAGTTCACTATTGATAGAAATGACCATCTTTTTGCGTGTTATTTCCTAAGATTTTTGCCTCATTATGCTGAATTTGTTTTGTTGGCCTTAGTACTCTCTACAGGGTAACCTATTAACCAGTGGTAAAGTATTTGCACTCTTCCTTTCAAATGTGTTAAACTTGGTATACACCTGATAAACACATTTAAGTTAATTTTAAGTCCCTATTATATGGTACTACTTACAATAAATACTACAAGTTGGCAACATTACTCATTGTGCCACCCCCTAAATTAGCACTGTTAAAACCTGTCTCCAGGCCTGCCACTGCAGCCTGTGTGTGCAAGTTTAAAATGTTATTTCATCTTGTCAGAGAAATCCTTTTGACAAGCCTAAACCCACCTTTGAAATATTTTGAAAGTCACCCGTAAGATAGGTCTAAAATGCCCGTAGGACAAGGTCCATGGTATTTAAAAGTAGGACATGTATATTTGATATTTTACACTTCCTGTCACTAAAAAACCTCCAAATTCGTTTTTGACTTTGGCAAGGCAGCCTCTCCCTTAGGAAAACTCTGTATTGTATTATAACAACGTATAATGCTTAAATTCAGTTTTGGTGCAGCAGAAAAGTTATTCAGGACTCATTTTATTCGCAATTTAAAATGCAACTTAACAGTAAAGACAGATTTTGAATTTCTATTAAGGAAAAAACACTTAAAAAGTTGTCCCTTTCCTGCGTAAAACCAAAAAGCCTTTCTGCCAGTGCTCAACTGCCACCTGACTCCTGATGGCTTCCTTCTGGTGAGATGTGTATAGCTATGAGACACTGGACAATGGACCCTGGTGAGAGGAGGGAGTTTCCTTCGTTAACAGTATGGCCTGAGGTTCTGTGCCCAGCTCCTCCCTGAGCTTGAAAAGATGCCACCCTGTCACTAGCAGATAAAAATCACACCTATGCCTGCCTCCCTTTTATCATTCTAGTCAGGCTTTAGCCATACTGAGTGGGAGTGGGGAGCTGCCCAGAACTGCATTAGAGAGTGGAGAAAGAATTGCCCACAACCCACAGGCTGGCACATGGCATAGGGGTGAGATCCCCAGAACTCTTCTCAGAACACTCCTGGTCCTGAGAAAAATCAGAAGAAGGACTGCCCTACTGTCTGAAGAACATGAAGGAAGGTTGGGCCTGCTTGCCTTGAACTCAGGACCCCAGAAGTAACTTTAAGGGTCACCTGGATTACCTCCTGTTTGAACTATAGGTGTACAAGGTTCCAGGGGCCTTTTCCTGCTTTTCAGCTGGGCAGACCCAACTGGACTTGACCTGGTCCCCTCTGCTGCACTCTGTGTGCGTGAGCCATGCTCCCTAAGTACTGTCTCTAAATTCTTGGCCCCCTTCTGTGTTCAGAATGCACTCCTTCCTGCCTAACTGAAAGCTTCACTGGACCAGGAATCCACAACCTGTATTGAATAGTCCCCGAGCTTTTTCTGAGCAGCACCCGTTTGCTGACTTCACTGGACTCGGCAAGGAAAAGCACCCGATCACTAGCTTAATCGGACTAAATGCCTAGCAGCATTCAAGCCTCAAAGGCGACAATCTTCGCTGACTGCTTCAATGGGCCCAATGCCAAGCAGCCTTCTATTAACCCTGAGAACTCATGCAGTAGCTCCCAGTCATCATCAAGCCTTTCCTTGGAGGATTTTCTAGCTCCATAAAATGTTCAAAGTCTGAAGGCAACTTTCTGACAGGAACGAACCTGGTCCCTGTATCCAACCTGTGCTCTATTTCGGTGGGCCTTAACTTTTGACTTTGGCCTGGTGAAGCATGACCAGATATCCACGGCTGGCACTCCGCTTTATGTTTATTTAGCTACTTTTAACTCACAATCTAAAAACTCACATCTCTGGTTCTAATTATTGTATTTTTATCATTTTATTTATTTAAATGTTCCAATTTTTCTAAATTGGTTTGGGATTATTCTTGTGTTGCATTTCACTTTCTTACTATTTGAGAACTTCATACATTCTTTCCACATTGCTTCGTATGTTAAGCCTGACTGCTCTGCACCAAGCTACCAGGGGTTGAACTCAGGTTTCATCAGTGTCTTTAGTTGTGCACCTTGACAAGGATTGTGATTATTATTTGAGTTGGATTCTCATCCCTCTCAACTAATAACCCATTTTCTTACAACTTTTCCATAGACTTTGTTTCCTACATTACTTACATATAGGTACATGTTTTGCACATATGTAAATATCTAAATACGCACATGTATAGACTAGTCATATTTAGCTATTTGGATTTATATTTCCGGCATGATGTGAGCATTGAAAATGTCTGTTTATTTTATAAGAGGAGTGTTCGATAGTGCGGTATTGTATCTGGTCTCGAGGCAAACGTTAATATTTTTAGGCTGGTTTGTCCCACCCAAACAGACTGCGGGCAGTAGACATATAATGTCGCTTCTCCTCCCTCTTTGCTTCTATTTCCGCAATGAAGTTCTCAGACTTCCAAGGAGAATTCAACAGATCGGGCGCCTCTGATATGTATATTTTTATTTTACAAAGATTATGCTAACCTTGGTTGCACAGAAGGTGTTCCCTGGGCACGTCTGTTTCAGTTTCCGGCCTAGTTTCCTATGGTTTGCTGTTACACTGTGAGGCCAACTCTTTTTCCTCTCCCTCTGGGAATCTTCCTCATGCCTCGAAGAAGAACTCAGCAGATATTACAAGCAGTGTCCACACGCCTGAGCAGACATTATGCACCGAGGCATCGTATTTGAAGCTCACCTTTCAGTATGAATACATTAAAAATGTGCACCTATCACTCACCAATGCGCGCAGCTGGAACCGGTATGCCCAGTCAATGTGATCTCAGCACTGCCGCCGTGAAATGTGTATCTACTTATTACGAGACTTAAATATCATACACAGTAGAACCAACCTTTGGGGAGTGGGCCTCAAATCTCAGTAGTGGGAGACAATGACACAAAATGAGGGAACTTGGAGAAAATCTATTTGAAAGCAGTAAAGGTGAAAATATCTCCATTAAGAACCATAAATGCTGTTAAAATATCAGTTCTGCCACTTGCAGAGCTTGGATGTAAAACTTTAAGAGGACGTTAATGTATAAACGTGCAGTGATAGGCAGCAAAAGGGTCCAGGTGCCATACACAATGACAGTTCTGTACGGTTAAAGCTTTGTTGAATAAATTGTGACCTTTAAAGTAGTTTAAATGCAATTGCAGAAAAATGGGCGTATTTTTCGAAAAGTTCAATGCAAACCCCCTTTTTTTAAAACAAAGCAAAATGCTTATGATATTAACAGTCTTTTAAGTTGTTATTGGGTTTGCGGCATTACACAATTCTAGCTAGTGGTTCAAAATAGTACATTTCCCCATCGATAACTCCGGATACTATCTTTTCTGCATGGATCAGATAGATCAAATAGGTCAGATAATGGGCTATCAGATCTGGCCCGCTATCAATAATGTTTTGAATTTGATACCAGTTATTGTATCTGATACAGCTATCCAATGATATACAATTCTGCATGTCATTCAAATTTCTGTCCTTCTCTTTCCAAGTCCCAGAAGGCGCTTGTCAATTGACAGTTTTTTACTCTGTGTTGAAACCCACCACCCGTCTACCTGATGGATGGGGTCACATTGTGAAATAAAAATGCAGGCAAGCAATTCCACCCTTGTCTCCTTCCCACCACTATTAAATCACCCGAGAGTTAATGGCACTAGGGATAGATGTGCCACATTAAAAATGAAAATAAACTGTGATACATTTCACATAGGAGACTACAGCAAAGGACATTATCTTTGGACAGACCAGTATTACATATGGGTGCCTGCGTTGTCCTCTCAAGTGCTCTGCATAAGTTGTGCTTTAAATCAAGGATGGTGCTGTTGCAATGGGTAAACAGGAGATGGGAGCTCACTGTCTCACCTTGCCAGGGTCAGTTACATGGCCTCTTTGGAGTGACTTGGCCAGCAGCCGGATCATGATGGTTCTGTGCCAAGGCGAATCCGCGGAGGCCTTTTTTGCGCGTGAGATGTCTTTAGTTCAAACGTAGAACTACGACTTTCTCCAAATGAATGTGTAAACTGCAAACAGAGCAAGTCCGAACAGCGAGCAGAGATTTCCTTCCTCTGCTTCTGACTTGTTCTGTCTAAAGTTCATGCATTAACTCAAACAAATTTGAGTTGGTTTAGTTTTGGAAATTGATGCACAAAAAAGAGGCTGACAACATCTCACTGCAGGACTCTCCCTGGTGTAAAACAAACATGAAATTATGGAGATCCCTTGATGCATTTTCCTTCACAGACGACCCACAGTGAAATTACCTCAACCTTCTATAATGCATTACTTTTAGAATGCTATGTCCTCTTGGTACACCTGTATTGTATTGTATTTTTCCTATGACACATGCAAATATTTTGTTCGATAGACCACATGTATCTCTTTCCCGCTTCACTGTGACCTGCACAGTAATGAACTTGAGTAACTTGCTGCTTTCTACTTCTTTTGTATTTCTCATGGCTTATTTTTATTATTTGTCAGTATTCTTGTGTTCATTATCATCATTTTAACTTTGCATCTTTTTTCATTTGTTCTTTTCTTGAAAATTCAATAAAAACGATTTGAAATGAAAAAGAGGCGCTCGGCTCTGTGCAGAACCATCATTGATGTGGCCCCGGGAAAGTAAACTTGTGAGAAGTTCTGTGTCCATTACAGCTACATTATGTACGTAATTTGCCTATAAAGTATAGTGCTGCTACCTTATCACCTTGCAAGTGCAGGAAATAACTATCTGTTACCCATGCGATCCCTAAAGATCACACTTAATTCCATTATGCAAAGGTGAATATGAAGGGATGTATAAACAGTAGCGGTCCGTGGAGAGAGTTCCGTGGGGCGGAGAGGCGGGCGGTGGAGGGGCAGGGTGGGGGAATGTAAACACCGGAATATGGATGGACGGAGTTAAGTACACATTTAAATAAATAAAACGAATTTCGCTGCGCGCGATGCAGCATGCGCAACGAAATTCTTTTTTTTATTTTTATTGAGCAGAGCAGAGCAACGACATAGCATCCATATACAGAATACAATTTATATTGACAAGGCGTTACAATTACAAAAACACAGTTATTGAAACCTCTAAAAAATATTAAATAACCTTCCCATCTATGTTCCTTCCTTCCTTCCTTTATATTACTAAAAGTAATAATCAGAGATCTCAACCATGTTTAAGAAGGGACATGATATACTAAACAACAGCAATAAAGTGCTATAGGGAAAGATATAATATCTGTAATAGTGTGCAGCAATTACATAAAGGAAAGTACAAGTGCTTCTCAAGTATAGTCATTTAGAAAAAAGTGCTAGTGCATCCATTTACAGAGACTACTAAAATTTACAACAAGATATGATTCAATTTCCTATGATTTACCCTAAAATGCCACAGCAATATTTATAAATTCTGTTGATAATGTGCAAAAATCGCAAAAAAAGCACTTAATTGTAAAAGCTACTACAATTTTAACAACATAACCAAGACATTGTTCAATTTCCTTTATCTTTTTCCAGATCTGTAAAATACTTCCAGTTTTTCTCAAATTTCTTAATGGCCCCCACCCGGCTTGCATATGCTTTTTCAAAATTACAGGTTCTTCTCATTTTCATCCACCACTTCAAGTGAGAGGGAGCATCGGTAGACTTCCAATTCTGTAGGATTAAGGAACGGGCAACCGTACAAGAAATAAATACAAAGGTCTCTTCAGCCCTGCTGGATATTGTTCTATTTTTAGAGATGCCAAACAAAGCCAATTCGGCCTCAGGCTGCATATTCTTGCCCATTGCCCTTCCCAAATCCACAAAAATTGTATTCCAGAATAATTCTAGTTTCGGGCAAGAGAAAAAAATATGGTGCCAGCCACCCTGACCAAGACATCTAAAACACCTATTTTCAACTTCCGGGTATCTTTTCCCCAGGGCCTCCGGAGTCAAATAGTCTAACCAACGTGATAAAAAGGCCATCCTTTTAAAGTTAGTCGCTCGCAATGCTTTATTGCCTAGATGACAAATCGTTTCCCAATCCTTACATAGAAGACTGCATTGTGTCACATGGTCTATTTTTCTTAGGTGGCTTTCAACCAATGGCATTTGTTTCTGTCGATGTAGCAGCCTATACCAATTCCCTATGCCCATTGTTTTAACCCCGTATAGGGCTACCGCTAGTTCAGATGGAGAATTAAAAATGCCATGTATTTTCCTTATAAAATATACGATTTGTAAATATTCAAAAAAAGTAGGTCTATTCGGGCTATTTGCTCTAGTCATCACCTCTTGCCACGAAATCATTCTATTCAGAATAAAGAAGTGTCTTAATTCTTTTAGCCCACACTTTTCCCAATTAATTAGATGATTTGTGTTCAATTGGAGCCCGAGATCGAAACATTCCCTCAAACTCAGAAATTGCATGCCGGAAGAGTCTGTTTTAAAAAAAAAAAAAAACTGAAGTCTGAAATAATATTCCCTTAAGGTCTTATATCGGGTTTTTTGGGGATATTTGGAAGTCTTTCGGAACACTTGTAAGTTGGAGCCGTTTTCCTGTAGCATTTTATCCAAAAAGAAGCTATCTCGCTTATATGTCGAACCCATCAGTCCCGCCACTATGTCTAAAAAGTCGGCCTCATAATATATTTTCACATCTTGTAGGGCCAAGCCGCCCTGTGCAGTACATAGTTGTACTATTGGCAATTTAACCCTGGAAAATTTTCTCCCCATACAAAACTTCTGAACATCGTCTCTATTTCTTTAAAAAAGGAGAACTTGATTTTTATAGGGATATTACTAAATAAAAATATGAGCAGCGGAAGTATTGACATTTTGATTAGGGATACCCTGCCCACAATTGAGAGTGGTAATAAAAGCCATTGATCGAAAAGTTTCTTGATTTTATCTTTCATCCTGATGTAATTTAATTCATACAGCTGATGGTATTGAGAGTTGATGTAAATTCCTAGATACCTAATCGGATCTTTATTGGCTGCTTGTGCCCTTAAGCCAGATGGAAGATAATTTAGATCAGTATTTTTAATGCGAGTATATCTGTTTTATTAGAATTTATTTTGTAGCCACCAATTTGCTCAAATTCTCTAAATTCTCTTAGCACACTCTCTATATTTTCTTTATTGGGCATCAAATATAAAATTATGTCATCGGCAAACAATTTTATTTTGGACATTCGGGAAACCGGAGATCGAATAGCAGCATTGTTTCTGATCTTGATTACTAAGGGTTCAATAAAAAAAGTAAAAAGCAACGGTGAAAGAGGACATCCCTGCCTGGTCCCTCTATTAATTTTTATCGATCCAGCTGTTTTCGTATTATTAAAAACCTGGGCCGAGGCACCTTGATAAATGTTACGTAACATATCAACAATCTGGGCAGGGAATCCAAATTGTCCTAGGGTAAAAAACAGGGTACTCCAATTAACTAAGTCGAAAGCTTTTTCGGCATCTACCATAACAATACATGCCGGAGTCGAGTTGGTATTAAAATAATCTAAAGCTTGTATTAGGAACTCGGTGTTTGCTGCCATGGATCTACCGGCTATGAATCCGGTCTGGTCACTATTAATCACCTCTTGAGCCGCGAATGTAAGGTGATTAATAGTGTGCAACGAAATTCGTTTTATTAATTTTTTTTCGTAACTTTCCTGAACTCGCCCGTATGCCGCATTTTGCAACCCCCCACCCTGCCCCTCCTCTGCGCCACGTCACCGCCCCATAAAACATCCTACACGGGCCGTCACTGTGTATAAACAAGGGTCTAACTCATCTGAGATTATTGCATATAGTGACTATCAAATGACACTATTTTTATGGTTTTAGAACGTTAAGAAAAGCAGGAATTTTGCGCTGAGTTTCAGTTCAGCATATAAATAGAATATTGGACATTTTGTCATTATTCAGATATTATCTTTTTAAATGATGATTTGTGTCTTCATGTGAAGTGAAATGCCCTTGTCCATTAACAAAGCCAATAGGTCTGTCTTCAATGGGATAATGCTTTCAAACACAAAGGTGCTCAAAGCTCAGATACTAATATGATGTGTCACTGTGAAGCTTACATATAGCTGTGCCTCCTGCGTCGGTGCCCTGTTTTATATACGCCTCAAGACTGCCCTTGTGCAGGGTACCAGCTCAGAAAACTACGGGATAGAAGAGCAACCCGTCGATTCCTTGAAAACTGCTTCCTTAGCATTGACTCCTGGTCCATGGTATTGCAGCTGCTGGTGCTGCTCCCAGTGCTTGTCTGGCCGGAAAGCTTCACTCAACCCAAATATGCTGTCACTCCTGTCAAGCACCTGGCCGAAAAGTGATTGGTGGTTTCAACTTCGATTGCCACGCCCCTAACTCGAATCAAGAAAGTGGGAAGCAGTCATGATCTAGTGAGCAAAGTCAGTCAGAGCATCGGCTAGCAGCATTGGGAGGTAAACCATGAGTTAGTCTGTGTGAAGGCTTCAATCTCCACCTGAAGACACTTTGAGACGTTTTGCTCCATTGCTGGATAAGGTACTTCGGTATTTTACCATTTGAATGGCTTGATAGAATTTAGTCAGCACCACCTACCATGGTTTACCTCCTATTAAGAGATTTAAGAACATGAAGCATTGTGATGCATGGAGAGGGCAATAATAACTGTTTAAATGACTGGACATTATTGCCTTTCTGGAACAGATAATTGGATATTTTCCCATTTGAACTTTGCTGCAGTATTCAAAGTCAGCACCACTTAACAAGGCTTAACTCCTCTGAAGAGCTTTAATGAAACAAAACATCCTGGCGTCAAGAGATAACCTAAGTGAAAAAATGAACTGTAATATATTTAAATGAAAGGCGATATCTCATTGAACAGTTATCTGTGTTTAACTGTTAAAGTGAAGATTGAAAAAATAAATTAGAAATAAAAACTTCATCCACCACAATGCTATGGGAACTTACTGAAGGCAGCCTCGTTAAAGACACAGGCCTATGCTGCTTTGTTTAATTAATACCGTAATCTATATTGATATTACATCAACGGTGTATATCAACTCAGAAATGCAAATACGATAATTTCCTTTGTGAAGGATGAGTTCGTTCACTCAGACCCAGCAGGTGGTTTAGGGCCTTCTCTGGGACAAATAGATACTATGGGGAAATTGTCGAAGTTAAAATGATTTCAATGGGTATTTATTCATGAATTTTATTTATGAGACAATGGGAATATAATTACGATAGTTGTAGAACTAAATGTATTTACACTTTCTTTTGTTTTTCAAGCACTTGTTGCATTGCATGAGATACTTCAGCGGAGTCATGCGAAATGTCTGTGGGAGAATGAAAAGTGGAAAAAAATTAGTACATTTAGATGAACGGATACATTTGAAATATTTAAGGCTACAGTTGAAAATTGACTACGGAATCTAAAAGCAAAACTAGCAATATAGACTACTTTGAGAAACACTTTTTTGTTATGTTTTAAAAAAAAATAGAAATTTACTAAAAAGAACTGTAACGGCTATAAGAAGGTTATAGTTAGGTATACATAACAAAGTGTAACTTACATTTAAAAAGTTTAGGAATTCATTGTAAAGTCCAAATGGTACAGTGACGATATAATTAGAAATGCAAAAATAGACTGCTGAAAATTGGGTCTCTAGTTGCCAGAGGTATGCACCCTGTCCAAGCAGGGCCCACAATCCTAGTCAAGGTAAGTCAGTCACACACCACAAATGAACCTGTGCCCAGCCTCTGATAGCTTGGCACAGAGCAGGCAGGCTTTACTTAGGAGGCAATGTGTAAAGTATTTGTGCAACACAACACACTGTAACAATGAAAACACCATAAAAAGATTCCAGTCCAGGTTAGAAACACAGATATGATTTTTTAAAAAATAAAACAAGACCAAAGCAACAAAAACCTATGGGCAGAAGCTGAGATATGAGTGAAAGAATACAAACATCTGTAGCACTTGGAAGCAATAAGCGCCAATGAGGGAGTTTTTGGTCGCTCTGAACTGGAGCAAAGTCATGAGTTCAGGCTGACCGTGATGGAGCATGGGCCGGGTACAGGAGCCATGCATGCCCTCTGAACAGAGTACCTTGATACTGGTTGCAACAGCAAGATGCAGGGTGCATCCAAGAGATGCATCAGTGTTGATCCTGCAGTTGAGGTGATGTGTCAATTTCCTTCACAACAGTGGTGGTGATGCAATGGTTCTGAAGACGATGCATGGAGCAGAGAAGCATTGGTTCTGTAAACAATGAGCCAAGTTTCTACACATAATTGCGGGGGATGCATTGATCTTCCCATCCTGCAGCAGCAGCGATGCGTTGGTTATGATTCATCAGTTCTTTAAGGCGATGCACTGGTTCCAACTGCAATGCACTGAGTGAATATGCATCGATTTTACTGGAGCAAGTATATGGCTCCACATTCAATGAACCAGGCACAGGAGCAGGTGGGGAAACCTTGATATCCCTGAGTCACAGGAAACAGGAGGCAAGCCAGCAAGCCCTTGGAAATCACTGTGGGTTCAAGGCAGAGTCCAGCTCTCCCTAAACAGGGTCAGAGAGAAGGAGGGTTCGGGAATACACAGCAGAAATGCAGTTCTTCCAGAGCAGTAGAGTGAGAGTCCTTGCAGCAGCATCGCAGTTCTTCTGACAGAGGCTCTTTACAGGTCCAGAACTGTCTGATTTTATGAGGTCAGAGACTCAGTACTTTTACCTAGTTGTGCCTTTGAAGTGCGGGTGACTTCAAAGAAGGGTCTTTGAAGTGCACAGATGTCCTTTCTTTCCAGTCTTGGCTACAGACTCACAGCAGGATGGGGTAATAAACTCTTTGTGTGGGGACAGGACAGTGCCTAGTCATATTGCCAACTCCTCCCTCCCATCTTGCCCATGAAGAGGCATCAGGATGCAGATGAGCACTCAGACATATCAGACCTTCATTTGTGCGTGGCTGTCTAGAGAGAATGCAGAAAGTCAAGCTGTCGCCAATCCCAGACAGGTATTGGAGACAGGCTACAGGCATCCAGAGCTTTAAAGAGCGGAGGAATTTCCATTTTCTAAAAGTGACATTCCTAAAATAGTAATGTTAGATCCACATTTACCAGTATAGAGGATTTATCATTACTATTCCAAAGTTTTAAAACATTATAGAGCTACTCCTTCTCAGTCAGGAATTAAAACTTAAAAAGTGTAATTAATAATTCCCAATGATAACCTATACGGGGGGTTGACCTCACAGTAGTGGAAAATGAATGTAGGTAATATTCACTACCAGGGCATGTAAAATGTAAAAGTACAATGCCTACCTTTTACTTACACAGTACCCTGCACTATGGGCTACCTAAGGCCTACATTGTGGGTGACGTGTGTGTAATAAAAGGTACATTTAAGGCTTGGCAAAGGGTTTTAAATGCCAGCCGAAATGGCAGTAAAACTCCACACACAGGCTATGGATTGGCAGGCCTGAGATATGTTTAAAGGGCCTCTTTTGTGGGTTGCATAATAAGTGCTGTAGGCACACTAGTAGCTCTTAATTTGCAGGCCACGGGCACAGGTAGATCACTCTACTAGAGACTTACAATTTAAATATCCCTATTGTAGATATACCAAATGTTACCATGTTTACGGGAGAAGTACAGGCACTTTGGCACTGGTCAGCAGTGATAAAGTGCTCATTGTCCTAAGACCAACAAATAGAATCCGTAAAAAAAGGAGGTAAGCAAGCAAAATGTTTGGAAAAAGACCACAGTAAGGATGGCAGGTCTTACAGACTATACCTCTGCCTTACTTAATATGAGACCCTTTACATTGTTACATGACACAGCCATGCACAGCAGTAGTAGTGGGTGCTCAAAGGGGTTTAGCACAGGCGGCCAGGACTTGCATCCAATCCCATGCTGCTCATGGCAATTGACATCTTTACATTAAAAGAAACAAAGAAATTCACTGAAAAAAGAAAAGGTTAAAGTTGGACATGGTAATAACATCTTTTTTCACATTACACTCACAAATTCAATGAAACAACAAGGGTTAAAGAGGCATTTTAGTTAAGTGTACAAAAAAGACTATAACTTACAATAAAAAGACAGAATTTCACTGAAACATTGAAGATAAAAGATTCATTATTGTTAGGTGACAATGTCAGTCTTAACATGATGTTTTAAACTCAAAATCCACTTAAATTCACCAGTTACAGTTCAGTGAGCTAACTACAACGTATGGCCCTACCATGCACTGTTATGACCTCATATAGTACATCACTCATGACATATTCAATCACATCATTGATGGCATCACTGACAACATCTCAAATGACATCATCAATGCCATCACTGATGCCATCACTGATGACATTATCCACGCTACTGCTGTTTAGTTTAACTTTCAAACCAGTACAACCTTTAAAAAATAAAAACAAGTAGTAAATGTTGCATAATAATCTAAAGCATAAATAAAATGAACATATGTGATTGTATAAAATATTTATACTATGGTCCACCCCACCTAAACACAAGCACTGTTAAGTTACCAAACTCCTACAATGCACAGAGTGTATTCTGTGGACAGCTATTCATGGAGGGGCTTTTTCCTCAAGACACTCAACCCGTGGCAAGCCTTGCTGGATAAGGGCTGTTGGCTGAGCGTGCTGTAGGACACTCCCCCCTCCACTTCTGGATGCTGGGTGCGCCGCCATGAATGGCCACGGCTGAGCTTTCAAGCTTTTCGTGAGACTGTGGTGCTCGCTATGTGAGGGGGGGTCTTACCTGGAGCTGCAACACAAGGAAGTCTTCCAATGCCCTCCAGAACGGCAGACCGAAGGAATACGGGTGTGCTGCAAGGAAGCTGCGTGGAAGCCTGCAGGGAGCCTTAAATACTGATCGAGCGCCTGGCTCCTCATTGTCGGCCGGTTGGGCTGTTCCATCTTGTTCTGCGACTGGAGAAACACTTAGAAAATTATGGTTTGGCTGCGCTACTTCGGGCAGGTCAACTGCTTATGGGCGATGTTTCTCTGCGCCATCAGGGACCATCAGGTTTCTCGACAGGGGGTAAGTGCGTGTGCTCTGCTGCCAGCTCGAGCAAAGGGCTTTCGCACTACCTGGTAAAGGGTCGGCGGGGGGGCCCTATGCGCAAAAATAAATCATTTTTTTTGTACTCCTTTTTCCTGAAACTCCTGTAATCCCCTGCAAGGCAGTAATAGAAACCTTTTGGTGCAAAAATGCATTTCTAAAAATACTGCTACAACCCATCTCGATTCTCCAGTCCTGGTCCAGAGGGTCAAAAAAAGTGTAGGGCAAGCAGCAGTTCGGGCAAATTGCACCACATCCTCAAGGAAAGACCTGGTACTGCCCACAGAAAATTTGGAGATGGCCACCACACAGCTCTCTCAGAAAGACTATTGGGGGGCCTCAGCTGATTTGGACACAAGTTGTAGCCCCATCCTCGCAGTCCCTGCTGGGGGGGGGCACTACTTCACAAATATCTGAGGAATCAGAGACGATTACTCCCATGAGTGATGCTGAGGTTGGGAAATCTAAGGAACTTAAAAAATACCCTCTATTCTTCAAGGCCAAATCTGGTTTAACGCCTGGCTCAGAGGTACCGGAGAGTGCCCCACCAGCAGCTGGACAGTCTCCTGGTTCAATTGAGGGTACGTCTCCCAGTGGCGACAGTAATGCCTTATTGCAACTTCCACCACAATACCTGCTGTCTCCCTCACAGAGTCTATCTGGATTACCCGTGCCGGAAAACACAGGACAGGCAGTACCTGATAACACTGTAGCATCTGTAGCATCTGCAGCGCAATCAAAATCTGGGCCTGAATCAATTCAGGAAGGGTCCTTTCAGGACGATAAATCCTTCACACTACCATGGGATGCTAAGAGCCTACTCAAATTAATTTTGGAGGAGATTAGAGAGCTTAAAGCCTCTCAATCTATGGAAATTGCTACTATACATGTCTGGCTTACTAAAATTGAAAATAACATGGCCCGGGTTCTGGCACGGCTTAATGAGGCAGAAACTAGGATATCACGGCTGGAGGATCAAGTTTCAATCATGAATGATAAGGTTGCTGCTTATCAGAGCAAACAATCTGCAATGGAGTATAAATTGGAGGAATTGGAGAATCACTCTAGATGCTCTAATCTCTGTATCCTCTGTATTCCGGAAGGCCTTGAGGCTCAGCAGACAGTACAATGGGTTGACTCTTTTATCTAAAAAAAAGTCATTCCAGAATATACTGGGAATTTGACTATTATGAGGGCCCTTCACGTGCCTGCGTATCTTCCTCCCAATGCTACATTCCCACAGACAATCCTTGTTAATTTTGGTGATTATAGGGTGAAGGAACAAATCTTATCCAAGGCAGTGAAGCAGCGACAGTTCACCTCTTCGGATGTACCCATATGTCGTATTTTCCCTGATACGTCTGCCTCTGCAGCAAAAAAGTGGAAGTGGAAAGAATTTGTTAAAATGTTACATTTATTTAAAGAACAAGGGGCAGAGGGAATGATCGCACAACAAAGTGAATTAAAAGTTTTTGTAAAAGGGAGATTTCATGGCGGACGAATGTCTAATTAAATTGGGTTCTAACCAGTGGCTGAAAATCCTGGGCTACGATCCCTCTCCATGCATATCTGATAAACTGTATAAACTCTTATATATTGAAATGACGGTTGCCAGGTCGCTCCAGCTTCAAAGATGGCGATCAGGCCGGGTACCAACCAAATATGAGTGGGTTCGGAAAATGAAGCAGGTTAGAAATAGTGAGCGCTTGTTTGCACTGCAAAGTGGGGGGATTAGGACGTTTGAAAAAGTTTGGGTGGCATATTTTGACTAAATTCCAAATAGAGTTTATATCTTAAGGGTACTGGAATTAAGCTGAAATTGTATCTGATGTCTCATATGCTGACATAGTTGTATATTTTATTGCACTTTATTGCACTATATACATTTTAGCTCCTTTTTAACAGGCAGTTGATGTTGTGTTAAGATGATGAAACACTATCCAATGTCACATATGTCGATATTTTGTGCACTCTAATGTTTTTTTTTTATACGAAAATACTATCAGTAGCCTTATCTCCGGCTATACCTTGAAGTTCTACTTGGATTCACATTTTAATGCACTATGGGCACTTTAGTCATTGTCTTTTCAATGATGCAATGATACTGTATCTGGTCTCTAACGTTTTTCTTAGTCCAATGTCATTCTGCATTGTATTCTGATTATGTACTCTTCTTTTTGACCTTTTATATATGTATGCCATATTTGTCATTAGGAAGTGCATTATTATCGGACATTTAAATTGTGTTATATGGATGAATTTGTAAATTTTATGGATCTCAATAAAAATATATTTAAAAAAAGAAAGAAACTCAAGCCGTGTTATGTGCCTAAGCCACAACTACATACAGTCTTCTTCCTTTGCACTACTCTTTTCATCGAGGCCAGTCAATGTGCACACTCAGACACATTTTGGTGCCAAAGCCCCTGCTGCACATAGCCTTTGCCGTGTAAACATCCCTTCACGAAGAGCCCCAGCTCTGCAGACACTTTAGCCCGATTAAGTGGCTAAACTCTTACTACCCACTCACTTCGTCAAATGCAGAACTTTTCACATAAAGGCCAGTCCCTCCAGACACCCAAACCCCATAATGTGACTAAGCCTCTACTACATGCAGACTTCACCCTGTGCACAGCTTTTGACAGAGAAGCCTCTCATTCCAGTCATCTAATAGTCACTGGGTGGCCAAAACCCTATTACGCATAACCTTCACTCTGTGCACCAATACATCAAAAGTCCATTAGGTGTTCAAACTCCTGCCACGCACAACGTTCGCTCTGTGCACAGCTCTTCACAGAGAATCCTCTCTCTTTAGACACTCAAGGCTCTTTATGAGGCTGTGTTTTTGGCAAAAACTTACACTTATTATCAGTATATTGGTATAGAAAATTTGCTGAAGATGTACCTTCATAAATGCCTTACAGTGTGATAAGTATATAGGAAACACACCCACTCATTGGATGATGGCATCAGTGATGTCTTCAACTATGTAATTTGAGATGTTATCAGTGATGTCATCAATGATCTCATTCAACATGTCAAGAATTATGTAATATGTGAGATCATGAACATTGCAAGGCGGTGGTACAAGTTATAGTTAGTTCAGTGACTCATATCCAGCGAATGCTTTTTTATTGGTTTTACATGTCACATTATGACTGTCATCTAACTATAAAGGCCCCATAACCTTTGTTTTTTCAGTGGATTTTATAAGGGTTTTTCTCAACGTCTATTTTGATGACTGATTTCGGCTTGGTGACCCCAACTCCTGGGGCCCGCCCTTATTATTTAAAAAAAATAATAATTGGAAGATATGACCCTGCAATATCTGAGCCATTCTTGGATATTGTAAGTGCACAGGGAAGCCATAAAGTGTACATGGGCTGGATAGTTGTCAATACGAGTTTCCTAGCTCTATGATGGCTTCACTGTACCCTAAGATGTTTAGTACCAAATATCTTGTCTTAGGAAACCCTCACTGATGCCAGGTCCCCTGAAAACCTATCAAGCACTGGTGTGTTCTCTCACTAATCATAACCAGTCTGCCACCACCAGACATGTTTCTGATCTCATGAGGTGAGAGCCTGCACTCCAAGAGACCGGAAACAAAGCCTGCTCTGGGCAGAGGTGCTTCACACCTTTTCCAGGCTGGAATGGCCTTCCAGAGTGGGAAGCTTCAAAGTCGTTGTCAGCTTTGAAGTTCAGCTCAGACAGCTCCATATAGTGGAGGATGCCAACCCATCTATCCTGCCTCAAATTTGGCAGAAGGACAGGAGGGACAATTAGTTAGATGAGGAGGAGTGTCCACTTCCAGCCAGCACCACCTCTAAGGTGTGGCAGGCAATGTTAACCCCTCTCCTGACAAACTGCTATCTTGAGATGGTGGAGAAACAACATATTAGGGCTAGGGTAGTGCCTCTTCCCACAGGAAGTGGTCACTCTGAGGGTGTAGGCACCCTAAAGGTACACATCTCATTGGCTACTAACTGTCTCCTCCTTTAACGTCCCTAAATTTGGTATTTAGGTGGCATCCCTAGACCTTGAATCTAGATTCGACTGACAAGAAGAAGAAAAGGACAAAGAAGACTCACTGCCCAAAAACTGAAGCCCTGCTGCAGGAGAAATTGGCACTAAACTGCCTGTTGCCTCTAGGACTTAAAACTCAGAGTGTGCTGGGTTTTTCTAAACCTGTTAAGACACCAAGAACCCCAGAGCTACTCCAGACTTTGAGAAATTGCCAAGATCCTCCCTTGGAGTAAAGGTATCACTCCCCTGTACACTGCAGACACAGATCCGGCTGAGTCCGGTATGCCCAAGTGCTGCTCCTCAATAACTTCAACTCAGCACCACACCAAAATAGTAAAATCCACTCTGGAGCATCAGATCGGCCTCACTACCATGTTTGGAGACACCAGGACCTACTGGATCCACACCGTACCCATATCCGTGGTACAGGACCACCTATAGCAAACAGTGAGACGAAGAGTCTGTGCCAGACACCAACTACCCCAGATGCAAGCTCCTGTAGGGAGACCTTGAGACCTCTGAGACCAACATCCTGAGTGACCCAGCTGTCCCAAAATCACCACTCCAAGTTGCCTGATCCTGACCGTGATGACTTCTAGACACCCAAAGCCTGGCTCACTTATGTGCTCTGCACTCCACCAAGGTATTGACGAAATGGCCATGCTCCTGTCTCGCTACCCGTGCAAGCTCCTCCCTCCAGTGGGACCCACCGGACTTATTTCTAAGTCCTCCTGTGCAGTATCTTTCTGGGTAGCCCCCTTCATTGTAGAGCACCAGATTCCATCACCTCTAACCCAGCACCCTGCTTGAGTCTAAATCCGGTATGCTCCCGATCTTCTGCCGCTTGTTCTTTGGACCTGGTCCTACTATTGACCTGACACGATAAGGTGAACTTCATGAAAGCATTGCCTCATTTCATATGCATTTTCCTGTTTTCTCCATTGACTTCAATGGAATGTAATTGTGCACAAAAGGGATATATTATCCGGACTGCTAAAAATCGTAACTCCTAAAGTACTTACTGTAGATTAAAGTTCTTGGTCTTAAAAAATGACATAAAAATCAATATTAGTTTTAGAAATTGGTCTTGGATTTATTCTTGCCTCTGTGAGTACAACAAATGCTTAGCACTACCCTCATATAAACATTGCCACAGCATTGCCACATTACCACAAAAAGAGCACTGATTATCTACTATAACCTCTGTTTACCATTAAGGGATCCACTGGGATATGTGCACAGTGTACTTCATGTTAGTACACTATATAGAGAGCCAGCTTCCTACAGTGAGTATTTGAGTGGGTCAGGGAGTGGCTGCATAAGTGTCTCACTGGGTGTGTGAGTTGGTGCATGAGTGTCTAAGTGGCTCTCTGATTGGGTTAGTGAGTCTCTGATTAGGTTAGTGATTCCCTGAGTGGATTTCTGAGTTGGTGCGTGAGTGTCTGAGTGGGTCTGTGAGTGGGTGTCAGAGTGGGTTTGTGAGTGTCTCCATAAATGTGTGTGTCAGTCTGGGAGTGAGTATGTGAGTGTCTGAGTGGGTCTGTGAATGGGTGCATGAGTCTCTGAGTGGGGCTGTGAGTGGGTGCATGTGTATCTGAGTGGGTCTGTGAGTAGGTCTGTGAGTATCTCAATGGGTCTGTGAGTGGGTACGTGAGTAGCTGTGTGGGTGTGTGAGTGGGTTTGTGAATGGCTGTATGGGTCAGTGAGTAGATGTATGAGTGACTGTATGGATCTGTAAGTGAGTGTGTGAGAGGCAGTCAATGAAATGGGAGCATGGAGAGTAGGCCACAAATACAGCCTGTTTACCATTTTTCTGATTGCTCCTTCTAAGCTTCCACCATTGCCCACATTTCAGGAACAGTTTTTCTTTTTTATGTAGCACTCCATGAGAGTGCAAGTGTTTTCCAGCTGTCAACTTTGTGTGCATCTCTTCCCACCCTTAGCACTACAAGTTTTCTCTCCCATATTTTGCTGTCCTCTCACACGCCACATTGTTGTCTCTCACCTGAGTGCTTCTGCCCCACCCTCCCTCTGTCCTGCTTCATCCTACACCCACTTCCTAACCATGCATTTACATCCTACACTCCATTTTCATCTCCCTTTCCAGTGTGCTAGTTTATCCTCTCCCTAAAGCTTCCATCCACCTGCCCCACTGTCTGGTGTTGCTTTTTTCCCACTAAGCACCTCCTTCCTCCCATTCCCTCCATTGCCACTACTGCTTCTTCTCTGCCCACAACCGCCATCTCCATTGCAGCTTTTACTTTTATCTCTCCTTTTCTGCTGTTGCTTTTCCCCATCTCCCTCCATTGCCACTGTTGCTTTTTCCCTTCCCACCCTCCCTCCTTCCAATGCTGCTGTTATTTTTTCCCACCCACCCTTTCTCCATTGCTACTGTTGCTTAGTGTACCCCACCCCCTTCCAATGCCATTGTTGATTTTCCCCAAACTTCTTCCCTCCGTTGTTGCAGTTTCTTTTTACCCACCCACACTCTATCCATTGCCTCATTTGCTCTTCCCCCACCAAACCTCCCTCCATTGTCGACCTTGCTTTCCCCCCCCCCACCCTCCCGCAATTGCAGCAGTTGGACTTAGTGTCTGCCCACATTTCTTCCATTGCATGTGTTGCTTAGTGTATGCCTATCCTGCCAACATTGCTGTTGCTTTTTTACCTCCTTCCCACCCTCCATTGTGGTTATTGCTTTCACACCTCTCCATTGCAGCATAGTACTCACCTGAACTTTGACCATAATTCAATAGGGGAGGGGGGCCACCTCACCAGGCCAATTTGGGCCTCAGGAATCCCATTACCAGGGCCCACAAGAGTTTAATGGGGATTCGGGACGTGCAACCCCATCCATGGGCAATTTTCAGCCCCAGAGACCCCTCCCCAGAGCCCAGCATCTAACAAATGGGGGAGGGGGTGCATGGCCCCCCACCTCGGGCGATTCTTTTTTTTTCTTTTTTTTTTTTTTTTTGTCCTCATACATACGCCAGATACAGATTGCTCTAGATGGGTACTATCCGGGCCCTCCACACTGACCATTTCGATTCCTGCCCTCGGGGCCTATGTGCAGCCGCCGGATTCCCCCAGAAAAGGGCTGTCTCCTTATCCATTTCCGTTTACCACTGGGATTCACGTTGGTGCTAGGAAAGGATTGACCACAGACCCCTGGCTTAATCATTGGACTCATCAGACTTTCTTTAACCAGGCCAGTAGAGGAGACCAAAGTGTCTCCGAATTTCTTTGATCACATGCAATATCTGACTGGCTAATCCATATAATATTCCTCAAACAATCAGCAAATTTAGGAGGAATCTCAGACTTCCAATGTCTACAAATTTCTCTCCTGGCAATGACGATCACATAAAACACAAGTTGTGCCGCAATATTTGTATTATATCCTTGTATACTACCAAAAAATATCAATCTGGGACAACTAATGATTGGTACACCTAAAAGCTCTTCTAAAAAACGGCATACAGACCCCCAGTAACCGGAAATCCTGGGACAATTCAAAAACATATAGGTGTCATCTGCTGCCGAAAATTTGCATCTTGGACAAAAGTAATTATTAGATGAAACCCGGGACAGTTTTGCCGGAGTCCAATAGACCCTATAAGCTGTAAACAAATGGTTTCTCCTCAAATTAGCGGGTTTAATGATTCTCTGAGACATGCGGAACGAGTCTCTCCAAATTTCTTGTATCTCCTCCGTATTCCCTATTAGGCCATTGCCCCAAAGTTTCTCTATCTCAAATATTAAACTATCCCCATAACCGACCAGTGTTTGATACCAAAACGAGACTTCCCGTTTCCAACCTCCCACCCTACAAATAGAATCAAAGATTGGGAAATCCACTGTCAGTCCCCGAGATTGTCTAACCCACCACGCAGACAGTTGATAAAACTTAAACCTGGTTAGGGATCCCTTCGTTAGGTTTGCTAGAGACTCCCAATCCATAAGCCTAAACTCACAAGACAGGTCTCCCCATACTTTGATCCCTGCTACTTTAAGAGGCTGAGATAGTTGATCTAAAAGGCATTCAGGAGTGCCTGGGGAATCCCAAATTGGGGCATATTGATTGAAATAGGGGATCCCGAAAGTTTTCCGAATAAATCCCCAATTTTTAAGTGCTGTTAATAGAATCTTGAGGCGGACCTTTTTAAAAAATTTTTGGTCTCCAAATTTAAGAAGAAAACTCTCAAGACCTTGTGGTTGGTCATATAGTAGAGCCTGAAAAAGACGCCCTTGTGAAGAAGAGTCCAATTTATTAACCAGTATTCTAAAATTCTTAAAATGAAAGGCATGGCAGTATATTAACAAGTCAGGTAGAGCCAATCCCCCTATATTCAAACCCCTCCTCAATTTCTTCCACGCTATCCTAGGCGTTTTGGTGGCCCAAATAAATGAACTAATCTTTCCCTGCAGAGAGGCAATGTCCTTATAATTAAATAATAAAGGGATAGTATTAAAAAGAAACGTTATTTTGGGGAGGATGATCATTTTAACGAGATTTACTCTCCCGTAAATATTAAGCGGAATACTTCCCCATCTCACCATTAGCTTACTTACTTCCTTAACAACTTGCAACCAACTAGTTTTAGAAATATCAGCTAATTTCTGAGTCAAAAAAATTCCTAAGTATCTGATTTTTTGTTTAGCCCCTTCTATCGGGATTAAATTATTCCAACCCATTATATCCGTTTTTTCCTTGTTAATTTTATACCCCGAGACTCTTCCAAATTCCTCTGCTAGTTCAAAAAGCCGTGGAATTGCCTCAACATGATTAGACGTATACAATAAGAGATCATCCGCGTACAGTGCGGTTTTCAACTCCAGTTCGCCGATTTTAAAAGGAATAATTGTGTTATCACTTCTAAGTGTACAAACAAAAGGCTCTATATAAAGATCAAACAATAATGGGGACAAGGGGCAACCCTGCCTTGTACCCCTAGTAATTTTAAACCAATCCGATAGCCCCCCATTCACTAGGACTTTTGCACGAGGTCCAGAGTATAAGGATTTAACTGCCTCAATGAACAATAAAGGGAAACCGAACTTCCTCAAAGAGGCCCAAAGGTACCCCCAGTTCACCCGATCGAAGGCCTTGGCTGCGTCTATTGCTACAATGGCCAGCGGGAGCCCTTTTACTTCAGCATAATCAATTGCTCCTAAAACTTGAAACGTGAGTTCGTTGAGCTGCCTCCCTGGTATAAACCCTCTTTGGTCGGGGTGTACAATTGTTTTAATGGATCTCGCCAATCTAGTGGCCAATATCCCTGAAAAGATTTTTAGATCCGAATTTAACAATGAAATTGGTCTATACGACTCCATTTTTTGTGGATCTTTGTTTGGTTTAACTAACAAAGTTATAGTAGCCTCCGACCAAGATGGGGGGATAGGCTCTCCATTTAAAAGAATACTATTAAAAAGTGTCTTCAGAACGGGAACAACTATTTCAGAGTTATCAGAATAAATTTCTATCGGGAGCCCATCCGGGCCAGCAGCTTTCCCTCTACTCATTTTTTTTAATTGTTCTAGAATTTCACCCTCTCTGATTTTGCTAACTAAGTGTATTTTCTCTATCTCTGTCAGTTGAGGCAGATTAACCAAATTAAGCCATTCATCTACCTCGCCCAATCCAACTCTAATATCCTCTTGATATAGAGTAGACATGAACCCCATCGCCTCATCTCTAATCAAATCATCCTCTGAAGTTAATAGGCCAGAATCCCTTTGCACTACAGCCTTTATATTATTCCTAACCCTATCTGCCCTTGATTTCCAGGCAAGAAGGGCTCCACACTTTTCACCATACTCAAAATTTTTCAGCCTACTCGCTTCCCATTTTTCTTTATTGATCTTATCGCACCTTGCGCTGAACGCTGCTTGTAGTTCCAACAGTTCTCTCTCAAATTTGGGGATCCTCTCCCTGTCCATCAAAGCAGCCCTTTGTAAATCCAAATCTTTGTCTTTTATGGCTTTAATGTCATCTATTTCTTCTCTCTTACGCATTTTTCTCCTGTATGACATTTGCGAGCTCAACAAGCCTCTTAAGTTAGCTTTAAAGGATTCCCAAACCATTTGTATGGTGGTAGAACCAAGATTAAAATAAAAAAACTCGGTTATTCCCGTACTTACTAGAACCATCACTTTGTCATCCGCGAGAAGTGATCTATCAAGTGTCCATCTAGTCACTGTTTTTATAAGATTTAAGCTAAGAACAAGTTCTACCAGAGAGTGGTCTGAAAGGCCTACTGGAATATAAGCAGTCGAGACAGTATTAGAAAGCAAAGATTGATCCACCAAAAAAAAATCAATTCTTGAAAATTGCTTATATTTCTTACTGTAAAAGGAATACTCTCTTTGAACTGGATTTTTCACTCTCCAAATGTCTAGAAGCGTATAATCCTTCATCATATACTTCAATGATGACAAAGTTTTGGTTGGAACACAATATGCATGGCCCCCCACCTCGGGCGATTCTTGTCCCAAGGACCCCATCCCTCCGGGCCTGGCCAATACTCTCTGGGTGCCGTGGAGCTCACTCAAGGCGCCTAGTAAACATTGTTTGGGACCACGGGGGAGACTCAAGGCCTTGCAGTCTCAACTGGATGAAAATGCAGCTCTGTGCATTCAGGAGCAATGGTTTCACCTCTTTCCCTGCCCGCATCTCTGTGGGAAGGGGAAGAGATGAAGTAACAACAAAACTGTAATCCTACCAAATATATTTACAGGGCAGAATATCTCACCATACCTGAAGATTACTACAAAGTCATCATAGAGCCCAAATATATATATTAATAAATAAAGCTAGTAGAGAGAAAGGACACATCGAATCAACCTGTACAAACTTGTACATATTAAATAACAAATATATTTTTTATTCATTTTTTATTATATTAATATTTCTTTTGAAGCATTGAATTCATGTAGTTTGAAGTCAAAACAGGTGTATCAAATATAGCTTTACAGGATATATAAAAAAAATACACACTCTTTTGTTAATACAATATTTCTCTCTGGTCTAAAAAACATGTCTTGACCCCGACCACTCCATCCTTACTCACCACCTTTCATACCTCATTCATTCCTCAACTAAAAAAACCCACTCAAAATAACCTAATCAAAACAACAAGAAGCACCTAATAATACAAGACAGTGAGACCTTGCTCTTTTGTTGGAGGAACATTGATAGCCTTTCTTCTTTAAACAACCTAGTGTTAGCATTCAATAGTCTTAATATATTTTAATTGTAAGAACACAGTCTTAATAGATTGGTCTTAGTGTCTTGTTTTCTGATTCAGTGCCGATACTCGTTTCGGTGACGACCCACAGTCCTGGTCACACCTTCCTCAGGGCACTTAAAACATATAAGTGCCAGAGGGCCAGAGTGCCAGAGGTACAGCCAAAGTCTTGTTAGCTGTTTTGGTAGGGATTGGGTGAGGAAACGTTTATGATATCTCACTAGTAGAAATAAAGATAAGACAATTTGTTTTCCGCTACTCAATGAGCATTCCTCTCAGATGTGGTGAAACAAATCTTTAGAGATAGGTAGATATATAGTAGGAAATGGATCCTAGACATCCAATGAATTTAAGAATCATAGAGTTCGCATTACAAATAATCTGCCCATGTCGGGGACCTCCTAGTATAACTACCATGTAGTCCGTAAAATATTTAAACTGATTCAATGCTAGTGGACAGACGTATGTGCATCCGCATTCCCTCTGCATGTGTTTAACCTTCTCTGAATGGCAAGAAAGAGAAAGAGATATAACCTTCACCTGCAGCCTGCTGGAACCAGTGCAGTGTGTTTACGTTTATTTGGCGGGTGATGACAGCTATGTTCCGTGGGATATATATATATTTATATATATATATATATATATATATATATATATATATATATATATATATATATATAAATATATATATATATATATTCACTGAAAAAACCATAGGTTTCAGGGGTGTTATAGTTAGCTGGACATTTCCCTCATACAAAACCCTAGAAATTCCCCTGTTATAGTTAGTTCAGCTAACTATAACTCGCGCCCCCGCAATGCACTGCTGATGACATCACATATTACATCACTCATGACATGGTCAGTGACATCACTGATGACATCACTGATGACATCACTGATGACGTCATCCAGTGAGTCTTTGTTTCTGTAAAGTTTTAATATGTTTAATATATATATTGAAAGGCCTGTTGAAGAATGAGTGGGTGTACAAGTGTGTGAATGGATGATTTTCTAGGTGCGTAACTGACTCTATAAAGGAGTCATTAAATGTATCTTACTGCAGACTAGTGACTAAACTGTGTGAATGTCTGTATGTGTCTGTGTGTTGGTGTATAAGTGGCTGCATGGTTTTGTGAATAGCTATATGAGTGTCTATATGGGTTATTGATTGGTTGTCTGAATATCTGTATGGGTGCCTGAGTGTTTGTGTGCGTAGGCTGTGTGTGACTCTGTGCATAGATGTGTGAGTGGGTGATTCTATGGGTGCATGGTTTTAAGAGTGCATCTGTGATGAACTGTATAGTTGAGTGAGTGTATGTATGGGTGTGTTAGGGATTGTATGTATATCTCAGTGGTACATTTGTGACTAACTACATATGTTAAAGGCAGTATATATGTGTGTAAGAGTATATAAGTGGGTATATGTAAGAGTGTGTGATTGTGAGAGTGGCTGTATGGCTAAGTGTGTGCTTGTATCAATGATTGTATAAGAGCGTAAGAATGTGGTACTATTTTTATGAGTAAGTGAACTTGAGTGTGTATAACTGCATAGGTGAGTAAATGGGAGTGTAATTAATTATTTGCATGACTGACTAGGTGTGAGAGTACCTCTATGGATGATTGGTGGTGTGTGAGTGTCTATGTAGGTGTATAAATGCATATGAGTGACTGTACAGGTGAATGAGTGGGGGTGTATGTAGACCTAAGAGTTAATGAGTGGGTATGTAGATATTGGTTTTTGAGTATCTATGGTTTTGAGAATGGAAGTCTGAAATTTTGAGTCGGTGTATCAAAGGTTATATTAGGGTGTGAGAAGATGCGGTAATTTATCACATGGATGACGTCATCAGTGATGTCATCAGTGATGTCATTTGAGATGTCATCAGTGATGTCATCAGTGATGTCACTGACCATGTCATGAGTGATGTAATATGTGACGTCATCAGCCGTGCATTGCGGGGGCGCGAGTTATAGTTAGCTGAACTAACTATAACAGGGGAATTACTAGGGTTTTGTACGAGGGAAATGTCCAGCTAATTATAACGCCCCTGAAACCTATGGTTTTTTCAGTGAATTTCAAAGGTTTTTTAAATGCTAATTCCTATCTATAACTTATCTCTAAAGATATCATGAAAAGCATTCTTTTTTAAAAGTAGGGTGCACATTAGTTTTGTGGAAAAGCATCTTTGTGATTGGTTAAGAAAAAGCAGTTTCAACGTGGAGTACATATCATAGGATAAAATTTGCTCAGATCAACCACACCTGCTACTTGCATTTGGAAGGCACTGTTGGAACTTAAAACAATCATCAACTTTTAACCTGCACGTGTCGTTAAATATTCAAGAAAATGTTACAAAAAAATTTCGTTAAGTTTTAAAAATTAATGAACTTTTAACCTGCACATGTTGTAGAATGTACTAGAAAGTGTGTTGATAGAATACGTTGCACTTCTGACTTCTATGCGTTGTTGAATATTAAAAAAACGGTTCATATGGAGAATTAAAAAGAAACCAATAGAGAAGTTTTCAAACCTAAAAGAATCAAGGAACTATTCTAATTTATTGTTTACATGTATTTATGTGTGCAGCAACAAAATTATAGGCACAACAGCACTAGGAAGAGGAAGAAGCAGGGAGTGGGGGGGTGGAGATGGGCAGAATGGCACACATGCACAATTAAGTACAACACACATATAGACTAACAATGTCCAAAATGAAACACACCAACAAGGAGCACAAGTCACACAACCCACCAACATCACACCACTGAACGAGCTTAGAAGTGAAAACCACGCTGCATTCATACAGGATGTGTACAAAGTACAGTCTTTGGTGTTGTGGGATGTCTGTGACCGTGGTCATCATGGATGAGATGCCCAGCATGTGGCACATGGTCGAGTTCACTGTGTGTTATGTTGCCAAATGGCTGCTTCTCCCTCCCACAAGCCCCCACACTTTTGTACGGTGAGCTGTTGTATCTTGTGCACTCATACAGCACGCCATTGTAATACCTATTTGCGCATGTCCTGCTACATTCCAACTACAGCATCACAGTGCCGTTTGGAGGTGGTGCATGCCACTTTACAACATCGACTGCTGCAGTTCTTGCAACAGGCCACACCAGAACACAGAGACACACTTACCGCACTTCCTGTACACGGACATGTCCGAGACACCCCGTTCCCCTTGCCGGATAGGCACACCCCTGCACTGACCTGTGAACCCCAGACCAGCACACGCCTGTTGTGCATGCAGGAGGATGCGTACGTAGCTACACATCCAGGCTCACTGCCAACGCTGAGGTGACAGCACACTGTGATGTTGCAGGGCTCGTGCCTATCATGGTAAGACAATGACCACAGGGACACACTTACTAAGATATGGGTTTGGGTGGCATTGGTGGTCCTGGAGTTGTTGCGATGAGTCTACTGTCCCTCATGGGTATCCCTGTATCATGCTAATTGACTCTATCGTTGAAACAAAGGGTATACCCAAAGATCACTGGGACCTGGGTGTATGGCAGTATATAAAGAAGTGGTCCCAGGGCATATAAGTTTGAAAATCAATATCAAGAACAACATATAGGATGAATAAGCAAATTAAGTACTGCTACAGTGTTATTTAATCAAACAAAGCAAATTATCATTTTTGGAATTAAACCAGCATTAAGCAGACAATATAAGACAAAGAGTCAAATTTAATTGTGATATTGTGAAACATTATATGTCACTTGCCCTATTACCTCACTCTAATTACCTTCCTCCCCTTCCATTCACCCAGTTGGGCACCTTCAACCCTCTGTCTTATATTGTCTCCTTAATGCTGGTTTAATTCCAAAAATGATAATTTGCTTTGTGTGATTAAATAACACTGTAGCAGTACTTAATTTGCTTATTCATGCCTCTATGGCACCTGTGGGTGTTCTGGCGTGGCTCTTGACTGTGTTACCTTTCATGGTGCAGGTAGTTGTCCTGCTTAACACCAGCAGAAAGCAGGTGTAAAATCCTTGGTGCTAACGTGTCTTATTGCCGGAATTTGTTTCGCATTGCAATTGCTGTGAAAGTTGTGATGTGATTTTTTTCGTGTGCAGAACAATATACGAACTGAGCAGTGTATCTCGTCAAGATCCAGCACCTGACGCACTATTCCCAATCATTATAAATACAATGAGATTTCTTAATAGATTTCGTGTGTACACTGTAAGTGCAGCCAATACCTCAGTGCAATACAATACAGGATTTTAGTATTTAGAATAAATCGCAAACGTGCACCTCATGTCTTTTTGCACGGGAACGGCTACTCTCTATTTCATTATCAGCACTTTAACGGAAGTAAAGTTCAGAAAAATCTAACACACTATTCAGAAGTTGGTGCAAACTGCAGATATCACTAGTATTCCAGCGATAAGTGCCCCAAAATTTAACACCATGGTGGACTCCATCAAATCACAGTAATAAGAACAAGAAAGAGTTACACAGCACTTAAGAGAACAACCAAAAACATTATTATTTTTTTTTTCAAACTTTATTTTTTATAATAATAAATATATAAACGTTAAACTATTTTCAAACTTTATATTTTTATTAACATAAATATAAACAATAAACTAATAAACAAAATGTAACAACCATAATACAAAACAACAAAGCGGAACACTCCTGTGGGAATCACGGATGTCGATGACAGACCTGCAAAATCAAAAAGATTGTTAAAAAAAAACATGGTATTCTTAACAAAATACCACAAGAAACAAATCACAGATATATAAAATGTATACAGCTAACAAAATTTTATACGTTTAACTTACAAAAACTGTAATTGATGCCGCTTTAAAATATTTACCGAATCTGAGGATTTGTTTTTGCTGAAGGCACCATGCCCACAACGTTTTCCTTCAGTGGTGTGGAAATGTTTTACTTTTCCCAAGGGGCAAACAAAGATCAATGCCACCTTGGTCACATGCAAGATTTGCAAAAGAGTTCTGTTGCGAGGGGATCCTAACAAGAAATACTCGTACGGCACGGCAAGTATGATGAAACACCGAAGGACCCTTCATCCAAACAATCTTGCACGAGAAGAGTGCAAACGGATGAGAAACACTCCTATTCTGTATCTGTAAAAAAGAATCACAAATAAATGTATATTAATAACTTTCAAATTTATACTATTCCATTACTGTACAAACACATTTGATATAAAAACTGACTAAGAAACTATAGCCCTGAACCACAAGTGTGACGATCGTTAAAACACTACATGCATAGTGCATACTACTTTGAAGCAGTTCATGCCCTAAAGCCTACCTCACTAAAAGACTACATGCTAACTGACTAAATGATTACAGTACTATAAGGAGACACACTGGGTGAGTGACAGTGTTTGCTAGAAGAGTATGAATACTAACTAGGGAATTCAAGGTGTGAAACACAACTGTGTAGGTGATTAGAGGACTGCATCAATACTGCATAGGCATTTAAAGCAGTCCATGTGCTAAGGCCTGGCTCACTGCATGACTACTTGGGTACTGACTGAATGATTAGACTACAACAAAGAGAGTGCCTAGGTAAATTTATTAGTGCTAGGCTTTTCGCACAGGGAGTGGATTAGTACTTGGTACTGAATGACTCACTAGAGGAGTGCAAAGGCAGTCACAAGTGCTGGACTGTATGGATACTGACTAGGAAATTGAAAGTGTGAAAGACAAGTATCTAGGTGGTTAGAAGACTGCATGCATAGTGCATAGGGGTTATAAGCAGTCCATGTGCTAAGGCCTGGCTCAGTGTATGAATACTTAGGCACTGACTGAATGATTAGAGTACTGCAAAGATAGTATTTTGGTGAATTTATAAGTGTTTGGGTTTTAGCACAGTGAATGGATTAGTACATGATGCTGAATGGGTCAGTAGAGGACTGCAAAGGGAGTGACAGGGTATTTCCTGAAAGTGTATGGATACTGACTAGGGAATTGAAGGTGAGAAAAACAATTGTGTAGGTGGTTAGAGGACTGTATGTATAGTGGATAACGGTTTGAAGCAGTTCATATACTAAGGCCTGGGTCACTGAATGAGTACTTGGGTACTGACTGAATGATTAGAGTACTGCAAGGAGAGTGCCTGGGTGAATTTATTAGGGTTTGGCGCAGTGAATGGATTAGTACATTATGCTGAATGGGTCACTAGAGGAGTGCAAATGGAGTGACAGGGTGTTTGCTGGAAGTGAACGGATACTGACTGGGGAATTGAAGGAGTGAAAGACAAGTGTGTAGGTGCTTAGAGGACTGCATGCATAGTGGATAGGGGTTTGAAGAAGTCCATATGCAAAGACCTGGCTCTGTGCATGAATACTTAGGCAGTGACTGAATCATTAGAGTACTGGAAAGAGAGTGTCTGGGTGAATTTATAAGTGTTTGGGTTGTGGCACAGTGAATGGATTAGTACATGCTGTTGAATGGGTCTCTAGAGGACTGCAAAGGAAGTGACAGGATGTTTCCTGGAAGTGTATGGATACTGACTAGGGAATTGAAGGTGTAAAAGACAAGTGTATAGTATGTTAGAACACTACATGCATACGGCATAGACATTTGAAGCAGTCTATTTGGTACTTAGATTCTGATTAAATAATCAGACTACTTCTAGGACAGTGCTTAGGTAAAACTTTTAAATTTTAAGTTCTGCCACAGTGAACAGAATACTACATGGTACTACACCTTAGTGTCAAACCCTGACTCATTTTATCAATGCTACTAAAACTTGACAACATCACAGGTTTTAAATTAGTTATCTGTCAGCAAATACACGATGTTACCAAATGCCTCTCTCACATGCACACAGACTCACAGTGTGATTCTACACAACAACCACTATACCTAGAAGTTTACCAAAAATCATTCACTACTGTGGAAGTGGTAAGCGAACTGCACACAATCTTCATATTTCAGGACTGCACTTTTATGTCAAAGCCTGACTCATATAAACAAAGCATAAGCAAAGACTGGCTTCTAATTCTACTAAAACTTCACAACATGACCGGTTTTAAAACAGGTATATGTCAGCAAATACACGATGTTACCAAATGCTTCTCTCACAATCCTTACCCAAATGCACACAGACTCACAGTGTGATTTTAGACAAGCAACACTATCCTAGGAGTTTACCAAAACGTATTCACTACTCTGGAAGAGTTAATGGTACTGCACACAATCTACATATTTAAGTACACCACATCAGTGTCAAAGCATGACTCATTTAATCAACGCATAAGCACAGACTGGATTCTAATCCTACTAAAACTTCACAACATGACAGGTTTTAAAACAGTTATCTGTCAGCAAATACACGATGTTACCAAATGCTTCTCTCACAGTGATCCCAAATACACACTAACTCACAGTGTGATTCTAGACAAGCACCACTATCCCTATGAGTTTACCAAAACTCATTCACTACAGTGCAAGTGGTAAGGGAACTGTACACAATCTACATATTTCACAATTGCAATTTACTGTCAATGCCTGACTCATATAATGAAAGCATAAGCCATAACTGTCTTCTAATGCTACTAAAACTTGACAACATAACATATTTTACAACACTTATCTGTCAGCAAATACACGATGTTACCAAACACTTCTCTCACAGTGGTTCCCAAATGCACACAGACTCACAGTGTGATTCTAGACAAACAACACTATCCCTAGGAGTTTACCAAAACTCATTCACTACAGTGGAAGTGTTAAAGGAACTGCATACAATCTACATATTTCACGACTACACTTTAATGTCAATGCCTGACTAATTTAATCAATGCATAAGCAAAGACTGGCTTCTAATGCTACTAAAACTTCACAACAATACAGGTTTTAAAACAGTTATCTGTCAGCAAATACACGATGTTACCAAATGATTCTCTCACAATCCTTACCCAAATGCACACCGACTCACAGTGTTATTTTAGACAAGCAACACTATCCTAGCACTTTACCAAAACTCATTCACTACTGTGGAAGGGGTAAGGGGACTGCATACAATCTACATATTTAAGTACAGCACATCAGTGTCAAGGCATGACTCATTTAATCAACATATAAGCAAAGAGTGGATTCTAATGCTATTAAAACTTCACAACATGACAGATTTTAAAACAGTTATCTGTCAACAAATACATGATGTTCCCAAATGATTCTCTCACAGTGGTTCCCAAATGCACACAGACTCACAGTGTGATTCTAGACAAGCACCACTATCCCTATGAGTTTACCAAAACTCATTCACTACTCTGGAAGAGTTAATGGTACTGCACACCATCTACATATTTAAGTACACCACATCAGTGTCAAAGCATGACTCATTTAATCAACGCATAAGCAAAGACGGGATTCTAATCCTACTAAAACTTCACAACATGACAGGTTTTAAAACAGGTATATGTCAGCAAATACACGATGTTACCAAATGCTTCTCTCACAATCCTTACCCAAATGCACACAGACTCACAATGTGATTTTAGACAAGCAACACTATCCTAGGAGTTTACCAAAACTCATTCACTACTCTGGAAGAGTTAATGGTACTGCACACAATCTACATATTTAACCCCTTCTGTGCCACGCCCTTTCCCCCTCCTGTGCGGGGCGTTTAATTAGTGAGTGGGGTTTATGACGAGATAGTCTCGTCATGGGCACAGCGCGACCGTGCTCCATGACGAGACTATCTCGTCATGGGCACAGAAGAGGTTAAGTACACCACATCAGTGTCAAAGCATGACTCATTTAATCAACGCATAAGCAAAGACTGGATTCTAATCCTACTAAAACTTCACAACATGACAGGTTTTAAAACAGTTATCTGTCAGCAAATACATGATGTTACCGAATGCTTCTCTCACAGTGATCCCAAATACACACTAACTCACAGTGTGATTCTAGACAAGCACCACTACCCCTATGAGTTTACCAAAACTCATTCCCTACAATGCAAGTGGTAAGCGAACTGCACACAATCTACATATTTCACAACTGCAATTTAATGTCAATGCCTGACTCATATAATGAAAGCATAAGCCATAACTGTCTTCTAATGCTACTAAAACTTGACAACATGACATGTTTTATAACACTTATCTGTCAGCAAATACACGATCTTACCAAACACTTCTCTCACAGTGGTTCCCAAATGCACACAGACTCACAGTGTGATTCTAGACAAACAACACTATCCCTAGGAGTTTACCAAAACTCATTACTATGTCAGTAAATACACGATGTTACCAAATGCTTCTCTCAAATCCTTACCCAAATGCACACAGACTCACAGTGTGATTTTAGACAATCAACACTACCCTAGGACTTTACCAAAAATCATTCACTACTGTGGAAGGGGTAAGGGGACTGCACACAATCTACATATTTAAGTACAGCACATCAGTGTCAAGGCATGACTCATTTAATCAACATATAAGCAAAGACTGGATTCTAATGCTACTAAAACTTCACAACATGACAGGTTTTAAAACAGTTATCTGTCAGCAAATACACGATGTTACCAAATGCTTCTCTCACAGTGATCCCAAATACACACTAACTCACAGTGTGATTCTAGACAAGCACCACTATCCCTATGAGTTTACCAAAACTCATTCACTACAGTGCAAGTGGTAAGGGAACTGTACACAATCTACATATTTCACAATTGCAATTTACTGTCAATGCCTGACTCATATAATGAAAGCATAAGCCATAACTGTCTTCTAATGCTACTAAAACTTGACAACATAACATATTTTACAACACTTATCTGTCAGCAAATACACGATGTTACCAAACACTTCTCTCACAGTGGTTCCCAAATGCACACAGACTCACAGTGTGATTCTAGACAAACAACACTATCCCTAGGAGTTTACCAAAACTCATTCACTACAGTGGAAGTGTTAAAGGAACTGCATACAATCTACATATTTCACGACTACACTTTAATGTCAATGCCTGACTAATTTAATCAATGCATAAGCAAAGACTGGCTTCTAATGCTACTAAAACTTCACAACAATACAGGTTTTAAAACAGTTATCTGTCAGCAAATACACGATGTTACCAAATGATTCTCTCACAATCCTTACCCAAATGCACACCGACTCACAGTGTTATTTTAGACAAGCAACACTATCCTAGCACTTTACCAAAACTCATTCACTACTGTGGAAGGGGTAAGGGGACTGCATACAATCTACATATTTAAGTACAGCACATCAGTGTCAAGGCATGACTCATTTAATCAACATATAAGCAAAGAGTGGATTCTAATGCTATTAAAACTTCACAACATGACAGATTTTAAAACAGTTATCTGTCAACAAATACATGATGTTCCCAAATGATTCTCTCACAGTGGTTCCCAAATGCACACAGACTCACAGTGTGATTCTAGACAAGCACCACTATCCCTATGAGTTTACCAAAACTCATTCACTACTCTGGAAGAGTTAATGGTACTGCACACCATCTACATATTTAAGTACACCACATCAGTGTCAAAGCATGACTCATTTAATCAACGCATAAGCAAAGACGGGATTCTAATCCTACTAAAACTTCACAACATGACAGGTTTTAAAACAGGTATATGTCAGCAAATACACGATGTTACCAAATGCTTCTCTCACAATCCTTACCCAAATGCACACAGACTCACAATGTGATTTTAGACAAGCAACACTATCCTAGGAGTTTACCAAAACTCATTCACTACTCTGGAAGAGTTAATGGTACTGCACACAATCTACATATTTAACCCCTTCTGTGCCACGCCCTTTCCCCCTCCTGTGCGGGGCGTTTAATTAGTGAGTGGGGTTTATGACGAGATAGTCTCGTCATGGGCACAGCGCGACCGTGCTCCATGACGAGACTATCTCGTCATGGGCACAGAAGAGGTTAAGTACACCACATCAGTGTCAAAGCATGACTCATTTAATCAACGCATAAGCAAAGACTGGATTCTAATCCTACTAAAACTTCACAACATGACAGGTTTTAAAACAGTTATCTGTCAGCAAATACATGATGTTACCGAATGCTTCTCTCACAGTGATCCCAAATACACACTAACTCACAGTGTGATTCTAGACAAGCACCACTACCCCTATGAGTTTACCAAAACTCATTCCCTACAATGCAAGTGGTAAGCGAACTGCACACAATCTACATATTTCACAACTGCAATTTAATGTCAATGCCTGACTCATATAATGAAAGCATAAGCCATAACTGTCTTCTAATGCTACTAAAACTTGACAACATGACATGTTTTATAACACTTATCTGTCAGCAAATACACGATCTTACCAAACACTTCTCTCACAGTGGTTCCCAAATGCACACAGACTCACAGTGTGATTCTAGACAAACAACACTATCCCTAGGAGTTTACCAAAACTCATTACTATGTCAGTAAATACACGATGTTACCAAATGCTTCTCTCAAATCCTTACCCAAATGCACACAGACTCACAGTGTGATTTTAGACAATCAACACTACCCTAGGACTTTACCAAAAATCATTCACTACTGTGGAAGGGGTAAGGGGACTGCACACAATCTACATATTTAAGTACAGCACATCAGTGTCAAGGCATGACTCATTTAATCAACATATAAGCAAAGACTGGATTCTAATGCTACTAAAACTTCACAACATGACAGATTTTAAAACAGTTATCTGTCAGCAAATACATCATTTAGCCAAATGATTCTCTCACACTGATCCCAAATACACACTAACTCACAGTGTAATTCTAGACAAGCACCACTATCCCTATCAGTTTACCAAAACTCATCCACTACAGTGCAAGTGGTAAGGGACCTGCACACAATCTACATATTTCCGGACTGCACTTTTATGTCAAAGCCTGACTCATTTAATGAAAGCATAAGCCATAACTGTCTTCTAATGCTACTAAAACTTGACAACATAACATGTTTTAAAACAGTTATCTGTCAGCAAATACACAATGTTACTAAATGCTTCTCTTAAAGTGGTTCCCAAATGCACACAGACTCACTGTGTGATTCTAGACAAACAAAACTATCCCTTGCACTATATCAAAACACATTTCTTCATCTAGAAGTAGTACTACATTTTAGTATAGAAATATAACATAACTCTTTTCACAAATTCATAAACAATGACTGGTTTCTAATTCTACCAAAATATAATAACTGCACAGTTATCTGCCTACAAACACATGAAAAACACAAATGCCTATAACAGAATGGTTTCTAAATGCACACACATTGTAGAGAAAAAAAGTACTCCCTACACTTTAGCAGGAAAAATACATTAGTCTGATTAAAATAGTCTACATACATCCCCTCACAATTAAATAACTCATCTTTCAAGTTCTTTTGTAGATTAAGGAGTATATCAATCACTTACCATATTTTCTTGTACAGAATCTCTGCACTGTGCACCTCTCAGCAAAAGCAAAGAATGAAAAAGTTTCCCTTTCATTTTCCACACATATACATGTAAACATCAAATCACAATCCTTCGCACATAAACTCAATCAATCAATCAATCAATCAAAGCATTTGTATAGCGCACTACTCACCCGGAGGGTCTCAAGGCGCTAGGGGAGGGGGTCCGCTACTGCTCGAACAGCCAGGTCTTGAGCTGCTTCCTGAAGGCGAGGTGGTCCTGGGTAAGGCGGAGGTGGGTCGGGAGGGAGTTCCAGGTCTTGGAGGCGAGGTAGGAGAAGGACCTTCCTCCTGTGGTGGCTCTTCGGATGCGGGGGACGGCGGCGAGGGCGTGGCTGGTCGATCGAAGCTGGCGTTTGGGAGCGTAGAAGTTGAGGCGGCTGTTGAGGTATCCTGGGCCTTGGTTGTGTAGGGCTTTGTGTGCGTGGGTGAGGAGACGGAAGGTGATTCTCTTGTTGACCGGGAGCCAGTGCAGGTCTCTTAGGTGTCCGGAGATGAGGTTGCGGCGGGGGATGTCCAGGATGAGATGTGCAGAGACGTTCTGGATCCGCTGGAGTCTCTTCTGGAGTTTGGCGGTGGTTTCGGCGTAGAGGGTGTTGCCGTAGTCCAGACGGCTGGTGACGAGGGCCTGGGTGACCGTTTTCCTGGTCTCTGTGGGGATCCACCGGAAGATCTTACGTAGCATGCGCAGGATGTTGAAGCACGCCGAGGAGACGGCGTTGACTTGTCTGGTCATGGAGAGGGAGGCGTCCAGGATGAAGCCCAGGTTGCGAGCATGGTCTGTTGGTTTGGGTGCATTGCCTAGGGCGGGGGGCCACCAGGAGTCGTCCCAGGCGGAGGGTGAGGAACCCAGGATGAGGACTTCCGTCTTGTCCGAGTTCAGTTTCAGGCGGCTGTTCTTCATCCATTCGGCTACCTCTTTCATCCCTTCGTGTAGGTTGGCTCTGGCGGTGTCGGGGTCGTTGGTGAGGGAGAGGATCAGCTGGGTGTTGTCGGCGTAGGAGATGATGTTGAGGTTGTGCTGGCGTGCAATGGCTGCGAGGGGGCTCATGTAGACATTGAAGAGGGTTGGGCTAAGCGAGGAGCCTTGAGGAACGTCGCAGATGACTTCGGTGGCTTCTGATCTGAACGGTGGGAGGTGGACTCTCTGTGTCCTTCCGGTGAGGAAGGAGATGATCCACTCCAGTGCCTTCTCCTGGATTCCGACGTTGTTGAGGCGCTGCACTAGGGTACGGTGGCAGACCGTGTCGAAGGCTGCGGAGAGGTCTAGGAGGATGAGGGCCGCTGTTTCTCCGTTGTCGAGCAGGGTTCGGATGTCATCGGTGGCTGCGATCAGGGCGGTCTCGGTGCTGTGGTTGGCTCGGAAGCCAGACTGCGAGAGGTCGAGGGATCCATTCGTCTCGAGGAAGGCGGACAGCTGCTTGTTGACGGTCTTCTCGATGACTTTTGCTGGAAACGGGAGCAGCGAGATGGGGCGGAAGTTCTTGAGGTCGGTGGGGTCGGCTGATGGCTTCAAAAGCAAACACACATTTCTATTGGTTAAACATTTCAACCCTTTCCAACTGAAATACATTTCAACCCTTCCCCCAATCTGCCTTCTGCCTGTTACCATAGAAACAGGTCATGGAACACTGCACTGAGCGCACAGGTCACAAGTTCAGCACATATTGTTCCTACACAAGACAGGAAGTGTGCTTGACTTTTCAACATATCAGCTTATCATATATAATGTTCCTTACAATCTGTTTTTGTAACAATCATACCTTTAAAACACAAAAATATACACCCTACCTTTCAGTGTAGAGAGTTGTTATACAACCAATGATTTCTTGTCGTTTTTCAAAAAACTTTGCCGTGGATCCGCGCACCCACCGCGAGAGAATCCGTGCATCCAACGCGATAGGATACACGCACCGTGCGCGCATTTCGTTGCTTTTGTTTTTAAAAAAAAGGGGGGCCCCAGGAGTTCCTTCTGGGACCCCCTAAGCATCTCTAGAGGGTCAGAGTATTTCCACTCTGCCCCCTTTATATGTTTTACGCACTTATTCCCCTTGCTTCTTCAGCCTTGCTTCTACCGAGGCAGAAAATGGCCGCCAACAGTTCCTGGTTTCGAATGTAGAGAGACGCTCGACAGCCAATTAGCATTCAGCGTGCGATCGGGAGGGTGCGCGCTCCGTTCGGGGAAGGTTCGCGTACGGTGCCGGTAGGGTCCGCGGATCCTCCGCGGCCATAGATATCAGTAACTTTTTTACCCTAATTTTCTCAGGAACTACTGAACAGATTCACACCAAATATGCAAAAGGCATGAGTCCGAACTGAGGACTACCTCTTTGCCAAATTTGGTGTCATTCCGTTCAGCGGTTCAGGCTGTAGCTGCGACAACAGATCCTATGGGAAATTGCATGGGGAAAACGTGTTTTGGGACCCCCCCTTTTTTCTCGGCCCCCGCTTGACGAATCACCGCAAAACATTCAGGGTAGGAGCGGAACGGAGCTGGCCAAAAGTTTGGAGAATTTCGCAAAGATTCGTCAATCGGCGCCAAAGAAATTCCCAATAGAATGTTGCGGATTTCCTATGGAAAATAGGTCCTAACTATAACTATCTACTGGCGATCGCCAGTAGATAATATATATATATATATATATATATATATATATATATATATATATATATATATATATATATATATATATATATATATATATATATATATATATATATATATATATATATATATATATATTATATATATATATATTACCTACTGGCGGTCGCCAGTAGGTAGTTATAGTTAGGACCCTGTTTCCATAGGAAATCCGCAACATTCTATTTGGAATAACTTTGGCGCCGGTCGACGAATCCTCGCGAAATTTTCAAAATAGGTGGGGCGCTCCGCTCCGCTCCGCTCCGCTCCTACCCTGAAAGTCTCGGGGGGATTCGTCAAGCAGGGGCCGAGAAAAAAGGGGGGTCCCAAACACGTTTTCCCCATGCATTTTTCCATAGGACCTTTAGACACAGCTACAGCCCGAACGGCTGAACAGAATTACTTGAAATTTGGCAGAGAGGTAGCCATAAGGTCAAGGAAGTGCCTTTTGCAGGTCTGGTGTAAATCTGTTCTGTATTTCCTGAGTAAATAGCATTTAAAAGCATATATATATGTGGGCGGAGCCTAACCACACATCTCATCCTGAGATCTGATTGGCTGTCAGCACTTCATCCAAGAAGTGTTGGCAGCCATCTTGGGACAAATATACATGATAGCACCTCATTAAAAAGCATTGCAGTTAATAGAAGGTTTTAAGACTTTAGTTACATTATAAATCATTTGTTGATGGTACCATACTCATTTTAGGAATTGTGGTATGTTCTAAGGTGATTTCACCATGTGAAAAAGCCTTCTGCTGGGATATCATGATTGAGAGAAAAATATTTTCTCATGCTTTTACCACAGAGGTTTGGAAGGTGATCTATAGGCTAAACTGAGAGCTTATTTTCTGTAAATTCACATTATCTTTCTCAGTCATGTGAGAATGAAGTCTGATATTCTCAGTAAAACATGTACATCCAACAAGGGCAGAGACTGTCAGTTGATTCCTTTGTGTTCTACTGCAGCTTCCCAGAGTGTTCCAAAGAACTACTAGAGCGCTAACAGTCCTACTTATGATAAACGTATGGCACACCTGAAGCCATCTTGCTTGGATTAAAGTGGTAACTCTTAAAACATTTAATTTAAAAAGGAACAAAATGAGGGGGTTCATTTTTCCATAAAAAGTATGATTAGTGCTGCAGAAAGAAAAATTAGGGCACATTTTGAGTGACTTCTCAAATCCTCTTCTATTTCATTAAAAAATTCTGACATGCAGACTGAAACATGCACTTTCAATACCAGCAGCAGTTTTCCCTGGTGAGCAGTAGCTTTACTACAGTGATCTAATGAGCAAAAAGAGTGCTAACATTCTGAATTTATGGCAAATGTGTGACACATCTGAATGCCTTCTTGATGGAATCAAAGTAAAAAACTGAAAGTATTTCCTACTGAGGAGACTGCAGTAAATGAGGAAATTAGGAAACTTCATAACAAATAAGTCTCCCAAGATGGCCACCAGAGACAAAAGAGCCCAAATGTAGCCCAAATATCACCCAGATGTAGCCCAAGTATAGCCCAATGACAGAATGTCCCAGAATGTTCTTAAAAACAACTAGAGCGCTTACTGTCTTCATTATGACAAAAGTATGGCACACCTGAAGCCATCTTGATTGGAATAAACTGGTAACACTTAAAACATTTAATTTAAAAAGGAACACAATGAGGAGGTTCATTTTGCCATAGAAATTATGATTAATACTGAAGAAAGAAAATGAGGGCACATTTTGAGTGACTTCTCAAATCCTCTTCTATTTCATTAAAAAATTCTGACATGCAGACTGAAACATGCACTTTTAATACCAGGAGCAGACTTCCATGGTGGAGTAGTTTTACTACAGTGATCTAATGAGCAACTAGAGTGCTAACATTCAGAATTTATGGCAAATGTGTGACATATCTGAATACCTTCATGATGGAATCAAAGTAAAAAACTGAAAGCATTTCCTACTGAGGAGACTGCAGTACATGAGGAAATTAGGAAACTTCATAACAAATAAATCTCCCAAGATGGCCACCGGAGACAAAAGAGCCCAAATGTAGCCCAAAATCAACCAGATGTAGCCCAAATATAGCCCAATGACAGAAGTGTGCAAAACACTTATTATTTTGTGTTTTTGCAGTGTTATATAGTGCAGACTTGTCAGGTATTGGAGTGCTTTACATGAGCATTGGTTACATCACACAAGAACAAATTCATTTTGGTTGTAGACATGGGGAGACTAAGTGATTTGACCAGAATCACAGAATGTCGAGCTGAAGCAGAAACTTCAACCTGGTTCCCCTGTTGCAAAGTCTGCAGTTCTGGAAGTAACACCACATCCTCTCCCCTAAGTGCAACATTTAATCAAGTGGTCAACTGGATAAAAAAACATAAAGATAACAAATAATTTAAAAGTGCTTTGTCGCTATTTGAAAACTCAGAAAATATGTCCTTATTTTAGTCTTTTAGAGCACTAACCATAATTATGATGCCAATAAGACCCTCTCATATATGTAATTTCTAAAGGAAATGCTCTAGGTATTACAGTTTTGATTACATCAAGATGATGTCAGGCGTTCCACACTTTTGTAATAAATATAGAATGTTAGCAATCTAGTTGTTCATTAGGATACTGTTGAGAGGCAGAGGCCAGGGGCACGGACTCTGAAAATTGAAGGCAGGTAGGAGGGTGCAAAGGCAACAATTTAACCACACTGAGCAGGCAGGAAGGGCCGTGGAAGCACAACAGACTATGGAGGGCAGTGGAAAGGGGGGCAGGGGCAACAAACCAACAATACAGGACTTGCAAGAGAGGCTGTTGGAGGGAAGATCTATTACGGGTCAAGGGAGCTAGGGGCGGTCCCCAGATCCCCGGGAGCCACCACAGAACTGAGCAGGAGAGTGAGTCAGGGACAAAAGGGGCACCTTAATTTGAGCCGGGGTGCCTAGGAACGCTTGCTCCAAAAATGAAGAAAACAGACATATGAGACATGGAATTGGAGGCAGAATACAATGGCAGTTTAATGAGAAGATGCAACTTCAAAGAAACCACAGAATAGAGACATAAAGTACAAAAAACAGAATCCAGATAATCATACAGCTGTCATAATATTCTCTGTATCTCAATTAATGTACTGACAGAGAGAGAGAGAAAACACATCTATAAATGCATCATGAGAAACAAGTTACACCAAGGAAAATGTTACCTAGGAACACTCACGTTTACTCTTAGAGCAAGCATTCCTGCAATTACAATACAAAATCTTTTAAATGCAAAAGTAAAGAGAACAATGGTTAAACATAACATGACATTTCATATAGGTAAAATAGAATAAGATACTTCAAGCAAAGCAGAGCAAGACATTTTAAGCAAAGGAAGACAAGAGCTCCCAGCTCTTGGGGAAAACCTGCACTGCCTGTTAACCTACATACAGACGGCGAGGTAGTCCGTCGATATCTGTGGGTGCTCCCTTTTTATATCATTTTGTGGGCTCCTTTGCACGCTACATCTACCTACGTATGCTACCCAAAAGCTTCGACTGCAGATTTTACCAGACATTTCGTCATTTACCCACTTAATGCTGACAATGGACTGGGTGAAAAGGTCAGTCTCTCAGGCCAATCGCTTATCGTAAGTTCCATAGAGCAAGCAGAAAATAATGGGTATTGTACGGGAATTCAATATATTCATGTATAAAATCTCCTCAGTTCTCCTAACTTGACGCTCTGCGGTTGCCACTTCCTTAAAAGCGGGAAACCTGCCCAGGAAGCAAGTACCAGTCCAGGATGCAGCCTACTGTATGTCGACAGCTTCAGGGGGATGTTGAACTTTGATACCGAGCACGGAGCACTCGGGTAGGGTGGGGGCTACTAGTTTGGATCAGAAGGCCTCGCAGACCTGCCTTCAGACTGCTATACACTAAAATTGCAGAGCTATGGTCAATTTAACAAAGAGGCCTACATATTGAACAGAAGGGCCTACACAGGGGTTTTATGCTGGCTGAGTGGTAAGGATGTCTCAGGATATTTATATAGCAATACAGGACCCGCTGGTCAATTTAATACGGCCTACAAATGCAGCTGGCAGGGCAAGGACAAGGGTCTCATACTTCAGGTGTGGACAGAACGGGCCAGGGGCCCCCTGTGATACAAAATCTACCCTCCTTCAAGGCTGTGGCAATGTAATAGACCATTGTGGGCAGAAGGAAGAGGCAATGGTAGTACAACCATACATGCCAACAGACCCGATTCAGCCAGGAAATGTCCAATGTTTTTAAGCTCAAATGGGCTTTATTTGATCTGTCTCCTGTCTACAATATCCTCTTTTTCAATGTAACTCAAAGGGGAAAATCAATACCCCAGTTTTTTTTCAAAATCTCCCTCTTACCAAGTTCAAAATGTTCGCAAGTATGGTACATTGGATCATGGAAGGAAATGGGATAGGGACATGGACTTGGATAACAGAGGACAGGAGGGACATGGAGAGGTGCACCAAACTGACCCTGCAGGGCAGGCATCAGGGTTTGCAGCAGCACAATACACCACACAGGGCATGCAGGACGGGAGTGCAGCACAACAATCCATAGAAAGCAAGAGGGAGGGGACAGGACCATGCACATGGACAACAGAGAACAGAGGGGCAAGAGGCAATGGTAGCTAGCTGACCATAATGGACAGACAGGAGAGAAAGCTGCAGCATAACAGACCATAAAGGGCAGGAGGGACGGATCAGGGGCATTACAATGGAACAGACAAGCCAGGAGGGAGGGAGTAGGGCTGGGGGCAAGGGGGCAGGGCAGGAGCAGCAAGATAGCCATGGAGGTCAGGCAGGATGGGCACTAGAAGCAAGACACACCATGAAGAGCAACAGTGAGACTGTGATGGCATACACACAGACCATGGAGGGAAGGTGGGAGGGGGTCAGGGGCAGCTAACTGACCACACAGGGAAGGTGGGAGGGGCCATGGCAGCACAGAAGACCATGCATGGCAAGTGGGAGGGTTAGTGGCAGCACAATGGCTATGATGGGCAAGAAGGAGGGTGGAGGGGCATGCACAAAGGACAATGGAGGATAGAAGGGAGGGTCAGGACCTGTGCACAGACAAGAAAGTTCAGGGGAAGGGACCTCACAACAGACCACACGGGGCAGGCAGGAGGAGCAGTTGCAGCACAACAGACCAGGGAGGGCAGAAGGGTGTGGCAGTACAATGGACCATGTAGGACAGGAGGAAGAGGATAGGGGCATGGCATGTGGACAGGCAGGGTGGAGGTGGCAGGGACAGGTTACAGTCATCTGACAATGCTAGGCAGGTGGGAGGGGAGTGGCAGCTCAACAGAACACTCAGAGTAGATAGGAGTGGCAGGTCCATGGGACATGGTGGGCAAAAAGGATGGAGCAGGGGCATGCACAAAGACATCGGAGGGCAGGGGGAAGGAGAAGAGGGGCAGCAAGCTAAGCACAGAGTTTAAGCAGGAGGTCAATGATGGGGCATAGAATTGGGCAATGGAGGGCAGGAGGACTGGACTGGTACATCATACTAAATTGAGGGCAGTGGCAGCACATCAGACCATGCATGGCAGGAGGGAGGAGGCTAGTCCATGGATTCACACAACAGAGGATAGGGAGGAAGGGGATGGGGCAGCAAGCTAACTGTTCAGAGAAGGCGGGTATTAGGAACTTTATTGTTTTTAAAACATTGTGTCTGTGCGAACTACTTAAAATATGAACAAGTATGCAGCATAATCTCACTTTTATTCAGGAAGAAGAGGACGTTTGTGACTGTGACTCCGGGCTCACTTGGCAGAAACACCCCCTGACCCTCCACCCCCTATCGCAAAATGTAATGCCCGTGAAAAGGGTAGGTGAACACAGTGTTATATAGAACATAGTCCTGAGAGCACGATTGAAAATGAAAACTAGATATAGTGTATGGTATAAACTATGCACCAAAAAGTGTGATATAAGATGAACCGGGCGAGAAATATAATTTGCAATACATTGTGCGCAATGACAGATTCATTGGAGAGCGCGAGATAGCACAGGCACTAGCGCGTGCTATGCGATATGCGCCTTGGAGTGTAATATGCACAGGGCAGTGTTGTGTAACCTAACTAGTCTCTAAAGTTGTAATATAAAATATGTGCTGGGGAGTGTAACGTTGCATATGCACTGTGACAAATATATGGATCCCAGATTGTAATATGTATGGCATAGCACTGTGCGTTATAACATAGGCATCGAGAAAGGCACGTTAGATGGGGCAATATAACCCGTGCGAAGACAAGTGTGGCATGACATATTCACGGGGTGGTGTTACAGTGCACATGGGCTAGAGAGTGTCATAGCATATGCACTAGCTAGTGGAATACAACACAGAGGTGTGTGGCACTCGGCAGGCAATGGTGGGTGTAACACAGCATTGGGCTCTGTCAGGAGCACGCTGTGACTCTCAAGTGATGTTCGTCCCCTTTCCAGAGAGTAAAATAAAAAGTATTACACATCCGGCAGTGGATGTGTGTTTTATTAACCGTGAGGGGGGTTTCTTGCATAGTTTTGGTCGAATTTTTGTCGAATCCCCTTTGAATGGCTTGGTGTGCATGTGTATTAAATGTGCCCGTCAATAGCTACCCATGTTTGTATAAATAAACGACAAGGGTGTCTACCAGGATTAGGCACGGTAGGGCATCAGACATGTCAGAGCTTCACTAGTGGTGTAAATACATTCCACGTGGATTCATTGCATGCATAGTCGCCTTTTAATGAATATCACGCAAATCGTCATGGTGATAGGTACGTACGGTTTGTCCAGCATGTCCTAGGTGTGTCTATAAATATATATTTTTTAAAAATAATAAAAAACAGTGGCCGGCCCTGGGGATTGGGGTCAAAAAAATATAATTAGGAGACTGGCCCTGGGGGATGGGGTCATCAGGGCCAATAAATTAGAATAAGAAGGGGAACCAAACAGCCCCCCTTCTTAAAAAACTAAAATAAATAAAAGACTGGCATCGTGCCGGAGGCCATGCCCCCTCCGTGCAGCACTCTGCAAACGCGCCCCCAACAGGCATCTCCAGTATGCGCCAGGGAGCTGCGCTGCAGCCAGGTGTTCTGAGGCCAAGCCCCTTTTTACACCTCTCTGCAACGCAGCTCTGTGGCGCTTACTGGAGGTACCTAGTGGTCTAGTTTGACCCTAGGGACCCTTAGGATTCAGGGGGACTCTCAACTTAGAACAGCCACAGGGCGCGTTTACACAGTGGTGAAGGGAGGGGACGGGGCCTGAGGTGACGTGTGCAAACACGCACTATGGCATGTTTTAAATTGGGGATATAATTTCCCTTCAATACTGAGGGCCCCTGGGGGCTAACTAGCCCACCAAGTGCTTCCAGTAAGCGCCACTGAGCTGCATTGCAGAGAGGTGGTCCAGGCCGTGCCACTTTTTACACCTCTCTGCAACGCAGCTCTGTGGCACTTACTGGAGGTACCTAGTGGGCTAGTTGGACCCTAGGGACCCTCAGGATTCAAATGAACTTAATCTCCCAACTAAAAATGGACACAGGGCGTGTTTACACAGTGGTGAAGGGAGGGGACGGGGCCTGAGTTAATGTGTGCAAAAACGCCCTGTGGCCTGTTTTAAGAGGTAGTTTTAATCCCCATGTCCTATTATACACTAGGGGCTTACAGAGGAGGTCATGCTAATCACAGGGGGACCCCAACGCATAATGTTCCCTAGTGTATGTAGGTGTTTTCACTGTATTCTAAGTGTCTTTTAACATAGCACTGGCTCTAGGACTGGTTAGTCAGACTCAGTTACCACCAGTATCCGTCTGAAAAAGTTGAGGGTACAGGATGATTTTGCAACAAGGCTTCTTTCTGCTCTTCTTTTTGTTCTTTCTGCACGTTATCCTTCTTCCTGCACTTATCTTCGTATTTGAGGACTTCTGTTGCTTCTTTCTGCACTTCTTTTGTTTCTTTCTGTGCATTTTTTCTTCTTTCTTCACATGTCCTATCTCTGTAGGCATAGTTAGAAATTAGCATTTAAAAAACCTTTGAAATTCACTGAAAAAACCATGGGTTTCACACACGTTATAGTTAGGAATTAGCATTTAAAAAACCTTAGAAATTCAATGAAAAAACCAAAGGTTTCACACATGTTATAGTTAGCTGGACATTTCACTCGTAAAAAACCATTGAAATTCCCCCGTTATAGTTAGTTCAGCTAACTATAACTCGCGCGCCCGCAATGCACTACTGATGACGTCACATATTACATCACTCATGACATGGTCACTGACATCACTCATGACATCACTGATGACATCTCAAATGACATCACTGATGACATCACTGATGACATCATCCAGTGATTGTGTGTTTTTATGAAAATTATATATTTTTTATATTTATGTATATCCCAAGGTCAAAGGAAGAATAAATGGGTATATAAGTGTCTAAATGGATACTTTTTTTTGGAATTTTTTGTGTGTAACTGACTGTTTAAGTGTATCATAGTGAATACATGGCTTACTGAGTAATCTTTAAATATTTAAATATCTGTATCAGTTTCTTACTTTGTGTATAAGTGGCTGCATGGGTTGGTGAGTAGCTACATGAGTGTCTATATAGGTTATTAGTTGGTTTTTTATCACTATGAGTGTCTGAGTTTCTGTATGGTTCGGTGGGGGGTATTACTTAGTGCATAGGTGCATGAATGAGTGACTCACTGTTTGTATGTGTTGAATACAGCATGTGTGCAGGACTGTATGGGTGGATGAGTGTGTGCATGGGTGTGTTAGTGAGTGAATGACTGTCTCAATAGTGTCTTTATGAGTAACTACATATGTTTTAAACTAGTATATGTGACTATTGGTGTATATAAGTGAGTATATGTGAGAGTGAGAGATTGGAAGAGTTCCTGTATGAATAAGTATGTGTTTCTATAAGTGATTGTTTAAAAGAGTAAGTATATGTAAGTTTCTGTAGAAGTAAGTGTGGTGGTGTGTGTATAACTGTATATGCAAGTAAATGGATGATTGATTCTTTATTAGCATGAGTGACTATGTGTGTGAGTTACTCTATGGATGAGTGGCATTGTGTAACGGGATGTACAGGTGTATGAGTACATATGATGAGTGAGTACATGTATGAGTGACTGTAGAGGACTGTTGGTGAATTACTGTATGTGTATGTGGTTCTTAGAATTACTGAATAGGTTGTTGTAACTGATATTGATATGTTCATTATTTTGAACATTTTAGTTTCTATTTTTGAATGTGTGTTTTAATGGTTATATTAGGGGGAGAGGAGGTCTGCCACTCTATCACAAGGATGATGTCATCAGTGATGTCATCAGTGATGTCATTTAAGATGTCATCAGTGATGTCATGAGTGATGTCAGTGACCATGTCATGAGTGATGTAATATGTGACGTCATCAGTAGTGCATTGCGGGCGCGCGAGTTATAGTTAGCTGAACTAACTATAACGGGGGAATTTCAATGGTTTTTTACGAGTGAAATGTCCAGCTAACTATAACATGTGTGAAACCTTTGGTTTTTTCATTGAATTTCTAAGGTTTTTTAAATGCTAATTCCTAACTATAACGTGTGTGAAACCCATGGTTTTTTCAGTGAATATATATATATATAGATATATATATCAGAAGAACTGCTTTTCACCTCCCAACCATCTCTTTTCAGCAAAGCAAAGCAGACACGGACCCTCAATTGCGTGCTTAGAGTTGCATTTTAATGTCGCCCTTTACGCGTTTCAGTCCTCTGCGGATCTTGATCACATGACAACGCTGTAAGTATCCATAGACCATTTAAAGTGCTACACTTAGACACATGACTCATGATGTGCAATAGAACTGAAAGAAATATTCTCAAGTTTTCATTTCAACAGTCAAACCTCCATTTTTTCCCATCGGGGAAAGAAAACAATTGCCATCAATTTTTTACGTGCCCGAAATATCTTTACAATCCATAGAATATTCACCATTGATGAAGTATTAATAAATAACCTTAAAAAAATTTGCAACATTAAATAAATAATGATATTATTAGAACCATGTATAAAAACGTTTTAAATACATATCATTTTTTTTAAAGGTTTCTAAAAGAGGCATTTATATGAAAAACATATAAAAATGGTAATTGAATGTAAACAATATAGGGGTTGAACCTTGGTTTGATAAATTCATAATCGCATAAATGCAACGAATATAAAGACCTTCTGTTCTGTATAAATTTCAACAAAGTGCTGCATGTTACCTAAATTGTATCATGATTCACCCATCATATTATTCATCCTCAATTTAAGTTGAATAAAAAACTTGTGTTCTAAACGTGTAGTGCATCTTGGGGTAGTAAATTAAAAAACCATAATGTTATCTGGTTAAAGTGGTTTAGCAGCCTCTGCTTAAGTCATAAATATATATCCCATTGTTTAAAAAATTGCTTTTCAGTTGGAAACATAAATAGAATTGATATGGGACAACGTAAGAACATAGATAAGATTACGCAGATTAATGAAACGTAAAGATAATAAGTACTTTTCCCATGAAAAAGGACGCACAGTATCTAGGGAAAGATCAAACCAGTTTATAAGCAGGTATATAAATCTTCTGTATTATTTAGCCCTCCTGGAGACTTACGATCCATGTTAAGAATATAGCATGCTTCAAGTTTCCTCAGTTGGTAATCCCTGTCGCCACCTCTTTTGGTTTTAGATATGGTGTCTATCACATAATATGAGAAGTCTTTTAAATTGTTGTTATGGACCTCTTGAAAGTGCCTGGCGACAGGGTAAGTTTGGTCACAATTGTTGATGGCCCTAATATGTTGCAAGACTCTTTTACTTACTGGTAGTTTGGTGCTACCTATGTATTTCAGTGGGCATGTACATTCGAGCACGTATACTGCAAATTCAGTCTTGCAATGGAGGGGTTTATTAATTTTTACCTCCTTATCGATAAATGCAATAGAGTAGCTTTTTTATTCGTGCTTTGCAAGTCTTGCACTTGGTAAATCCATTAGGTACAGTCAACCAGTTGGTAGTATTAGATGTTTCAGGACTGCTGGAAACTAGGCTGCTGTGCATTCAAGGAGACTTTTATAAGTGATGTTCGGTTTAAAGGAGAGCTCATGACCTATTACAGGATCATTATTAACAAGAGTCCAGTTTTTGTGTATCATTTTTTAATGGATTTCTCTTGAGCGCTATAGGTGGTAATAAGTCTCAACTCATCGGGGCTAGGATTTTTAATTTGAATCTCTTTTCTTGAATTTTTTGGGAACTAAAAGTTCATTTCTGACCAAGTTTTGAGTTTTGTTAATGGCAGCTTGTATGATTTTAGGGGGATACCCTCTAGACAAAAATCTCGTCGCACTTTGCTGTTGGGCCTGAACCAGGTCTTTTTGGTTACTACAAATCCTTTTTAGGCGTAACATTTCCCAATAAGGAATGCTGTGTACTAGATGTCGAGGATGGAAACTAGAGAAATGAAATACAGCATTCCAGCAGTTTCCTTTCTGTAGAGCCTGGTTTCCGATTTGTTATTGTTGACATACATTTCCACATCTAGAAAGTTGATTTTAAGATTGCTTATAGTACATGTAAAGTTTAAGTTAACATCATTTTGATTAATCTCTGTAACAAAGTTCATGGCTTGCTCTTTTGATCCTTCCCACACAATAAATAAATGATCAATGTATCTGTAATACAATTTTACATGATTATCCAAATACCTTTTGTGTGTGCCCCTGAGAACCAGTTCCTCCCACCAGCCCATGAATAAACAGGCATAGCTGGGGAGAAGCTGGCTCCCATTGCAGCACCTCGCATTTGCTGATAGTAAGTTTTGTCGAACAATAAAATGTTGTTACTTAAACAAAAGCTAATCATGCTTAATAACATAGAATTGTGTTGGAACCAAGTTGCCTTGTTTTTGTTCAGATAAAATGCAACTGCACGAAGACCGTCCTTATGGTTAATGCAAGTGTACAGTGAAGACACATCCAAAGTCAAAAGATAAAATAGTTTATCCCATTTAAAATCCGTCATTTTGGATAGAAAGTCACTGGTGTCCCTTATATAGGATGGTAAACCTTGCACCCATTCTTGAAGAAAAAAGTCTATGTATCTGGAAGCATTTTTTAATAAGCTTGCTCTGGCTGATATAATATATATATTACCTACTGACGGTCACCAGTAGGAAGTTATAGTTAGGACCTTGTTTCTATTCAAAAAGCGTTTTTACTTTTCCCAATAACTTTGGTGCCGTTTGACGAATTTTCGTGAAATTTTCAAAACGTTGGTCTCGCTCTAGTCAGCTCCTATCCTGAAAGTTTCAGGGTGATTCGTAAAGCAGGGGACAAGAAAAAAGGGGGGTCCCAAAACGTGTTTTCTTTATGTTATTTCCCATAGGAAACTTTAGACACGACTACAGCCCGAACTGCTGAACGTAATTACAACAAATTTGGCAAAAAGGTAGCCCTTGGTTCAGAAAGAGACCTTTTTTTTAAATGGTGGAATCCATTCAGTAGTTGCTAAGAAATTCCCATAGGAAACTTTATGCAGGATACAGCCGAAACTACTGAACGGATTTACCCCAAATTTGGCAAAAAGGTACTGCTTGGCTCGGAAATAAAAGTTTCGATATATAGAGGCGCGGAGCATCCGCGCACCCTCCCGATCACGAGCATCATTCTAATTGGCTGTCAACACTTCAAACCAGGAAGTGTTGGCAGCCATCTTGTGACTCGGTGGAACCGAAGCACAAGAAAACAGGAAAAAAAACTTGAAAAACAAGAAAAGGAGGCAGGGTAGAAACACCCTGACCCCCTAGGCCTGCTTAGGGGGTCACACAAGAACCCCCATGGCCAAAGAAAGCTTCTTTTTTTTTAAACCGCGGGATGCGCAGAGGATCCGCGGATCCGGCAAAAATCATTTAAAAAACGAAGCGCGCTTCTATATTAATTAGCCCCCGGGTGGGCCAAGTCCCGGGGTCATTTCTAAAATGTACCACCCTGGGGGCCAACTACCCCACCAGGTATGTCCAGTAAGTGCCACAGAGTTGCATTGCAGAGAGGTGTAAAATGGGGCATGGCCTCGGACCACCTCTCTGCAACGCAACTCTGTGGTGCTTACTGGAGGTACATGGTGGGCTAGTTTGACCCAGGGACTTTCAGGATACAAGGGGACTTAATCCCCCAACTTAAAACGTGCCACGGGGTGCCTTTGCACAGTGGTGAAGAGAGGGGGCGGGGCCTGAGGTGACATGTGTGCAAACACACCCTGTGGCGCGTTTTAAGTTGGGTAAATAAGTTCCCTTTAATCCTGAGGGCCCCTGGGGGCCAACTAGGCCACTAGGTACCTCCAGTAAGCACCACAGGCCTGTGTTGCAGAGAGGTGATCCAGGCCACGCCCCTTTTTACACCTCTGTGCAATGCAGCTCTGTGGTGCTTACTGGAGGTTCTTAGTGGGCTAGTTTGACCCCAGGGACCCTCAGGATTCAACGGGACTTAAATTCCCAACTTAAAATGGCCACATGGCGTGTTTACACAGTGGTGAAGGGAGGGGATGGGGCCTGAGGTGATGTGTGCAAACACGCCCTGCGGCGCGTTTTAAGTTGGGGAAATAAGTCCCCTTTAATCCAGAGGGCCCTTGGGGGCCAACTAGGCCAATAGGTACCTCCAGTAAGCGCCACAGGCCTGCGTTGCTGAGAGGTGGTCCAGGCCATGCCCCTTTATACACCTCTCTGCAACACAACTCTGTGGTGCTTACTGGAGGTACCTGGTGGGCTAGTTGGACCCCAGGGATCCTCAGGATTCAAGGGGACTTTATCCCCAACTTAAAACGGCCACAGGGTGTGTTTGCACACATGTAACCTCAGGGACCCCTCCCTTCACCAGTGTGCAAAGGCTCCCCGTGGCGCATTTTAAGAGGTAGTTTTAATCCCCCTGCCCTATTATATACTAGGGACTTACAGAGGAAGTCATGCTAATTACAGGGTACCCCAACACATAGTGTTCCCTAGTGTATGTAGGTATTTTCACTGTATTCTAAGTGTCTTTTAGCATAGCACTGGCTCTAGGCCTGGTTAGTCAGAGTCAGTTACCACCAGTACCCGTCTGAAAAAGTTGTGGGCACAGGAGGACTTTCAGCTCCTCTGTTGGTTCTTTCTGCACATCTCTTCTTCTTCCAACACTTTTCTTCGTCTTTGTGGACTTCTGTTGCTTCTTTCTGCATTTCTTTTTTTTCTTTCTGTGCGTTGTTTCTTCTTCCATCACATGTCCTAACTCTGTAGGCATAGTTAGACACTAGCATTTAAAAAACCTTTGAAATTCACTGAAAAAACCATAGGTTTCAGGCACATTATAGTTAGAAATTAGCATTTAAAAAACCATAGAAATTCACTTAAAAATCCCTAGGTTTCAGGCACATTATAGTTAGAAATTAGCATTTAAAAAGCCTTTGAAATTCACTGAAAAAACCATAGGTTTTAGGGAAAGTCATAGTTAGTTGGACATTTCACTAGTACAAAACCAGAGAAATTCCCCCATTATAGTTAGTTCAGCTAACTATAACTCACGCTCCCGCAATGCACTGCTGATGTCACATATTACATCACTCATGACATGGTCAGTGACATCACTGATGACATCACTGATGACATCTCTAATGACATTACTGATGACATCACTGATGACATCATCCATTTGATAATTTCATGCATCTTCTCACACCCTAATATAACTTTTGATACACCCACTCTAAATTACAGACTGCCATTATCAAAACCATAGACACTCCAACATCATTAACTACATACCCACTTACTGATTCTTAGGACTACACATACATCCACCCACTCACCCGTACAGTCACTCATACTTACGGTCACTCAGTACAGGACTATCATAGACACTCACACACCGCCACTCATCCATAGAGGTACTCACACACCTAGTCAGTCATGCAAATAATTAATCACACTCCCATTTACTCACCTATACCGTTATACACACACAAGCTCACTTACTCATAAAAATACTAGCACATTCTTACGCACTTATACAATTACTGATACAAGCACACACTCATCCATACAGCTACTCTCATAATCACACACTCTCACTTATAGCCATTTATATACTCTAACACACATATATACTGCCTTTCACATATCTAGTTACTCACACATGTACCACTGAGATATACATTCACTCACTAACACACCCATACACACACTCACACAACCATACAGTCCATCACAGATGCACTCTTGAAACCATGCACCCAGTGAATCACCCACTCACACATCTATGCACACACACCCCACCCACACAAACACTCAGGCACCCATACAGATACTCAGACAACCAATCAATAACCCATATAGACACTCATGTAGCTTTTCACAAACCCATGCAGCCATTTATACACCAACAGATGGATACAGACATTCACACAGTTTAGTCACTGACCCATGCATTCAGCAAGATAGGTTTAATCACTCACTTATAGAGTCAGTCACGCACCTACTAAATCATCCATTCAGACACTTATACACCCCCTCATTCTTCAATACGCCTTTCCCTATATATATTAAACATATTTAAACTTTACAGAAACACACAGTCACTTGATGATGTCATCAGTGATGTCATCAGTGATGTCATTTGAGATGTCATCAGTGATGTCATCAGTGATGTCACTGACCATGTCGTGAGTGATGTAATATAGTGATGTCATCAGCAGTGCATTGCGGGGGCGCGAGTTATAGTTAGCTGAACTAACTATAACAGGGGAATTTCTCTGGTTTTGTACGAGTGAAATGTCCAACTAACTATAACTTTCCCTAAAACCTATGGGGCAGATTTATGAGCCCCATGCGCCACTTTTGCGTCACTTTTAACATGGGAAAAGTGACGCAAAAGTGGCGCAAGGGGCTCATAAATCTGCCCCTATGTTTTTTTCAGTGAATATATATATATATATATATATATATCTCCAGTTTCCGTAGTTAGGCATCGTAGCACTCACGGACATGGACCAGATAATAAGTGCAAAAAGTTTATTTAGTGTGGTATGTCGCCATAATGTTTCGGCTCGTCCGAGCCTTGTTCACATGACAATGTGAAAGTGTCAGACCACAGTATTTAAAGTGAAAGTGCAGATTATTCACATTTCAACCATGTGACTGAATTAAGGATAGAGGTAGAAAACATACTGCGGCATAGGATTGACATTGTGTGCAAAAATGCTGTCTAGAATCATTGTAAATGTCCAACCACATAATAAAATTATCGCAAATCAACAGATGATTTTAAAAGTGATTACAATCCAATAAATTTGTGCAAATAAGCGTGTTGTGCAGTTTTATATGTTATTTTGTATTGAGCGTAGTATTATCTTCCTGTAATAGGCACTCCCATGTTACAATTGAATATCAAGGGTCTGCAGCTCTCAGCAATTAAAATATATATATTATTGCTATTGATGGTATAAATTGTCAAGACACCAATGGACTTCACAGACATAAGGTAAACATCATAATGTGCAAAAATGCACAAATGTAGACTCGCCCAATTGCGAACAAATGGGTCTACCACTAAGTACCTTGGTCATAATTGCGTGAAATCGCTTATAAAATCATAGGTTAAATCCCATATGTGCAAAAGATGCAAAAACACCCTACTAGCATGATCATTCCTACTTGACACATGTAATTGTATTGGAATTAATTTATCAATAAATCTAGGCATTAAATAATACAAATAATTTAGTAATTCACATATTGATATCGTATGTTCCTGCCTAATGCCTTGTTGATCATACCTCAACTGCATCCTACTAATTTCAATCTTTCCAAAAGTGTTTTTAAACCAATTTATATATAAAAGAACTCTTGTGTTGCGTGAAATAAAACCTATTTATCATTACTGTTCACCGATGGAATGTGGGACCAGAAAAATCAGTAATACTGGTTAATTTTACTTATAATACTAATATATATTGTGGAGAATCTAAGAAAATTCTAGAGTTTGACAAACATCGTAAGATCAGGATGAGTAGTATCTTGCTCTAAGGCATACTGGCATATACCGATAGTAAGGGTAATGTACACATGTTAAATTATATAAATGGCCCATTGCTGAGGTCCATGTAAATTATCTAACTGGTGGTAAAGTCCATGTTAGTCTATGTAAGAGACACAAGATATACAGCTGTTATTTGTCTCATAGGGAAGCATAAATACACTTCTCCAAACCTAAAATTGTGTGGATAAAAGAATAAATATGTATCAAAAAAAGTTAAAAAGACCCCAAAGGGATCTACTCTCTAAGATAAATTATTACCACCAGAATATAGGATAGACATGTGTGCAAATCTTCTGTGACATTTAGGCCTCCTGGGTGCTTAGAGTCCAGTTGCAAAATGTATTTAGTTTCTAATTTGCGCAGCTTGGACTCACGGTCACCTCCTCTCCTACTTGCAATAACCGCATCAATAACATAATACTTAAGGCCCTGATTGTCGCTGTTGTGGTATTCTTTAAAATGTCTCGCTACAGGGTAGGTTTTATCTTGGTTTACTATTGCCCGGAGATGTTGTAATATACGTTTATGTACTGCGTGTTTTGTGCTTCCCACATATTTTAATTCGCAGGGGCATAGTAAAACATATATTGCATATTCAGTCCTGCAGGTAAGTACTTTGCTAATTTGATGTTCTTTTTCACTAAAGGCATCCTTAAACATTTTCATATTGATGCCATGTGTGCAGGAGTTGCATGTTTTGCATTTAAAGAAACCCCAATTCGTTTGTAACCATGAAGTTTTTTCAATAGTCTCCGGGTTAGTTTCGACCAACCTATCTTTCATAGAAAGGGCCTTGCTAAAAGTTAAGGATGCTTTGCGGGGTAAGGTGGGACCAATCACTGGATCGCTTAAGACAATAGGCCAATTACAGTTAATGATTTTGTATAGCTCTGAGTGTTGTTTACTATACCCAGTAATTATTCTGAACGGGTTAGGAGGGGAACTCGTGTGGTCAGGAATTGTCAGATTTGTAGAAATATTGGGGAGAACTGCTGGTTTATAGACATCAAAAAGTTCCTGTCTCTTAATTCTTACTGACTTCGCAACGGCTGTGTCAATAATATGTTCAGAATATCCCGGTTCCAAAAACCTGCGTTTGCTAGCTTGTTTAGCTGTCTTTAAATCCAATTCACTGCTGCAGACCCTTCTAAGGCGAAGCATTTCCCCGTATGGGATGCTTGATATCAGGTGTGCTGGATGAGCACTGCCTGCATGTAAAATCGTATTCCCTGCAGTGCTCTTCCTGAACAATCTTGATTCAATTTTGTTACTTTTAATGTAAATCTCTGTATCCAGCAATGTAACTGAGGATTGACTCATGGTTGCAGTGAATTGTATATAATTTCTCCTGGCTTCAGTGTGTTGCCCTTGAACTGCCAGGTCACCAGCGGTGCAAGTATTCAGCACTATGCTGCATGCTGATAGTGACTGATTGGTGGAAATGGTCAACGTTGTGACCACTGTGCTCTGGGGCACCGAAATGCATTGATGCTATAGTGTTGTGTGCTGAATTAAAAATCTGCTATCTAAAACTGCACCAGAGTGCTGTGGCATGCTTGAGAGAATGGGAGGATTCGTTGGATATCTTGTATAATCCTCACAAAACTTTTGAAACTAGTTCAATGCTCACTTCAGTTGCTGTCTTGAAACATTTGTGGTGATCCATTAAGTGGGGGCTGAGAAAAGGGTGGGGGCCCAAAACACGTTTTTCCCAAGTTAAATTCCATAGGAAACTTTAGACAGGGCTACAGCCCAAGCTATGGAACCACACCAATGGGCTTGCACGTGCTACGGTCTCCCTCCGTTGGGTGACCACTGCTGTCACACCACCAGCATTCAATATTCAAATATGACGGGTGCGATACCGCTGGCTTGGCACTGTCCTTAGGACCACCGCTGTGGGGGACTGGCGGTTAGACCGCCAAAGTCGTAATCAGACCCTTTATTATTAAATGTACTAAATCATCAATTTAAAATGAATTAAGAAACAACAGAAAATACATACCCACTAATCAATTTAAGACTTCCCATAATTAATTAACAAATAACATTTAAGTAAAAGAAAAAACTGTTAAAAAATATTTATTTAAATAACTGTCCACCCTATTTCCCTACAAATCCAACAACCTGCAAATAAAATATAAATTAGTAAATTAACTATACACAAAAAATGTGTTAAGAAATCACAAAATATACTTAAATAATTAAAATAAATAATATTCAACTTAATTAACTTTTACCAATTAAATATTAAATCAACATAAACATTAAGTAAAAAAAGTCCTACAAACCCATAGCCCTGCTACTAAATTATGAATTATAATTGAATAGAAACAAATAATTACACACCTGGGGCCAGATGTACGACCATTAAGTTTAGCGAGTCGCATACACTGTTTGCGATTCCCAATGGGGTAACAAAATGCATGCCTCATGAAGATTAATGTGGCAGTCGCAATTTGAGAGCCCATTAAGAATGGCTAGCACTCCCAGGGATGGTGGCCTGCTGGGGTCACCAAACCACCATGTCTGGGACTGTTTTCAAATAAAGCATTTTTTTTAATGCAGCCTATTTTCCTTATAGGAAAACAGGAGACACTTAAAAAAGAAAAATGAAACTTTTCTGTTTCATTTTTTAAGCGCAGGACCAGGTCCCTGCGACCACTGCCTGTTCTTAAGAAATATTTACGCACCCATTCACAAAGGGGAAGGTGTCCCCTGGCGACCCCTTCCCGTGCGCGAGTGATTTGCCACCTACTTGAAATAGGTGGTAAACTGCAAGAGTTTTGAGGCCGCAAAGGCGGTCGCAAAACAACAATACATGGCATGGTGACTCACAGGTAGGAAGGGAGGCACCCTTCCTAATAGCGAGAGTTGCAAATGCTATTTTGCGAGTCAGTGACTCACAAAAAGGCGTTTGTACATGCCTGAAACCTTTTCAGGGTCGCAAATGGGCCGATCTCCTGTTTTCAGCTACAAAAAGGGTTGTACATCTGGCCCCAAAAATGTCAAGCTATATTTATAAAGTTTAAACAATTACATTAATAATCTACATTTATAAGATAAATATTATATATTAAATAATTAAAAAAATACTTAATACAGCTAATAAAAGAAATGACATCAGATACAAAAATATTTTTTCAACTTATATTAAGTGTAAACATTTTTATCATCTACATTTTAATTTTAATTATTGGTATTTGTGAAGCTCAAACATATCACCCTTCAAGGCACTGGGGGCCGTTGGGGTTATTAAGCGAGCTATTGCCCAGAGTCACATGATGCTGAGCCGAGCTGCTGCCGGCAATAGAACCTTGGTCCCGGTGCTCCGGAATCAGCCATTCTGGCCGCTGCACCACAGCTCTCCCACTATTTTATTACTCGATAATTTTGTAGTAACAATATTTTTTACACAATGTTAATATCACTCAATATTTTTTAATATATATTGTTGTCATTCGCCCCCAGGCTGATAACATTTGCAGAGTTACAGCCCTAGTCTGGGCCTATGTGTGTTTGCAGGGGTTCCCGACAAGAACAGAGGTTCCTTGCATGCCCCTCTGGCATGGAGAGTACAGTGAGACTCTTTTCCTGAACAGTCAACTCCCTCCTGCATGGCTAGAAATACCCATTCCCTCTCTCATGAAACAATCAGACTTCTATGTGCTTCAGGCAGATTTGCAGTTTCTCTAGAAGAAAGTGCAGACTTCAGGCTCCCACACCTAGCCCTGAATGCACCGAAATTCTTTGAGTACTCTGCTGAGCACTCCCTTTCTTGATCATAAGGAACTATGAACTAGAACCAAGTAGGGTGGTTTAGGTCCCACTTTTATACAAAACATGGTGTTAAGGGATGTTGCTCCACTATATTTAATTTCTTTAAATGATGAACCAGTTGGGGGTGGTTCTTCTTTTAAGTTTCGTCCTCGGGCTATTGTAAAGATTCCAAAGGCAGACTTCATGTCATTTTGAGTATGTTAAGTTATCCTGTCTGCCTTTGTCCAAGATACTACACGTCATTATCTTTTGCATAACTTGTGAAAGTGTCAAATAATCCAAACAATGAATTTGCTAGCACCTATAATGACTACAAGTTACCTGATATCTATAATTTAAGGTTGGTCAGTGACTGTGGAAAATAACCATATAGTCTGAAATGGTGTATTTTTCATCATGCAGGTGCATACTGGTCATGTCTTCGACTAAGCGGAAAGTCCCCTAATGTAGGGAAAAACACAGTGGTCAACCCCATAAAAAACCATGAAGTGAACCCCAAATTAGAGTGGTCTTCAGCACTGGTTATCGCACGCAGTCCTGGCAGACTGCCGTACTTACTGCTTCCATTCCTATGCCGAGAGCCGATACAAAGCAAATACAGAGAGAAGAGGAGCTGGGCCTAGCTAATGTGTGTTTTCCTTTTAATTGAAAACACTCTCTTCCAATCAAATTATGGAAGCAATAGCAATATCTTCTCCACTGTGAACATATATGTAAAGTAGTGAATCCCAATAAACTTTAGAGGCAAGTTAATCACTGCAAGCTCTCATTGTTTAGCGCACAGAGGAAGTCTTTAGGGTTCTAGGCTGCTCATATTATTATCTCTGTTAGTGACATGCGTTAGTGCTGTTTAAATTATATTCTGTGTGTCTAATACTCATTACTAGCAACAGGATGGAGACTGTTGAAACTGATTTCAAGTAACCCTGGGCAGGAAAGACAAACCTTGTTAAAATAGGACAAAACCCTAGTTTATGCAACAAGGCTCTTTTACAGGCATAGGCTTCGTCTAGAGCAAAGTTTTTAATAGCATGTATCATTGTGGCTGTTGCCAACCTGGAGAACATTGTGCCACAAGACAGTCACAATGAGATATCAAGCTCTCCACCTGTCTATCATCATCAAAACTGAAAGAGTAATTGAAGAGATACAAAAGAGAAGTCCTCTTCTCACACATCAAAGGCTGCGGTAAAACTTCCACTCCTCTAATCCAACAAAGGTCTGTGCTCAGGATGACTAATCAACAGCTCATTGCTAACAAAAAGCCTCACAGAATAGCTCCAATTAGCCCTGTCTCCATTCTCTTTACACCAGTGGTTGGTTCTTCTCCCTCCAGCTACAGACATACAGACAATAGACTTCAACTGACTGGGTATAGACCCATTACCCTCCATTTTGTGCTACACCAAGCCACAAGCATCCAAAATGAATCCACTAGTCCCCATTGCTCAGTCTCAATCATGAGCATAGCTTTTAACCCACACACATGTTACATGCACTATTTGTGCTCACACAATTGACATATGCATGGGATGATAGCACAATACAATAGTATGAGCATAAGCAAAATAGTGAAATTATTCACAAATGGACCTGTAAACCTCAAACCCAGTGATATACAGAAAATGGTCTGGTCACCCTTCCGATCTTTTTTAGAAAATGGTGTGCTGGAAGACTGCTGTGAGAAATTGGGTTATTGTTTGAGGGCAGTGAACCTCACCTCTACTCAAGCAAACCACAAACCTTGTCATGATGAACCACAAAAAGTTACTTAATTAAACTGTGCTTAACCCTCTGGAAGCTTGGCACAACAGCATTTATGCTTAGCTTGGAGGCAATGTGTAAAGTATTTATGCATCACACAAGAAAGCTCCCATGCAAAATTAGAAAAATAGAGTAAAATGTAATAAAATCTTTTACACCAAAACAACAAACATCCAGTGAGTAGACCTGGAGATATACAGTATCAAAGATGTGGGAAAGTATAATGCCCAAAAGCATAAATTGACACTCGCAGTTATCTAATCATGGTCGATCCAGGGAAAGTTGCAAGTTCAGGGAGACTGTGATGATGTATGGGCTGGATACAGGGGCTAGGTTAGTCCTAATGAAAAAGTTACCCTCTCAAAGTCTAGTGTGAAGAGTCCAGTTTGCAGAGGAGGAGGCTGCGAGGAGCAGGGAGAGTGTTGTGGATTGTCATCGCTATTGCATGAAGAGCAGGCCGGGCATTGCGCATGGTCATCAATGTAGCAGAAGGAACCTGTTGGGTGCCACAGATGGACACTGCTGGAGCACTGTGTTGGCGATCACAGAGGGCTATCAATGCTGTAGCAGAAAGTGCAGATCTCTCATTGCTAGTCGTCTCTGGTGATCGCTGTAGCTTGAAGGGTTGGGTCCACTGGAGCTTTGTGTTCAGTGTTGTTGTGGGCAGCAAGATCTCGGCATGAATTAGTCCGTTTGTGATCAGAAAGAGCCCAAAACATCATGATTTCTCCTTATCTTCACAGGAGGAGCTCAACCAATGCCAGCTATGGGTACAGAACCTGTGAAGACACCTCTTGGGGATCAGGTTCTTACTCCAGCAGACGCCAGCAGGGCTCAGTCAGGTTCAGAGCAAAGTACAGGCAGTTCCAGTACATCAGGTCAGATGGTCAGTTGCAGAGTGGACTCTGGAGCTTGGTGTGTCCCTGTAACTCAGAGCAGGGGGTCAGCCACTTGACCCTGGAGTCTGTTGGGATGGTAAAGTCCTCTACATGGTAAAAGACATGTACCCTGCCCTGAGTGCCCAACTGTACTGCTGTCTGCATCTCTAATGCTGATTTTTGTGTCATAGGTAAACTTTATTTTGCCAAGTCGAATCGGCTGTTTAAGACTCCACACAGGCTGCAATGGCAGGCCTGATACATGTTTCAAGGTGCTACATTAAATGGGTGGCAAAATAAGTGCTGCAGGCCCACTAGTAGCATTGAACTTACTGCCCCTGGGTATATGGTATACAGCTTGACTAGGGACTTAAATGCCAATCAGTTGTAAGCCAATCTTACCATGTTTTAGGGAGTGAGCACTAGCACTTTAGCACTGGCTAGCACTGATAATGTGCACTGAGTCCTAAGGCCACAAAAACCTTTGTACCAAGGCAGGAGGGGAGAAGGCAAAAGGTTTGGGGGAGACCACCCTAAGGCTCACAGGTCTAACAACCTCTTAATGTGCTATACCAAGGACTGTGATGGTTGTTTTCAGTGCACACAAAGGGCACACTTGGTGCTCGCCGTCAGGTCACATGAAAGATCAAGGACCTCATATAGTAAGGGACAGGCCTACGCCTTTGCATGTAAAATGAGATTAGTGTGATGCTAGGGCCAAATTATACGCAGGGCATCAGTTACATATATATGTAGTTGATCACTCGGGACAGGGGAACGCAATCACTTACCATGCAGTTGCCATTCCTCTTCATATTTCGTTCTTCATACGTCTAATCTCATAAAATTTAAAAATAGCCCCTATCTCCGTTTTCAGGGGAATTGTGCAATGACTGCACACACCTTGGGCATGTTAACATGAATTTATAATAACGTGTAATCCAAGCAGTTACTAGATTTAGCCAAGGATAAATTGTGCATATGTGACAACAGGGAATAGGCTCATAAAGTGCTGTGGTAAATTTAATTGGAGCTTACAGCTAATTTTTTTAAAGTATGTATGGTTTTATAATGAGTGCTAAAAAAATAACAGCATGCACAGTTATAAAGGTGTGAGTAATTAGATGCGCTAGGCTGTATAAAGCACGAATTCTGGTTAATCTACCTTAATTGTGCATCCGTTGATGTCCCAGTTACCAAGACCGAGCAGGAAGACCATTATCAAATTGCCATTCATTTGAAACAGAATACAACTGTCACTGTGCATGTTTTCTCAAGAATGCATGGCATCCACCAGCCCCATCATTTGCCTCCCAGATATTTTTATTTCTCTTGTGAGTAATGTTAATTATTAATGAACAGGCTATCAATTATGCATGCATCTATATTCATGGCGGTAAACACTGATTAAATCTGTACAATTTCTATTCATTAGCTTGCAGCCTTTACAAGCACACGGTAAAATTTACAATATATTTTTTCAATTCGGATTGCAGTGTTCTACCACGGAATCCATATTAATTATACCAAATCACGAAAGGAAAAGTCACATTTCACGTAAGTAAATATTTCTGTAGCTAAAATATCGGAGTGCCTTTGGGGGTAGGGTGACAACGAGAACAATTATACCAGTGGAGGACAGACATGTGTATACAGTTGTTAAATTGGTTAAAAAGCACCCCGCCACTCCTGTCAAAGTTTCCTAGTGAATTGCGTTTCTAAATCTCCTGGACTTATCAAGGGACAGCAATAGATGATGATTACAGTTATAGTTTTTGCCTTTCCAAGGTAAAATACTTAACAGAAAATTTGGATATTTCCTTATTATTGAAGTTAAAATAAAAAAAACTCTCTGGATCGCCATCCGTGCGTTTTTAATGCTCCTTCCGTCAAGGGGTCAATTACAATATGCAAAACCAGTGGAATTCAGTTCTGCCCCGACATTTGCAGGACGTTCCTGAAAGAAAGAAAATACATCTGCGCCGGTCCATCCGTGTAATAATGACACTTTTTATTTTATTTACTTGATTGCTCATCATTACAGTTACATACTCAATAACAAGAAGAACAGAAGAGATCCTACATAAGGTAGAATATAGAGCTAAAGTAGAAGTAAAGGGAAGTAATGCAGCCTGATGACCTAACGCATATAGAAAGCCCTGTATAGTGTGGCACTTGATATATTGTGTGTTAGTCCTGTCAGCCTTAGAGTGGTCTTCTTCCCAAACATTTTACGACACTCCTCCTACTTTTGCTGAGTTTGTTTTTGTTGGCAGTGCTTGGGCTCACTCCTTCAAACAGAATGAAATTGCCTTACACCCAACTGCCCCATACATTGTACTTGTAAGCCCCTAGTAAAGGCGTACTACTGGTACAGAGGGCCTGTAAATTAAATGCTACTAGTTAGGCTGCAGTACTAACTGTGCCACCGACTTAAGTAGCCTTTTTAAAACATGTACCAGGCTTACCATTGCAACCCGTGTGTGCAGTTTTAAACTACCATATCAACGTGGCAAAATAAACCTTTTGCCTGGCCTAAACCCTCATTTTTACTACATACAAGTCACCCAGAGGGTAGGCCATACACAGCCCAGAGGGCAGGATGCACAGTATCTAAAATGCATTTAACTAAATCAATATTCTTTTAACTATTACTGGTCCTGGTAGTGAAATTTTCACTATTGCAAGTGCCTACCTCCCCATTGGATAGCATTGGGTTACCTTATTAATCATAATAATTGATATCCTTTGGTTGTGAGCAGATGGGAAGGTGATGTTTGGTGTCTGAGGAATTACAATTAAAAGCTCACTTTTATGGAAAAGTCATCAGATTTTAAGTCACAGTTCTGAAAATGCCACTTTTTAAAAGTTGGAATTTTCTTGTCCTGGGTCACATGTCTAGGTGTAGTTAGCAGTTGGCCTTTTTGTATTCCTCCCAGACAGCATCACAATAGAAGGTCTGGATGTAGGCAGTATGGGTCATCTGTGGCAGGATGGTGCGTGGAGCTCTCACCTACCACACTTGCACTTCAAAGGCACTGGCCCAGCGTACACTCAAAGGACTTCATACTAGCCTATTGTGCTCCCAGACAGACTGGGACCAGGGCAGGGAGGCAAGAAAATCCAGACAAGTCCAAAGGGGAAAAACTGCAGAAGCTTCTCCCACTTTAAAGGGAGCACCAGGTAAAAATGTAGGACCCTCAGACTCACTCATTAGTACACTCCTGGACCTGTAGATACAACACAAATAGGACACCCTGCTGCCCTCCTGCTTGAGCCCTGCCCTGCTTGCTGAGAAGGAAGCCTGGATCTGCTCCCTTCATCCCAAGCTGAGTGACTACAAGGCTCAGCTGACTGGCCTCTTGCTCTAAGCTACGGGGACACAACAAGATCCAGAGGATTCCCTGCAACTGCCCGGCTGACCTGCTGCACTGGACTTTGCTGTACATGCAACTTCCTGATCCCAGGTCCTGGGCCCTTGGCTGACATCATAGAGAACTCGTCCTGGCCTAACTGAAGGTTTCACCAAAGCAGCATAAAGTTAAGCATAGCCTCGCAAAGCGTCACTGCATAGCTGCCACCCTCTTATGAATTGATGCGAAAAGACGCAAAGTCTAGCCGCACAGCTGCCACCTTCTTTAGAAATGACGCCGTGTGATGTAAACCCTCATCGCACAGCTCATTGGAACGGACGCAGAGTAACACAAAGCTTTGCCATGTAGCTCCATCGGAACCAACACGGGTAATGCAAAAGCTTGCAAAGCAACGCCGGTCAGATTGCACACAAAGGGCATAAGGTACAATCCTCGCGAGCCTGTGCCCGGCCTGCTCTCCATCGTGGTCAGCCTAAACTTGTGACTCTGTCCAAGTCAAAGGTGACCAGATACTCTAAGTTGGCGCTTTGCGCCTTTTGGAACTACTTTTTACCTACATCTTTAAAACTGCATACCTATGGTTCTGCTGATCAGTTTTTTGTTGTTTTGGTTTGAAAGAAGTATAGGGATTTTTCTCTATTTTTTAAATTAGTGTGGGGTTTTTCCTATGTTGTCTTTTCACTTTACCACTAATTGTATGCTGCATGAATGCTTTACACATTGCCTCTAAGTGAAGCCTGACTGATTTTGTGCTAAGCTACCAGAGAGTTAAGCACACATTACTTTAATGACCTGTTGTGAATCACCCTGAGAAGGACTGTGCCGGTTGCTTGAGAAAGGCTCACATCCCCCTCAACCAACAACCGAATTTCTCACATTGTGGCAAAGGAGTTTATGATAGAAGCATTATATAAAAAGTAGAACCACAACCCTAATAACAATACACAGTGAATGGTCCTCTCTAGGCTAGAGAAACAATGACATCGCAAAGTACACAGGTAATAGAAAGGAAACAACAATTATTATCGATGGGTCAAATCATATGCCTTTGCCTGAGAGAACTCAGTCTAGATAAATCTGGAATGAATGTTTTTAATTTCCTTTTGGATGGCAGAATGTCATGCTGTGGCTGCTGGGTCACAGTCAGTGGGGAGAACTCCATGCATAAAGAGATAGGTCAGGCGTATATTTTTCTGTATGGAGTTCTCCACCCTGATTGTGGAGTCCCCACAGTTGTAAACTTACTATTAAATCAGTTTGTGAATTGCAAAAAAAGTGAACTTGCACAAAGAGTATGTTTACATTTCTGAATCAGACCACCCCCATGTCTTCCAAAGTAGCCTAATGTGTTGTGCTCTCTACGAAACAGGTTAGTAAACTGTGCTCATTACTTGGAGCAAGAAAACAAAGGAGAGGTTAGGATGGGTTATTTGAACTTGAATAGTAACTTTCCTTGGATGCTCTTTTTTTCTTCAGCACTTTCCTACCATCATCCAATATCTCCTGGATGGGTCAATTATTTCTTGTAAATATCTCATTTAGAAATGAACACAACAACAGAAGCTTCTTCCTTTATTAGACCTCTAGAACAAACTGTTTCCTTTCTGACAGGTTTCTGGTCTAACTTGAACCATCACCCACTGCCTCACTTAGAGTGACGTTATTGACATTTCAAGGTTAGCAGACTTTCAGAGCTATATTTTTGGAATGCCTGATTGCTTTATATAGGATATTGTACTTACAGATGCGTTTCAATTTGTGCTTAAGCTCTAATACATGCATTGTACGTGGGGTCTTGCAGGGTGCAGACATGCATCAGTCTTGGGAATGTTCCGTTGGTCCCTTGTCTTCAGAGTATAAAAGCCTCTGAACACAATAGGGGGCCTGATAAAATGCATACTTTGCAATTCTTTAGCAAATACTTGTTTGAATGTTGATTCAATCTTGATAAGGTCCACCACTCATATTGCAGGCTTCACAAAGATGTTGGGGAAGGCTTGGCTGACATGTTCCCAATAGGTGCTTCTGGGGAACCCACACCAGTTAAATAGAGACCACAGTCAAACATCCCCAGCCCCAGAGCAACCCAGCCCCTCCGACAATCAATTGAGGAATGCGGCTGGGCAAAGTAAAAGCAAGGGGGGCGTAAAAGACTCAGATCTGCTTTGGGGACCCAGTTGGGATACATTGCTGGCGACAGTGAAAGTACTCAATCATCACGTGGATAAGATGCATATCCAGGTAAATCTGCTAAATACTCTAGCGATGTTCATCTCAAGCATTGGTGACAAGCTGAAGAACCTTAACAATCTAATGTTGCAGGTTCAGGACAGAAAAGGTACACATTTATCACAATATACACATGTGGAGAGGTCATCGGCAAACTGGTTCTACTACCTTTAATTCTGAATAGAATTTTAACTAAATCAAAACCTGAAAATCACAGCTGAATGGAATTTTAATGGAACTCAAATCCCCATCAAAGCAAGAGGATAAGGCACAGGAGCACATGAGCCCTTGTGCAATGAGGCCCCACTCTAGCAGATCCTCAAGGGGGATGGGTGTGATAGCCACTGAAACAATCCTGCAAATTGCAGGGCTGCACTTGGTAGGAGGACGCAAGGTGGAACTTTCTCCCAACTTAATTTCCTGAAAACATTATCCAGGCCAAAAATAAGAGGATATGGTAATAGATAAGCTGGGAAAAGGGCAAGGGTTAGCTCCTGATGCTGCTCAGAGGGCGACGTTTGATGGTATCACCCGAACCAGAATTGCAGGCAGACTTGGAGAAGCCAGCAAACTTGACAGGGGCCCCGACTATGTCCAAACAAGGCCTGCTGCGCGTCCCCGAATACCCTTAAAGAGGGAAACATGGCATTTTAAACTGTTCAACAATATTAAGGCTGATCAAGAGCTGCCATTTTGTCCCATGTGGATTCTACTGATATTTTTTCAATCAAATTCCTTCATTCATGGAGAAACCAAGTTGCGGAGCATACTTTAGTCATGTTTAAAGTACCAGGACTGCACACGGAAATCCTGGTGAGCAAAGAGCTTCTGAGAAGCTGGGGCATTAAAGTAACATTCCAGGAGCAACCCTATCCTAATGTACTACTGAGGTCAAATGAGCAGCCTAAGAAGAAGAGGCCGGCCCACTTAATCCTTAGAGACACGGTAAGCAGGGTTTCTTTATGTGGACAGCAGTGCTTCATAATTAAAATAATGCTGGTTAGACTGAGGAGGTAAAACGGACTCATCAAACAGAACAATCAGGACAACCTGGTGAATTGGAGCTGGCTCTCCCTGGCCCTGTGAAGGTCACTGCGCTTGGATTGATGTCCAGCCTAGCATCCATGAACATGATGACAAAGCATGGTAAGCTATGAGTATACTCTTGGAATGTGGGAGGGCTCACAGCAAAGCTAGAGGATGTGGAGCTGAATCAATACTGGGAGAACTTTGACGTAATAGCCCTGCAGTAGACATGGGCCATGTTTAGCATTCCACTTATTGGCTTTGTGGAATTCAGGATGCCTGTCCAGGAAAACAAGCAAATACAGAAATACCAAGGGTAGTCTATTGATATTTATTAACTCAGAGTTGACAGTGAAAGTTAAGATGCTGAACCTGCAAGAAACATGGATACTGGCCCTTCTCCTGGAATGATGCTCCCAGCCAGTGAACTTCCCCTTAATAATTATGAACATCCACAACAACCCTAGAGGAAAGATTGTTCTAGAAGAAATAAAAAGCTCAAATATAACATCCAACATAATAATTACTGGTGACTTTACCCTTAACCTCTTCCTGCCAGCAGAAGTGGACCCGCATGATGTGGGTGGGCCTCATTGTAGGGCCACGTCAGATCAAACACTCCCTGATATGGTGCGGATAGACAATATAGGTCAAAAGCTGGCAGCAAGTTGTGAACAAGCAGGGATGGTAATGCTGAATGGAGACTCCAGTGCGAAATTCCTTCAGCCTCAACGAGGGCATCAGCCAACATGGTTTTATATTTAGATTATACAATGGTGAGTACCAGCATTCATAACCATGTCATGAACTTTAAGATTGTTAATCATAACAAAAGTGACCACTGGCCCCAGAACATATGGTTAGAGGCAGAACCAGAAAAGAAAGGATAGCAATCAGAATGATCCTTCTGTAGCTGCCAAACACGGAAAGCCTGAAACATTTAAGATGGAGCACAGATGGCATGCAAGAAGTAGTGAAAACATTCCTAGAGGCCCTGGAAGTCACCTTTATGAATGATCAAGATCCTGTAACAGTATGGGTACCCTTTACAGAGCAAATACTGGAAAAGCACCCACCAAAACATTCCCTGGAAGGTATGAAAATTGTTGAAAATAGGAGGGCATGTTTGCATAAAGACATTTGTCTGTTAAAATCCAGAATTAATGGAACCATGCGTTAATTAAGGCACAGTCCACAAAATGTGGCACTACTTAGATCCCTGAGGGAAGACTACAGAAGCCTCAAAAGAGAGGTATGGGCTCTAAAAAGAAGCAGAGATGAGACCTTTGGGCAAGGAGTCTATGTGCCTCTAAAAGCAGTGACTCAAGAAGGTTTTTGGAGGATCATCAATGAACTAGAAAAAGGCCCACAAGCCTATAACAATGCCAACATTAATAAGCCCACATGGGTGAGTTACCTTTGTACTCACTTCTCAGGATACACAGGAAATAAGGATATCTCAGAATACCTTCAATCATGATGTACTACAATTAATAGAGTGATAAAGGACTCTCACCCCAACTGTGCACCAGGACCCTATGGCATTCCACAAGCGCTGCTAAAATGCAACTCACCAATTTGGGCAATGTATCTAACAATACTGTTTAATTAAATTATACAAGTTGGGATGATTGCTTAAAGCTGGGGAGGCTCTATAATTCATCTTATTTTTCAAGGTGGCAAAGCCACCATTCCAAGCAGATACCACCTCATAGCTCTACTAGATGTAACATTCATAGATTTCTCATCCCTACTATTGAAGGACCTCTCAGACTGGACATCTGTCAAAGAAATAATCCCATTGAATCAAACAAGATTCACGAAGTAGAAAGAAACCCTTACAAATGTATTGGTAGTTGGGCTGCTAATGAAAAAATCATGTGATTATAGCTCACCTTACTTCTTGTGCTTTCTAGATTTCAAAGCGGCATTTGACCATGTTCTGCGAGGTAGGCTGTCAGCTAAACTGGACAGTTGAGGTATTCCACAAAAGTTATTGAAAGCCATCAGGATGCTATATACTATAACATGGATTAAGATCAAGAAAGGGGAGAGAAGGCACCTTTCAAGGGAAATACCAACATCTATGGGGCTGAAGCAGGGGTGTGTGCCGCTTATGCTTATTCTATACATCTCGAATATTTGAGCTGACCTGGACATGGTGGCCTCCCATGCAACCAACCTTGGAGGTCGACCCAAATCTTATCTCCTCTATGCGTATGACCTACTGCTGTTGAGTAAGCCGTGAGTGGGCCTGCAAAGACTGATTCCCAAGCTTACAGAGTGCACTGCAGGTAATGCCATGGAAATAAACCTTAACAAGACCAAGGTGATTTCACTTCGGAAACACATTACGAAATAAGTAATGTGGTTACTTGACAGTTGGCCCATAGATGAAGTATCCACCTTTAAATATTTGGGTTTTACACTTGATGCACTGGCGTCCTTTGTTGCCCAAAAGGAAAGTATAAAAAGAAAAGCCTTAACACATATATTTGCACTCATACCCCTTTCCATAAACTGCATGACGCCACCCAGAGACAACTTTTAGCTGTGTTAAAGTCAAAATTTCCACCTTCAACTTCTTATGGAAGTGAGTTGATGCTCACGCAGCAAATTAACCTTCTGGAGACCATCCTGAAAAGGATGTACAAATGCATTTTTCATTTGCCCAGATTTGTTTCACCAGCACAAAAAAGGCTTGAGTTTGCCCAAGCTAAACAAACTCTGACCAGGAGGGGGCCCTTTTTAGGTCTCGCTGAGACAGCGAAAGCTGTCTCTTTGAGACATTTTGTAAGTGGGTTTTTAAAGTGCTTCCCCTGGCATAGAGCTACAGTGCACGAGGCGTGCACGCACGCAAAGCAGCCATATCGCTTTACGTCGCTCTCCCTCGTAGCCCCTCTCTGCCCCCTTCCCTGCTGCTATTTCACACCAGTTTTCATCAGAACTCCCGCTTCTCTCCCCCACCCCCCACCATCGCGTCTCGCGCATCCAATGCTTGTCTTTCCTATGTCCTTTTGTTTCTTACATGCAGTACCAACCTTGCTTTCACGCTCCTCCGCCCCTCCCCGTCACGTCGCGCTGCTTTCACTTTTGCGCGCGGCCAATGCTTGTTTTCATTAAAGTGAAAGCGTGGTGGCGACACCTTGTTTCTTATTTGCAGGCACGATGTGCTTTGTTACATTCAGCACGCCATGCCCGCTTTCTGCCCCGTTTGCCCGCCCACCACCGTTCCGAGATCGTAACTTAATTTTTAAACTGATGCGGCTGTTTACAATGATTGCTGTGGTTTATGTGCTCTGTGGGACACTGTGCGCCAGGGCTTTCTTTGTTGTTCCTAAGCCGCCTGTCCTGACAAATGCATTATCGTTCTGATTGCAGCACAGGGTCGGAGTAATCTTGTCTGCCTCTTTAGACACTCGTACTGTCAGACAGCTTCTAGGCGTTTTCTCCCGTCTCACATGTGGTCTCAGAAGCCGCTCCTATCAATGCCCCCGGCACACATACACAGGCTCCATCAGAGTCCTCTGTGCTGTCTCTTTAGACTCACACATTGTCCCAGTGCCTCTGGACTGTCTGTTCACAAGAGCAGACTGCCAAGGTGCTTCCTAGCTGTCTCTTCAGTCTCACAGAATCTCAGTGACCTCTTGACGGTCTACTTAATACCTCTGACACATACTGATAGAGTGCCTCTTCTCTGCCTATGCGGATGCACACATACTGTTGGAACGACTCCGGGCATTTCTGGAGTCTTATACGCAATATCTGAGCCAACACAGGAACTTCTACTCCCACACAGCTGCACTGAGCATGCCCGCAGGTTCTCCGCCAGCTCAGCCCAGAGTTTGCCTACGTGAGCTGCATGCATGTAACCTGCTGCAGGAGACTACAGTTCCCAAGCTGGCAAGTAATTTTTGAAACAATGCTTGCATTAGTCACCTGTAAACAAAATACAAGGAAGAGCATCCCCGATCCAAGGACAACGGTGGTGGTAGAAGAATATTATAATATTGGTTGATAAGGATGCCCCCAACCTTCTTCTGTTCACACGCTCTAATTCATTGAAATCTAAATACTAACAGCAAACCTGAATGTACCCGTCGTTCAAGCACGGCAGCAGTTTGCATCTAATTTCCCCATTAAATTCCCTCTTAAGGCTAATACAATTACTCCCGTTATTGCTATTTTTTTGCAGCGGAATGTTTAAAAAATGTACGTTTGAACATAATTGTCACTGTCTTTAGGACATTACTGCCAAGTTTTCAATATGCCTATGTGTGACATTACCATATTTTCGGTGTGCTTAAGTGTGACATTTTAAGTAGAGAAAAATCAGATTACCTTGTTTGGTCTGGTTTGAAAGCACATCTTCCACTAGACCTCTTAGCCTCTGTGTGACACGAGAAAATACAGTTTTTTCCAGCCAACAGCGCTCTGCATTCTGGGACATGTAGTTTTGTTTGCTCATTAAAGACGGGCTTGCTGTGAGCTAAAGTGTGACCATGTGATGCACACTTCTACTTCGACCAGATTATATGTTTGCCCCAAACTATTAACCTCAATAATAAATGCTTACTATAACTGTTCGTCAGAATGTTGCAAAATTACAAAGAATTTTACGTTGTAAAGCGCCCACGCTGACAAAACCTATTACTCCGGGTTATTACACATGCCCAGTATAAGCTGCCCTGCTGAGACCCCGTGCAATCCTGCCATTTACGCCATTTTTTCCACATAACTGTTACAGGACGCAGTAGTGTCCTTTGACAAATTGTTGCATGTTTTCCAGCAAAATGCCAAACAGCAATCACTATAGCCTCATATCTAGTACTCATGCCATATTGTGAGTAGATCACTACTAATATGACTAACTTTGAATGAGGGTACCTAATCAAGCAGTTATGAAGATAAATATGCACCAGGTAGGGTTATAGAGAGGTAACTATCTTTTGTTAATAACTGTGACAAGCTACCATTTCACACAGTGTGACTAAGTGCTGACCAGACTGGCCCTTCACCCACTCTAGCACATATTAGCTACTGGTAACACATTTGAACAAGCATTGGCATCACCAATAGGTCTCGCCTTTGGGACCTTATAAGTGTTTAGCCATGCAACAGTTGATATTGCTGCACCAAGGATATTGTGCTGCATAACTAAATACTTATAAGGTCCCAAAAGCGAGACCTATTGGCTATGCCAATGCTTGTTAAAGTTCTGTCAGAAGATCCAGACAGTCACAAATGTCACCGTGGATTATTATGTATGGGCGGAAATAAACATGCAAAAAGGAAAAGCGCTCTGCAAGATATTTGGATGGTTCAATTGAAAGATTGGGCCTATGGGAATTCCGGTTTCTTCCAGTGACCCCAGCTGTGTTTAAAAGGACAGTGAACAAATGTATCACGCGGATAAGCCATGTGGAACACAAAAAGGACTTGGCAAAGCGGGTCCACAAGTGGTTGGTACTGAATTCTTATACAGGTATGTTGGAGCAACCACAACTGGAGGCCTGCTACTCTACACAAATTAAAAGACATTTTTTGGCTCTGCGACTAGGATGCTTTCCGACCCTGGACTACATCTCAAAGTGGCTAGATAAAGGCAGTTCTGTGCATAAATTATGTTGACTTTGCAAGTCTGCAGAGGAAACCATTTTGCATATAGTCTGCATTTGTCCTAATATGCTGATCCATCAGAGGTTATTGCTGCGCAAAAAACTCCTGTCCCCGGGGCTGCAAAGCTGCAGGCAGGCAGTTATTGAGTCAGTAAACCTGTAGAACCTCATGCTGAACATTCGAACAGTGCAAATCTTTGACATTTTCAATAAGGAGGTTGCAGCGCTTGCTACACAAAGGGATCTACAAGACCGTTTATCATGTATTCACCCCCATCAAAGATGTTTCTATAAATGTTTCCTTTTTGCTCTCTGTCCTCTAGGGCCAGGCTGACTGAGGATTGTTTTTCATGTGAGTCATGCTGACTCGCCCTGGGCCAGGCTACTACAGAACCTCTTTTTTAACTTGAGTCTTGCCAGTCTCTATACTGACCACTTTTGGTTTTACTTATCTTTTATTCTTAAAAGCCAGGCCACTAGAAGATTGCATTTCAGCTGCTTTATTGCCCCCCATCCCCAATTGCACAACACACTTTACCCAGCACCTGTCTTTTCATGGCAGAATCAGAACTGATAAGTTGGGCATCAACATATTTACAGGTGGCAGAAAAGAAATTAACAAAGCTTGCTTGTCGTAGTGATAAATGGCATCTAACCTAGAAGTCTATCATTAAGCATGACCCTGTGGAGTCAACTGTTTGAGAATTCTAACTGCACAACAAACTAACTGCTGCTCCTTTCGTATAACGTCCCAAAACGCTCGTCTGGTTCTCAGCATTTTGTGCTCTTGAAGTCTTTTCATCTGTGGTCTGCAATCAGTATTTGTTTTATACTTTTAATTTTTCATTTAACTTATTTTATAGATGCATATTATGTCATGTATATACAAAGGTTTTTATTAATCATGTATAATGTAATGTATAGGCAAAGGTTTTTATTAATCATGTATAATGTCATGTATAGGCAAAGGTTTTTATTAATCATGTATAATGTCATGTATAGGCAAAGGTTTTTCTTAATCATGTATAATGTCAAGTATAGGCAAATGTTTTTATTAATCATGTATAATGTCATGTATTACAAAGGTTTTTATTAATCATCCATAATAAACATTATTACTAATAGGTGCTCCATTAGAAAACAGGATTAGAATGTGATTTCAAATTAACCATAAAAAGAGAAAAGAGTAACATCAAAAGCTGGAAATGGGAGAAGTAACCACTTGGGTCTGCTAACTGGGGCACCTGATGAGAATATTGGCAAAAAGCATCTAGACAATGTTAAAGGAGTAGAGCAGGTATCAGTGCCAGAGGTCTTCTTGGCCATTCACCCACTCCATGTTGGCAGAATAATACTCTTGCAATGTATCAAAGTGTAAGCCTTCAGAATGTCTGCTTCTTAGTGCTCAATCAATTCTTTTTGACAATACACTCATCTTATCAGATTGGTCTGGGGGAGTTAGCTGGAAGGTTATGACACTACTGTATGATAGAGGGGGATTTCACGTTCCAAAACTTCAGTTATATTATTTAGTCGCACAATGTAGTTATGCACACTCCTGGTTTTACCCAGATGCCAGAATTCCATACCTCGGACCCCATGGCCAGCATTCCAATGACTACTGTTGCCTTTCCCCTCATCCACTGTACTCAGTTTTACTTGCTGGGCCACTGTGAGCTAAGGCAAAAGGAACATGAGGTCAACAAGTCACACTGGGACTCCTGCACTGACCTGTGTGAAGCTCCACAGCAAGATTGCATGCTGTCGACCACTTGTATATACCAAGCCATTGCTTCCCAAGTCATTCTCCTGGTTGTATTACAAAAATATAAGATGCGTACTGAAGGAAGAGTACCATCTTCAGATCCTTTCAAAAGGTTGTTTTGTCATGGATAGCACAGAGAGAGATGGCCTGAGAATTTCACATCACAAGAATCAATCCCAAGATGCATATCCTGCATATTTTTCTCATGTTGTGAACTTTCAGTAGCAAAGAATTAAATTATCTGTAAGATCCTAGCAGGACATGGTGTTAAAACATTTTCTGTAGAAAAGGAAGTCCTGTATTAGGAAAGTATGATGAGTTAAACACGGAAAACCTGCACCACCAAGTATCAACGAAAAGAGTGCGAGCATGAAAGGCATAATCCCTCTGTTTTAGCAGGCTAGAAATGCAAAATCAAGGACTTTGATAGTCTGAGCTATTCCCTTTTATAGTTGAGGTTCCTGTAAGTGGCCAGTTCCTATGTGGATATACTAGCTTAAGGAAGAACAAGGCCGCCGATTTCTTTTGCAACTTGTAGTAGGGAAGGAGTTCATACAACTATATCTTGTTTGAGTCTATATTGTGACTTACTGTTATTTTTGAGGCAATGATCACCATGTCTACTTGATTTAGGAATTGCTAGTTTAGTACATACATTTACTTCTATTTTTGAGTTCACTCTCCTTGCACATTGCACACGCCAGGTTCTAGCGTACTGGTAGGAAAGTTGGAGGTAGTAGGTAAGAACCTATACTTAAAATATAAATATATGCACATGTATGTTTATATGATGAGTTCTAAAGTCACAAACATTTTATTTATTAGATACGCAGTGAACACAGAAAACTAAAGGTATCAGCAGTCATGAGGACTCATGCGGCTAAATTAAGGGATCCAAGAAGGTCATCTTTTGTTTTCTCCACTTCCCATTTCCCCGGAATACCATTCTCACCTGGAGACTTCTTTACCCTTCAGGCAGTACAGGGACCTGGTGGTGTAGAGAATTTGCTACTGGCCTTCACGTTTCGCTCCCACAGGATTACACAGCCATATCAGACGTGGTTGTGATTGAACATTACAGGTTCAGAGGGAAATTCAATCCAGTGAGGGATTAGGAGGTACAGAATGCGCGTGCAAATATTTAAGATTTTTAGAGGCATAATAAACAGAGGTAAGTGAAAGAGCGTTTGTTCAAATTAAGTGATTAAGTGAAAGAAGGCGTTAAGAGGTTCTTTTCCTTAAACATTTAATATTGCTCTCATATGTTACTTCTATGTCTTCCAATGTTGCAAATTCACAAGAAAACTTACCTTTCAAAATATTGCAGATATACTGAAAATTCCAAGATCTAATTCTGCTGCAACCCTGGGAACGAAAGGCTGGTAAGAGAAGAAATCAAGAGAAGGTCAACCCCGCAAACACATGTAATTCATAACACTGATATGATCATCCCTATAACATTTTTCTCATCACCCATCTGCACAGAAAATGACCACTGGATTTCCCATCATCCACCTCCACAGAAAGTGACATCACTGAATTCCCTGTCATCTACTTGGAGAGGAAGTGACTTTACTGGTTTTCCCACCAAAACCATCCTTAAAAGAAGAAGAGCTAGAGGACTTAATTTCCAATCACCCATCAGCATAGAAAATGACAACCTAGCACCTGACACTCCTCCCTCCTCTCAGGACTTACTTAATGGCAACTATAACACAGATGAACAGCGAGTGAGCCAAAGGCATTCCTGTCTGCACCCATCCGTGCCTGGACCATGCCCAGTGCCACAAACCCTGGTCCAATCACCAACCAGTGATACTCCGCAGCACTCCTTAGGTTGCTAGACCCTAGGCGCTGTCCCCAGACTGCATCTGCACCTCCCTCCATAGTTGGAGCTTTCACCTGCACCCAATGCTGGCTTGCCAGCATCCACCCACCCACCCCCATGCAAAAAATAACAATTCCCTGAACACCCCTCCCAACACACATGCCACACAACCACAAACAATGCATATACTCTCACCCTACACCATATGCCACAACAAACACACATCAACACCCATTCACATGCATGCTTCTAAACAAAGAAATGCTCAGCAAAACACACAACTGAAATATGGGACCTTCTCAAAAGCAACGCACCCAACATCCTTTTCATCACAGAGACCTGAGTCAACTCCTCATTGGCTCCTGACATCGCCATGCCAGTCTCAGTGGGCTGCAAGATCTCTCAACAGGACTGCCTTCACAAGCCAACATGACTCACTATCATCTACAAGGAATCTATCAAATGCACAACATTCATAGACAATGCCACCCCGTTCATGGAACACCTGCAATTCAAGCTGCAAATCTCTGAAAACTTCCCTTTGGACTAAACCCTCGTCTACTGACCACCCAGACCACAAGTCACCTTTACCAGCTTCATCACCAACTTAATCACTCTAATCATCATCAACTCTAGAACCCACAAACCCACATTCTCCTCGGTGACCTCTACTTTCACCTGGATATTCAAAATGACCCCTGCTTCATAGCACAGTTTTAGCAAGATAAGACTCTCCCAGCTCATCCCACAACCAACACACTCTTCAAGACACACATTAGACTCCATTTTCTCCACAAGCACCAGCATCATATACAACTCCACCATACCGCTCAAATGGACTGACCACTCCATCATCCACTGCCAAATATAAACACCTCAAGTCAACACCCCTACCATGTTTAGCATTCCAAGCCAAAGCTGAGGCACAATCACAAAAGCAAACTGGCACATTGCCCTCAGTTGGAATCAACCTAGCCCCACAGACAACCTTGATAAGGATATCAACAACTTCAACAACTCAACCAAGAAATGTGTGGACCACCTCACACCCATCAAAACCAACAAGCATAGTAGATCAAACAAGCAGGCCAGCAGGTACACAGAAGACCTCTGAGACATCAAACAATACTGTAAACAGCTAGGAAGGAAAAATAAAGCCAGTGCCACAACACCACTGATAGAACTACCTACAGGCCTACGCTCATACGCTATCACCAGCAAATATGAGACACCAAGAAAAAATCACTAGCGGACCACATCAAAGGAAGCTCCAACAGCTGCAAGCAGATTTTCACCACTGTAAAGGATTTCTCTTCACCGTCGGACACTGTCAACAACATTGCTGTCTCACAACAACTCTGCAAAAACCTATCTAACTTCTTCCACAGCAAATTTCCAAACATCTACTGGTACTTCACACACATACCCAACCCCAGAGCACTCATCAATAGCCTACCCACCAACAACCAAGCCACCACCTAACTAAATGGACAACTCTCACTAGAAGCAACACAGCAGCAATGATGGGGACCACCTCTTACTAAGGGCCCCAATGGACAAATGTCCCGCCACATCAACAACCTAGGAACATCACCAATCAGCACCATCCTAACCCTCATCATCAATACCTCCATCACATCCCACACTTTCCCAATGAATGGAAACTTGCAGAAATCAATGCCCTCCTTAAGAAGCCCGCAGCCAACCTGAATCAACAGGAGAAATGTCTGAACCATCTCCCTACTTCCCTATCCAGCCAAAGGGACTGAGAAGATCACAAACAAGCAACTCATCTCAAACTTCGCCATCTTCTAAACAACACTCAATCAGGATTCAGAAAGCACCACAGCACTAAAACAGGACTCATCACTATCACTGATGATATTCAAATCATCCTGGACCCAGGAGGAACAGTCACCCTCATCCTGCTCAATCTCTTTGTGGCCTTCGACACTGTCTCCCATAAAACGCTCATCAGAAATTACCACAACATTGGAATACAAGGATCAGTTTTCGAATGGATCTGTTCCTTGCTCACAGGAATTACCAAAAGGGCCAGGATGCCACCATTCACATCAGAGACAAAGCAACTGATTTTGGGAATCCCACAGGGATCGTCCCTCAGCCCTGTCATGTATCCCCCACTAATCTGTAGGACCTGCATGTTTGATGGACAACATAAACTTTGGGCGAGGTGCCAAGACTGATTCAAGGCACTCCCACCAGATATGTTGGCCTAGAGACCATCTAGCCAACAGTGCCACTAGAAGTCCGCCATAATCTTACTTTGGAGTGAAAAGCTTCTGGCAACCGCTCATCATGACAACCCTGACCCCTTAGAGCTCATGGAAACAGGTCAAAGCCGTTTGCTTAGTCACTCATGCTTTCTTGTTGCTCAGAGAAATATACAGAATGTACAGTGGGACATTTTCGGTAGATTTACTGAACCATTGTTATTCTTGTATAGAATACAGGTGCTGTGATAATCAGTAGACAGAAGCAGATTACAGTGATTACAAGCACCAAAAGAGTAAATGGCAGATGGAGTTCTACCATGGTGCTAAAACAATGAATACATGCAGACATGTAAACAAGGGAGTAATAAGGCATACTCCTACTATGCAAACCCTACTCTGAGTGTACCTAGAGTGTATGTAGGTGTGAAGCCAAGAATCCCCCCCAAGGGATGATCCAACCACATTACCTTGCGGAAGAGAAGGTAGGTCACGAACTGGACACCCCTCACAAGATGTCAGACCACTACGTGGTAAAGTCTCAGCATGCAGGGACCCTCAATGTTAGCTGAAGTGCCTCCTCTACTTATCTTCTGGGATGCTCTTTATTTATAATAGAAAACAGCCTTGCGATGTGCATATAAAAAAGCGATGTTATGGATATGTAGATAGCCATATTGCCCCGTGGATAAAGATAGAACAACATTTGTACATAGAAGGGCCATGTGCATGAGGTTCGAGGCAACATGATAACGTTGGGCAAATCTAGATGCGTAAACAATGTTCTTTCAGAGAAACTGATACAACATTGTCATGCACGCAAATATGTGCAAAAGGTCATGGCAGAAATGTTATTGTGAAAATAGGACAATGTAAGAAATTAGCCACTTTGCTACATGGGCCTAACCAGGGCAAATAACAGCCCCACCGTTTCGACATATACATGATACCGCTTCTCAACATCATCCAATCACAAGACATCGCGTCATCTCCTATGCCGATGACATCCAACTCATCCACTCCCGGACATACAAGACAACCACCATTAGAATCAACTTCTCCAACTGCATGACCATAGTAGCAGACTGGATGCAGACCAACTGCCTAAAACTCAACTCAGACAAGACAGAAGTACTGGTCTTCAGCAACAAGACCTCCCCATGGGACTCCATCTGGTGGCCATCGGAGCTAGGACCTACCCCCACATCCACAAACCACACAAGAAATCTAGGGCTCGTCCTAGTTGACAAGTTCAACATGATACCTCAAGTCCACGCACTGTACATCTCCTGCTTCCACATCTTATACATGCTGTGAAATATCTTCAAATGGTTGCCTCAGAAGACCAGAGGGATATGTCATGCAAGTATCACCAGTAGGCTGTACTATGGAAACGCGCTACACTGGTATCTCCAAATAACTCCTCCAAAGCCTCCTGACCATCCAGAACTCTGCTGCAAGACACATGCTCATAAAATAAACAGTGGAAAAACAGCAGATGAAGTAAATTTATACTTTTGAATCATGACAGCGTAAAAGTTCAGTGGACATCAGTATTTTAATTGCTTGTGAGTTGTTGGCACACATATTATATACAGAGTCTGTATTGTTACAACTCATCACTGTAGAAATAAAAAAATATATACAAAACAGACAAACAAATCATACCATATTATAATAATTTCCTTGTAGCTTCCTCTGTGTTTCCAGTAAGGGTAAGATGATTGTCCCAAACCTTTCATTAGATAATCCACTTGAATTTAGTCCTTATCGATACAGAGATGCGAGGCCAAAGGCCTGCTAGTCCTCCTAACTCTGCCCTATTTTCTTACTAATTAATGTTTTTGGACTCCTTCAAATAATGATTTGAAGGTGATTCAATTCTAGGTGATGACATAGTAATGCCATAGTTTTATTATTCACCTTGGTCAGTTTTGGCATATGTGATGCTTAGCTAAAATTGTGCGCCAGGGTTTAGGGGAAAATACACATTGTTTTTTTTAATGTGGGTGTGTAATTGGTGATGAGAGGCCTGTGAGAGAAAGAAGTGGGGTCAGTCAGTGAGCAATAGATTGGGCAGGACAGTTTAGTAGAATGAGGGTGGCATTGACAGAGATGAACTGGGTTGTGTACAAAAGAGTGTGTGCATCCCTGGATGTTTAGCAGGTAACAGAAAGATCACAAACTTAAGACATGATTTGGTTTCGAACAATGTTTTTAATTTTCACACAGAGGATTGTTAATTGTGCCTTTTTGTTGGATAATACTTATTTGTTGTGTTTTGAAACTTGTTGGTCTGATTTTATTTTGTATATTTATTTTGTGGTTTGCAAATGGAAATATTTATTGCCTGTAAATCAAATCTGCAAGGCTATGTGGGAATTTCCAATGCAATGATGAGTCACTGCGAGGGAGAAGCAGTGGATATGATAACAGAGTTAATGTTTTGCTTTCCCTGGGCTGTATTACATGGCATAATTTATTTGTAATGAACTATGTGAAGCATGACTTCTGTGTTTTATGTATGTTCGAAAGTAAGCTACACGCCAGCATCTAGTGATTCTTGGTCAGCCGTGCTGTGCTTAAACTTGTCTAAGATCTTCCTCTTATTAATACTATGCATAGATTCTCCAAAACAAATGCTATATCCACCTAAAGTCTGATTGTTATCGTCAGGAAGTTATTAAATTGCCAATGTATATGATCTGAATATTGGAAATAGCAGCAGCATGTATCATGTAAAATGTGATGGAAATACACAGGTCAAAGGCTTGAGTTCAGACAAAAGATATGCAAACATCAGTGTTGCTGCAATGTTGCGGTTGAAAGACCAGCAACACCCCAATGAATAGCTTTGAAGGCCTGAGATAAATAGATGCTCAACAAAGATCTCCTGGATGTCAAAATGAATAGCAAGAAACAGGTGGAGAAGAATGTAGGCAGTAGTAATGCAGGATAATATTCTAGACTTGAATGTTTGCAGATAGAATCCATAATCAGAGTCATGTCTAGGTCTAAGATCTGGTGGAAGCGAACCACTACATAATTAAATATATAAAAATATAGCTGTTTATTCATGTCTACCATCTCCAGTGGTTTATCATAGTAAGGGAAATTGGATATTGGCCTATAGTAGGCAGTTCCAGTGCAGTTGTCTAAAATGGAAGTGTTAATACATTCGCAAGGTTTGGGGCATATAGCCAATATTTAAGAAGTGTTGCTGGGATAAATCAAAGAGCATGCAATCTGAGAACAGCTGGTGAGGTGTTTACACAATGAAGGAGGTCAAACAAATAAGGAGGTCAAACACCAAGGGCTGCTCCACCACATGGGGGTATCCAATACTTACACAATCTCTATTGAAAAACAAGCAGAGGCCTTCTTCCGGTCCTCTTGTCAATGCCTGCTCCTGGCTTGGGGAACTCCCAATATACAAGATTTATCATAATTTTAGTATGTAGATCTAATATGTAGATAGTGGTGATCTTCAAAAAATAAGGTAAAAAATATGTCCGATAAGTCCTGAGGTGAAATTATCTGAGATTTTGATCCTATAAGGCAACTGAAACTCATTAGTATTGAATATCCTTTTCTTTGCTGTTCTTTTTTTTTACTTTTTACTGAGGTTTTCCTTTAGTTAGGGCAAAAGAAAACCAATAATCAATATACTTATAGGACTGTGTTACACTTAGTTGGAAGGGCACTATCCATATTCTCTGAGATACATGTTGAATTTGTAACGTTCCGATAGATTTCCAGCAGTGAGTTTCCTGTTTTCCAGTGTTTAAAGGTCAGACAAATGGCCAGCTAAAATTGTCCATCCCAAAAGCATAAAGCTGGGTTATGGAACAGAAAGGATTAGTTCATCTCTGAAGTATTTCTTATCACTCAATCTTGTTATTAAAAATCCCTCAGTTGTGTTTTGTTCAATGGTCCATCAGGCCAGTCTTTTTTGTTGACATAATCCAGTAGGGATGAGATCAACCAAATAATTTTGGTTGATTTTTGGGAGATATTTTTATATGGATCAAGGATAGAATTTGCTATTAGAAGTAGACTAAACTTTTCTAGGGGAAACACCTTCAAATGTTTGTCACTTGGTATCCTTGGGCAAGATTAAAATCCAAGGAGTGCATGGAACAGAAAATTAGTGTCCTACCATTCTAGATACAGTCTACATCTTTCCGCCTACTAAATTGCCAAGTTGCATTTGTAAGGACTGCCTGAGGATCCCTTTGTGTCTCCCCTAGGCACATAGGTGAAAGCGGGTGGGTTAAGAACATGCACAAAGTAAAAGTAAATTGCAATAGGGAGCATTACCCAAAAAATCACATGGGTGTTATATTAATATCCATATTAACAAAAAGACACTTCAATTGTAACAAAGTTCATCCAGGTGGGCCAAGAAGTACTTCTGTTCATCCATAGGCACACGAGAAGACTTGGAAGTGAGTCTTAAAAAAATATTATTCTTCACAAAATAGAAACATCCAGCCCATCCAATGCATTTCCTCCTTCAACAGGACTTCATCAGGGCTGTGGAGCAAATGTTTTTTCAAAACTATGTTTAAAAACACATACATTATTTACAATTCAACTATTTAATTGTAAACTCCCTCTATTTTTGTCTATACATGTCATATTACATTCATTTTAAGATCCTGAACCCATCTAGAAAAAACCCTTACCCATTGTAAATGATGAATCTCACAAAAATCCAGCGTTGAAATATTTTTTTCCTGATGTCCCAGTCCTACATTTCCTAATCGAGATACAACTATCTAACATTTTATAGAATGTATTCTATTCTTTTTTTTCCTTTACAATATTTAATTAATCAAGATGATTGATGTCATGTGATCAAGGCTCGGAGGAGCCGAAACGTTATGGTGGCAGTTTACAACTAATGAAGAGAAATTGCACTTATCTGCTAGTCCGTGTCCGCATTTGCTGTCGAAACGGTGGGGAAAGAACTGCCACCGGCCAGCTGTGGATTTTGGAGAATATATATATATATATATATATATCCTACTGGTGGTCGCCAGTAGGTAGTTATAGTTAGGACCTATTTTCCATAGGAAATCCGCAACATTCTATTCCCAATAAATCTGGCGCCGGTTGACGAATCCTCGCAAAAGTTTCCAAACTTTTGTCCAGCTCCGCTCCGCTCCTACCCTGAAAGTTTCGCGGTGATCCATCAAGCAGGGGCCGAGAAATAAGGGGGGTCCCAAAACACGTTTTCCCCATGCAATTTCCCATAGGATCTGTTGTCGCAGCTACAGCCCGAACCGCTGAATGGAATGACACCAAATTTGGCAAAGAGGTAGTCCTCAGTTCAGACTCGTGCCTTTTGCATAAATGGTGTGAATCCGTTCAGTAGTTCCTGAGAAAATTAGAGTTAAAAGTACATAAATATCTATGGCCGGGGAGGATCCGCGGACCCTACCCGCACCGTGAGCGCACCCTCCCCGAACCGAGCGCGCACCCTCCCGATCACGTGCTGAATGCTAATTGGCTGTCGAGTGTCTCTCTACATTCGAAACCAGGAACTGTTGGCGGCCATTTTCTGCCTCGGTAGAAGCGAGGCTGAAGAAGCAAGGGGAAAAAGTGTGTAAAACATATAAAGGGGGCAGAGTGTAAATACTCTGACCCTTTAGAGGTGCTTAGGGGGTCCCAGAAGGACACCCCGCGGCCCCCTTTTAAAAAAAAAAAAAAAAACGGCGAAATGCGCACACGGTGCATGCATCCTAACACGTTGGGTGCACGGATCCACAGATTTTTTTTTAAAAAAGACAAGAAATCATTGGTTGTATGACTACTTTGTAGACTGAAAGGTAGGGTGTATATTTCTGTTTTTTAAAGGTATGATTCTTAATGGTTAACAAAAACAGATTGTAAGGAACATGATATATGATTAGCTGATATGTTGAAAAGTGAAGCACACTTCCTCTCTTGTGCAGGAACATTGTGTGCTGAACTTCTGACCTGTGTGCTCAGTGCAGTGTTCCATGACCTGTTTCTATGGTAACAGGCAGAAGGCAGATTGGGGGAAGGGTTGAAATGTATTTCAGTTGGAAAGGGTTGAAATGTTTAACCAATAGAAATGTGTGTTTGCTTTTGAGTTCATGTGTGAAGGATTGTGATTTGATGTTTACATGTATATGTATGTGTGGAAAATGAAAGGTAAACTTTTCCATTTTTTGTTTTTGCTGAGAGGTGCACAGTGCAGAGATTCTGTAAAAGAAAATATGGTGAGTGACTGATATACTTCTTAATCTACAAAAGAACGTGAAAGATGAGTTATTTAATTGTGAGGAGATGTATGTAGACTATTTTGATTTTAATCAGACTAATGTATTTCTCCTGCTAAAGTGTAGGGAGTACTTTTTTTCTCTACAATCCTATTGACTGTGTGTGTGCATGTAGAGACCATTCTGTGATAAGCATTTGTGTCTTTCATGTGTTTGCAGACAGATAACTGTGCTGTTTTTATATTTTGGTAGAATTAGAAACCAGTTATTGTTTATGAATTTGTGAAATGAGTTATGTTATGTTTCTATACTAAAATGTAGTACTTCTTGTAGATGAAGAAATGTGTTTTGGTATAGTGCAAGGGATAGTGTTGTTTGTCTAGAATCACACAGTGAGTATGTGTGCATTTGGGAACCACTGTGAGAGAAGCATTGGGTAACATCGTGTATTTGCTGACAGATAACTGTTTTAACCTGTAATGTTGTGAAGTTTTAGTAGCATTAGAAGACAGTTATGGCTTATGCTTTGATTAAATGAGTCAGGCTTTGACACTGATGTGCTGTACTTAAATATGTAGATTGTGTGCAGTACCATTAACTCTTCTAGACTAGTGAATGAGTTTTGGTAAACTACTAGGATAGTGTTGCTTGTCTAAAATCACACTGTGAGTCTGTGTGCATTTGGGTAAGGATTGTGAGAGAAGCATTTGATAACATTGTGTATTTGCTGACAGATAACTGTTTTAAAACCGGACATGTTGTCAAGTTTTAGTAGCATTAGAAGCCAGTCTTTGCTTATGCTTTGATTAAATGAGTCAGGCTTTGACACAAAAGTGCAGTCCTGAAATATGAAGATTGTGTGCAGTTCCCTTACCACTTCCACAGTAGTGGATGATTTTTGGTAAACTCCTAGGTATAGTGGTTGTTGTCTAGAATCACACTGTGAGTCTGTGTGTATTTGGGAACCACTGTGAGAGAAGCATTTGGTAACATTGTGTATTTTTTAGCAGATAACTATTTTAAAACCTGTCATGTTGTCAAGTTTTAGTAGCATTAGAAGCTAGTCTTTGCTTATGCATTGATAAAATGAGTCAGGGTTTGACACTAAGGTGCAGTACCCATGTACTATTCTCTTCACTGTGGCAGAACTGAAAATTTATTTAGTCAGTTTCTAAGTACCAAATAGTCTGCTTCAAATGTCTGTGCAGTATGCATGTAGTGTTCTAACATACTATACACTTGTCTTTTACACCTTCAATTCCCTAGTCAGTATCCATACACTTCCAGGAAACACCCTGTCACTCCCTTTGCAGTCCTCTAGTGACCCATTCAACACCATGTACTAATCCATTCACTGTGCCAAACCCTAATAAATTCACCCAGGCACTCTCCTTGCAGTACTCTAATCATTCAGTCAGTACCCAAGTACTCATCCAGTGACCCAGGCCTTAGTATATGGACTGCTTCAAACCCCTATCCACTATGCATGCAGTCCTCTAACCACCTACACAATTGTCTTTCACACCTTCAATTCCCTAGTCAGTATCCATACACTTCCAGGAAACACCCTGTCACTCCCTTTGCAGTCCTCTAGTGACCCATTCAGCATCATGTACTAATCCATTCACTGTGTGAAAACTCAAACACTTATAAATTCACCAAGATACTATCTTTGCAGTACTCTAATCATTCAGTCAGTGCCTAAGTATTCATGCACTGAGCCAGGCCTTAGCACATGGACTGCTTCAAACCCCTATCCACTATGCATGCAGTCTTCTAACCAGCTAGACACTTGTCTTTCACACTTTCAATTTCCTAGTCAGTATCCATACAATCCAGCAAACATCTTGTCACTGCCTTTGCACTCCTCTATTGACCCATTCAGTACCAAGTACTATCCCCATTCCCTGTGCGAAAAGCCTAGCACTTATAAGTTCACCTAGGCACTCTCCTTGCTGTACTCTAATCATTCAGTCAGTACCCAAGTAGTCATGCAGTGAGCCAGGCCTTAGCACATGGACTGCTTTAAATGCCCATGCAGTATGGATGCAGTCCTCTAATCACCTACACAGTTGTGTTTCACACCTTCAATTCCCTAGTTAGTATTCATACTCTTCTAGCAAACACTCTGTCACTCACCCAGTGTGTCTCCTTCAGTTAGCATGTAGAGTTTTAGTGAGGTATGCTTTAGGGCATGAACTGCTTCAAAGGAGTATGCACTATGCAAGTAGTGTTTTAACCATCGACACACTTGTGGTTCAGGGCTATAGTTTCTTAGTCAGTATTTATATAAAATGGGTTTGTACAGTAATGGAATAGTATAATTTTGAAAGTTATTAATATACATTTATTTGTGATTCTTTTTTACAGATACAGAACAGGAGTGTTTCTCATCTGTTTGCACTCTTCTCGTGCAAGATTGTTTGGATGAAGGGTCCTTAGGTATTTCATCATACTTGCTGTGCCGCATGAGTATTTTTTGTTAGGATCCCCTCGTAACAGAACTCTTTTGGAAATCTTGTGCATGAGAAAGGGGGTATTGGTCTTTGTTTGCCCCTCGAGAAAAGTAGAAAATGTCCACATCACTGAAGGAAAGCATTGTGGGCGTGGTGCATCTTCCAAAAATTCAACTTTAGATTTGGTGAATATTCTATAGCGACATCATTTACAGTTTTTGTAAGTTAAACTTAAAAAAATATGTTAGCTGTGTGCATTTTATATTTCTGTGATTTGTATTTTGAGAATGGCATGTTGTTTTTTTTTAACAATCTTTGAGATTGTGTTTTTTTTGCCCGCTGTTAAGTGATGAGTACGATTGAAATCACTATTATTAGTGAAATTTAATATATTCTGAAAACAACAAAAAAGACAAAAAAATTACATTGGGGAAATTATGCTGTGTTGTAAAAAATGTATTATTACATGTTATAGTTTTTTTTTCCTTTTCTTTCACTTCTTTGAAATGTTCAGCATACATTGAAGAAGAAAAATGCATTTTCTCATTGTTTTTGTGCAGGAAGGTGTGTCTTCCTGCAGAAAAACAAATAGCACATGACACAGATATCCTTGCACTATGGTGCAAGGGTGCCTGTGTCACCACATGGCTGCAGTTTAAGCAGCCGTGCAGAGAGAAGCATAGATTTGCAACATATTTATGTACATATGTTGCATCCCTGTGCTTCGGAAGTACTACGCGGTACAAAAGGGGGTGGTGATGGACGGAGCATCAGAACCAATCAAACACTCACACCCAGTCAACAGATCTGGGTTTGATCCATCACCGTTCTTTAGCCCACTCTGCCACCCCAGTTCAGACATGGCCATGTGCAAATCAGTCTGACCCTGTGCCTCATGGTAACAGTTCTGCCCGAACTGCCAAGCCATGCCTTCCCTGGACCGGAAACAAGCTTCCTAGGACTGGTTTCTGGCATTTCAGCCGTCTTCAGCCAGGCTTGCTTGAATCCAGTGGCAAAGTGAGCAAGGGACTCACGTCTGAGCATACCCTGCCAACTTATGGCGAACAAAGCGGTACAAAAAGGGGTGGTGATGGACAGAGCATCAGAACCAATCAAACACTCACACCCAGTCAACAGATCTGGTTTTGATCCATCACCGTTCTTTAGCCCACTCTGCCACCCCAGTTCAGACATGGCCATATGCAAATCAGTCTGACCCTGTGCCTCATGGGAACAGTTCTGCCCGAACTGCCAAGCCATGCCTTCCCTGGACCGGAAACAAGCTTCCTAGGACCGGTTTCTGGCATTTCAGCCGTCTTCAGCCAGGCTTGCTTGAATCCAGTGGCAAAGTGAGCAAGGGACTCACGTCTGAGCATACCCTGCCAACTTATGGCGAACAAAGCGGTACAAAAGGGGGTGGTGATGGACGGAGCATCAGAACCAATCAAACACTCACACCCAGTCAACAGATCTGGGTTTGTTCCATCACCGTTCTTTAGCCCACTCTGCCACCCCAGTTCAGACATGGCCATATGCAAATCAGTCTGACCCTGTGCCTCATGGGAACAGTTCAGCCCGAACTGCCAAGCCATGCCTTCCCTGGACCGGAAACAAGCTTCCTAGGACCGGTTTCTGGCATTTCAGCCGTCTTCAGCCAGGCTTGCTTGAATCCAGTGGCAAAGTGAGCAAGGGACTCACGTCTGAGCATATCCTGCCAACTTATGGCGAACAAAGCGGTACAAAAGGGGGTGGTGATGGACGGAGCATCAGAACCAATCAAACACTCACACCCAGTCAACAGATCTGGGTACTACACACACTGCAGTTAAAGAGGTTACTGTGTGATGCTACAGCACTTCCTCATAGTTCTGCACTTATACATTCACCATACGCTACTGATGCATTCATTCAGACAATTACATACTACACATACATTCATCTAAACTAACACTAACAAAGAAATTTAGCTCTTTTTTTAAACCAGGAAAGTTAGTTCTTACAAGAACTTTTTTTTTCTTCTTTCTTCTTTTATAATTTTTATGGGGGTTTTCTGAACAATTTTTAAATTTTTTTTGGTTTTTCTGCAAAAAAAAAACCAAAAAACAAAACAGGAGAAACCAAACAATGAACTTCAGGGAACAATAAAAAAAAACAAAAAAAACTAGCAAATGTGACTTTCTTGCCGGCGGCAGATCAGATCGATCGACTGCTCACCATAGCACAAAGTTATATTGCACTTAGTGCAGAGCACTTTTACAAATTGAAATTGAGGACGGATGTCCAAGGTTTGGGCTGATGGATGCACTCTTGATGTGCTCGGCTGCGATGAGGTGGATGGCGCAGGAGCAGGATCCGTCGGCACTCTTCTTGTGCAAGATTGTTGAATGAAGGGTCCTCATGTGCTTCATCATACTTGCCTTGACGCAAGAGTATTTCTTGTTAGGATCCCCTCTCGACAGGACTCTTTTGCAAATCTTGCACAAGACCAAGGTGGCATTGGTCTTATTCTGCCCCTCGGGAAAAGTAAAAAATTTCCACACCACTGAAGAAAAAAGTTTTTTGGGTGGTGCCTCCGGCAAAAATTCATCCTCAGAAGTTTGAGGTGATGCAGGTGATACCTGCTGCCCTGAAGCCATTTTTGGTTGAAAAAAGTTAGAGCTAAGTGTAAACTTAGTCTAAAAAATCTTCTTCTCTCCAAAGAGATGGTGCTCTAAAGAAGGTCAAAGAAGAATGATTGAAATGGGTGGGGTCTTTCAATAGTTAGAAGAGGAAGTTTAATGAACCAATCAAATCTCTTTTTTTGCAGGTCACATGGGATCCGCAAAACCTGCGCGTACGCAGCACGCACCCAGCGCGCATCCGCGAAATTGAATAAAAAACAATTATAGGATTAGATGTAAAAAAAATTTAGCTTTAAGACTAGTTTAGAGTTTGTCTTCAATTAATATTCACATGAAATACATACATATGATTTTTTAAATGTTAAATACTTCGCGGGATCCGCGCACCTACCGTGTCATAGACGCAGATGACGCATCGCGGAAGCGCGTAAACATCGCGTTACGTCATCGAACGTGTCGCGTATAGGCTGGGAGTCGCGCACCGGTCGCATTGCGATCGCGCACTAAACACGTACCCAACGCTTACCATGCGCGGATGCTATCGCGTAGGGATCGAGAACGGTGCGCATCGGGTGCGCGGATCCAAAAACATTGAAACAAATATATAAAATACAGTTTTGAACATATAGTTAAAAAAATATTTTGAAAAATATAAAAAAATATGTTTGAAAACCCCATTTGGTACAAATAATATTTTTTAATTTTTAAAAGAATTAATTGAAAAAATAAGTTAAAAAAATGGTGATAGAAGTATTTTAAAAAAAGATAATTAATGAAATTGCCACACTGAATTTGAAAAATATAGAAATCCAATCAAAATCATTAAACATGATATCTTCAGAGATTTTATATAGATAGGTATTAGCATTTAAAAAACCTTTGAAATTCACTGAAAAAACCATAGGTATCATGCACGTTAAAGTTAGGAATTGGCATTTAAAAAACCTTTGAAATTCACTGAAAAAACCAAAGGTTTCAGGGGCGTTATAGTTAGGAATTGGCATTTAAAAAACCTTAGAAATTCACTAAAAAAACATAGGTTTCAGGGGCGTTATAGTTGGCTGGACATTTCCCTCGTACAAAACCCTAGAAATTCCCCCGTTATAGTTAGTTCAGCTAACTATAACTCGCGCCCCTGCAATGCACTGCTGATGATGTCACATATTACATCACTCATGACATGGTCAGTGACATCACTGATGACATCACTGATGACATCTCAAATGACATCACTGATGACATCACTGATGACGTCATCCATGTGATAAATTAGTGCATCTTCTCACACCCTAATATAACCTTTGATACACCGACTCAAAATTTCAGACGGCCATTTTGAAAGCCATAGATACTCCAATACCAATAACTACATACCCACTCATTGACTATTAGGTCTACATACATCGCCACTCACTCACCTGTACAGTCACTCATACTTCCAATCACTCCGTACAGGACTATCATATGCATTTATACACCTATATAGACACTCACACACCGCCAATCATCCATTGAGGTACTGACACACCTAGTCAGTCATGCAAATAATTAATCACAGTCCAATTTACTCACCTATACAGTTAAACACACTCAAGTTCACTTACTCATAAAAATACTAACAAGTTCTGACACTCTTATACAATTACTAATACAAGCACACACTCATCCATACAGGCACTCACTCAATCACACACTCTCACATATAGATAGTTATATACTCTTACACACATATACACTGCGTTTCACATATGTAGTTACTGACACATGTTCAACTGAGATATACATTCAATCACTAACACACTCATACATACACTCACCCAACCATACAGTCCATCACAGTTGCACTCTTAAAACCATGCACCATAGAATCACCCACTCACACATCTATGCACAGAGTCACACACACCCTTCCCACACAAACACTCAGGCACCCATACAGATACTCAGACAACCAATCAATAACCCATATAGACACTCATATAGGTATTCACAAAACCATGCAGCCACTTATACACCAACACACAGACACATACAGACATTCACACAGTTTAGTCACTAGTCTGCAGTAAGATACATTTAATCACTCACTTATAGAGTCAGTTACGCACCTAGAAAATCATCCATTCACACACTTGTACACCCACTCATTCTTCAACAGGCCTTTCCCTGTATATATTAAACATATTAAAACTTTACAGAAACACAAACTCACTGGATGACATAATCAGTGATGTCATCAGTGATGTCATTTGAGATGTCATCAGTGATGTCATCAGTGATGTCACTGACCATGTCATGAGTGATGTAATATGTGACGTCATCAGCAGTGCATTGCGGGGGCGCGAGTTATAGTTAGCTGAACTAACTATAACGGGGGAATTTCTAGGGTTTTGTACGAGGGAAATCTCCAGCTAACTATAACGCCCCTGGAACTTATGTTTCTTTTAGTGAATTTCTAAGGTTTTTTAAATGCCAATTCCTAACTATAACGACCCTGAAACCTTTGGTTTTTTCAGTGAATATATATATATATGTATATATATTGTTCGGATTAAACATTTTGAACCATGATGAATGATTTTTGTAACATTCTGCAGATGGAGGCCCCACCCCCCCACACCACTAATTACTTATTTCCTCAAGTGTAGTATGCCTTTTCCATCTGATCTGGTGAAATTCCACATTTTCTACAAGGTGCACATATAGAAAAAACAAGAAAGGAGAGTATTCAGAATGATTTACCTTAACACAAAGTAAGTGGAGGAAGCTGCATGAAGGAAGGCTGTACATTCTTAGCCCCGTTTTTGTCTCTTACCTGTCACGTCCAGTCTTACTGAATGAAGGGTGCCTACAATTACTCTTATCAATACGTTGAAATCTTAGCACCTGATCCTTCGTTTCTAACCTTTCCTCCTTCTGAGATTCAGAACGAACTAAAGTTAAATTGCGCGATAGAAGCAGATGTTGCGTAAAGTACTACAGCTTTCTTTCAACATTCCTTCACTGTCTGGTCTTCTCCATCCTCTTCATAATGTATATTTGTCCCAGTATGACGATGAATTCACAAAGCAAGACCAAAATGAGGGCTGAGATTCCGCTTTATATCTCTGACATAACACATTGATAACAGAGGTGACAGGTGCAACAATATCTTTTACAGCAATGTTTTTACAGCTCAATGCTAAGTTATGCTGCAAATGGTTTAATGTTACTCTACAAGAGCTGCACTTCATGGCTTTCTAGTAGTTATCCTTAGCAAAACTGACTTGCGTCAAATATATAAGCCCACATTGTTCTAATTTCTTTGAAATGGGAGTGTTTTATTAATCTATTAAATAAAACTTGTTTTCATGATTGCACATGCGGTGTTTTGTGCAGCAGTATTTGATGTGTAACACACTTATCCAGTACAGAAATGATACAGCTGCAGAAAAGGAACGATGAGAAGAGAGTGACTGGAGAAATTATCTCCTTCACTTCAGTCATCTGCTTTTGTTTACAACCGCATTTCCAGTAAAGATACTCTATTTCTGGCGGAAATACTGTTATAAGCAGATCCCAATTATGCTTAGAGAAAGATGCCTGGCATTAACAGGTATAGTAAATATTGAATATTGAATTACACTCTTATCTGTATTTAGCACCTCTGCTCTGTTCATGGCAGATTAATTACTCTTCTTTGCAGAGTAGAATAATGTAATCTGTACGTGTCCTGTAGGATATTAAAATCAACATTCGCCCTACGGATATAGGTAGTTCAAATTGGAAATGCAGAACGGCAGTTCTCTACCTCTCCGCTTTAGCCATTATTCAGTATCTCTTAGACTGGATCGCTATTATCTAAATTAAAAAGAAAGATATCACTCCTCCTCTTATATAAAAAAAACAACTGAGGTTAAGGATCAAAGTTCCAAGTCTCCAAACGATGTGGTCTGTCCACCTTGTGTCACTGGTCATGATGCCAGGGGCATAAGACATCCGACCCTGTTTTGCGCATCAGTTGCCTCCAGCTGATTAGACATACAGACTATGGTCTTGGCTGTAAACCAAAGCAGAGATTAGTAAAATAAAAGATGAGCCCCCCCCACGCAACCCAACTTTATCCCAGATACTGAACTTGGGAACTTATTAATGAGAGCCCTGAGTCACTGTTGCACCACATAAAGGGTCTCATACAGATTTATGAAGACACACAAAGCCACCGTGCGTGAATTTGAGTGGCGTTATACTTCATGAGTAAGTCAACGCAGTGCAAGTAGCTGTGTCACCTTACTCTACGCCCGGGATGTATTTCATGGGCGTTATGGGTTTTCCTATGCAAAACCCATGGAATTTGACGCTGTCCCATATTTACAAAGTGATGTAAACCTAGGGCGAGCATCACATCCGTACACCTCCTGTGTGAAGTGTACCGAGGAGAAATATGTTTATTTTTCCTAGTTTGTTCCGTCTTTCCATTTGTGCTGCATTCTGCAGCACCCCTAGTAGGAGAAAAATGCCTCATATGATTGTTTTTGTGCAGGGAAATGCCCCTTCCTACACAAAAACAATCCTGCCTGCAATGGAGGCACCATTGCACCATGGTGCAAGAGAGCCTACGTTGGTCCTAGGCTGCCAAAACAGCACCAGCACAGAAAGAATGGACAGGAATGCACTGTACTGCTTACATACGGTGCATTCCTGCCCTTTCATTTTGGTTTAGGGCAGCCCCACGCCAAAATGCCATAAATGAGGCCCTTTGTGTCAACGTTTATGAAACAGCTTGAAACTTGCACATTACTTTCACCTTGACAGATCCAACATAATGTAAATACTGTAAGGGGGTGCATAATTTCACTAAACGTGCCCATTGACATAACCCACAATGCAAACAGAGGTGTTTCTAACACTTCATGACATTATTATGACTTCATTTATTTCATCAATACGTAAGAAAATAAAGGATTTAAACTGTTGACAAGAAGGCTGTATTGTGTTTCCAGTAGGAACATACCCAACTGAACCAGTTCCTAGGTACGAACTTTGAAATCCAGGTTGCTCATGGATATGTGCAATAACTACATGAACCCACTGCGCTACCTCATTATGATTTGAACCTATAACCTTCAAGTCACAGGCATTAATGTGCACAAGAGAAATTAATGTTGAAACTAAAATTTAAGACAGGGAACAAGTTGCACGAAAAAAAGGTTCTTGCAATGCTGAAAATCCCTTTCCTGCAGGTAGGGCTTAAAGTTCGGGTTTTCTTTGAAGAAGAATACTTCTTACCTCCTGCAGATAAGGGAGCTGCTTGGCTGTGCATGCCTTGAAACTTGGGGCTCAGGAGGGTGAGGAGCTGAAGTCAAGTTGTCAGGAAATCAAATAGTCTGTGATGGCTTAATGTAACATCTCTGAGAGCTCTGAGGGCCACAACACAGTGACCAAGAATCTCTCACTGTTCAAATGTGGGGCCTGAAGGGTAGCAGAGGTGCATTCCAAGGCTGAGTGATATGCTGTGTAGGATGTATCAGGGGCTCATTGTGCTGAGAGGATGGGCTAAGCCTCTCGAAGGTTTGGCTGATGGAATCCAAGATTTGTAGGGGTTTCTCAGGACCTCTATCACTTCATTATGAATTTGTTTGCCAAGATAATGTGTATGAATCTCATTAATCCCATTGTGGCAACTCTATGAACATGTTCCATCATCACAGGCACAAATTTGCCTAAACGTTGTAGGAAATTGATGGATGGAATGCTCGAATTAATCTCAGCCGCTGATAATTACTCAGGTCACACCTAAGTACACTGTTATTTTGCACACCGGGCAACCTCAGTTTGGACCCAGCCATATGCAAATCTTTAAAAGTCTTGACCCTGCTCCAATAGAAACAGTATGACCAAAAATGCCAGGCCATGTCTTTCTTGAATTGGAACAGAAACAACCCAGGACCGATTTTTGTCCTAGTTAGGGCTCATCATCCAGGTATAGTTTGATTCCAGTGACAGAGTGTGCACAGGACCCACTCAGGGTGACACACTATAAAATATACAAAAAAGTGATATGTGCAGTGCTTGAACTATTCTCAGCCACTGGTAGGTACTCGAGACTGCATTACAGTTCATCGTTATTTTATACACCATGCCACCTCCGTTTGGGCCCAGCCATTGCAAATCAGCTTTGACCCTGCTTCAATGGGAGTATTTCAGCCTGACCTGACAGCCTAGATCCTCCCTGAACCAGAAGAGAAACATCTCAGGACTGATTTCACCCTAGCTATGCCTCATCAGACAGGTATAGCTTGGTTTCAGTGACTTGTGTGGCTATTGCCCAATTTAAAGTTACTGTACATTTTATCCAAGACACACTTGTCTCCATCTAAACCTGAGCTGTAGATGTAAGTAAACTACTATCTAACAATATATATAGAATAAAGAAAAAACAACAGAAAAAAGAGGCTACCATTTGAGGGAGGTCCCTCAGCATAGGCATGGACTTTCTGGATGGATCTCATTTTGAACTATGTACTCTGTCTCGCTATTGTATAGCTTTTGCTATTGAGATGCAAGAGACAGAAGGGTGGCAGGGCAAGGAAGCGGGCTGGTAGGAGTGCAGCCAGCTGGAGCAAGGGCTAGGGAGGCCGGAGAGGGGACAGAGGGGGCAGGATGCATCTGGACCGGAGTAAAGTCAATATAGAAGAGGTAGGGAGGCTCAATTGTTGAAACATGTACTGCTATGTGTCCGATATGGTCCCTTATTTTCTACTAATCTGCCAGGCCAGGATGGCCTAGCGAGATCTCTAGGCAGTGCTGTCCTGCTCTCACTCTGGCCTTTTCTGGGTTTCCTGCCCACCTGCTGAGCTTCACAATGTATGCCCTTGTCTTTTAGACACTACTGGCATTGTAGTGGTGAGCACCGGGCATACAAGCAGCCAGCCTAGGTGCAGGTCTGGCTTGTGCTTCAGTGCGTCCTCTTCTCCACTTTTGCCTTTCTATATCCTGTCATCTACATTTTCATCACACCTACATCTGCCTGTTCCTTGTGCTAGCCACCCTAGCCATTTTGGCTGCTCCAGACCTCTCCTGCATCATAGGGGTGTTACGGGAGCCCCTGTTGTTCCATTTTAGCTCTCCACCACTTTGCAACATCGGTTAACTGTGTTTACTGTCTTAGCCTTAAGCAGCATTTTTGTGGCACAGCACATTGGCAATGTGAACATTGATTTGAAGTACTGTCCTGAGCTGCTGCTTGAGTGTTAGTCCTGTTGGGCCACAAGACACTAAGGTACTGAGGCTACTTAAAGAAACTGAATCTTCCTAGAGAGACCAAGAGATGTGAAAGCCTGTTGAACAAGACCTAAAACATGAGCCAAACTCAACATGGTATGGTGCTGACTGAAAGATGCAGCAGTTTCAAATACACAGTCATAACTCTGCAACCCACGAGGAAGATACGAAGATAAAATCAATAGCACCCTAATGCAAGAGTCAATCATATGGACAAAAATCAGCATTACTTTTTCACTGCACTCGGATTTATACTATTATTAAAGACCTTACCAGCACAGCTGCTGCTGTTGCCCCTAAAATATAGTTCCACAGCATTTAGCACTCACATGTGTATGAAAGGCTCTCTTCCTGTTGAAGACCAAGATCGGCTCCCACTGTAATATCAAATAATATCACAGTGTAGGAAAGTGGGTTTCTGTTGCAGTAACCCCCTTTTTTGCCTGTCTTTTGATGCAACTTTAACTATAGAGTACTGGGTCCCTGCTAACCAGGTTCCCAGAACCAGTGTTCTTTCCCTAATACTGTACCACGATTGACACCAGTTCAGACCACAGTGAACGGTACCTCTGTTACCTAGGGCATTGGGACTGAAGAGGGTTCCATAGGAACCCCCCACCAAGGTCATGCTAGCGGTCACTGCAGCCTGAATGCCTTGGTGCAGACAAAAATGATAAAGTGGACATGGCACACTGCCTGTGTGCCATGCCTAAAGGCACTACCCAAGGTATTGGTAAGTCACCCCTCTAGCAGGCCTTACAAGCCTATCTCACATGTGGGCATATCTTCATGAGAAAATATATCCTACAATGTGTAAGACTATTCTTCATATTGTATTGGCCAGGGCAGCCATAGAGAGTACATGGGCAGGAAACTCGGCAAATCGAGTTCCCCAGTACCATGACGGCTTCACTGAATCCAGGAGTTTATCAAACAACTCCTCTTAAATCATGACTCAGAGGGCATCTCAGAGGTGCCCCCTGAAAACCTCCCAACCCTGGTGTGGTCTCTTACTGGCTTTAGGCAGCCTGCCTCCCCAATACATGTTTCTTGATCCCTGTGTCAAGAGCCCTTGCTCTCTGGGGCTGGAAACAAAGCATATCTTGGGCGTAGTTGTCACATCTCCTCTCTTAGGGAGGTACAGTGCTTGAGACGAAAGTTTCAAAGGCCTTGCCACCTTTGTAATGTGACCACAGACTCTGCTGCTAGTAGCAGAAGGCAGTCCCCTGTTCAAAACCCCATTTTTGGCTGGGGAACCATCAGGAAAACTGGTGGAGAATAGGAAGTGTTCCCCCCTTAGCCAACTCCACGCCTCAGGTGCTGGAGGCAAAGATAAGCACATTTTTCAGTGCCCACCATCTTGAAGATGGTGGGACTTTTCCAATTAGGGCTAGGACTATCCACTCCTCTCAAAGGAGGGTGGCATAATAGAGTGTGTAGACACTCCAGGTAAGGAACTCATACCTGTCAATGTACTGTAGCTCCCCTAAATCTAGTATTTAGGTGGCACCCCAGACCCTGAAAACAGATTCCTGACAACCTACGTGGCCCAGATGCTAAAGAGCCGCATGAGCAAGAAAGAATAAGGATCAGTGACTGACTTGGCGACAGCCCAGCTGGCCTGTCTGCTGCCTTTAACTCTTGATACAAAAGTTGACCCGTCTTGCAGACCCAGTGAACTCCATGATCCTGGGAGGACTGCCTGCCTTCTTTAAAGATCAATAATCTTCCATTGACAGTGGACCTGTCCAAGAAGAAACCAATTTTAAAACTGAAGAGCTCTGTCCTGAGGAACCACGGAATCACCTCTGGAACCACCTTTTTACCCAAAGCCTATGGCCTGAGTCCAAGTGGTCCACCAGTTCTGCAAAGGTTCCACAGTGATTCTGAGCCAGATTCCACCGTGGGCTGACCCCTGTCAGATTCTAACTCAACACCTGCTGTCTCAATCCAAAGACATCCTGACCGGGATCTGCTGGTAAGCTGTCCTTGACTCAAAAGGACACCCCGGCACCAAAGCCCCTGGGCCAGGGAGAGCTTAACCAACTAGGTCCCTATATCTCCTAGCATGAGAACTTACCTTGACAGCTGTGCTTTTTTTCGTTCAGCCTCCTGACTGAGCCTGCAGCCTTTCTCCAAAACTGATCTTCCCCATTGATTTGCATTCATGCACAATGCTGTGTTGGCACTCTGCACCCGGCCGCCCTTGTGCCGCTGAGGGTTTTGAGCTGCCTTGTGCCCTCCTTTGCTTACCTTAACTCCCAGAGATTGACCACTGACACCGCTTTACTTGCCTGTGAGCAGCGCAGCTATGATCACCCCAGTCTCTATTGGTTAACATTAATCTCCCCACTTTGAATTTGATCTCTGCACCCGGCTGCCCCTTTGCCATTGGTGGTGCACTCTTGGTAATAATTTGAACCCTGCCTGGTGTTGACCTGAAACCATGAACACTGGATTTGTAAGTTGCGTAATTTCCTTTAAAACTGGATTTTTTTCCTACCATAGGTTAAAATTGCTGAACTGAAAAATTGTAGTGAGTCCACTTTTTAAAGTGAAAGTATTCATATTGAAAAACGTACTTACCTTTGAACATACATCTTGGTCTGAAAAATACCTCTGGAAAGAAGCTTACTTTTATAAAAATGGTGTGGATCGCCTTTTTGAGTTGTGTGCCATTAATAAGTCACTGTCTGTCTGTCACTGTCTGTTAAATAAATGTCTTGCACTCCTCTTTGTTAGGCCTTAGGCTGCTCAACCACACTGCCACAAATAGAGCACGTTGGGTTTCCATTGAGCCCTATACACTTCTAAGGGAATCTCTGGACTCCTTACACGATATAACAAATTATTGGTATATCACATAAGGAGCCAGCTTCCTACGCACAGATTACTATGTCAAAAAAGGGGCCAAAGCAACCTACACCCTTACTATCTCTAAAGCCACTAAAACCCCCTAGAAAAACCATTCAGTAAGCCCAGCAACTATGGCAATGTTTCTACAGTATTTGAGAGGATCTCACAAAATGATCTTAGCTAATGAACAACACCCTCATCAAACATTGGTTAGTCAATGTAATTGTGGCAACATACTTAGTCCACAACTACTTGTCTAAATAGCATCTAATTTGACAAAAAGGAGCATCAACATAACTCCATCAGTACTAATCCATGATGCAGAGCACCAGGAGAAGAGTCTATCGGCTGCACGTACAAGCAGTAGCTCACATTGCTTGCCTGATGGGAACAGCCACATTGCCTATGTTAACAAGCAACATACTCCAAGTTCCAGCTGTTATCTAAAATAGACTTTTGATAATAACACTTCACATCAATCACCTCTATCTTTAGTCTTGGACAATGAAGTACTTGAGTTAGAGGACACCTATCATTTGTCACCTATGCCACTGTCATTACCAAAGGCCTAGCCCTTTAATCCCCCCTGGTAGCATAAATGGCTGTGAAGCAATTCAACTTTTAGCAATTCTAAGCAAGATGGCACTGAGACCCCTCCGGCTCAACCAATTCTTGAAATCCTGACAACAATGCACAGGGCACTAGATATTGCGGCTAGTGCTCTAACTTTGCAGTCAACAAAAATAGATGATCAAACTTTGACTATGCGCAACATTGTAAATAACACTGCATTCTTTGATAAAAAGAATGGGCTTGATGGAGGGAACTGTGATAGACTCACTCAAGACTGGCTGTAATATCAAGAGATTTGTGAAGTTTCTCTGCAATACTAGCAAAAGTGGAAAAGGCTGCAAATACTATTATTAAGTCAATCATAACAGACTGCAGAAAGAGAACAGGGGAAGAAGACTAAGCAGTCATGGAAACAAAATTATGATGAAGGCTAAAGTTGTAAAAAAAAATCCAAGAGCAAAATGTTTTGCGGTTCACCATCAAATTACTATTCCACCCAAGAGGAACCTGAGGACTTATTCTCCTCACATAGTTTCAGAAACTGACAACAATACCTTTATCTGTCCTCCTGAAGAAAATGACACAAAAAATCAAGAAAAAGAAGAGAAAGCCTAAAGTGTGCCTGTAGAAAATCTTTAAAAAATAATTTGACAAAAACAAACGAGTTCTACGGAAAACACTAATGGCATTAACCATGTAGAAATCATAGAGTAATTAGTTAACAAGAACATGGTTTCCCTCAGAATGATTGGCACTTGCCAAGTATCATCAGTCTCTTCTCCTCTGAAATGTGATGTGTCATGTAGGTCCATACACAATCCAAAGATTCACCACAGGGCTTAAAGCACCCATAACACCATCTTTATTTCAATCACCACCAATAAGCCTTAAGGCCCCTTATAATCCCCATGACCATGAAGCTGGCCACTTTGAAGAGCAGCGACATGTTCTCATTCTGTTCAGTCAAATCAATGCTACATCAAAGATGTTGCAGACAGCTGCCCATCTGGCTTCTGTATTGCATTTTGCACAGATCATTTAATTATTCCATTCTTGGGGTGTAGTGTCAAATTAGAACCAGCGAGATCTGAATCAAGAAATGACTGAGCAACTTTGAACGTCCCTGTGGAGAAATAATGAACACGTCACACTGAATGATCCTCTACAAGTGAACCAGTTACATGAATTTTAGTAGTTGAAGAGCGTGTCCATAGCATTGGCACCAATCTTTTATATGGTCATGGCTTGACAGATGCACAAGAAAAAGGCTACTCTGATACTACTGCATCTTCTTCCACAGCCATAAAATTGGCCTTTAAATGTTGCCCAATTGCAAGTGCATGGATCAATAAAAACCAATAATGTAGAATTGCTTAATGGGGTTTGCAGGGGTGACATCATGCAAATGCATAGGCAAGATGGAATCATGGAGAATCTAAACCTTTTATCAAACAGGCAGGAGGAAGTTGCTGATTCCAATAAAGAAAAATATTCTATTCACACTGACCTATTGATCAAGGGCCCATCAAGATGTGTAAAACAGAAGCAATTTGATAACATTTAATAACATATTACCAGGCCTATCGGAAGTAATTTTGCCTGATTTGTATAGGGTAGGGTTAATTTCCAACCTCACAGTTGATTAAAGAGAAACATTGGTAAAATGATGGATTGACCCCTGCTTGGCAGAAGCAATATTATCACAAAGCGAGGTGTTGTCGAGCTGGGGTATTCTCACTCCAGAATGGAAACCATAACCCTAACAAAGCATTATTTTAAATGTACCAATGAGATTGGCCAGTGGTTCCAGTATCTAGCTCGGTAAGATTACCCAAAAACTAAGAGTAACAGTCACCTGAATTGTATCTGCCGCGGTATTACCATCACCAACAGTCAATCAATCTCACATGAGATTACATAGCATTAGCCCTCACCAAATTTCAAACAATGTTCTCAAACGTCCATAGTTGCAATCAACCCTTCAGCAATGCAAACCTGGGCCAAATCAGACACAAGCATATGTCTAAATTTGCTCATAATGGGATCATGCTTGGATGGATGTTAAGCTGGAATATTGCAGGATGAGATAACAACTAGAAGATGATATCTGAGCTATTTTGTATTAAATCAGTATACCAGTATATAAAATGTGGCCCAATGGATATAGAAGCCCTAGTAGGAGAAGCAGTAGAAGCTCAAAATGAATTGTACAAAGGTTGTGCAGGAAGGTGCTGTTGATCCCTATATCGTGCTCCCTTGTGATCTGCTGTGTTGAAGTGGGGTTACCATATATAAAAGATCACATTAGAGCATGCCCTGTATTACTTGGTTAGCAGTATGGAGAAATGCAGAAGCCACTTTAACCAGGTATATTAAGGCCATGTGTCTTGGGTGTGAAAGGAGACACCAAATCCCATGGTTAGCAGCTGTGAAGTCTATTTTTTGAAAGATTGATCTACAACATGTCTTCACAGACCCTGAAAATATTGTGAATGTAAATAAGAAATGTGCAGTTGCCATGTTTAATTCTGAACATACCACTAGATTGAACGTGGATGGGGAATCCAACAGGGACAGCTCATTTAAACATGGGTGTAGTCCGCCCTCCTTCAAGCTGCCTCTTTACAGCAAGAGGATGCTCGGAATGTAGTTTGCTATTTCGGCTCAGGGCAGGTACATTAAAATACTTATTAGACTTCCCCCTGGGTTTTTAAGTGAACATTGATGCGTGCACTTGCCCCTGTAATGGAGTTGTGGTCAGTCTATGGAGCACTTTGCACTTTTTTGCAAATTTTATTTAAGGTATGCAAAGCACGTTTTACTTCTGCTCATTAAAAAACACAATATTAGGGATTGTAAGGGGGTATTCAGTTTTTTCTTACAAATGCCAACTGATAAGACAAGCTTACATGTAGGCTCTTTTAAAGCAGCAGTTCGGGCCTGGCATGTCTTGCTTTCTTATTAAGATGGCTCTGTTGTAATTGAAGTGAGTATATATGCTGCCATAGTTTTTTTTTGTGTGTAATAAATTGTGTTTCTTTATGATGATTCCTGGTCAAGACTGCCTCATTGAAACTGCAGTGCTTTTATGTGTCACCTTTGTGTGTGATGAATTGTGTGTTTTATTCCATATTTTATACTTCATATGTTTTATGATTTCTGAAATGTGGGTTTTTATGGATATTTGAATATCTGAATAAAGATGTTTTTACTGACTGACTGAATTGAACCAAATACAATCTTGGGAGCATTTTACCAACTACGTGACCTCTAAATATCCTATCCGGATAAGTGTACAAACAAGGGTGTTCGTATTGAACCCCGTAGGAAAACAGTCATACCAAAACATATTCACATATGTAGGGGTAAATTATAAAGGCAAATACGACGTGCCTCTGATAATCAAAATCTTTTAAACACCTTGCGAAAAGACAGAAGAGAGCTTAAAAGAGAGATATGGGCCCACAAAAGAAACAAGCAGGAAGTCCTTTGGGCCAAGCTCCTCTATTCTTCAAAACAGGAAAACTCAAAGGAGTTTTGGAAGTTGATTAGTGATTTTGAGAAAGGCCCAAAATTGGTCTTTAATGCAAACATTAGTGAGAATGATTTGGCAACACTCCTGAAATCGCATTTAAGTGGATCGGATGAAATGGCAATTAGTCAGAAGGATACTTGGGAAATCAAAGAGCAGACACCGAAATCAAGCAATTAGAGTGCACCTTTCAGGACGTGATCAAAATCATTGAGAAATCCCATCCTGACTGTGCCCCTGGCCCAAATGGCATTTCCCAGGCCGGCATCAAATAAAAGACTTCACAGTGGGCAATCTGTTTAACTGTGATGTTTGATATGATCCTCAAGAAAGGGTCCACATTCAATCTTTAAAGGGGGAACACCTCCTTTCTGAGAAACTAAAGCTTAATAGCCCTTCAGAATGTAGACCTTAAATTATTTTCTATACTACTGTTCCAAGATCTAGAAGCATGGGCTCAAGATACAGACAGGTTGCCCCTAAATCAAACTGAGTTTACAAAAACACAAGGAACGCTTACCAGCCTCAAGGCAGTGGATCTAACACTCAGCCAAGAGAAAACACGCATACAGCTGTACATGTGTCTTGTAGATTTTAAAACAGCATTTGACCATCTCCTATGTGCTAAACTATGAGCAAAGCTTTGCCTATGGGGAATTCTGGACAACCTGTTATCCACATACTTGGGTGAAAATCAAGGTGGGGGGATGGCTTATGCCTACCAAGAGACATAAAATCCTCGACAGGCTCAAAGCAGGGGTGCTTTCTAGTCCTCCTTCTTTTCAATATATATATATTTTATATCTCATTGGCTTTTGATCAGTGAGCATCACATGCCCCCAGTCTTGGTGGTATACCGCTGTCGAACTTCCTGCATGCAGATGACCTGCTCCTCCTCAGCAACTCCCGAAAAGGTCTGCAAAGGCTGATTGATCATCTGGCGACATATGCAGAGGCCAATGGTCTTGAAATCAACCTAAAGAAAAAAAAAGAGAGTCTCGCTAAATTGCCAGATTCTGAAACAGCATAAATGATGCCTTAATAGAGCATTAATTGAGGAAAGTCAGGGTACCTCTACCAAGAGGTCAAGGTTGACTCCAGTGCCACATATACCCCATAAAGAGAAGCAGTTAAGGAAAAGGCCCTGCCACTACATTTCACACTCCTGAAACTTGCAATAACATTCCAAGGCCATAGCTTTCAACCATTGGTTGAAATAATAAGGCACAGTTGATTCCAACTATCTCTTATGGAGGTGAAGTGATGAGGAGCGCTGATGCTACTCTAGTGGATAAAATGGATGTAGAAGCACACAAGCAATTCATCCAGCTGCGAAAGTCTGTATTACCGGCTCAAGTCAGGCTGGAGTTTTTGTTGGCAAAACAGTCCCTCGCTAGTGCTGGAGCATTTTTTAAAATGCTTCCATAAACAGAGGACTTCTGCAAGGGGCACACTAGCCAGTCTGGCTGGACCGAAATTTACTTGCAAAGAGGTTTATACAAAAAGTACTTGGAAAACGGTATGGAAAAGCTGGGGTTGGGTGATCTGTGGAGGCAGGATACAAAATCACAAGAGTTTAAAAGGCTACTAAAAAAAGGTATCAGGTTGCACAGCTGGCTAGAAGACAAAGACGCAGTAGCCAGACGCATGCATGGGGGGCTAGTGCTGACACTCAATAGACCCGGCCACTTTTGGAAGCTGCATATTCACTGAAGGTCAAGCAAATGTTTCCAAGATTAAGACTAGGATACATTCCCACTTTAGATTTTGTACTGAAATGTCAAGACAACAATCCTTGAAGGGATATGCGATGTCGCTTATGTCACCAGTCAAATGAGAAGTTTTTGCAAGTTCCCTGTATTTGCCCAGCCATAGGTGAACAGTGGAGGTCCTTGTTGAAGAAGAAAGTTAAAGTGTTGGGGAGAAGAACATGCAGATCAGTCGTACTTCAGTCACTGGGCCATAGGAACATGAAGCTCAATATCCGGCCAGTGCAATTTTTGGACACTTTTAAATAATTTGTTAACAAGATCTATGTGCCTCAAACTGGTTATGTAGTATTCAATATTGATAGGCCCCAGAAGGGGAGCATTGTGTCTCTGCGTCCTCTACTAGGGTTATAGAAGCCAGTGTAAACCGGCCTTGGCGGGGGGGGCGTATACTGGGGCAGTATCTTGGTGCATGCAATATGATCGAGGGGAGGCTGTGCGGGTACCATGGGGGTCCCTCAATTAGAGAGTCTAACTGAGAAATCCAAAATGAAATTCTGATGTTGTCATGCGGGCTGCTAGGGGTAAAAAAATTCTTAGTCACCTATCCCACTAAACCAAGAGTGTGATGGATGTATTTCTGCACATGATACTTTAATTTCTCACTCAACTTAAGGTTATGACGAACCACTGGGAGATAATTAACCTGCCATTTCAAGGCTCTTTGCACCTTATACCTTAGGCACAGAAGCACTTTTGTGGTTTTAATGATCTATGGTAACAGAATATGTTATTGGCGCATGTTTTATTGATTTTAATCTGTGATGTGCATTATGGAGATGTGCTAAGCACAGGTTAATGGTTTTAATTAACTAACAAACATATTTCTTCTTCTCTTATATTAGTACATAGTATTTGCTGTTTCTAAGAAACCTGGGACCAAGATGATCTAGAGCTTGCCTGATATATATTGTGTAGCATTAAAGTTGTGAGGGAAGGGAGAGGTAGACCAATAGGCGCACTAGCAATTTAGGTTTCAACCAACATCTGTGAATGAACATTGGGAACACATTAAATAACAACAGCCAAAGTTTAAAATTTGCATTGATAAGTGGAAAGTCAATAATTTTATTATTTATTTTCCACCAGGTAATTCAAAATACTTGTAGCTAACATCATGGAGCTAGGGAAATGTATATACAGTACTAGAAATGAACTTCTTGGCCTCGAAGACCTGCCTAAAATAAAGTACATGATTACCCCCACTTTTTAACTGGTGCTATGCTGGTTTTTGGCTAGTCTGACTGGGATCCTGCTAATCAGGACCCCAGTCTATCTGCTTTCTCTCTAAATTGTGCTGTTCAGTACTTAGGTACACCCCAGATCGGATACTGGGGTACCCTTCTAAGTCCCTAGTATATGGTACCCATGTACCCAAGGCATAGGTCCCCCAGAGGTCCCCCATGGGCTGACGTATGTATTACGCCACCCATGGGAGACCATTTAGATTGGAATTACAGGCCTGCCAATGTAGCCTGTGTAAGTCAGTGCTTGCATCACTTACTAAAGATATAGGTGTTCCATATCTTGGGTCACTGCACTTAAAACCAGTCACCCCTATAGCAGGCCTTTACAATTCTGAGGGCAGGGTACTTCATTCTAAGTGAGAGGGTGCCCCTGCATGAGCACAACACTCCTGTAGCATATAGAGTCCATTCTCCTGGATTTTCAGTGAAGCAGCCATATACTATATAGTGGGGCACCACATAATCTCGTGATGACCATCTCGAAAACGGCTGCAATTAATCCTATCATGTTTGTTATCAAACATGTTCTAATTATACCCCCACACCATAAACGGTGTGGGAGGTTTGATTCCAAGCACTGGAAGAGCCCTCCATTAGGCTCGCAGTGTTGCAGGGACCAGCCTTCTTGACCCGGACAGCACAAAATGGTTGCTGCCGACCAGAGACACATTTCTGCCCACCTGCTGCTGAACTGAGCTCAAGCAGAGGAAGGTGGAACAATAGGCATTCTGTCACAGGGAGGTTTGACCACCTCCCAGACAGGATTTAGTGTATTAGGGCTTGATGTGTGCACTTGCCAGCGCCAGAAAGTCTGCATGAGGGGTACATTTGTTGTCCCTGTGCTTAGTCCAGTTCAAACCAGTCCTGGGAGCCATAGGCTCCTGCTCTGGCACGAAACTGGACAAGGGACACAGGATTAACCTTACCCCTGTCCAGGCCCTCCCCTGGGAGGGTCCCCGGAATCTTTTCAACCCTTTCACTAGGGTACTTAAGGGCTTATATGGGTGTAGGTCTTTAGATTAATCATGGGATAAGATTCAAAACAGACACCATTGCACTTCTACCATCCGGGCACTCTGGACTTTGCTGGACTTCGTTTGGGCCTGACTTTATCTCCCTTCCGGTCTGTTGCATCGTCTGTGCCTGTGCATCATATAGGAACCTTCAAAAACTTATGAAGCATCAAGGACAACCAAAGAAATCTCCCTTGGAGTGAAGAATTCACTTCCCTGCATTTCAGGGCACCGCAACTAAGTCGGCCGGTCTGCAGATCCTGAGCTCCTCTGGACTCCTTGGGCTCTGCAATCCAGGTGGTAGTTTTTCACAGCTCTTGAGGCCTGCTCTATCCTCTTACTAAGTTTGAGGCAAATAGTCCTCTTGAGGGTTGCAATAACCAAACCCCTGAGTACCCATCCCCTTTGCAGTTGCAAAGGTTTTTTTTCATCTTTGCAGGAAGATCTTTGGGCAACCAGAAGCCCTGACCTCGAGCACCGCCAGTGACCAGAATCTTTGGCCACAGTGCATCATGTGCATCGTGACCTGCATCTTTTGGTGAGCTGCTTGAGGTCCTCTCGTGACTCTAGTGCCTCTGGCATGTGTGGTCCACTTGAGGGTCACACTTGTTTCTTTTGGGCTCCTCTGATTGCTGGGGGCCTGCCCTGACGCCCCTGCTTGTGGTAAGTCCCCTGGACCATGCTAGTCCCAACTTTTCACCTTCTCGACTTCCTCCATGGGTTGTATTTGCCAAGGCTTGTTGGTGCTCCCGCTGGACACCAACCCCTCAGCACTCAACATCCTTTGTGGGACAGCTCGTATATGGGTCCTGGTCTTCCTCAGCATTGCCTGGTCCTCACAGCTGCAGAGTCAAGTTCATCCACATCTTCCCTGAAGCACCCGACATCGGGGGGCATTAGTCTCCCAAGTAACCCTGGGTGTAGTGGGCATAGTGGGGCTACGCGGAGGGCCACGGAGGTATGAACAAACTCAGTAGCCCTCGTGAACCTCCACTTAGCCCCGCTACACCACCCGCCTCCACCCCCCCTATATTATTAACAATAAATGATACAACAAATAAGTAAATTTAAACCATTTACCTGAACTGCAGCATCCCTGGGCTGTCCTCCTCCTATTTGTCGCCGTTTCTGCTAATTCTTGTGCAAACTGTGCATACACGCGTGCCCGCACATGCACAGTGTTATTTTGACTTATATTTTACATATGTACAACATTTGTCAACATTTGTTTACATTTGTATATAATTTGTAAACACTGTTTCATTTATGTTCATTTTTTGCAATGCTTTGTACACATTTTTTACATTTTTCAATTCAAAAAGGTTCAGCACTATAAAATGTAATAAACATATGTCATATTAATGTTCAAAAAGGCAATTTGTACACAAGGAAACAGCCGGATCCGAGGTGTGTGTTTCTTGACGTGATGTCTCTTTATTTTTCTTACATGGATTTCTCTTTAATGTTCCACGAACAAATGATCATAGCCAACGCGTTTCGTCTCCCATTAAGACTTCTTCAGGGCTATTAAAAAATACATACACATATAAGTAAAAAAAAAAAGAGTATACCTTAACATATACATCATTACAAGTACAAACAGAGAAACACACATTTTTCTAAACAAAATATTTTTACAAACATATATATAAATACATTCAAGTTTCACACACATAAATCCTTTCAGCATAAAAAGGATCTATTAATAGCTTACTTTATTAAAGTCATAAGTACTAAAACAGTTGCTAAAAGTATAATCATTACAGTTTTTTTCTTCTTTTTCAAAAGGAGGCTTCACAAATTATTTATATGATTATAATAAATCTTATACCTTCACGGTTTAGCATAAATGTCAGTAGATGGTCGTGCAATTCTATAGTTTAAAATTCCAATGTTCGGAACGCTTCCATAAAATTCAGAGACTCTAGAAATAACAAATATATAGAATATAAAACACATCTTATCCTCCCTATGCATTTGATATACAGGCATGTATATAAAAAAACGTATTTTTCTATTGGTATTTAGCATCAGTGATACATATATAGATCAATATTATATTTAATCCTATATGTTTGCAGACCAAGTAGAGCATATATATAAAATGATCTCTTATCTATTGCTAGTTCTAACAATCGGTTTCCCTAGGAAAAAGCAGAAAACCTGGGATACCGATACATAACATATTCCATTATTATATAAGAGCATCACAGAATGTGAACATCAAAGGACGTCTCCAAATATTATTCACATACTTTTGTTAATTTTTAGCTAATGAGTCATGTTATACTAGTTCTTTGACCCCCCCCCCGTCTGAAATGTTTCGAACAATCTCTGCGTAAACAAAAGCAGAGAATGTTAGAAAGGCAGGCATATAGCATATCAAATTTTAGAAAGCATGCCTAAACAACAATAGTACCCATGTTGTACATCCCACGGCCCATTTAATTCATATTAAACACGCTGCATAAACATTTATAAACGTGCAGCAGACCACCATATCTCCGACTGTAATTATTTGTGTCTCAAACAATTATATCAAGATTCGGGAATATATATAAAATTAATATATCACAATGTTGTCCAACCACAATATAAAGCCTCATGCTCCTTGCGAGAATCATTTATAAGTTCATCACACAATCAAAAAAGAGCCAAATCCAGTTTGATAACAATAGCGGGCATCTTAAAGATCTGATCACTCTGTGGCCTCAATATTCACAACACCATATTTTTGAATTGTATAGCGTTATTATCTATAGACCTAAAGGCATGCTAATGCAAATACATAATTACATCTTTATTTCATAAGTTGTGTATTTGACCTAACAGTTCAAATTAGAATCAAGAAACGCCGAGATGCCCAACTGAAGGTCATAAAATATGCGAGCATACATGTGTAGCAGTCTCATTTAACCGCTTTGAAAAAACATCAAGATACCCAACTAAAAGTCATAAAATATGTGGGCGTTCGTGTATAACAGTCACGCTCACCCGCATTGCAAATAATGAAGTGTGCCAGTGATCATATATCACAATATCATTTGCCCGTATTGCAGCGCTCAACGATGTGTTGTGCGAGTCATAATATTTATCGCACAGAAAACATCAAAATGCCCAACTAAAAGTCATAAAATGAGTGGGCATTCATATATAACAATCTCGCTCACCCACATTGCAAATCATACAATGTACGAGCGATCATAGTTCGCAATGTCATTTGCCTGCATTACTGCCCTTATCAATATGTAATGCGAGTCATTTAGCGCGCATGCGACCATACCCAAATCCAAGTCAATGATAGTGGTAACCATCCAAAAAAAACACTTTACTCTATATATTCAGTATACAGAGCACTGTGCCACATGTGTTATTTTAACACTATTATTAAAGACTAGAAGAAATGTAAAATATGTCTGCAATGAAGTATCACTATTTTATTCAATGTTTCAAAAACTAAACCAAAAATAACCAAAGTAACTGTATTAACGACATATCTTCTTGCTACTCACCAGCAGTGGCATGATAACCAACAATCCTGTATCTTCATGTTATATCAGCTCGAAACTGAGCATTCACAAACGAAAATTTTTAAATCCCCCGCCCGGAAGTAAAATACCTCGTGACTCATGACTGTTTTGTAAACGTGATCTCCCACAACAGATAAATGGCGGCCATGTTGAAACATTTGCAATCTTATAATATGTAATATCATATACTGCAGAAGCATTATATGTAGTCGCATCGATCTCAAGATATTACAAGTGTTTGTATGGATAATCCACTAGCACCCGAATTAATACAAAAGAAAGTGTTATAATCCGATATATTTAGTTAAATTCCTTGAGCGTTACCACACGAAGTCTCTTGATGCACTTCCCCAGGCCAGATTTGGTGAGGGTTCGCCAGCTTCAGATTACGCCTACTCCCGGTCAAACTCTGGAAGTAGAACCCTGGGAGCTTTTCAGCGGGACAAACCTGGACGGCAGGCCGACTCGCGGTTGAAGGCAGGCCGCTTGGCTGGCCAGGTTGAATCGGTCCCCTTATGGGTTTTTTTCCAAAGTTCTCCTAACTTTTGGAACTTCATTCTGAAGCTCCCCAAAAGGTCCCAGAGTGTCTCAAACTCACGCCAAGGGTCTGGAATCTCCAAGATTGTCCTTGAAAGTTGAGGACTTTAGTTCTCACAATCCACTTGGACAAAACCCTTACAAATCCACTGGTAGTTCTCCAGGTTGAGGATCCTTGGTGGTGATGTTGCAGGTGAGCTCTGTTAACCTGTAGCTTGCAGGGAGTCCACTCTTAAGTCCTTTTACAGCAAGGTATTCCACAGGCAATATATTTAGATGGTGCAGAAGGTGCAGTCTTCAGAGTGTAGGCCTTAGGAAATGCATATCACTGTTATATTTATTGTTGTGTGTGCTGTGCTAATGATTTCAATTGTTTCATTACATATTGTGTTTGTCCAATATTTCGATGTGGGGGCAGACTTTTTTGGCTTTATCCCATTGGGTTGAGTTTATTGTGATTAGTTTTGTCTTCATGGGACGTCTGTAGTGTTAGGAAACGGACAGAGATATGTATATTAATTATTTAGTTAATTTGTTAATATCAGTTTTAGGGAGGTAAGAGTTGGGCCTTAGTGAAAATGTATGTTTGTTACTTTCCTTTTTTTGTAATGTTTTGTAAATGTTTGGGCAGTGTGACTGACCTCTTTTTTCTCATTTGAGAGCAGGACAAAGGTTAGCTATAAATTGTCATTCTTTTATGGTAATTGATTAAATGTAAGATTTAGGTTGTCATTTTGTTTTCCTATGTTGTGATTGCTGTATTTGATTTTTTATTCACATTATGCACTGGATGCTAATTACCTTTTCTTTGTTTATTGTTTTCTGTAAAGTGTGTTTGTAATAAGTGTAAATTGCAATAATATGTATGTTCATGTTTTCATTGCCGATATTGTGGTTTGTTGACATTTGTGGTATTATTATAAATATAGGAATGCTGATTTAATGGTTCGCAATATTCCTATTCTTAATATTGTTTTTGATATTTTTATTAACAATATTAAAATGTTTGATATTTTGGCATTTTACATAGGTGTATCATATTTTATATTTTATATTTTGGGCTGTGATAGTCTGGTACTGATATTTGTATGTGGTGATGCTTGTGTTGTCGATATTCCACAGTAAAATCTCTAAACTAGCATCTTTACTGAAACAAAAAAGAACCAAGAGCATGCTCCTTGTCACATGATTGAACTGTAGATGAGCCAGTCACAAATAACCAGAGCTAATGAGTCATGACTCATAACCTGTGTTTTTCTTTCAGAACACCCTTCCACTGACTTGGAGTTCTCACTTGCCAAGTGGAAACACAGAATACCTCTCTCAAGCTTTTTTTTCTGTTAAAGAGCTATGTGAATCTCCTAAGTGGTGAAATTGACCCTGAATCAAATTCTGGTCCAAACCTATTCCTACTGAACTGTATCTTTTTTAAATGACTGTGCAGACATCAGCGCTACAGCACGGGTTATACCCAGTGGCAGCTGGTGAAATTTTAAAGTGGTGGGTGTACATTTTACAGGTAAGATGGAACTAGTGCATTAAGTTACAATCTGGCTGCCTATATATCTCAAACAACTTAGCTGATATGGGTCCTTTGTTGATCTAGACTTGTTTTGGAACCAAATAGATTTAAGAAAATACAATCCATCTCTTAGGAGGAATTAAATACTCCTCCTGCTAGGGAGAGACCGAGCCAAAGTTGAGCACTTGTTTTATTTTGTGTAACTTGCTCATTCAACATAAGCAATTCACAACTACTGCAACAATCGTACAGTTATTTGCTGTTTGGTCATTGTTCCAAGTAAGATACTTAAAATGTAAAACATGCATATCTTTACGTTAATCTGTAATTGATACTTCCATCTGTACTGAGATTCTCCATTAGACTGAAAGACAGCACGCAGCTACACTTTTGGTTTCATATATTTCTATAACCATCTAACTTGGTTTTAAAAGCATTTCATGTTTTGTTTAAATCAATAATGTGTTCTCTCGGTACAGCTGGAAAAGGAAGGTATACTGTTATGATGACTTTGAATTTATTTTTCATAAGAGGAGTAAAGCTGCTTTGAAACCAGTTCAGACTCATCATTTTTTGTCTTGCTAATTTACACACTAAATTAGGTTTAATGACTGGCATGGATCGGCTCCTGACCTAAGACACAAGCTGAAAGCCTGTCCTCACCTCTAGAAACAAAATGCAATTCAAAGCAATCAGTATCAATGAAATATGTTTCAGACTGGATGAAAATGCGTACCACTGTGAGCATTCTGATAACCAGCGCAGCTCTGAAGTGGGGAATACGTGGTAGTGGATATTTTCAAAGTACCTGATTTGTAATATGCGCAGCACAACTGGCAAAGGAAAACAGAAAAAAACCGAGACACATGCATAGTTTTCATTTAAAATAGATGACTGCAGCAACAATAACACATCAATCAACTGGTAGTATGATTGTTGCTACAGTCACAGGCGGCCTTGCTTTTATTAAAGAAGCAGTGCTGGGGAATGTAATAGCTCGGTTAAAAATTAAATAATTATAGTAGCACTCACTAGTAAGTAGGCTGAAGAGCTCTTCCTCTGCAACAAGTGCTCTTCAACGCTTCTGAAAATATGAAAAGGAAAGTAAGTCTCTCACAATGCAGGACTCCTCCTCCAGACTGCCCCTTAGCATTGAAAAGCAAAGTAGCAGTGGGTGAGAATGGAAGAGGTGGAGCCCATACATATGCGGTGCTACCCAGTCCTTCCTTGTCCTGATCTCCACCCCGGCATATTACTTGAATTGAGAACTGCCGACCACACCCTGGGCCACAGCATAAATGCCTAAATTCAAACGTATTCACAACTCTTAAACTTGCCCACGCCCATCACTCTGATGTCAGTGCCCTGACATATGTCTGCAGAGGGAGGACTTTCCTAGTTTGACACATGCAGAGGGTCTTCAGCACCAATCCCTCACTTAAACAAAAAACAATCTAATCTAGACTATTTATTACAAGAATCTGGTAGCCATCTAAACTGCTTGAATTTCCTTCTCCTCCTCCCCATTCATGGCAGGGTAACACCTCTAACAAACCTTGAACCCCAGCTGACTAGGGTATTAAGGCCATTTTTCCAAGAAGGAAAAGTTGGAATGCTCCTCCTAAACCTATTATGCATCCAAACAATGGATGTGTCAATTCCAGACAGAAGTCTGGCTAAACACTTGAGTTTGGTCGAGTACAGCTACTAGCTAAACAATGTTGCATCTCAGACACCTCTGCCACCTGTATTTCATACATAGTTGAAATCCCCTAGGAAAAACAGAAAAAAAATAACTTCTGAATTCAACAGTTAAAGTCACCAGGTCAATTTCCATGTTTTCATCATTTGGCATACACTGTGCTGAAGCAGGGATATGTGTGGAATTTACAAATGGGTGATGCTGGATGTTGATACTTAGTAGGAGTTTGACTTCTGCATCTTTGACAAGCTATCAAGGATCCACTAACCTTTCTGAATCTGTGAGCTGGTGAACGGAACTGTGATTCTTAAAAAGAGCAACGCTTCTGAGCAAAAGCATTGCTTACTCAAAGTAACCATTGATTTAAATGCTCTCTCTATAAGGAAAAATGTGGTGACGATGGGGACAGACCTAAGACACAAACTGCTGATACGTCCATAATGTTCTGGGCATCTGTTTTCAGATGTGGGTAGAAAACAGCCAGATGCCACATTCACCAACCCCCACTGTAAGCAGAAAAGGCAGCAATGATTTTTTAAAGAGGAAGAAAAAACATATCAAAACTGGATTCAGAGCCACCTTTACACTTTCCTCCCTGACCTCAATATCTCTTCATCAGCTTTCAAAGATCAGCAGAAGATAGTATACTTTCCTCATTACTTTGTGGTAACAGCTCCTATGGTTATTTGGTCTGTTCACAAATTTACTAATAGCAGACACCAGATAGTGCCAGTGTATCTTCAGGGCACAAGTACCAGACTGCCATAAAAAGTGTGCAAACTAATTTTAATATCATTTTCTTATTCAAGAATGTCTTGCAGATAATCTAATACTCACAGAATTCAATTGAATTGAGTACTTATGGCTGTTTTACTCAAAGGACATAAGTTCAACTCACCCAGGTACCTGGTGCAAATATTACATGTATGCAGATGCCCAAGTTGACTCACCATAGTGACAGGCTAAATGTCCACTGTAAACATGAGATCTCTGAGCCAAATGGTTTCCCGAGGACCCTCTCGGGAGTTTGAAACAATCATGCACAACATATTGCAGTATGGTAACCCATGTGGTGATAACATGGTGCAAGAGCGGTGCTCGTGATTCTGAGGGCTACTGTGAAGGAACAACTCAATATTGTTGCCAGAAAAGGTGGATGAATGCTGCAGGGAGTCGGAGCACTCTGACACACTAGTGTTAGCACTGAGTGGATTTTCACAGAAATTAATGAAGGTGATGCTGGAGGTGGGCGGGGCTCCTTGGGGCAAAAGCACCTGTGCAGTGCAGCAAGAATGCATGAGATATCAATAGAGAGCACCTGGTGCCATAGCTTTACTCAAAACCTACTTCAGTAGAATGTCACTGATTGGGTTGCCATGGTTTCTGCTTGTTGACACGATTAGCATGCGATGGCCCAGGCTTCATGGGTAATGAAGTCACAGAGACTCAAGAAATTCCTGAGGCCCAGGTCACCTAAGTGAAGAGCTGATGGACCTTTTGAGGGATGGTGTGTCTGAAAACAGCTACAATGTCTGCACTTGTAGTGGCCAACTACCAGAGGCAAGTGCCACAGGGACAGAACGTCATATTTTTTGTTGCTCAGGGTTTCGGTCTGGTGTGTACCAAAGGTTTCCTCAGAGCTTTGCTACTTTTGAATGAAAACATCAATTTTTGTAGGTTTATGGGATGAGAGGTCAGGATTTTTCAATGTTTGGTGCCCATTCTCCTCATCTGATTGGAGAAAGTCTCGTAAGTAGTGCCACAGATGGAACCTTCATTCACAGGTTTTTCATGTGTTTGTAGTAAGGCTTGCCTAGGGTTGTTTTAGGCCCTCTTTTTCACATTTTGAATCAAGTTTACCAGGTAGTTTTTGGCCTTTCGGCCCTATTTAAAAGAAAGTGACACAGTGCAGAACCTCAAGCCATTTGGCTTCGCAGCGCCACTTTCAAAGGAGAGGAATGTGTTATATTTACAACAATATGTTGCATCCCTGTGCTTTCCCCTGCGCTGGCGCACAACTGGCTTGCTAAGCACCAACTCAGGCACCCTTGCACCATGGTGCACAATAGCGCACACATAGAAAGAGGAAAAAAAACAGGACAATTATCTCTCCTTGTTGAGCCTCCTTGCGCCTCTCAGGTTTAAGAAATGTTGTAAATCTGGAAATACAACAGAATCTATGTAATGTGTTACGCGCAATTGTTTCAAACCCCCAAGAGCGTCCTCAGGAATTCATTTGGCTCAGGCATCCCATGTTTACAATGGACATTTAGCCTGCCACTATTGCGATTCAACTTGGACATTTGCATACATGTAATAATTCCACCAGGTACCTGGGTGAGTTGAACTTATGTCCTTTGAGTAAAATAGGCAAAAGTACTCATGCCATCTAGGCCCTCAGGGTCCCAATGAGTACTATATCCTCCACATACTAGCCTCATTCTTCACATAAGTGGGGTACTTTCCAAGCACCAGATGTTTTATGTCAAACTAGGACAAGATATTTAAATAATGCTATACCTCCACCAGATTAAGTGTGAGACTACAGGAGGGAGCAAGCCGCCTGAAGCGCATGATATCCAATCCACCCGAATTTAGGGTAAGAAATGTGAGTGGGGTGTGTTCTATATTTAGTTTTATTTTCATGTTTATGTTCCATATTTACCCCCAACTGCATGATGTGCATTGGCACATGTGATATACTGCAATGGTTTGTTGTGCTTCACTTTATTGCCCCACAACGTAGCATGGCTTTATATGCAAATTACTTATCTTTTTCTAAAAAATGTACATGGGTCTGATATAGTAACAGGGCTTTATTTACCAGTCTGAAGTTGTCCCTTTCCCCTCCCACTGGTTAAATTGCTTCTTCAGGTCACTGCTGTTTGTGTTGTATTGTTATGCCAAGTGACAGTCCTGTACCTTTAATTCAACTGTGCACTCATCATGTTATTTTGTTTCTAGTTTGTGAAGGAAAGTCTTCTTGAAAAGATGAGAGCCTTAGGCCTAATTGTGGCATAGCATGGCTGCTTCAATAGGCAGGGACACCACAAGCCCCGATGAAGTCCCTAGACATATGTGGCCTTTTAAGTTTGGCAAAACATGTTGGCTTAATAACGGTCTTTTTGAGACATTTTCTATGTTTTATCTTTTGGATCCCTGCCAAATATCCATCTACGATTTAAATAAGAACTCCCATCATTTTTTGTTTGAGTCCGCCATGTTTGTACTATCATACCAGGTTGTGGATAGGTGCCAATGATGATGCATGATGCTATTAAGTGGGTGAGGTGTCTACTCTATCTAAATGTGTTTGTGAATTTTGAGCACGGTCATCAAGATATAAGCAGTGAAGGAGATGTGGACTATTTGGCATGCCTTTTAGTCTTTATTAATTTAGCCACTTCTATACAAGTTATTGGCCACTGAACATTGCTTTCACATCTCCAACTCTTTAGCAATCCATCCCACCACAGTCACCTGATACTCTATCCAGAAAAAGGAATAGTGGCACAAGCTCTCCTCCCAGTGGCTCCTTCTGCACCATACTGCTATTTTTGGTGTGCATGCTGTATGGCCTCACAAAGTACTACATTGCTCTCCCAGTCCCACACTGGACCTGTGCTCAAACTGTTAATTGGCTCTTAGAGGTAGTAATGTTCATTGGCTGCCAGTAGGGTTCAGCAGGGATGCAGTGCATTGCTGCCCTGCTTTGAAGAGCATCTTAGCCTAGCCACTGCTATCCACAGTAGGCCAGGCAGTGAGGCTGCCATGACTACGACTGGGTGGAGTTTGTGGGTTTTACTCTGTGGAACTGCGCGAAGTGACAGAAAAACTCTGCCACGCTCTGCGTAATTCCCCCAGCGGCAGAGTATGTTAGGTCATGCTGCTTGCACTGATTTGAAGTGGCAGGAGTTTTTCCTGCACTGTAAACTCAGCGTGCCTGGCACTCTGCGTCACACCGGACGATGCTGGCGCTCGAGTAGACATTCTGATCGAACTGCAGTTTCCTCAACGTGAGCGGCAGATTTCTCAACACGAGCGGTTGTGGCCTGTCGCGACCGCCTGCATTGAGATATCTCACCGAGACCAGCATGATTTTTGTCTTGTGAGCGCTTGCCAACTTACAGTTGGTGAACCACCCAAGAGTAAAAACTCTGCATCACTTTGTGGACTTTTATGGAACTCTGCGCTCCACATGGAGCATGAATTGGGCAAAAGTCTGCGAACTCCACCGGCGGAGCAGAATCTTCGCCCACCCCTAGCCATGACCACCATGTTGGAGGAACATTTCAAATGTCATCAACACACTCATAATTCAATGAAAAAAATCAAAGATTAAATTGACATTATGGTTTGTACGGTAATCAGAATGTAGCTTACCTTAAACAAAACCTACCAATTTACTCAAAAAACAAAGGTTAAAATGACATTATAGTCAGGTGTTGAAATAATGCAGAACTAACATTTTACAAAAACACAGAAATTCACCAGCAATAGTTCACTGAGCTAACTATAAATTGTTCAAATGCCTTGAACATATTATGACTTCACATATTACGACACACATGGCATTTTCAATGACATCATTGATGATGAAATCCCTATTAACATCCCAAATGACAAAATGTATGACCTCAGGACATAGGGACCAACTCTGAAACTGTCCAGGAAGGAGCTGAGTGAATGAATTTGTTTTTGAAAGTTTCATGAAGGTTCATCAAACAATGACAACATTTTTAGAGAGCGGAACTCCGAGAAGTTCCAAAGATCTTGTGGAGAGCTGTTCCATTTGGAGTGTGACTTCAGCACCGGCGACACTCTCAAACTGCCCACCTTAAATACCTGTTTTTCTAGCAAAGTTTCTAAGCATAGGATTATGTTCTCAGTAGAAATGAGTACACAGACCATAGAGGTATTCAGTAGATTTATTCAGGTATACCAGGAACAGTGGGACCACACTTCACAGCCTCACAGGCACCAGCTGCAATATGACTCAAGCAGCACATTCTACATGCTGATGTCATACCATCTAGATCCACACTGCAGTGGCCAGGTACAAGGCTGACCTGGACCAAAAGAAACCTAAACCATAACAGATTAGCACAGTGCAATCTGCACAGAGGGAAAAAAGCGACAACGTATTTTTGTGTGCCTTTTTTTGCAGCAAAATCTTTAAGAAAAGGGGTTAGCTAGCGATATCAATGCCGGCTGAAACATGGCATAGATCTTTTACCACTCCAGGCACAGCAATAAAGCTTTAGATTGGTTACATATAATCCAATCCATCCTGGAAGGAATGAAAGCAGCTCCTGACACGTGTTTCAGTCTCATTAGAGTTCTTCAGCGAAGCATACATTTGTCTCAACATATGCGGGCACCCATTACAGGTCAAAACCAAACTCTCACAGGTTTACAGGAATGCATACATTATGCAAAACAAAGAAAGAAACCCTGGGGAGTATTCCAGGATATATATGTAAGGGTAGAACTTTAAAGTTAGAACTTTAAATTCCAGCATTCCACTTATTTCTATTTTCACTTAGTACTGTCAGTGAGCTGCTTGAAGGGGGTTTCCTTTGCCACTCAGCCCTGCAAAATGTATCACTACACAATACTCTTGGGAAATGGGAAAGATATATCGTTTCAGCAAAAGCTGAAAATGAATGCTTTTGAGTGAATGACTGAAGAGGGCTAATCCAATGCCTCTGACTGGGAATATGGATTACATGAGCTCAAGCAGACAGCTAAAGCGTTTTGTTGATAGATCTAAAAACGAAAGTAAGGATGGAGGAATGGTAGGATAGTGAATATATGAATATAATCCATAAACAGGAAAGCAACATGCCATGTACAAGGGAAAACTGTTCACAGTACAATTGTTGGCACAAGGAAAACTGTCTTGCCATTATGTGTGTGTGTGTGTCAGGGTCAGTAATCAACAACACAAAGGTAAAAAACAAAGACAAGTGTGTTTAATAGGAAAGCAAACATGAAGTAACTCAGCCTTTAAGAAATGCATTGACATTCCCTACAAGTAAAAGAGAAGATGTCCTAAAGCTCATAGAAAACAAACAGTCATCAGTGATGTAGGTGATTAATATCAAACCCACCTGGTGAGACTGAAAGGTCGAACTCACCTTTCATCTCCAACAGTATACTTACGAGCAACATTCACATATTACTGTTTAGTGAATCATCATGATCAGTATGTTAAATTACAGAAATTATGTCACCATTTTCATCCACACCATCGTAGCCATCGCCATTAGCACACACCAGGTTTTGGATAACCCCAAACGCTCTTCTGGCTCACACAGTTCAGAACTACTTTGGGTACAGAACTTCAGCACTTGTCAGCCAAATGAATCTCTATTGTACTTGTGGTGCCATTAGGACATCTTTACCATTGTGGGTGGTGTTATTTCTGTGAATATAATTCTCACCATAAAGTTGACATGGCCATGTTACATTTTATTCATTTTAGCTTTGCTCATGTCATGCAGAAATAAATACCCACCGTACACCGGAAATGCATCATGATGTAGAGGTAGACTAAACTTCTACTGTGCATGGCATTAAGATTGGGCAGTAGTAAGACGGGTTATGTATTACAGGACAGCAAAACAGTTGCACCACCCCGCATGGAAAGTGTCTGTCGATCTGCTCATGTGAGCACCATGTCAGCTGCTGCATGGTTATTATGGCCAATGCACCTGTGAATGACGAGTATTTCACCTCCTATGTTCCTGCTCCCCCTCAGTCTGCATGGTAGCACGCCTCGCTTGCTTCACAGTCTACTCTGACTGCATAGACGCCAGAGTGGCCCTTCAACAAGGTATTCACATACATGTCAATAAGCACAAATCTTTTAGTGGTCCTGCATGGCCTCATTTAGTAACCTCTTTATCTTCCAATGAACACACAGTGGCGCTGCTTCACAGTTAACCTCCATAACTAAGTTATTTTTGTTTTTTAAACGTTAGTTTTGCATTATTAAAACACCTAACTGAAACATCATTTTAAACTTATTTTTTCAATACATTTCTAGGGTTTGTTTAGTAAGCATGTGGTATTTATACATCGAATCCCTGGCCAAAATTGAGCAGAGATTTAGTGAAGACATTGATGTGGTAGTGAAAAGTGTTATATGTATACTAAATTAATTATTTACTAAGCTTTACTCTGAATGACGTGCATTGCATGTTTTTCAACTTGTGCATTACATTGAACCATTGCTCATCCCTCTTCCTTCATCCCTGAGCCCATCCCACATTGTTTACACACAAACATGAGCGCACGCGCACATACACGCGCACGAATCCACACTCTCTCTCTCTCACTCTCTCTCTGTCTCTTCTAAGAGAAAGTTGAATGTACCCCACTGCAAGTGCCACAAAAATGTAAGTGACACTGAAAGCAACAAAGGCGGAGAATTGGATGGTCCCATACATAGTGTATGTGTATCATTCAGTAATTGCAACAGGCATTGATTAGAATTACACAACCCAGTGAGGTTTTTTGTTGCATTGTCGGCTTCTTCCGATTCCCTTCATCACTGGTTTCACCTCCAGTATATTAATAGTCTGTATTTTAAACGATTACACAAGGAAATCAGTTACCATATTTTCAGTCTTTCCACATCCTTACCAACATTCCCTGGTGTACATTTGGTTGCTCTATATATTGTGAGTAGATTTTACTCATAAACTCAAGGTGGATTTCTTAGTCGATGTGGCAAAACGTTTAAATTTCTTGCAGAAGGCCATCTTCTATAGCATCATGAGCCACATCTCAAGAAAAGTCATTGGAGCTTCTCTACCCCATCCAGATTCTTAGTGAAACCCGTGTGATTCTCATTGCCCTAATGCAATATGACCTGAAATTTTGGTGTGTAGTTGAAAAGGGGGACACCTGACACATACAATTTTGGCAGCACTTGCTTCCATAGGTTAGGTATAGGATGTGTATGAATTCCTCGCTGAGCATCTTTCTTACTGCTGCCATATCCTGGGGGGAGGGGGCGGTGTAGGGTGTTTATATCCACTTTTGATGTAGCACCTGCATATCTTAAATAGCATAGTGCTCTGGTACTGGCACACTCCCACACAGTGCTACTTGCGATAACAAGTAGAAAACAGGACGTCTACATATAGCTTTTGACTATCCGATGCTACCCACTAACACTGGCCAATTTGCATCTAACCCTACAGAATGAGAATACCCTACTTATGTCAAGGAACATTGCTGGGGTAAAGAATAAGATTGATAATACCGATTGTCTTGCAGTTTTAAAAACATCAAATGTCATTTGCTTACACACTGGTTAAGTCGTTGACAAACTCTCTAAATTATCAGATTTTACACCTTCAATTGTATGATGACCCGGGTGTTGTATTGATCAATTTTTACAATAACAGGTTTGACAATTCCAAAAATTTAGAGGTTTATTCCCTCTCGAATTAATTGGAAATGTTTTAAAAGATATTATAGGTATTTACATCATACTCTGGGTAGGGGACTTAAATATCACTGAATGTCAAACCTCTATTGATAAAGCCTTGTGGATATATGGATGAGTTTGGAAATGGCAAACCACATTTTATGCATGATGTAAATGGGAGTCACTAAACAAGCTTATGTTTAGGTAGGATCTGGATTTGTTGATGAGGGTTACAGGCCCAGGGAAATTGTCAATACCTACCCTCAGGGGTCAGTGATATTTTTCCATCATTGACCATATTTTAGTTTCCTGACAAGGCCCTGTACTGACAGACTCATTTAGGGTCTTACCAACTGTTTTTAGTGACCATCAACCACTCACCTCTGTTCACTAAACTAAGATTGCAGTTGGAAAAGGTGAACAGATAGTGACCCACCTTGAAATGAAAGGTAAATGTGGGATTTGCTTAAGATGGACCAATATAAATGAGACTAAATTGTTGGGTAAAGTAATTAAAGAGAATATGGAAGAGTTCATGGAATGCACTGATTGAAACAATTTCCCATTCAAATTACTTGTAGCCTTTTATAGGTTGACACATTCTATTGTGAATAGCCTGACAGTAAGGGCAAAAAAATAAAAAAAAGTGCATAACATGGGTTGGTTTGATCATCAGTGCACACAGGCAAGTAGTAAGGTCAAGCTAGTATTACAAGTGAGACCTAGATATAGGGAAGAAATGAGAGCCCTCCGTTTAATGTATAAATACACATTAGAGAACGGAAAAACTCCCTACTAGAGAAGGCATGGGAAGATTTGGAATGGGCAACCACATTAAGGGATAGCTCCCTATTTTGGAGAACGATCAACCAACCATTTCTCATGGATAATATGGAACCTGTACTAGTGATCCATATACACTCAGATGAATAGTTAGTATATTACACATAGATCTTTAACCAAGACAATAAAAGAACCCGGGTAATGGCAAGATTATCCTCTTTAATCCCCCCTTCCTATCACAGATTAATGTAGATGAATTTAAAAGGGCCTTGGGGAAATGTGAAAATAGAAAGGCCACAGGACCCAATGGTGTTCCTGTAGATGCATATAAGTCACTACCTAAACTCTGGGAACCCATTCTTACTCATGTATATACAGCCACCTGAAAAGGGATATATTCCGGCCACGTGGGTGGAAAGTATTATTTATTGTTCCCTTATTTAAAAAGGAAGAGCAAGGGGATGTGAAATGCTATAGTCCTGTTTCCCTTCTTGACACTTCAGTTAAGGTGCTTGGAAGGATGCTGTTGAAGAGGCTGGAGAAATGGGTTGAGGATAATAATATACTTATAAATTCACAGCTCGGTTTTAGAAATGAGGTTGGGTCATTAAGTCACTGTATCAACAAAAACCTAATTGTGAATAAATACACTGTAGCAAAAAGGGTGGCATCCACTTGTGATTTGCATATCTAAGCAATGCATTTGATATCATCAGCCATGTCAAGCTGTGGAAAATACTTGCTGACTTGGGAGTCCCTAGAGATATAGTATCTTTCCTCTTGCAACTGTACAGCTATCTAACTACCCACCTACATTAGGGCATTAATGGAGAATGCACCAAAAGATCACAAAAGGTATCCGGCAAGGATACGTTCTTGCACCACTCTAACTTTCTCTATACATTTATGGGGTGGATGCATTCCTCCAATAAATGATAGCCGGTCCCCCTAAAGTAGGAATCTGCCCAGTTTCAATTCAATTATACACAGATTATGCAGCTTTGATATCATGAACAGCAAATGGCCTACAAGTTTTGGTTGAATGTTTTAATATGTTTATGGAGGAAAGGGGCGTGAGACTTAACCTAACCAAAGCGCTAATTATGGGGCAGCTCTGTGGGGTTCATTTTCTCTAAGTGTATTACAAACCCTAAAGAATGCCTTTTTATGCAGACTCTCTAGTACCCAGCTCCATGTCAGCCTATATTGTTCACAAAGAACTTGCTAAAACATTTATAGAAGATACTCTTTATATTAGTGCACTTCTGACCTGGCATGGAATCCGGTCTAAGACAAGAATGAATTTTACTAGACATTATTAGGGACTGTCTAACACTAGATGGCAGGTATAAAATCCATTTGTTCATTCATGTGATAAATCCCTTAAAATTTGTATATAACAATTTCACCCTCGATGACCCACTTAATATATTGAACTATAGTAAAAAAGAGCTTTAAGATATCTATTTTGGGCCGGAGAGAAGTACTAGGGGAAAATAGAGAATGCACTAAGGATTTGATTACGAATTTGACAGTGCGGCGGTAGGACCGCCACCCTGCCGCACCTCAAAAATTGTGAGAGACTGCCCGACATATAATTACTTTTTTAGTCATTGGTGGGTGATTTCTTTTGGGTCCCCATGGTGGTGCTTATAAAATAGACACTGCAATGGGAATGTCAAGGGAAGTTCCAGCACGGCATGGACTTTGAAGTCCATGCTGTGCTGGAACTGGGGGTGCGTGCTCACAGGGGGGCACATGTTGTGTCCCCCTGTGTGTATCCACATGGAGGGAGGCACATGGCCCCCTTTCTTTTCTCTCCACTTTTTTCATGGAAGAAAGAGCTCTGTGATATCAGTGGTGGTGAGGAAAGTCATAATATGCTTGGCGGGACTGCGACCGTCCCACCAAGCATATTGATGCCTCTTGACCCCCGCACCATCGCCAGGGAATGGCGATTCCCTGGCAAAGCCGCCAGTACAAGGGTGACACAACCACCAAAGTCATAATGTAAGGCAATATCTTGATTGTTGGTATGTGTTGGATGTTAATCAGAACTATCTAACAAATGTAACATGCATACAGGATAGGTTCTATCTTACTAGGCTTCGGCTATGCACTTTACACTATATGGTCACTTTTCCACACATGGATTCATGGGCAAAAAATCTGCTGACCTGCCCATGCACTTTTAAATCTGACAGTCCACCCAACATTTTATTCTTTTTTGTACATTTTATCAGGATTTTAGAAAACAATTTTGAAAATCATTATTGATAATTAATAGATTTATTTATTTAAAATATTCTCTTAAATGTATGTCATTTACATTATGCTATACTATGCAGTAGCAACATTTATTAAATGTGCTTCAAATGAAACTTGCCTATTTAGAAAGCCTGCTATATGACAGAGAGTAGCATAATGTCTTTTGATGTGATTAGAATGGAATTTGTATATTTCGTTAGCACTCTATCAATAAAGAAATGTGATGTCCATGAGTTTTGTTCATATGTATGTTATTGTGTCTTTTATGGATTTTTTAAAATCCAAATAAAGATTATTTGAACTAAACTGAACAGGAAGTCTTGAATATCTTCTAAAAATGGGTGTCATGTTTGACCCATTAGTACAGATGACCTAATGGGTCTTGGCATTAACATGATTCTCATTCTTGTGGGCATTCCATTTATTAACTGCTGGATTGCATCATGTCTCTTGAGAGAATCGAGCCACTCTGCCGGTTCAAGGTTACTTGATGTTGATTGCCTCAGTTTGGTCATTTACATGTGCCTCACTCCCCCTGTAAACCCATAGATCTTCTGAGCAACTGAATCCCATCTTGTAAAATTTCTGCAGAGAACCTCCATGCCTGTATGACTTCCAAATGTATTGATCACTTCCGGTTTTCCACCGTCTTTCTTGTCTCAGTGGGGATCAGTATCATGGGAATTCCATCATCAGTGATGGGAAAAAAACGGTCCTATTTGGTGGTGTCCATCCAATATGAGTCAAAAACCTACATGTACCTCCATGCGTAGGTAGTCACAAACTTCGCTGAGAGGCCATCCCCCAAACCCACTCTAAAGACTGGACATACAGAGTATACTTCTACTTTCAGTTTTTACCTAGTTTCAGCTGATTGAAATGCACTTCATTCACATACTCTTTCTGCAGTGCAAAGTGTTACACATGCGAGTGCCTAATTCACCATCCCGGCTAATGACTTGGGCCCAGATTTATCATTATTTGACACATCACAACATAGCAAGTCAACTTGTTGCGCCAGACTGCGTCAAATGTAGAAGGCAGGAATGCACCATATCTATCAAGATATGGTGCATTCCTGCTGTGGTTCACTATGAGCTGCCTCGTGCCAATCCAGGCAGGATTATTTTTGTGCCGGAAGAAACACCTTCCTGTACACAATATATCCTTAGAGGTGTTTTACTCTTTCTAATTGGGCTGTAGAATGAAACACACTTAGAAAGAGAAAGCAATGAGAAGAAATAAAGATATTTCTCCTTGTTGTGCTTCTATTGGGAAGGTATACAATTTTGACACCTACTCAGGTTTCCCAGTCTTGGTAAAGCTGGGGATCGAAAAGCATGGGTGGATGTGTGGGAACACACATGCTCCACCCATGGAATGCCATCCTGGGATACAGTAATGCATGACAGCGACTTGCCATGCTTTGCGTTGCTCCAAGTTTACCAAGCGATGCACGGCCATGCAAGGTGGCCTTTGTGTAGCATGGTAAATCTGACTTGAGGATTGTGCTGCCCTTGAGTCTACAGCACATTTAGAAAGAGGAAAAAGCTTCAGAGGATTGTTTATGTGCAGGACGATGTCCCTTTCTGCACAAAAGTAATCCTGCCTGCAATGCAGTTGCACCATGGCGCAGGAAAGCCTGAGTTGGCGATAGGGAACAGATTGTGCACCAGCGCAGGCAGAGAACAGGAATGTGCCACTTATTGGCAAATATGTTACATTTCTGCCTTCTCCTTTTCACTCAATACGTTGTTTTGCTGCACTGCGTTGCGTGAAAGATTGATGAGTTTGGCTTATAGTGCCTGTTGGGTGTCCAAAAATGTGTGATACTCTGAATCATTCACTTACCTGCAGCTTATATTGATGTTTACGTTGTTTACTGACCATGCACCAATTCATGTTGTAAAATCAGGTGAATGAAAAACAGTTATGAAGGAACACAGTGCTTTTTTTAACTGTGCCCAAAAACAATGAGTCGAGGGAAGGTGGATAATTGTTCTTTTTTGCACATTGGCTTACATTTGGAAGTTAAAAATGGAGAGCAGTTCAACTGATGATAATCACAAATGTTCTAATGTTCTGTGATCCCACACTTCTCGCAATAAAAAGGGTACCCATTTGCCTGACAGGACTTATTGCATACATCAGCAAAAGAAGCCAAGGCCAAAACACAAACAAAGAACCATCACAATTTTTCCGTTCCAATTCACTCATTCTGCCAATGTGTTTAGCTGTGGTATTTGAGGCCGGGCTCGGACAACACCTCGAGAAATCTATTAATCCCAGACATTTCTGGAAACAAGATACTCAGAGGAATCCAGGTTTGTGTGGCTTGCATGAATCCCACTATGTTTTCTGACCAGGAAGGTCCTATAAGCGTTGGCTAAAATCACAGATTTTCCTTACATCTCTGCCAGGAAACATATCAGAAACTGCAGGGATCCCCAAATTACCTATCATTCAGTGTCACCACACTTCTCTTTGTACAAATGATGATTGATTGGGACGATCAAATGCAACGGGAAAGGGCCTAAAATGCAATAAGTAAACTTCAAGCTTTTGTATTTCAAATGGACTCATTCTGAAGATGTGGGTAACTTTAGAATGTGTACCATGGCTTGACCAGTGCCCAGGAAATATACCAGCACTATACATTCCTGGAAACTAGATAATCAATGGAGTCCAGAGTGTTGTGACTTGCATGGATTCCACTATGTTTTCTTATCCAGTATGTCCTGGAAATTTGAAACCTTTGCTGAAATCACTGATTTTCCTCACATTTCTTTGAGGATAAGGTCTGGCATTTATAAAAATCCTACCACCCAGCGTTCCCACACTTCTCTTGATGAAAATGGTATCCCATTTGTGTAGCTGGGCCTTTTACTGGTGACAGGAAAGGACTCCAATTACAACAAGGAAACCACAAGATTGTTTCTTTTAAATTAACTCACAGTGGGTAGTTATGCCAAGGCTCATAATTTTCACAAGAAACCTACCAAACTGAGGAATGTCTGACAACCAGACCCCCTGGGGAATCCAGGGTTCTGAGAGTAGCATGGATCACCTACATGCCAATATTGAATTACTAAATATAAAGGCTAAGAATATCGGGATACAAGAATATTGTAGACAATATATCAAACACCAAAATATTCAAAGGTAAGTGCATATAGAGGAAGTATAGACTTTCTCTTCCCATATATATCATCAAGGTACATATGTGAAGTTTGGTACAGTAAACCTGTACTTACCTTTTGAATTTTTAGATTATATATTTTGTTGTCCTTGATGTTTTTCTCGCTTGATATTGTAACTTTAAAATTCAGGGGGCATACACCGAACCACAATGCCCTGTAAACATCAAACTTTGATTAAAATCACAGATTAGATTATAATGACATCTTATGTTCAGTGTATTTGGTGTCCATATTGGTTATCAAGGTAGTGAGCAGCAGCAAACAATATCTATGGCACATCTAGTTCAATCTATACTTGAGGCCTTTTTTTTAAGTATGGTTTACCTATGCACAACTCCATAATGATGAAACGCCTGCCTCCTGATATTGATGGACCTCTCAGCTGCCTTTGACACAGTCAACTATCCCACCCTCATGCACACCCTGAAGTCTCAAATGTGAGTCTCTGGCAATGTCCCCCATTGGGTCTCCTCCTTCCCTTCCAACCACCACTAGTTGTTCACATGGGGACCCTCAGATCCCAAAAGGTCCCTTTTATCTTCTAAATTCCCAATGGTTCCATACTGTCTCCTGTTATCTTCAACCTCTACTTGGAGCTGCTTGATGCTCTACTCACAAATAGCAGCATCAAGATTGACCAATATGCTGGTGTCACACTGCTCTACATGAAATTCTTCTCAGTTTCACAATTCCATTACTGCAGGAACAACCTGCAAATCATCCACATCTGGATGTCCAGCGCCTACTTTAAGCTCAACACAACCAAGGCAGAATTCCTGGTATTTGCCATGAACAGCAATCAAAAACAGTCCATACTTTGCTCAATGATATGAACCTTAATGGGTTATAACCCCAACTTTCGCAAAATGCCTAGTCACTAGTATTCACCCTGGACACCAACCTCACCTTCAAGCAACACATTATCAAAAAAACTAAAGTGGCCTGGTACCAGCTTCCTCTTCTAAGGAAATGAAAATGTTCCTTCAAGAAAGCCACTTCAAAACTGTTCACGGCCTCATACACTCACATCTGGATTTTGGCAATGCTCTGCTCTTTAGCATCCGAGACTTCACTCTGGCTCCCCTTAAGGGCATCCTACACACCGAGGATGTCTCGTCCAAGGCCTGAAAAATACGATCACATCACCCCTGTCCTTGCAGAACTCCTCTGAATCCCCTTGACAGCCAGCACCATCTTCAAAACAAGCACCATCATTTACAAAGCCATCACAACTACCACCCCAGTTTACCTTGTGGTTCTCAGCACCCATACAGCCAGGATTCCATCAGACTACAGACTAAGAAATGTAAACAAGAAAAACAAGGCAGCAGGCCTTTTCCATCCATGCACTCAGGATATGGAACAACATTCCTGTATCCACTAGGGTAGCCACAACACTGCTCGACTTTAGAAGGGAATAGAAAACTTACCTCTTTAAAGAACACCACATCACAATGCATGAATCGTCCACAATCCAGCTACCTCTCCTTTCACTGGTTGATGTTATGCTTGTCTTGGCCCAGTACATCACCCTGGTGCCTTTTGGTTCCGTTTGCACTACAGAAATGCCATATACATACATACATAGATCACTTTCTACTCATCATACATCTGGACAGCATGACCTGGAATATTGGAATAGCAAATTATTAAGATCGACCTTAGCTGCTAGCCTCATAAACACATACTTAACAATAATAGTATTATAAAATCAGCATGGCTCATACTTCCAAAATGCCAGCAAGATGGCTCATTGAGGTAAACGCTCATGCTAACATCTGTGCTCTACATTTCACAACATGAATCCTGGCATCTCTACCCTGAATCCGAGGTCAGTAAATCATGTATCACTAAACTCGACATAGTAATATCCGTGTTTTACAGCACTCGGGAATGTCAGAAGGACTAGTTAAAAATATTAGTATTAAATACAGCTGTTCCATTCTTCTTCATATGTCTCTCTGGGATTTAGTCCTTGAAATAGTTTATGAAGACAGGCAAATCATCTAAGTATATTGCTGCTGTTTTGGAGATTTATGCAGTGCTAATAGTTGAAGTTCCCAGCCCAGGGCAGTTTCTACACACTTTGCACATTGTCTCTTACATTGCCTTGCTGAGTGAGTTACTCGTACATATATTTCTTCAAGTCACGTTTCCAGACAAACTTCTCCTGTTTAGATCTGGCTACAGACTGATTTAGATGGTTACTCAAATTCCATACAAATACACAGAGAGAGGGCTGTTTGTCTTCTCCCTGCGCTATTGGCTTATTCGGCTGAGCCCCCTTTAGGCACTGCCTATTTGAATTCTCTTGACCAATTTTTTTTCAGTATTAATTTGTTTTTATTTCAAATTATTTTTATTGAGTTTCAAGAAATGAACAAATAACTAATAAACCGTTATTTATTTATTTTTTAATGATGTACTTCTCTTTCACATTTTTGATGTGCTCACACAATTATTGTGCAGTTATATACATTTTATATTGCTAACTGGTAGGAGGTTTTTGATATTACACAGAAAGGTGATTTTACAACTCCACGAACTGTCAACTAAAAGTGATGTCATGATGATGCACACGATTACTCTGAATGTGACATTTTACTATTTCCTTTCATCTCTGTACTGAGTGATTTTAGACTTAAATATAATGGCACATTTCGCCTCACTTTGCACCATGAGGTATATTACGCCTAAACGTGATTATCCACCTAAATGCTGTTTTTCATCTGAAATTTGTCTTTGCTTTTATAAGTCTCTCAGCACACCTAGAGGACTTAGGGAGATTTTGCATCTAAATGTGTTTTTGCACCTACATAGATGTTTGCTTGTAGCAGTGGCATAGCTAGAGATTTTGCCACCTTGGGCGGTCCCTGAATTTGCCGCCCAGTGCAGGTAATAGCGGGGAGGGCGGCGACAGACAACAACGAGAGAGAATAAAGTACAAAATAAAGATAACTTTCCTTGCCCTCACCGCTGTCCCCAAAAAAGTGCCGCCGGGGACAGACCACCCACCCCCCCCACATCCACCCCCAGCTATGCCACTGGCTTGTAGAGGCGTTTTACGCTTACGTTGCTGTTCGACCAAGGCTAAATGTGCATGTAAATGTGTTTTTGTTCTTAAATGTATGTTGTACACTCCTGTAAATTTTCCATCAAGGATATTTTTAGAATTTTATGCGATTTTGTCATGAAATGTATCTTTGCTCCTGTCATTTGTCCTCTTAAAAATGTTTCCACACCTCCGTTAATGTTCCACCAAGATGATGTTACCAATTAATCTGATTTTATAACAAAATATTTGTTTTGCTCATACGTCTGACTTCACAATGCTGCTTAATTTGTAGCAAGTTTGATCTTGCCCCAAAAATGATTTTTTTCACCTCCATGTGATTTTAAACATAATCATGGTTTGTTTTGCTAAATATGTTTGTGCACTCATGCTGATGTTGCACCAAGGTTGAATGTGCAACTTAGTTGTGACTTCTTATTGCTCCATAGACACACTTCACATTGATGTGATATCATTGTCATGCTTTATATCCAACTAGAATGATTTTACACATTTGGTTCAGCGTCTAAAAGGTATTTGTTTGCACCTAAAATGTATTTTTGCACCCAAATATGCTTTCAGACTCCTGCTGATGTTGCACCTAGGGTGACTTTGCACATGAATTAAATTTATTTTTTGCAGCTGACGGTAAATTTGCCTATGAATGTGCCTGTTAGACCTGAAATGCTTGGGATATTCTTCTGTCAAAATGCTTGCCTTCCCCCATCCTGTTTTCTGAATTAGTTTCTGTTGGCATTAAGACTCAGTGCCTTTTCTCACTCCCATAAACATGTTACAATTGGCCTACACCTGAAAGGCCCATTTATTTACTTGTAAGTCCCAAGTAAAGAGGCACTACATGGCACCCAGGAGCTGTTCATTTTGGGGCCGATTCTGTTCTCGGTCGGAAGGGCACCGAATCGGGTTCGGCCATAGTGGATCCGATTCCGATGCTTTTTTTCCAACCGATCCGTACACGGGTCCGGACGACGAAGTACGATGTGAAGATGCGTGAATTCTCCGACCGACTCGTTCCCGGCTCCGACCCGATCCGTCCGACTCGGTCGCACGTAAACCGACGCGCGCAATGGAGACGATTCTCGACCAAACGAGTACGATGTTCGAATCGGACAGCTCGAGCCCTGAGTCGGACTTCGGGGGTCCGAGTCGGACACCCCAACACCCGCAGCTGTATGACTCGCACACAGGGGGAGACCCATGGGTCTCCCCCACACAGGCATGTACGGCACGGATGACACCGACGCGTACCACTGTAGGGGGTGCACTTGTTCGAGATGTACCCATTCAGTCAATGGGAGCGCATGTACCCGTCGTACAACTGGCTCCCATTGACCTCTATGGGAGTCCGACCGAACCGAGTCCGACAGCATACGTGCGCATTGTACTCGCTCGGTCGGACTGTAGGGGTCTGTCTCAGTCGGAAAACACTCCGGATCCGACTTGGTCAGAGTGATTTCCAATCTGGTTCGGAATCGGCACCTAAATGTTGCCAGGTGGGCCAGAATAACTAATTGTGCCACCCACTAAAGTAACCTTTCAAAACGTGTCTTTGACCTGCCTGCAGTGCTGTTGTAAAAACACTTTAATCCAGACCGACACATTCTTTTTAATACATATAATTCACCCTTAAGGTAGGCCCTAAATGCCAATAGGGAGGGTGCTTTGTTTCCACATAGGTTATCCATACCATGTTTACATACTTTTTTCCAACGTTCTGGGGATTCTAAAGGTACCCAGGGTTGGTAAATTCCTCTGCAGGGGACTGGGAAAAACTGCAAAGTATAGTTTACTTTTGTTTTTTTGTGAAAAATTGGAAAAAATTGCTCCTGATAAAAGTGACAGGTTTTTTTCATAAAAATTGCATCAACAAACCGCTTGCTGTACTAAAGTCACCATTTTCCCAGCTTTAGGGAAAATCAAGAGTTGAATAAAAAACCCTCATTTTTACTATAGTTGTGGCATTTTTCTAAGAGATAGGCCATTTCTCCTATGTTTTGTGCTCTCATCCTACTTCCAATTTGTGGTGGAAACAAGTGTGCAACCCAAGGGTGATTCAGGAAAGCTATAGATTTCTGGAAAGTAGACAACATTTTGAATTCAGCAAGGGTTCATAAGTGTAGATCCCTTAAGGTTTTCCCACATACATTAACAGTTGAATATAAGAAATATTGAAAATGAGGAGAAACAAATAGCCATTTGTGACAATGTTTTCATCTGTAACTTTTTGTCAGATGACCGATTTACAAAAAGAATATACCATTACTTCAGGTAGACCTTTCTGGTTTGGCTATATATAGTCCTACAAGAACCCCAGGTACCCAGGGGAAACAACTGAGTTGCATCATATAATTGTTTCTTAATGTGTACTCAATATTGACTAATTCATATGGTGAAATATGTTGATTGAAAAATGTGTATCAAGGAAACCTATGCTTTTCTAAAATAGGCGAAAGATGTTGATTTTAGGAGCAGTGGTTATTTGTACATCTCTGAATTAGTGGGCACGTGTTCTAGCATATAGTTTTAGAGGGTATTTTTCAAAGTGTCTTCTTACACAGTTATGTTATGGTACAGAATTTTATGTAGCTCACTTTCAGCAAACGGTTTCTTGGCACTGAATCAGCATGGCTCAAAACATTTATTGGTAGGCTTGCTTAAAGAGCCAGGTCTTCAGCAACTGAATTGTGCATAATTAGTAATAGTCTGAAGTTCCAAAGGCAGCAAGTTCCAAGCATCAGGGGTGGGGGGCAGTGACTGAGAACCTTAAATTGAGGGATAGCTAGATAGTGTAAAGGACTGCATCTCAGCTCTTTGGTGGGGGGATATTTAATGATCCGAAACTTGATGAAGGGTGGACTGTCCATGTGCAAGGCCTTGAAGACAGTACAACATACTTTGAACCTGGGTTTCTGTGCAACTGGGAGCCAGTGGAGATCTTTGGTCAACTGAGAGATATGGCAGTATTTGGGCAGTTGATATATCAACCGAGCGACCTGGTTTTAAATCAGCTGAAACCTGTGCATGAGACATTTAGGGAGATACAGATAGAAGGAGTTGGCAAAGTCAATTCTTGAGATGATGATGCCCGTTATGACTTGAAACAAGGCATCTGCTGTAAGAAATATCTTTATCTTCCTAATGAGGCAAAGTTGAAAGAAGCTGGAGGGCATCACGTCACCATCCTGCTGCTTAAGTGATAGCTCCTCATTAATGATCAAGACAAGGCTTTTTACCGACTTCTTTGGAGATTGAGGATCCCATCTCACTGGGCCAGAAGGAAGGGTTCCTGAGGTTGGGCCTGTTTTTAATGATTATTATCTCTGTTTTATCAGAGTTAAGCTTCAGATGATTGTTGCTCATCCAGTCCCAGATGATCAGCATAGTTTCTTGAAAGTGCAATCTAGATTTAGGGCTATCATTGATTGTGAAAAGCAGTTACATGTCATCAGCATAATTAAATAATATTTACTTTCCTGTTTTTGAGAGAGTTAATCAGAGGGCGGATGTAGAGATTAAAAAGATGAGGGGAAAGAGAAGAGCCCTGCAGCACCCCACAATTCATTTGAACCTCCGAAGACTTAAAAGGGGAAAGCTAACCAATAGTCAATGTGTCTCGATGGAATGAGGCAAACTTATTGAACGCAGTGTCCTGCAGACCCGCAAGCCTGACATGGTCAGACAAGAGGGTAGGGTTGGTAACTAGTCATAATATTGAATTTTTAATATCGATATACATTAATATCGAGTTTAGAATATCCAAAATACTAAAATATTGATGTTATATATATATCGATGTTAAAAATATATATATATTTTTTTTAATAGAAATATCAAAGTATAACATTTTGAATCAAAAATATCGTAATTAAAAATATCGTTTTTTAGTGTTTAAAATATTGAGAGAAAAAATATAGAAAGTTTAAGATATTTTTTTAAAATATTTTCATAGTATTATTTTATATTAAAATATTCTTGTTTTTTATGTAATAATAGTTGTTGAATATTGTTAAAAAAAACTTGTAATAGAAATTTTAGGAGTGGGATGTTAGGTGTTTAGGGAATAAGGGTGGGGAGTGTTTTAAAATAATTCAAAATAAAAATAAATCATTTTAAATGTTTGAAATTTTTAATTATGAAATTTTGCTTTAGGGGCGGGATGTTGGGTTTGTAGGGGTTAAGGGTGGGGGGTGTTTTAAATTAATTCAAAATCAATTTTGGAATTTTGTTATATTTTAAATTTTAAATTATGAAATGTTGTTTTAGGAGCGGGATGAGGGTGGGGAGTGTTTTAAAAAATTTAAGAAATCAAGGGGCCGATTCCAATCATGGAAAAAGGCTGTACGAATAGTCGTACAGAGCGTTTTGTCCATACGACTCGTACCAGGTAAACTCATTCTACAACCTAGGAAGTACGATTCGTACAGAAAGCCTTTTTCTGTACGAATCGTACAAAAGACCATACAGCAAAAAAATACCCACGATTCCAATCCGGAACTGCTTGTACGCGACGTCCATATGTATTTCAGCAGAGTTTTCCGGCCCAGCAAGTACGATTCGTACCGACGTCACTACGTACCTCGCTGTGACTACGGGAGCGAAAAACTGCCGGAAGAGCAGAACCCTACGCCACGGAGCCCTGGTACGCAACATAGAGCCATGAACCCCATCGTATGTGTCATCCCGATCCTCTTGGCCTACGACCTGGTGCACCGCACCCGACGCACACGCCGCAGAAGGTGAGAACAACACCCATGGGCCAGGGGGGGGTGAGGGCCAGGAAACATATCCCATAGCAAACACAAACCTATAATATGGAGGCCATACATTACCACCAGGGTCTGGTCACTTGGGGGGGCGTGGCCAGCAACCCCTGCGTACTGCAACAAGGAAGTGGACGTGTTTGGTGCCTACCACACGTACCCCTACGGCACCATGACAACAGTGGTAGGGACCGTACCCACGCTTGAATGCGTGGGTACGGTGCGTACCACACATACCCCTACGGCGCCATGACAACAGTGGTACGGACCGTACCCACGCATTAATGCGTGGGTATGGTGCGTACCACACGTACCCCTAGGCGCAATGACAACAGTGGTACGGACCGTACCCATGCATGAATGCGTGGGTACGGTGCATACCACACGTACCCCTATGGCGCCATGACAACAGTGGTACGGACCGTATCCACGCATGATTACATGGGTACAGTGCGTACCCCTACGGCCCCATGAGTACTCAGATACGGACCGTACCCACGCATACATGCGTGGGTACGGTGCGTACCCCTACGGCCCCATGAGTACTCAGGTACGGACCGTACCCACGCATACATGCTTGGGTACGGTCCGTACCACACGTACCCCGTTACGGCAGCTGGAAAATTTGGATACGAGGCGTACCCACGCCAGGAATGTGGGCATAGAGGACTGGCCCAGCATGTTACCTTCATATTGTTGTGTGTGTAGGTCCTGGCCAGCAGTGTACAGCTCCAAGGGGGTATGTGGGTGGGTGCAGAGGCCTCCCAGCAGTGGACAGACATATGAGGGGTGGGTGAATATAACTACCAGCAGTGTCCAGACATATGAGGGGTGGGTGCAGAAGACTCCCAGCAGTGGACAGACATATGAGGGGTGGGTGCATATCACAACCAGCAGTGGACAGAGATATGAGGGGTGGGTGCAGAGGACTCCCAGCAGTGCCCCACTCCCAGGAGGATGGATGACATTCACACACTGCATGACACACCACATGTGGGTGTGAGGACATACAACACATGCATACCCACCCATGGCGGATGCCCCACAGTACACACCCTGATTTCATGCCAACAGACTGTATAGTCATGGAAATGCATACTAAAATAAGTTAGCCAAGGGGAACACACACTGTCACGCACATCACAGGAGTGATAGGAATGTCCAGGTGCTGGTCCAGCCACCCAGATGTTGTCTCTCATGTAAGGAATAGGGTTCATTGCCACTAGATACAATGCCCATAATTGTGAGTCAGGTGCCCAAATACCCTGCAATACACGTGCCATTTGTGTGTTGGGCCGTGATTACACACATGCATAGTGCTGTAAAGGGGCAATTGGTCCCTGATGCCATTCCCACATACACAAAACACAAGTACAGTGACTGGCAAGGATGGCACAGACGATTCAGCAGGAGACATCGGTGAGCATGCATGGCCATTGTTGAAGGGATCCGTCACCAACGAAGGATATGTTGACACAGGTCAGCACAACAATTGTGCAACTGTTTGCAGGGAACATGTCAGGTGCCACAGAGGAAGGAACACTCCTTGGGACAATGTCTCACAATCCAAAGGAACACACACTACCAATTAATATTTTCACAGACATTGTGATGGCACACAGATACCATGGTCCACCTCATGACCATCATACTAAAACATTTCTCAGAACCCTAACACATTACCAGAACAGCAACTTCATGGGCCTCATCTCCAACATCAAGTACCTGAAATGCAATAGTGTGGAAACTAAATGAAAAGGTTTTATTCAGCACACCCAAAAAAAAATGTAAGAAGTCACTATTTACAAAGGCCAATGGCCAGTCCATAGTTCGAGTCCAAGGGTGGACGTATGCGACTGTGTCCACCCCTATCTTGCCTGCACAAGGTTCCCTTGGAACCTCAAGGTTTGTCGACCGGGGGGGCATCATCAGTGGGAGTACCAGGCACCGCAGGGACAGGAGTGGGTTGGGTAGGTGTGGTGGGTGCAGGGCTGGACGTATCCACCACAGGGATTGGGGCAGTGCCAAAGGTGGTGGTGAGCAGCTCGCTGCACACTGCTGCCAGGACGTCCAGAGGAACACCTGCACCGGAAGAAACACCAGGGCCAACGGAGGAAGGGATTTCCGAGGGATGGGGTGCAGCGCTCTTGGGAGAGGTGGTGGACATGGGGGGGACTCAACTCCCCTGGCCGGAGACTTCCTCAACTGCTTGCGGGGTGGTGTCACAGTGGGGCTGAGGGACAGACTAGCCATGTAGGTCTCTTTGGGTGACATTTTGGCAGGGGAGCTAAGGGGAGTGGATTTGGAGGAAGTGGGTCGTGAGGACTGCGGACTCTGACTGTGGCTGCGTGTCTGCCGTTTGCCCCCAGACCCTGTGGGTGTGACTACATCCCCCTGAGTGTGCGTGCCAGGAGGTGTGTGCTGTGCCTTAGTTGGGGGTGTGCTGGATATGTCTGTTGGGGTGTGTGCCTGTGACTGTCTGTGTGTGCTTTGGACAGGCATGGGAGAGGGCAGTGTGGATGGGTCCGGGGTAGGGGGGGATGGTGCACCACAGGAGAGACACTGCTACCGTCAGTGAAGAGTCCATGGACCGCAGAAACCTGCGTTGCTCAGTCATCGTTGATGACATGCCCTCCACGAACGACACCAACTGTGTGAGCAGTCTAGTGTGTTCATGTAGGATATGCAGCATCGATGCCTGACCAACCTGCAACTGCCGCAATGTGTCCACAGACTTTTCACTGAGGGCAGCAGGGGTGACAGGGGCAGGGGCTGCGGTGCCTGGTCCGAAGGAGACATGGTGGGACCCTGCACTGACAGAAGGGACAGGAGCAACTGGGAGGGCGGAGATGGCAATGGAGGAGGAGGGTACAGATGGTGGGATACTGCCATATGTTGTTGCATCCTCCGCCTCCTCAAGGATGTCAGCCTGGGACCCGTCGGTGTCGTACATGCTCTCGCCTCCGGACAGGTCCTCCGACTGACTCCCCTCGCCCTCCATGCCACTGTCTCCTGCTGACTCCACAGCACTGGTGGCACTGTCACTGGGTCGCTCCTCAAGGTCCATGCAGGTGTCTCCCTCGCTTGTGGATGATGATGCTGTGGGCAAGGAGAAGAAACCAGAAAGCATCAGTCACCTGTATACATCTGATACATGAGCCCAAGAACAAGTGGTCACAGTGCATATCAGGCAATGCATCATGAGTAACAGCTGGATTACTCCGCACATATGTAAGCCCTGTACTGCCCAGTTGGTAGACCCACCATGCCACTTTGACACCAGGAAACTCAATGCACAAAAGGCCACAACTTGAATGAGCAATACACTGAGAAGCTAGTGTCTGTGAACCGGTGAGCACAGCAATACAATGAAGTCATGACACCTCTTGTGTACCCTGAAATAAACAGGAGTGGTGCACTCAAGGTACACTAACACACCTCAATACTCAAGGTGTCACCACACTCAGAGACCTGTAAGTCCCTTGGAACACAAAACGAACAAATGTTGGTACCTTGGGACTCACAATACTTTAACCAATCTACATGTTTGTGATGTGCCAATTGGCCATTTCATGAAAAGAACACTGATGTGCCTGCATGCAAGATGTTGCACAAGGCAGTGCACACAAAAGTACATTGACACTGTCATTGAAGAAGCTGGCACCTTTTCGGAGGAGCCACTGTTAGAAATAGATGGTGTTGCAGAAAGTACATATACATGGGCCCACGGAGGTCTTGACGTCTTGACACTCGTTAGTTTGTATCACCGACAACTAATGAGTCTAACAAAATCAAGACCACCGTGGGAACATGTATATGGAGAATCTGCAACACCATTTATTTATAACAGTGGCTTCTTTGAAAAGGCGCCAGCTTATTCAATGACAGTGTCAATGTACTTTTGTGTGCACTGCCTTGTGCGACATATTGCATGAAGGCACATTAGTGTTCTTAACACAAATCATCAAATTTCCACATGTTCAACATGAACAACTGTTGACAAGTGCTGTGAGTGCCAAGGTACAATTCATGAAGAGTAACAACTTGAATCATGTCAGTTGTCACCAGGCCATCCGTCACCTGATTACACAGTTGCCTACACATATGACCTACTGCCTGTCATCTGGAGTGGCACACATGTCGACACCCAGGACAATGCATAAGCTAATGGGCCTGCAATTGGGTGGTAAGAAAGACCAGCTGTACTGTGGGGACACCCTCATGGCAAGCCAGAATGTACACACAGATGTCAGCACACAAAGTCAAAACTGCGTTGCATCTGAACCACACACGTGCAAAAAATGTATGAGCAGGATTCTTGTTGGTAAAAAAATGATACAGGCTGCAAAGCACGTACATTAAGCACTGGCCAGCATCAAAGGGGCACTGCCCAGTGTATTTTAGTCCAGGCAATTCTCACGCACAAGTCAGACCTGGCAATGAAAAATCAGGGTTGCACATGTATGCCTCTCCCGCACCCTCCCCCCAATACCTGAGTCAATGTGATTTAAACAGATCAAGAAGTGACACCTCTTATTCAGGGTTACAACAACTGTGCTAGAAAAATTGCTTCATTGACACCACATCACCTCGTGGGGCTGACAACACATATTTGTGACAAACAACCATCAACAGATTGTTGTGAATAGCCACACAGGCACTGCCCAGTGTGAGTATGCACAAGCAAAATGGTGTATCCCTGTCTAGTGGACACATGTAGCACACATTAACAAAATCCAAACTAGGCCAGGGAACAATGCCACAGAGGCAGACCTATGCAGCACACACAGAGAATGTGCACAGTGTTGGATGACACACATGATTTGGAGGCCAGGGTGTCTCAGGGGACTGTAGAGGGCACACTGCTCCATGGTCCTGGAATGAGCTGACTCCGGTACGACACCAGCACCCTCAACGCCCTCAATACCGGCAGCAACAACCACTGCTTCCAGGCTGCCCCAAAACGCAACCACAGACCCTTCTCATGCCGCACCTGCAGCTTCTCCTGCGACAGAACCACCAAGCCCCCAAGGACCAGATCCAACCACCTCTGCTGCATACTCCTCAACACCCACTCCACACGCAAACACGCCAACGAGCTCTGGGACCTACTCGACACAACAGCCCCGGACGTAGCCTTTCTGACCGAGACCTGGTGGAACGACTCCTCGGCACCCGACATCGCCATAGCCATCCCAGGTTATCCCGCAGAGACCGCACCCACAGACTCAGAGGAGGAATAGCCATCGTCCACAAATCCACACTTCAGGTCCACACCCTTGCAGATGACCATCTCGACTCCGCCGAACACCTACACTTCCGGATCCACACCGACCCCAACACCACCCTCAGAGGAACACTCGTCTACAGACCCCCCGGTCCCCGAGCCCCATTCAGCGACTCTATCGCCGACCTCGCCAGCACCCAGGCACTCGCCTCCACAGACTACATCTTCCTAGGGGACCTGAACTACCACCTTGAGAACAACAACGACTCCAACTCCGCCACCCTGATCGACAACCTCGGACTCCGACAACTCGTCACCGTACCCACCCACACCGCCGGCCACACGCTCGACCCCATCTTGTCAACAAGCCCCTACGTCACCTTCAACCACACCACCGAGCTTCACTGGACCGACCACCGATGCATCCACTTCACATTCAAGAAGCCAACCACGCACCACCGCACCCAACAGCTGCCTCGCTGCTGCGGGGGCAAAGTCACCGAGGACCAGCTGACCTCCATCCTCGCCCTGAACCCTTCTGGCGACCCCACCGACCCAGACACCGCCGCCTGGAAACTCAGACAATGGATCGAAGACTGGGCCAACACTCTCGCCCCGCTAAAGAAACCACCCATCAACCATCCCAGCAAAAGGGCCGCCTGGTTCACTGAGGAACTCCGGACCTCCAAACACACATGTCGGATGCTGGAAAAGACTTGGCTCCATAAGCGCACGCCGGACAACCACACTACCCTCAAGGACGCCACCCGCAGACATCACCAGCTCATCAGAACAACCAATAGATCCTCCTTCAAATCCCACCTGGACAATAACGCACACAACTGCAAAGAAATCTTTAGCATCGTAAAGGAACTCTCGAACCCCAGCGCCAACACCAACGGCATCCCACACTCACAAGAACTATGCGACTCATTGGCCACTTTCTTTCACCGCAAGATCATCAACATCCACGACAGCTTCAACGTTCCGACCACCCCGACCTTGACAGACCCCACTTCGAACAACACCAACCTACTGACCTCATGGGCCCACGTAAGCATCACCGAAACACGCAAGATCATGAACTCCATCCACTCGGGATCTCCAGCAGACCCCTGTCCACACCACCTGTTCAACAAAGCAGATTCTACCATCGCAGCCCAACTACGGAAGGTCATCAGCATCTCCTTCGACTCAGCGACATTCCCAGAAAGCTGGAAACACGCCAACATACAGCTGACCCACCACCTTGAAGACAACAAGATCCTAGACCCATCGCAATAAGGATTCAGACGGAACCACAGCACCGAAACAGCCCTCATCGCTGCCACAGACGACATCCGACGCCAACTAGACAACGGGGAAACCTCTGCCCACATCCTCCTGGACCTGTCTGCTGCCTTCGACACGGTGTGCCACCGCACGCTAAGACCGCGCCTCCAAGAAGCCAGAATCCGGGAGAAAGCCCTGGACTGGACATCCTCCTTCCTCACTGGCAGAACCCAGAGAGTCTGCCTCCCACCCTACAGAGCAGAAGCTACCGACCTCATCTGCGGCGTTACCCAGGGCTCATACCTCAGCCCAACGCTGTTCAACATCTACATGGACCCCTCGCACAAGTGGCCCGCCAACACGACCTGAACATCATCTCCTATGCCGACGACATCCAGCTCATCCGCTCGCTCACCAAGGACCCGCTCACCGCCAAAACCAACCTCCACGAGGGTATGAAGGCCGTCGCCGAGTGGATGCAGAACAGCCGCCTGAAGCTGAACTCGGACAAGACAGAAGTCCTCATCCGCGGGCCATCTCCGTCTGCCTGGGACGACTCCTGGTGGCTGACGGAACTAGGAACAGCCCCGACATCCACGGACCACGCACGCAACTTGGGATTCATCCTTGACTCCTCCCTCTCCATGTCCAAGCAGGTCAATGCCGTCCCCTCCTCTTGCTTCAACACCCTCCGCATGCTCCGCAGGATCTACAAGTGGATCCCGACCGAAACCAGAAGAACGGTGACCCAAGCCCTCGTCAGCAGCCGGCTGGACTATGGCAACGCACTCTACGCCAGAATCCCCACTAAACACCTACAATGACTACAACACATCCAGAACGCCTCGGCCCGCCTGATCCTCAACATCCCCCGCCGCAACCACATCACCCCTCACCTGAGAGACCTGCACTGGCTCCCCATCAAAAAGAGGATCACCTTCAAACTCCTCACCCACGCACACAAAGCGCTCCATAACTCTGGACCATCGTACCTGAACAGCAGACTCCACTTCTACAACCCCGCCCGCCAGCTCCGTTCTGCAAGCCTCGCTTCGCTGCCGTCCCCCAAACCCAACAAAGCACCTTCGGAGGCAGATCCTTCTCCTTCCTCGCGGCCAAGACCTGGAACACCCACCCAACCCACCTACGGCAGACCCAGGACCTGCTCGCCTTCAGGAGGCTCCTCAAGACCTGGCTCTTTGAGCGGTAGCAGCAGCCCCCCCCCCCTTTTAGCGCCTTGAGACCCTCACGGGTGTGTAGCGTGCTCTATAAATTCTGTGATTGATTGATTGATTGACTCTACCATGTTCAACCGTCATGGCACTATGCATATCTCACACTCATGCACATCATGTCTGAGGCCACAACATTGCTCATGCATGCTGCAAGGGTGTCCAGTTGAAAGCTCACACTCCTATGTTGAGAATCAGCATCAGTGACAACAACTATGGACCCCCAACATAGTGAACAGGTCATGGCACAGGCAAGGTACCAACACAAGTCACAGACCACCCACATGATGCAGAAAGCAATGTGCACTTAGATGTACTGGCACCCTAGATGACCATGTGCAAATGTGATTACACACACACCAGGGGACACATGTCAAGGAGAGGAAGGGATGAAAAAGATCCCCAGGTGACATTTGGGAACAGAAAATGCACTGCACATATGAACTCTGGGAGTGTATTCATGCAAAATAGCACTTCCTAAAGCTGGCGACACATAACACAACATAAAGCCATGTACCTACCCCCTCCTTGCTGCAGTCTCTCCTGTAACTGCCTAACGAGGTCAAGGAAGACCACCGCCAGGACACGTTTCATGTGGTGGGTCAGGTGTCGGCGGCCGCCGTGGGGGCGAGGTGGAGAGAGCTTGAGCTGGACCCGGGCGATCCGCCGGGTCCAGCACCGGATGTCCTGCCACCTCTTGCGGACCTGGGCCAGCTGCCGATCACGCCCCCCGCAGTCCTCACAGCCCTGACGACGTTGATCCAGATCACCCCGTTCTCGTAGGCAGTTACCTGTCAGGATGACAAAGTGACACAACATCAATACACCTGCTCCATGTCCCAGAGACACACATTAGAACATCTTTGAAATGTTGAACAGGGCATAGGATGCTGACATGAATAGCCTCATTCACAACATTAAATTGGCCTGGGTGCAAGCGCCAATGCAGTACATGGCATTGAAAGTCTACAGGTGGCATGAGGGGTGCAAAACACTCAATGAACATGCCACACACTGTGCAGCACATGCAACAGCAGGCTGATGGCCAGCACGTGCCATGCAGTCACATGTCCCACTCCACTGACGCACCCTCAGCAGACTAGACAGACACACCCAGCCACAGATCACTGGCCTGTCATTGACAACAGCGGATACAACCCTCACTCTGCACATGTGCCATTTGCCAGGGGGGAGTCACAGGTGTCGTGCTAGCTCTGCAAGTCAGACACAAAGCACGGCTCACTTGTCACATCAGATGGTTAGATCAGTAGCCTCCAACATGCAGCTGTGGTGCAACACTTCACATAGACACTCACCCACATGACAAGGAACAGACACACACATCAATGTCCATGAGGTCGTACACGTCATTTGGACACTCTCACCACAGGTCCACTCAACTCATACACATCTGTGGGTACAGTCACCTGTCACACCGCGGGGACCTCAGGACAACAGGAATAAAAGCCCCCAAGGATTAGCCAGGCTGAATGTCTCATGCACTATGCAGTGAAAGTCACTGTAAGCACCATGCAAGTGAGGAGTGCACACAGGAACTACATGATGCACTGCATGAGAGACATAAGTATGCCCCCCGGGACACACTCTGAACAACATTGCATGTCAGTCCCACCTGGACACAATATTGACAGTCACACAACAGGTGCATAGTCAAAGGTAGTGGACTCAGCACTCACCTGCTCCCCTGGTCTCCCATACAGGCTGGTGTACTGTGGGAGGAGGACATCCAGTACGGCCTGATTCTCCTCCAGGGCGAATGGCTGGGCCCTCTCCACAGCACGAGACATGGTCCAGAGACAGCAGCAATGTTGTCAACAGGAATGTTGTGCAGGCAAGTGCCCTCTCATGGCTTCTGGCTGCCTTATATCTGTCTTGCTGAGGGGCATTCATTTTGAGGAGTACATAGTGATTGGTCAGAATCATTCACATCTTACGTTTACTCCAATCCCTTTAAACATACACCAGTGAGAGCATTTGCATTGTTCAAATTTAGAGCATCATGTCAAGTCAACAACCACTTTGCAACATTGTATTTTGTGGCCAACTGACTTTTCCAGGACACCTGATGGAAAAATTTGAAGAGAAAACTCGGTATCCATGACAACCAGCATGCATTTAGGGCCTAATACTTGTCCCTTATGTGTTCCCTGTGTAATTTTGAAAGCCACACACAGGTATGGTGCGTTTCACACGTACCCCTACGGCACCAGTTGCACAGTGCGTTTGACATGTACGTGTAGGCACTGGTAGTACATGTACGTGTACTACCAGTGCCTCCACGTACGTGTACAAGTACATGTACGCACTAGTTGTACACCTACCTGTACTACCAGTGCCTACACGTACGTGTACAAGTACGTGTACGCACTAGTTGTACACGTATGTGTACGCACTGGTAGTACACGTACGTGTACTACCAGTGCCTACACGTACTTGTACACGTACGTGTACGCACTAGTTGTACACATATGTGTACTACCAGTGCCTACACATACGTGTACAACTAGTGCGTACATGTACTTGTACACGTATGTGTAGGCACTGGTAGTACACGTACGTGTACTACCAGTGCCTACACATACGTGTACAAGTACGTGTACGCACTAGTTGTACCCGTACATGTAGGCACTGGTAGTACATGTACGTGTAGGCACTACTACCAGTGCCTACACGTACGTGTACAAGTACGTGTACACACTGGTAGTACACGTACGTGTAGGCACTGGTAGTACACGTATGTGTACTACCAGTGCCTATACGTACGTGTACAAGTATGTGTACGCACTAGTTGTACACGTACGTGTATGCACTGGTAGTACACGTACATGTACTACCAGTGCCTACATGTATGTGTACAACTAGTGTGTACACGTACTTGTACACGTACGTGTAGGCACTGGTAGTACACGTATGTGTACTACCAGTGCCTACACGTATGTGTACAAGTACATGTACGCACTAGTTGTACATGTACGTGTGCTACCAGTGCCTACACATACGTGTACAAGTACGTGTACACACTGGTAGTACACGTACGTATAGGCACTGGTAGTACACGTATGTGTACTACCAGTGCCTATACGTATGTGTACAAGTATGTGTACGCACTAGTTGTACACGTGCGTGTACGCACTGGTAGTACACGTACGTGTACTACCAGTGCCTACATGTACGTGTACAACTAGTGCGTACACGTACTTGTACACGTACGTGTAGGCACTGGGAGTACACGTACGTGTACTACCAGTGCCTACACGTACGTGTACAAGTACGTGTACGCACTAGTTGTACACGTACATGTGCTACCAGTGCCTACACATACGTGTACAAGTATGTGTATGCACTAGTTGTACACGTGCGTGTACGCACTGGTAGTACATGTACGTGTACTACCAGTGCCTACATGTACGTGTACAACTAGTGCGTACACGTACTTGCACACGTACGTGTAGGCACTGGGAGTACACGTACGTGTACTACCAGTGCCTACACGTACGTGTACAAGTACGTGTACGCACTAGTTGTACACGTACATGTGCTACCAGTGCCTACACATATGTGTACAAGTACGTGTACGCACTAGTTGTACACGTACATGTACTACCTTAGTACACATACATGTACTACCAGTGCATAGACGTACAGGTACGCATTTCACACGCTTACTATGGTAATACAGCCGTACACATGCCAGGAATGGAGGGCAACGAGTCGCACATGAATGTCCATCAAGTACTTGTCATTGCATACTTTCATGTGCAGGCCCTAGGTGTGTTAGCCAGTGATATTGCACAGGTCCTCTCATCTAGTTGCACAATTGATGTGTTCTGACCTGTGGACACATGTCATGTGTGATGGGGCACGATGTGGCACACATCACCTTGACACTTGCCTCATGTGTGTCTGTAGTCCAACTGTGTCATGTATAGCAGCAGTGGGTGGCACAGTCATCAACACCCGCACCTGTCTCCTGATGACAGGGACAGTTTATCAACTGACCTGTCATGATCAGCGTGCCCCTTTGGGACTATGCCAGGTGTGTGTCATGTGTTCCCATGAGCTTCATGTCAGTGTCCCGTCAACGGCATCTGTTGTTCGTGCATCCAACAGGGGTCTGTGTGGAGATGAGCATGTAACACATCTACGCACACCATGCCACATGTGGATTCCCAAGGCTGTAGGGTCTGTGTGCATGGGACATCATATATTTTCTGTCATACATGTGTTTGTTGTCTCAATGGATGTGTCTTTGTGTTGTCACGTGTACCACTTCATCGCACAGTGTTTGATATGTACATTTGACATTCTATGTGACCTGTGCGTGTGCCTTGCAGTCAGCTGTCTGGATGAGATGACATCCTTCAAATGCAGCTATGTGGTTGTGTGTCACTCCGGTCATATCTGTGGCTCTTCACTCAGACTGGCCCCCAAATCATTTCAGGGCATGTCATGTAGACTTGACAATCAACAGGTGTATCAGGCTTTTTATAGGAGTGCCAGCAAGCTGGCATCTGTGTCCTGGATGTATTGCACACACCGACTCCATACTTACCTGATGTGTATTAACAGTGTAGCATGTGCTATGTTCATTGACACTGATGTTTGCCGACTCTCAGTCTTCAAAACTATGTTTTGCAGGGCACCACCTGTCCCAAGACTAATGCCAGACTTGGGTGCCATGAGGGAACGTGCCGGCATCCGCCGTTACAGATTCACTCAACAGTTGATTGAGTACCTGACAAACAAGCTGGCACCACACCTCCAGCCGCAACACAGGTATCCTACTGCGCTGACCCCCAAGATGAAGGTGATGGCAGCCTTACATTTTTTTGCCACAGGTACGTTTCAATTGACTATAGCTGATGTGGGTGGGATGTCCCAGACTATGTTCAGCCGTGTCCTGCGTGATGTTTTAGCAGCCATGTTGGAGCACCTTGATGAATTCATCAAATTTCCGACTCCAGAGGGGTTGAGGGATGTCAAGGGGGATTTCTATGCCCTGGGTGGGATGCCCCATGTAATTGAGTCCATTGATGGTACACATGTGGCTTTTGTACCACCACAGGCACAGGAACAAGCCTATCGCAAACGCAAACATTACCACTCGATAAATGCCCTTGTGGTGTGTCTTGCTAACATGCTGATTTCCCATGTCTGTGCACGTTTTCCAGGATCAGCACACGATGCCTACATCATGAGGCGTAGCAGGGTGCCACTAATGATGCTGCGGCTGCACAACAAACAAGCATGTCTTGTTGGTGGGTATAGTCTTTTTGTCCTATGTGTTGAGGTATCTTTGTCTCTTACGGCATCTCGTGACCCACTTATTTACATGATGTTTCCATGTAGGGGACTCTGGCTATCCCAACATGCCATGGCTGATGACACCTCTCCGCAACCCAAGACCAGCTGCAGATCACCGGTACAATGATGCACACGGCCAGACCAGGCGAGTGATTGAGAGGACGTTTGGACTCCTGAAGAGCCGATTCCGGTGCCTGGACAAGACAGGCGGGTCCATCCCTTATGCCCCGGAGAAGGTCTGCAAAATCTTCATTGTGTGCTGCATGCTGCACAACATGGCAGTTGAGAAGGCAGTGCCACTCATCCTGGATCCAGATGAGCAGGAGCATCCACCCGTGGAGGATCAAGGGCTTGGTCACGAGGCTAGTGATGAGGAGGAGGAGGGGGATGATATCCGGAGTCAGTTCATACGCAACTTCTTCTCATAATGGTGAGTCACTGGCTATGAGTGTGCAAGCTTGTGGAGTTGATTGTCATGTGTTGCAATGTGTGTGTCCAGCTGACTGAATGCAAAGTGACTTGGATGTGTGTTCTGATGTGTCACTCAAGTGATGATGTCATGCAACACAGTTTTGCAGAGAGACTTGATTGGCAATTTACATGTGTCCAACATTGTTCCTGTTTTGTACACTTCCATGTGTGCATTGAGATTTTTTTTAGGTGACTTTCGTGTGTCTGTCATTCCCAGGTATTTTGCACCTGTTGTCTGGTCGTGTCATCCTTGTCCTCCTGCAACGTGTACTGAATCAGCATTCCATGCACGGACATGTGGAAATGTCAATTTGGGTAAGTATTGGAGCAAGGCTTTTTTGGGGGTGGTAAAGGTTGGGAATGTGTGGTGACTGCTTCTGTGCATGTTGTGGTACCATGCATACATGTCTTCTCACCATGGTGCATATGACATGTAGCATCACTCCCATGACATGATAGTCAGCCTTCTTGACAGTCATCTGTAGTGGAATATGGCGTCTGATGAAGGCATCAATGTGTGTGAACCTTGGCTCTGAAACATTGCAGATGCTACGGGTGGACATAGTGGGGGACATCACAACAACATGCTCTATGTGGAATTGCAGCCTCTCCGTGTGCAGCAGGATGTCTTTTGCTAATCCCCTTACCTTGTGTGCCAGTTCATTGGGATTGACATCATCCGTGTTGTGAAAGGGGGTCCAGCGTATGTCCCACATGTTCTGTCAACTGACCTGTGAGTCTGTTAATATGGAGGCATATCCCTTTGTGTGTGTATGTGGAATAAAGGTGTTCAGCACAATCCAAAGTGCCTCATCTCGGTCACTGCAGATCTCTTACCAGTTTGCATGCGTCATCTATGGCATAATTGACAAAGATTGAGCATATGAGTGTATGTGTACTTTGGCAACATGCATGCAGTGCTTCATGGCTAATGATCTCTATTGTGCATGAAGTAGCTGGTTGTGTATGTATTTGTGCAGGTTGCTGCCCACAACGGGACGTGAATGCCTGCTGCTGGTGGGTCTCCTTTGCGCATCTCCTTATCTTGTTGCCTGATACAGTGGCTGTAATTTATGGTGATTGATCATACACTTTCTGGGAGTGACCCATGAGTGAGCTGACACTCCTTCCTTGACATACACCTGTTGCACTGTGCCTTGCAGACCTCCTTGTCTTTGTGTGTTGATTTTTGCATGATTTCTAACCCCTTCCGCCTGCTGCTGCCTCACCTTTGGCCCCGCCACTCCGAGTGCCCTGATTCTGCAACCCCCACGCCTCAAAAATGCTCAGCCCTTCCCCCTCCACCCATTTGAAATGCAGCCAGCAGCTTTTCTGTGCCACTGTAGCCCCAGTGCCATGCCAAAGGCCGGACCGTCTGCGCCTGCAACATTCACAGTGCACGACCCTCTAGTCTTTGCATGACCCATGTCATACAAGAGGCTCATGCTGCAGCCACTCTCCAAGCAATGTCCTCGTGACAATCATCCTCCTGCCATCAGGCAACCCCTAAGCACACACACGACACCTTCGCATGCTGAGTGCGCTACTTCAACTGCCTACACAGTGCTGCCCAGCCTACCAGACCCTTTCAGTACAACCAGGTTATGTGCCTCCTACTCCACACCCGCTCCATCCACCAGCACGCCATTGGATTCTGTTACCTCCTCAACACTACAGCCCCACACATCACCTTCATGACAGTAACCTGGACAAAAGTATCCTCAGCACATGATGTCTTCATTGCCATCTCAGATGAATCCAAGATCACCCGCAGGGACGCCAACACCAATCCAGGGGCCTGAATTGCTAATTATTCACAAGTACACCCTCAGAGTCACAAGTCCGGGTTCGCAGCAACTCCCTAGCAACCCTCGGAGTAACACTCATCCACAGATCTGCAGGCCTACATCCACAATTCCGCTAAGCCATCAACACGTACATCTGCACGCAGGCCCTCACCTCAACAGGCTACATGTGGCTGGGGGCCAGTAACTTCTTGCTGGAGGGGACACACACCACCATCCATTATTGGTCCATCAACATTTGAATCCACGTCTCCAACAAGCAACACAGTGCCACACACCCCGCTACCGATCCCCCAAAGATGCTTGATGTAAGTCGCCACAGACAAGCTGTGTGGGACACTCAAAACAACACCACCGCCACACCCTGCAAACTCACGCACTGGATCAGCAACTGATCCAACAATCTTGCCACATTGACGGACTTTCCTGTGAAGCACAACAACAGTTAAGGCACCTGGGACAAGGCAGACCTACTGGACTCCTACAGACCTAGCCGGACTCTTGTGCAAAGCTTGCAACACAAAGAGACATCATTTTCCTTACAGCCCTGGAAAACACCACACACAGCCATCACCATATCATCAGCAAGGACAAGTGGAGATCCTTCAGATAGTGCCGAGACACCCAAACACACGACATCAAGGATCTCATCAGCATTGTGAGTAAACTGACAGCAGATCTCCATCCAAGACACCCCACCCATGCAAGGCAGATCCCATCCCTTGCAACTTTGTACCACTGCAAGCTCATGGCCATACATGACAGCCTTGGAACACAGAGGCAGACAGCACTATTATCCGCTGGACAAACCCCCCTCAGGTCATGGACTCCCATCAGCAGCAAGTACACAACCGGGATCATGTGCACCATCCACTCTGGCTCTCCAACAGGCCCCTTCCCACACAACATCTCAACCACATAATTCGCCATCCTTGAAGCCCACGTCCTGCACGTCATGAATGTCTCCTTTGAGTTAGCCATATTCCATGGCTGCAGGAGGCATGCAGAGCCCCAGGCCCTTCTTAAACAACGGACAGCAGTACCACAGGATCCCCTGGTACATCACCCTACTTCCCTACCCAGCAAATGTCACCAGGAAGACACTCAACAAGCAACTGACCAATTTCCTACATGCAACCAGCTCCAGCCAACCGGCACCAGACCGTTTTACACAGTAATCACACCACTGCAACTGTCATCATTGCCACCAACGACTACTTTGCCCTGCTCAACAATGGTGAGGCCACCACCCTTGACCTCTCAACGGCATTCTACACCATGTGCTACCACACTGTCAGCTCACACATCTCCAACACTGGTATCCAGAGGAGGGCCCATTATTCAATCAGGAAGTAGCTCACCAGCAAGGCCCAGGGAGTCTGCCTCCACCCTGCAACATGTAGTACACTGGGGTCATCTGGCCCATGCCCCAGGGCTCTTCTCTTAGCGTGACGATCTTCATTGTCTCCATGACCCCCCTCTCCACCATCACATGCGCACACAACCTCATCATCATCTGGTATGCCACTGACACCCAGCTGCTCCGCAAACTCACCAAAGAGCCAGCCATTGCCAGATCCAAACTTCAAGAAGGCATGAGATCCGTTGAATGGCTTAACATCAGCCATCTGAGGCAGGACTTGGACAGGACAGAGGTGATCATCTGAGGATTGTCCCCTTATGGCTGGGTCAACTCCTTGCGCCCCACTGGTCTGTGCACCGCACCAGCACCCAGTGGCCACACAGGCAAGCTGGTGTTCATCATGGACCCATCGCTCACAATTAACATGCAACTCACCAACATCTGTACCTCATGCTGCAACACCCTCCACATGCTGCTGATGACCCCCAGATAGGTCCACTCCAAGGTAAGACAGACCGTCCCCCTAGTCCAGGACACCAGCCAGCTCAAATACAGCACCGGCCTCTACAGAGGACAACAGCAAACATGCAGGAGAACTTATCCACATCCAGGGTGCATCCGCACACCTCATCTGCAACATCTCCCGCCCCAGCCACATCACCGTCCACCTGAGAGAGGTACAATGGCTCACTGTGTGCTGCAGGATCACCTTCAGACTCCTCAACCACACTCAGGAGGCGGTTCACAACCCCAGACCCAAACGACCTTGGACGTGTGTCATCCAGCACCCCGTTGGCCCTGGCCACCATTCATCACATCCACATAATATCTGCATGCAGGAGATAGTTCTCCCACCTTGCAAAACAGACCTGGTACTCCCTCCCCGGGCACATCAACATGACCCATGACCTCTACACCTTCATGTAACTCTTCCAAATTGGTCTGTTAGAGCAATATAGCAAGCGCCCCCTCAGCAGCTTGAGGCCATCACAGGTGAGTGTTGGGCTCCATGTCTGTAATTTGTGATACATTGGGAGCCATGTGTGTCCTCGACGGACATATCCCCACACGTATGTTGTGGACTCATGCTAAATGACTGCAACATGAAATTTAAATTATTATTTTTTTAATTTCTAGCTCTGCGACGTGATTTGTGCACAGAAAATGGGGAAATGCAGGGACCATAGAATCCAAAGTTCACAGGGGGAGATGGGATCCTTGCCATATGAAGTCATCAGAGTCCAGCCCACAGTGTTTGGCATCATTGGTGAGACTGTGATCAGCAAGTCCATGTGGCAGATGATGTCAATCAATGAGGTGATGCTGTCGCACATGAAGGCCAGGTTCCAGGCCAGGTGACCTGGGAGATGTGGATGGCCCGCTGCCTCTCATGGTTTTTTCCGTGGACGACCAACCTTCCTCCGGGGACCCTCAGATGCAGGCCTTGACGATGTTTGGGACGCTCCGTCAGACGAATCCTCCTCCTCCTCCCTCCCTGTGGCTGGTGCTAGTCTGTGCCTGGTGTCACAGGGAGGGTTACCCATGTTGTCGGCGATCCGACGGAGTGAATGGCTTATGTCCCTTTGCACCGCCAGGAGCTCAGCCAGTCTTGCCTCCATCCATCCTTGGTGTTGTTGTTGACTGGCGTGTTGCTCGGCCTGCTGGTTTTTGATCTCTGTGAGGGTCACCACTACCTGGCTGATCTCCCTGGTGTCACGCCGGTATGCCTCGGTAATGTTGCGGATGTGTGACATACCGGTCCCTTCAGCTGGCTGGTCAGGTTCTCGCCTCCGCCTGCCTCCACTCCCGCCACCCCTGCCGACATGAGCCTGGCCTGTCGTTGTGGGCACATCGGGTCAACGGGACCCCTGAGGGATGGCAGTGGCAGTGTTGTCTGCCTCCTCCTGGGTGCCCGCCGCACCTTGTCCCTCCTGGTCAGACTGGCTCTGTTCACTGCGGGCAGGGCTCCTGGATGTCTCCTGTGATGTGGCAGGAATGGGGGTGGTGGTTGGCACAGATGTTCCTGAACCAGGTTCTGCAGGGGCTTGGACACCAGAGGGTCCAGGTCGGTCGGGGTCATCCGCGGAGTGTTGAGAGGCGTCGCTGCTGGTGGGATCCGGTTCCTCCCGAGCCTGTGACTGTGATTGTTCCCCCCCATTGTTGGGGGGATGTTCATCACATTGCCCTGTGTGTGAGAGACAGACAATGTTAATGCTGTTTCATGCAACATGCATGTTTTATACACATTCAAGTTAGCACTGTTCCTTCAGGTAGTTGTATGTGCCTAGCATTCTCCTCAATGCTCACTTGTGTATGGGTATGTTGCGGGGGACAGATTGATATGTTCTCCTGAGTCTTTGACATGTCCATTTGTGGCTTGGGTGCTTCTTCGGCTATGTATTGGTCTTGTTGTGTTACATGTCCATTGTGGCAGTGGGTAAATCCATTGCCTGTCCTGGTGGTGTCTGCTTGTGTGAGGGGTGTTTGTGACAGGGCCTGCTGGTGGGTGTAGTGTGATTTGGCACTGGGGCTCCCATGTGATGTAGCTGTGCCCCCATGGAGCATGCTGCCATGACAGTGAGTGTGAGTTCCTGTCTTAGATATCTGACCTTGTTGTGTTGGTGTTTGTGTTTGCACTGGTCACAGGAGGGCCTTGTGCTGTCTACACCAGGGCCAAGTGTGAGCTATCTTGTCAGTACTTTCCCAATCCCTTGGCATTGCGCATGATGCATGGGTATGTAGCTGGGCCATATGGGATGAGGGCAATTGTGTCTGATTTGGAATTCAAACATGCGTTTTGGTGCACCCACCCTCCCAGCATACCAGACATCCATTCTTGGGTTGGTGCTTCGTGTAGCATGGGACACAGCATGGCCTTGCTTTCTCAATGGGGCATACACATGTTATTGGCATTCGCGTTGTTTGTGACTGTGGTTCTGGCGGGTGAGGGCTTGGGGGTAGTTGCGTGCATTTGGTGTAGTTGGGGTGTGGATGCCATTACTCCCATTTTACGTAAGTTGTTTGTGTACTCACCAGGCTCTGGAGGTCCTTGGAGTCCATGTACTCCCACCGGCGGAAGCATGGCCATCACCTTCTCCTCCCAGAGAAGGTAATGTACTGGTCTGCGGGGCGCACCACCTCCAGTGATGTTGGTCTGGGCGTGCTCTTCATTCATTTTTCTCTTGACCGCCCTCCGCAGATCGTACCACCTGGCTTGGCATTCATTCCTGGTCCTTCTGATGGGTGCAACAGCATTCACCCTCTCGATGATCCTCTGCCACAGGCATGATTTTTCAGCTATGCTGGTCTGTCTGACCAATGTTCCAAACAGCTGTGGCTCGACTGATGACTTCATTGACAAGGATCTCCAGCTCCTCCCTTGTGAACTTTGGATTCTTATTGGTGGGCATGGTGTGGGGTGAGGGTGTGGATGGTTGTGGGTGTGTGGGTCTGAATGTGACGGTGTGTGTGTGAATGTGGAGAGGGGGTATGTGTGAAGGGGTGTGTGTGAAGGTGTATATGTTAAGGTGGATGGGTGCAGTGGTTTGTGTGTGCTCTGTAGCAGTAGTGAGTCTGTTGCAAAGGCTCATGGTTTGTGTTTGTGGTCTCTTTTTATTGGTCCACTTGTGGGTGGGGCTCAGTTTGAATTTTTGGTGGGTGTGTTATAAGGGGTGGTTGTGAGGTTGCCCCTCAGTTTGCCTGTTTGGATGTGTCCAGGTCAGTCCTTTCCATTTTCTTTGTGGAGTGTAGATGTGTTTTGTGGTGTTGTGCGAGTCGAATAGGCCCTCCTTGTGCTGTTTTACAGTGTCCGTGGTTCAGTACGGTACAGGGGTAGGAGTCGTACAGCCACACAACCCCATGCGTAGTGGATGTGAGGTGCGTACACAGACATTGCTATGTACGGTGCGTATACCCCATTGCTTCTGTACGGTGCTGGTGCGTAGACCGCCATAGCGTATGTACGGTGCGTACCCGCAACATCGCGTACCCGCAACATCCACCGTACATGCGCGATGTTGGGGGTACGCACCGTACAGTCGCATTGGGGGTACGGTGCGTACATACGTGCTGGGGTTACGGTGCGTACATATGCGCTGGGGGTACGCACCATACATATGTGCTGGGGGTATGCACCATACATTCGTAGTGGGGGTACAGTGAGTACCTACATGTGGGGGGTACGGTGCATACCTACGCGCTGGGGGTACGGTGCGTACCTACGTGCTGGGGGTACGCACCGTACATTCGCACGGGGGTACGGTGCGTACCTACGCACTGGGGGTACGGGGCGTACCTACACACTAGGGGTACGCACTGTACATTCACACTGGGGGTATGGTGTGTACCTACGCGCTGGGGGTACGGTGCATACCTACGCGCTGGGGGTACGCACCATACATTTTCGCTGGGGGTACGGTGCTCACAAACTTCGCTTCATAGCGGGCAAAGTCATTCCCCGTGTACGGGACATTTTCAGTGCGAATCGTAAATTGTAATGCCAGTCCAGATCGTACTAGTACGGTCGGACTTCATTTTTACGATTTGTAGGAGGCCTGGGCTAAAATTCCGTTCCGCTTGCGGAAATTGCGATAATTTGACATTTTTGCGTTCCGTGGAGAGTGCGAAAATGCCAAATTTTCGCAATCCGCATTTTACCAGAATTTTTTTTGCTTTCTCGCGCTGTAAAATAATACATTCTCGCGTGCGCGCAATCGCCTTACCTCAATCCCCGCGTTCGCCGACAAGTTTTCCCGGTCCGGTCGCGTTCTCCACAAGATGTTGGATTGTTGGTAGCCATTTGCGCTGTCTAGCGACAGTTTGCGCCCGCAGTAACATCATTCGTCGCGCGATCACGTCTTTCTTCTCGCGTTCATGCACCGCGAGACAAGTGAAAACAAGATGGCCGCGCCCGCAAGCAACCGCATGGGTAAGTTGGCGAGCCGCGACCACACAGAAAATACCGCGAACGAGCAGGAAAAAAACTTCTGCATCTTCGCGATATTTCCGCGTGTTTGCGGAGATTTTTAATTTGGCAAATTCCGCCCACCCCTAATTTGTACGGAGAAGTGTCCGGGTCCGTCTCGTACTAATTTTCCAGATACAATTCGTACGGATCAGGCCGATCCGTATGTACTTTTTCCCGTACGGATCGTACATCACGGGTCGGACGTGACTTGTACGATTCGTACGGAAAAAAATACGGATACGAGTCGTACGGGGAAAAAAAATACATGATCGGAATCGACCCCCAAATGTTGAAATTTTAAAATGAAATAATTGAAATTAAAAATTTGTTTTAGAATTGAGATGTTGGGATTTTAGGGGATAAGGGTGGGGAGTGATTTAAAAAGAATTAAAAATTATATAAAATCATTATAATTTTAAATTGTAGATCTAAAAAATAGAGTTATTAGCAATGGGATGTTGGGTTTATAGGGGGTGATTTTGGGGAGAATTTAAAATTTAAAACAAAAATTACAAATTAAATTTATGAGTGAAAATGTTATTATATTAAACAACATTTTATTTATTTAAAATTTAGTAATTAATGTGTGCAAAATGTATGAATTAATTGAACAATAAATTAATAGAAAAATATTCAGCCTTGTAAATTTTTAAAAGATCTTTATTTTGTAATAATAAGACACTTAGGGGCCTGATATGATGGCGGGCGGATCGCCACTTCCGGGCCGGCGGTGGCGATCCACCCGCTATCTGTATCTGATTTACCCCCGCCATATTAGTATGGCGGGGGGTACCACGGCGGACGGAAAGACCGTTCGCCGCTTTCTGCTGGCAGGCAATAGTTACGATTGCCTGTCATGCGGATCTGGGGCATAATATGGTGGCTGTGCCGAGCAGGCACCGCCATCCATATTATGATGTGCAAATTTAAAGGCCTTTCCACGGCGGCGGTGCCGCCATGGAAAGGCCGGTAGAAATTGCCTTGGGGGCCCTTTGCAGGCCCCCGGGAGGGGTGGAGGGTGGGGGGCTGCACTTGGCTTCACTTTGGGGGTACCTATGGTACCCCCCAGTAGCACCCTCCGCAATGTCAGGTATACAGGATGCAACCGCCATGGTGGCGGTCGCATCCTAATCAGTGGTGCGGGACTGCCGCGCTGCTGGCAGTCGGTCCCAGCACCGCAAGGGTGGCGGGTGGACAGAAGTCTGTCTGCCATCCTAATGGGGCCCTTAGGGTCGACTTTTGCAGGTCTCTCCATAGACATCGGTTAAAATGGTAATAGCAACCCTGAATTGCTTTATATGGGTAGCATTTTAGTATAGAATGAATCTATAAATATTTTCTGAGGAAAATAATTATTTGTTTCTTCTTTTATTTTGTTTAGAATTTCAAGGTAGGTAGAATGTTGTTTATTGGGGAGTAGGGTATAAATAAATGGAATATTAGTATTTTGAAATAGACCATGGATTCTGTACAACTGATGAAATGTTTTGAGACACATTTTGAAGGTCCCATCCATCACCCAGGTGTCACATTGTTGTAATTTGAGTACATTGTTTTATAGTAGCAAACATAATAATTCTTTTATCTTTGCATTTATTATCAAATAGTATAAATGGTTCATTATTGTGTATTTTACTTAGTTCAGGGGGAATCTCTACCTCTTAAAATGTTTAAGGTACACGTACTGTAGCTGTAGTGGCTTTCTTTTGTCTAGCTATTGTTCTTTCTAAGGAATCAAAGGAGGTTAATTGGCTCGATGCATGTTGAGGTACTGTTAGTAACTGCTGTTTTAGTATTCTGTGGTAGGTCTATCTGTACTAGTACTAGCTTCTTTTATTGATTCAAGAGCCTCTCTTACTTTAATTTCAGTTTTATTTGGGAGGTGGTTATGTTCTTCTACAGATTCAACAGTGGTTTCATGTTTTAGCTCTTCCATTACATTTGTTCGAATATTATTTGCTGCATTTCTAAAAGACTTTTAAACCAGTTTGTTTTTCTTGTGTATAAACAGAACCCATGTAACGTAATAACATTTTCCCTTTTTGAGACATAATAAATTGTGCACCTTCAGTCATTGTGGTCTTTTTAGTACTAAGGAAAATAATTATAAAAATTAATCAAAATAGTACAGTATCGTTTTTAAGTAAATACATATACATTGCTTTGGATATACTTACAATGTTGCTGTTGTTGTCAATAAAAATGGTGCTGAAATTTTTTCAAGCTTGTATTTTCGTTTTGTTTAAGATGTTTCTGTTAGGACAAAAAAATATAATTTGTATATTTTTTGTTGTATTGTGTTGTAGGTGGTGGGGATATTGTGGATAAGTGGGTGTTTGAGTGGGGATTTTAGGGAGTTGTTTAATATAAAAAAAAATATATACTTACTTTCTTAGTAACTTTATTGATGACGCTGCTTTAGTATTTTTGGAACTTTTTAGAAGATATCCATAGAGGAGATATAATTTTAAGAGAGACATATTAGTGAATTATGTTTCTATATATTTTTGGGTGAATACTATAGGTAGTGTTATATTCAAAGTGCAGTTTTTTTAATTAGTGCAGTTGCAAAGCTTTTTTCTGTAATGTAAATATGCGTTCTGGAAGTAATCCGGCAGAGTCTCCTCTTCTTTTTTCTTGTAGGGTTGTAGTGTATATGAAATATTCATTTTAGTTCTTTATATACTGTTGGACTAATTGATAGGTTTATTTTATTTGTTTCTTTTATTAGTGTGAGGTTTTCAGTTGCTGTTGTTAATTTTTTTTTTTTTGGCAGTTGGTTTCCCTATATCGCAAATGCTAATTAAGAAGTTGTTAGTGCTATTTTTTTTATTTTACTGATTTCTTTAGTTAAGTATGTTTTACATTGCTTTTAATGTTAAATGCTCTATGTGTTATATTTAATAATATTTTACTTTTCTATGTCTTAGTGTGTGTTGCTATTATTATATGCTTTTATATGTTTATATGTTATAATAAGATTGTATTCTATTTATGATGTGTGTAGTCAGTGTTTATAGTGTAAAAATTCATTTTGGTGTAAAGCCAATATTTTTGTTATTTTTGTCTAAAAACAAATTTTGCTGTCTATATTTTTGATTTCGATATTTAGGAAATTTTGTATCTTTTTAAAGAAATGTCGATATTTTCTTTAATGATATTTGTTTGTTCGATAATGTTTAAAACGATATTTATTATTGGCGATAATATGATTTTGATATTTGTGTATTTTTTTAAATAAGTATTGGTTGTCGATAATAGTGTTATCGATATTTTAATGCCGATATTTTGGTATGTCGATATTTTGTCTGTCGATATTATGTCATTGATCCCCACTGTTTCTGTGGAAAGTGCAGGTCAGAATCACACTTGGGAGGGGTTAAGAAAGTCTGAGGCTTTGATGAATGAACAGAGATGACGGGCTACGTGTGCCTCAAGTAATTTTGTCAGATAGACGAGGAGGGAAACAAGTCGGTAAATTTTCACTGGCTTACAGTTGTAAGGCACAAATGTAGCAAAATCCAATTGGTAATACTAAATGTTCTATTATTTTATGCTCCCTCATGTCTTCAGTTACAAATAGTACCTCACTTGTGTGGGTAGGCCACAACAGAAAATGGGCCGAAACACAACACGGACACATCACATTTTGCCACTCAAAATGGATCCTTTTTTAAGTAGGGTAGCTGTGGATTTTGGGGCCTTGCTCAGCTGACACCTAGGGAAACAATTCAAACTTGCACATTTTTTCAAAACTAGACACCTGGGTAAATCAAAAATGTGACTTGCGTGACACTCACAGTTTTTTTTTACCCAGAATCCACTGCAAACTTCAAACATAGTCTGAAAAACCATATTTCCCTCATATGCCAGTGATGGAAAGTTCTGTAACCCGCAGGGAGTCACACACTTCCTTCCTCATGTCTCCCAATAAAAATGCCATCTCACTTGTGTGGGTAGGCACAGTCCCTGGTACACTAAATGGCCCATAACGTAACATGGATACATCACATTTTTGCACTCAAACTTGACCCTTTTTTGCAAATCGGGTAGTTGTGGATTTTTGGCCCCAACTCAGCCGCTCCTAAGAAAACCTATCAAACCTGCACGTTTTTTAAAATTATACAAATAGGGAAGTCCAGGAGCCCTTGCGAGGGGAATCCCATTGACCTTGGGTTGATCCTCTCCTGTCATTGACACTTGGCTCATCCTACATGTGGTGCAGTGTTTTTATCGGCACAAGTGGGGCAATGCAGGGCAGTAGGAATTTTGAGGATTATTGTGGATTCTGGAAGTCTCCATCACAGGAATGTAAGAAAAATATATGATTTCAGGCAAAGTTTGAGGTTTGCAAGTTATTGTGGCTAGGAAAACCTCATGGGATACAAGCAAGACACACCACCCTAGAAATCCGTTTGTCTAGTTTTGAAAAATGTCTGTGATTGGTAAGTATCACCCATCATCATCCAGCTTTAATCTGTAATTAGTACACCATGGAGTGTGGAGTGCGCTTTCACTTCTACCAGTTCTTTGAAAACCAACCTCCCAATAAGGCAGCCATCTGACGACAACCTGTCCATGAGACGCAGACTTGCAGTTTCATCATTAGCCAATTCTGTTTCCTGGAAATGTTATAAGCAGAGGGCTGGTCAGTGACTCAGTTTGCCTCTTGTCCTGGGTGAGACGGGTTGCAACGATAAGAGTATTTGGGGCCTATTAGTATGGCGGGCGGATCGCCACTGCACAAATGGCGATGGTGATCCGCCCGCCATAAAACACCGCCCACATGCACATTACCCCCGCCTTATCTGTATGGCAGGGGGTACTGCAGCAGACGGGAAGACCGTCCGCCACATTTCTGCCCGGTCGACGAGTCTGCGGATTTTGAAGTTGGGGGCCTGTGGCGGGCCCCAAGGATGTTGGAGGTGTGGGGGGGCAGATGGGGGTACATATGGTACCCCCCTGCATTTGCATACACAACATGGCAGACACCGCGCGGTGCCTGCCACGTTGTGCATGCAAATGCACAACATGCATTTTTGGCATTGTGGCGGGTGATGCTGAAAGCACTGCCCGCCGCAATGCTAAAAATGCAGGATGCACCCGCCAGTGAGGCGGGCGCATCCTAATCACCCCCATGGGACCGCCACACTTATGGCAGGCGGTCCCGTTATACGTCAGGATGGCAGGCAGACAAAGTCCGCCAGCCATCCTAATGATGCCCTAGGTGTCAGCCTGTACAATTGAAATTAAAGTGTCAGTCTCTGAAAAACAGTTGGAATGCAGACTTATTCAGCCTTTTTTTGTTCTAGTCTCATCAATATTAGGTATTTTATGAATGGTACATGCTGTTCATCTTTCTTGAAGATTGGATGATACCTAGTTGGCAGAATCAGGAATGCATAAATTAGGTAAATTACCCAGCTACCCTATAGCGTCCTTAAAACTAAAAGTGTTATATAAAAAAAATGTTGTAGCTGTAACTATGTCAATTTTTTCAACCTTATTATACAGCAACACATAAGGAGTAATCTTCTAACCTATTTTAGCTACAGGTCAGCAACAGGCGAGTGAGACACAGATTCAAGTCAAAGTGGATGTTGGTAGAGTATATCTATGTCCATTTTTATATTTTCTTCTTATTTATTTCCTTTCTACTTTGAGTGACTTAAGTATTTCTTAATGGCACTATAACATGTCTTTCATCTGGATAGTCTGGAAAACTGTGAGCTTTGTTAAGTTTTAGGTGCATGCATGGAGATGTAGTTCACCACAAATATTAAGGGCCTATTAGTGCTTGCATGGACATGAACCCGGCTTGCAAACTGGTTTTAAGATACATTGATAAGGGCCTGCATGACCATGACTAAGATTTGTTGTGTCCACATAAACAGAATATGTTTTTCAATTTGTGGCTTCCTGGAGAGTGCTTCCAGCCGATACCCGGATAGAGGAAAATGTACCATGTAGAAGCCACTGCTTGAGAGAAATATATACCACTAAGGGGTCGATTCCAATTCCGGGCCAAATGTACTGACCGACACAGACCCGGACCAGATACCGACCGACACAGACCAGCACCGTACGACCTGTGCAGTACGATGCAACGTGTGTGAATTACAACCGACACGTGCAGAATACAAGCTGTACGACCGAGCTGTAGGGAAAATAGTGATTCGGCCAGAAAACCGACGCGAATTTCACCGACCGACACGAACCCCGAATGAACCCGACCGACCCATGCTCGCGATATCCGATCCGTGCAGTACGATGCAATGCGTGGAAACTCGCACCAAACTCCCAATAAGACAGCCATCTGACGACAACCTGTCCATGAGACGCAGACTTGCAGTTTCATCATTAGCCAATTCTGGTTCCTGGAAATGTTATAAGGAGAGGGCTGGTCAGTGACTCAGTTTGCCACTTGTCCTGGGTGAGACGGGTTGCAACGATAAGAGTCTTTGGGGTCTATTAGTATGGCAGGCGGATTGCCACCGCACAAACGGCGGTGGTGATCCGCCCGCCATAAAGTATCGCCCACATGCACATTACCCCCGCCTTATCAGTGTGGCAGGGGGTACTGCGGCAGACGGGAAGACCGTCCGCCACATTTCTGCCCGGTCGACGAGTCTGCAGATTTTGAAGTTGGGGGCCTGTTGCGTGGGGCGTGGGGGGTCAGACCAACTCACACGGAGACCAAGCCGCATGACCGACACGCAGAGAAAACCGGGCCCACAAGCAATAGAGACCTTCGCGACCGATGCATATGAAACTCAGAAGATAGGCAGCATGAACGAGGCGGAGAAGCCAGCACGAGACAACATCAGCGTCCGTATCCGTCAGATGAATGTCTCCTTCATGCCTACAAAACCCAAAGGAAAAAAGACAACAAAAGGACCAAACAAGCAATGACAAAGCCAATAAATACCAAATACAAAAATCCTGGGACAAAGACACACCCACAACTCCAAATATATAAAGGACTACAATCACTACCATCATCCCTTGCAAACAGGAAACACAGCCAGCAGCAAACACCATTGCACAGCAACCACAGACACACACACAACTCACACACCATCAGCACCTCATCCAACATGACACACACATACAGCCAGCAAAACCAACACCAACCCACCCTCACTTGCACCCTCACACACACATCACTCACCACCACCACCCCCCAAAGAAGAATCCAAAGTTCGCAGATAATGAGTTAGAAGTGCTTGTAGACGAGATCATCAGAGTAGAGCCATATTTGTTTGGTACATTGGTCCAAAGGACCCCCATGTCACAGAAAACAAAAATGTGGGCGAGGATTGTGGACAAGGTGAACGCACAAGCACCATCAAGGCGCACAAAGGACGATATCCATGACGTGCGCAGGAGGGTCAAGAAACTCATCGAAAAAGATCACGCCCTGAGTCAGTGCACCAGCGGTGGCCCTCCTGCCAAACCAGCCTACTTCAGGTCCTGGGAGGAGAAGGTGCAGGACATCCTGACACCAGAGAGCATCCATGGGCTAACAGACATACCAGAGCCTGATGAGTACACAAACAACATACCCAAGTTTGTGTGGCAGGGGGGCAGTGAAACCATGCACCGCATGCAAAGCTACACTAACCAACAGATAATCAACCCAAGATGTGTATGCCAGTCAGACAAACACAATACCTGCCATCTCATAGTGACTTGGAACCGTGCCATGACATGCACCAACCTACAAACAAATAGAGCAAGGCAGTGGCACAATGCTAAATAGACACTGCCAGACAGTTTGCCACCACAAACACACTACCTCACAGTGCAGCTGACTGACAGGAAGGAATTGTGGGGATGCAGGTGAAGTGAGTGTATCCAAAAGCATGATGGGGTTTGTAGTCACAGATAATGCTCCCCCTCAAAATTGGCCCATCAAGACCTCTCTGAAACATGCCCACATCACAGGGAGTGGAAAATGACAGAGAAGATGGCTGACACTGGATCCTGCTGGGGGGAGTACAAGGCCCTGCTAGGGCATGTGCGCAAATCAGAAGCAGGACACCACTGACTGACATCCTGAAAGACAACTTGCATGCCCTCCAATGGAAGCACGTTTCATGGTGGGATGTTTGGCCGGGTGGGAAGGAGGACTGACAGCTCTCACCATACTTACCAGCATGTGGAGACACACACCCCCCTCAACACAAACTCCGCACAACTCACCGGGTAGAATGCATTCACTCACACCTCTGTGAAACATCATCAAAAGTAGGCCTGGGCCAAAATTCCGTTCCGTACGCGGAAATTGCGATAATTTGGCATTTTCGCGTTCCGCGGAAAGCGCGAAAATGTCAAAATTTCCGCATTCCGTATCTTAGCGATATTTTGTTTCTTGCTCGTGCTGTAAAAAAATACATTCTCGCGTGCGCGCGATCGCCTTACCTGAATCCCCGCGTTCGCTGACAAGTTTTCCCGACCTGGTCGCGTTCTCCACGAGATATTGGATTGTTGGTAGACATTTTGCGCTGTCTCGCAACAGTTCGCGCTCGCATTGTCGCGCGATCACGTTATTTGTCGCGCGATCACGTCATTCTTCTCGCGATGATGCACCGCGTGAGTATGAGAAGATTGAGATCTCGAACACGTCATTCTACACCGCGACAGGGAGCGAGAGAACGCAATCATGTCATTTTCGACACGCCATCGACATCCAGCGGAAGTAATGTGAAGCTCGAGAACTCGAACATGTAAAATTTTCAATTTGGAGAAGAATATCAGCTCTAGCAGCATGAAACCTTCTGCAAATGATGATTTTGGATGAAAACAACTCCTCAGATTGACATTTGGCTGTCCTTTTTTGTGCAAGGAGTCCTTTTTTAAAAAGGTGGGGAGAGGGAGGAAGTGACACAGAATCTCCAACTTCCTGTTCCTGTCCAGCAGGCTCCTCCCAGTGCTTTGTCCATCTCCTGCTCATTCTGCCTTTGGATTTTGAGCTGGAAAGATCACTCTTTTTGTCTGCTGCATCATTGCAATTGGATTTGAGGATTTTTTGAATAGGATATTTTACAAGTAAGTGGTTGTTGTGTCTGTTTGATTGTGGGCATTGCAGTTGTAACTACAATTTATTTTTGGTAACTATCATCATTCCTTTTTTTAAAAATGTTGTGGGTAGTAGTAGTCAGTAGTAGGCCCGAGCTAGTCATGGGCATGGCCTCATGGGTGTGTGCATGATGAAGCAACTGTTCCTTTGGTGTTTTTTGAATGTATTTCATTTTCAAGCATCATTTAGGGCATGGATGGCATTGGATTGAGTTGGGGAAGTGTGTTTTTTTGGGGTGGCCTTTCTGATGTTGTTGGGCCTGGTTATGTGGCTGGTGGCCATTTTGAAGCCTAGAACTGCAAGCTTGCCTGGCCTTGTCTGCCAACAGGCCTGCTTTCATCCACTAGGATCAGAGCAGGTAGCCACAGCTTTATTAATCAAGTGTTTTCTGTGTGGTCTGTTGAATTTAGACATCATTTAGGGCATGAATGGCATTGGATTGAGTTGGGGAAGTGTGTGTTTTTGGGGTGGCCTTTCTGATGTTGTTGGGCCTGGCCATGTGGCTGGTGGCCATTTTGAAGCCTAGGCATGCAAGCTTGCCTGGCCTTGTCTGCCAACAGGCCTGCTTTTTCATCCACTAGGATCAGAGCAGGTAGCCACAGTTTTATTAATCAAGTGTTTTCTGTGTGGTCTGTTGAATTTATAGACATCAGTTAGGGCATCGATGGCATTGGATTGAGTTGGGGAAGTGTGTTTTTTTGGGGTGGCCTTTCTGATGTTGTTGGGCCTGGCCATGTGGCTGGTGGCCATTTTGAAGTCTAGGCCTGCAAGCTTGCCTGGCCTTGTCTGCCAACAGGCCTGCTTTTTCATCCACTAGGATCAGAGCAGTTAGCCACAGCTTTATTAATCATGTGTTTTCTGTGTGGTCTGTTGAATTTAGACATCATTTAGGGCATGGAAGGCATTGGATTGAGTTGGGGAAGTGTGTTTTTTTGGGGTTGCCTTTCTGATGTTGTTGGGCCTGGCCATGTGGTTGGTGGCCATTTTGAAGCCTAGGCCTGCAAGCTTGCCTGGCCTTGTCTGCCAACAGGCCTGCTTTTTCATCCACTAGGATCAGAGCAGGTAGCCACAGCTTTATTAATCAAGTGTTTTCTGTGTGGTCTGTTGAATTTAGACATCATTTAGGGCATGGATGGCATTTGATTGAGTTGGGGAAGTGTGTTTTTTTGGGGTGGCCTTTCTGATGTTGTTGGGCCTGGCCATGTGGCTGGTGGCCATTTTGAAGCCTAGGCCTGCAAGCTTGCCTGGCCTTGTCTGCCAACAGGCCTGCTTTTTCATCCACTAGGATCAGAGCAGGTAGCCACAGCTTTATTAATCAAGTGTTTTCTGTGTGGTCTGTTGAATTTAGACATCATTTAGGGCATGGAAGGCATTTGATTGAGTTGGGGAAGTGTGTTTTTTTGGGGTGGCCTTTCTGATGTTGCTGGGCCTGGCCATGTGGCTGGTGGCCATTTTGAAGCCTAGGCCTGCAAGCTTGCCTGGCCTTGTCTGCCAACAGGCCTGCTTTTTTATCCACTAGGATCAGAGCAGGTAGACACAGCTTTATTAATCAAGTGTTTTCTGTGTGGTCTGTTGAATTTAGACATCATTTAGGGCATGGATGGCATTGGATTGAGTTGGGGAAGTGTGTTTTTTGGGATGGCCTTTCTGATGTTGTTGGGCCTGGCCATGTGGCTGGTGGCCATTTTGAAGCCTAGGCCTGCAAGCTTGCCTGGCCTTGTCTGCCAACAGGCCTGCTTTTTCATCCACTAGGGTCAGAGCAGGTAGCCACAGCTTTATCAATCAAGTGTTTTCTGTATGGTCTGTTGAATTTTTAGACATCATTTAGGGCATGGATGGCATTGGATTGAGTTGGGGAAGTGTGTTTTCTTGGGGTGGCCTTTCTGATGTTGGTTGTCTTAAAGACATGCTTTTGTTGTATGTGTCTGGTGTGTTGGTGTGCAATGCATGCACCCTGCAGACCTTTTTGGGGCCTGTAAATGTTCGTATTTCCATTTTGTTTCATAAAAAAGGCAGAGCAGTGTGCTTTAGCATGCATCCTTTACCTGGCTTTTATAGGCCTTTTGTCAGCTCCTGGTGTTTCCCAGGCCCCGGCTTGTTTGTGATTTGTGAGTGTCCATGTGTGTGGTGGCCTTTTTTTGTGTTTGGACTGGCAGTTATTAGTGTCCTGCTTTTGCCATAGGCCTACATGGTTTTCCTATTGGCTATTTGGCTAACTTCTTCCATCCATCCACCCCCTTTGCCAGCAGCAGCTCCATGGATGCTGAGATGCTCAAATAATTTAATGGCAAATAGGGTCCACCCCACTTCCATTAAATTTTTATTTTGGTGGTAATTATTAACTTTCCTATCCTTCCTGAGAGTGTAGTGTGCGACTGTACACAGTAGTATAACATAGCCCTAGTTAAAAAAAAGTCATAAATGGCTAGACTATCTTTTGTTTGCACTAGTACAGTACAAAGTAACTGAACCACAACAACAAATGCAACATTTCACTGATGTTCTTCTCCTGGCTTATTTGCTTTTAGGTGCACAAAAAACAGAGGAGGAGGTGTCATCAGCATCACCCGGCTACCAGTTGTACTGCCAGCCAGACAGAAGTCCTGCTGCGCATCATGTCCACGTGTGACCAGAACTTGTTGTGCATCTGCATCCTGCCTGATATCTGAAGAAGATTGCCCCAAAGAAAGGTACCAGGTCCAGTACCAAGAAAGTTGCCGGTGAAAAGAAGGAACAGAAAAAGGAAGTGCCATTAACCACGACTGGTGGTGTGCCAGCCAATGTTTTTTTTGGCACCAAAAATGTTACGCCTGCAGCAGCGTTGTCCAGGAACCATGCTGGGAGCAGCACAGCGGTCCAACCCCACCAACCTAGGCCCAAGGGCTTTAGTGTCGCAGAGGTAGCTAGTCTACTAACGAGCAGCGATGTTGAAGAAATGTCATTACCGCAAAGTAGTACACAATCAAGTTCAATGCAGGCGCAAACTCAGCAGATCAGTGTGCAGCCGCAACAAGAACAGCAGCAGCCGCAACAAGAACAGCAGCAGCCGCAACAAGAACAGCCGCAGCCACAACAAGAACAGCAGCAGCCGCAACAAGAACAGCAGTGGCCGCATCAGCCCACCATAGTAGTTGTTGCTCCTGACGTAGGGGCATTTCAGGAAATCGAGCTTCCTGCAGACAAAGTGGAGCAAAGTCAAACCACTGTTTCAGAAGATCTATTGCCTTCCAGACCACCAGCAAGGAAAGGGAGGCTTAGTCCATCATCTTCTTCTTCAAGCCCCGCTTCTGGTGATCGTGATGCCACTTGGCTCCCTCAAGCTCAGTCTGAGAGTGATATACGCCACAAGACAATGCTTCTGAAAAGGAAGGTCCCAGAAAAACTTAGAGTTATGGAGGTAGATGTAGAGGAGGAGGGTGATGATGTTGATGAAGACGAGCCAGTCATCACGCACATTACTCCCGCCCCAAAGGGATTGGAGACCAACATTCTCACCCTATCCAGAAAGGCTGCTACTGAGCGGGATGTAGCACGGATATCACCAACACAGATTACACCACCACTCCCTCCAGCTGCCATATTTTCCAAGGCCCGGCAGGGACCTACATCCAGCTCAACCATCTCAGTAGGTAGTGGTAGTAAAAGTCACAGTCTAGGTGCACAGGGTCACATTTCAAGCACACTCTCCAGTTCATCTGGTATTGAAAGTGGCACATCCAGCAGTGCCAGAAAGTTCTCCTCCTCAGTTTGGGACTTCTTTTCTGTTAGCGCCAAGGAGGAGAACGTTGTTATATGCTCAAATTGTGGGCAAGGTGTTCGGCGTGGTAAGCTTGGTACAAACTATGGTACCGGAGGACAAGCAAGTCATCTCAGAATACACCACACTATCGTGTGGGAGGATCACCTACTTAAGTTAAAATAAAGTAGAAAAACTCAACCCATTGTAGTTGGTCAGGATGAATCAGGGAGCGATATTATTGCGGTGGCAGGTGAAGAAGAGGGAGGCATTTCTTTCCCTGTCCCCAGTAGTGCAGTGGGAACGCCCACATCCTCCTCAGTAACATCAGAGTGGCACCGCAGTAAGAGCCATACTCTGAGTCAGGCTGAGAGTGAGACACCAAGGCGACCGAGTACCGCAATGAGACAATCTGTGTCGTTGAGCCTTAGTGGGTTAATGAAAACAGCACCACAAAGGAAAGTAATCCAGCCTACCATTGAGAGCATGTTTAGGTTGGAGGGGCAGTTCCAACGCAACCACCCAACGGCACGATTGTACAATGCGAAGCTGGCTAAAATGTTAGCGCTGGACCTTCTTCCTTTTTCATTTGTGGAAGGGGTGGGTTTCCTTGAATTTGTGTCTGCCATCTGCCCTAAATGGAAGGTTCCCAGCCGGTCCTATTTCGCAAGAATTGCTGTTCAGGCACTACATCATGATGTGCTGGAATTGGTCAGACAAGCTTTGCAGCAGAGTGCTGTGCACAATATCCACCTGACAACAGACATGTGGACCAGTTGCCAAGCCACAGATTACATGTGCATCACTGCACACTGGATCTCTTTTGTGGGGGTTAGAGATAAGCTATCTGCACGAGGTGCTGTTGACACAGCTGCGATTTTTGAAGGTACTCGGAAACATACAACTGTAGCCATGTTCGCCATGGAGAAATCTCATACAGCTGAATACATTTTACACGCATTTCGCAGCAAGGTTTTGGAATGGCTGCGGCCAAGAGGGCTTGCTATTGGTTTTGTTGCCACAGACAATGGCAGTAATGTACTTAAGGCCATGGAACTTGGTTCCTATTTCAGGGTTCCGTGTTTGGCACACTGCATAAACATTATAGTTCAAGACTTTCTGAAAAAAGAACCCATAGTCAGCAATTTACTGGCCACCTGCCGAAGAATATGCACTCATTTCAGCCATTCTTTTAAAGCTCGGAAGCAGCTGAGGATCATCCAACGTGAACATAGGATGCCAGTCAAGGCACTCATCCAGGAGGTGGCAACACGTTGGAACTCAACGTATTACATGCTTGATCGTCTGTATGAGCAGTACAGGTCACTCCATGAATATGTCTGGAACAGAAGCGGGGATGCTACTGTTAAAGGCATGAGCCTTGAGATGGATCAATGGAGCCTAATTAAATGCCTGACTGAGATGCTGTGTCCTTTTAAGGTCTTCACACGTGAAGTCAGCAAGGAGGACTGTACAATGGGCCAAGCTATCCCATTATTGCAAATGCTAGAGCATCAGCTGAATAATGTGTCTGAATCATACAAAGGTGTAGAGGACAAAAGGCAAGCCCATGACTTGGTGGAGAGCTTATCCCGGCGCTTAGCTGAAAATGTAAGGATACAAAATAAAATGTTGTCACAAGAACATTACATTTGTGCCACAATTCTGGATCCACGTGCAAAACTTGGACTGAAGACATTCTTTGCTTTTTCCGAGATTGATGTTGCCCGCTACAAAAGTTGTATAGCTGAAGAAGCCAGTAAGTTGGAAAACCAACGGCTGCTAATTAAAAGCCCGCAAGATCAACCCACAAGAAGTACTGAAGCAGGCCATGCAGGATCAACTGCAACTTTGTCGGTTGAGGGCAGTGCGTTTGGATCACAACACTCACCATCACTATCGACCACAGAAACAATAACTGGATCATTAGGCCGAGTACAATCATTACACAATTGGTATGTAAAGTTAGGCATTAATAAGCACAGTGCTGATGCACAGAAAAAACAGCACGAAAGCTTACCAGCAGCAACCCTGAACATTGAGCGGATGGTCCAGGCCTATCTGGACGACCCAACAGAGGTGTACATTGATCAAAACCCATTGCAGTATTGGTATAGGAAAAGGTCTGAATGGCCACAGCTCAACAGGCTGGCGATAAGCAATCTGGCTTGCCCTGTCGCAAGTGTCTCTTCCGAACATGTTTTCAGTGCTGCTGGTTCCATTGTAACATTGAGAAGGACCAGTCTCTCGCCCAAAAATGTGGAGAGGTTAACAATGATCAAAATGAATCAGCACTTCATACCACCGAATTACACAATACATGAAGCAATGGAGGAAGATGAGGACAGTGGCTCAGGTGACGGAAGTAGTGTGTCACATGATAATTACCTACTACTGGCTGACCCCCCAGAGTTTGAGGACGAGCTATACTTCCCTGACAATTAGGCTTGCACTTACTGTCTTCCTCCCTTTTTTCCCACCGTTGTTTGTGTTACAAAGTCACCCACCTGAGCTCCGGTTTGTTCCTTCTCCGATGCTGCTTGATCCCAACTCCCTCTGAAGCCCACCGAGGCAACAAGATTATGGCACTTGTCACTCAGAATGGACCCCCGGGGGGGAAGGGGGGAATTGGAAGAGAGAGAGAAAGAAGACAAACACTGGGTTCGTGTCAGGATACTCTTCAGGGTATTCTTCAGGGACAGGGGAATGGTCGGAATCTTTGTTCTCTCTAATTGCGTCACTTGGAACTTCGCTGGTTCTTGTTAACTACGCAACTTGCGGGGTAAATCTATTGGGGAGAATCAGAGATACATGTAAACATAAACCAAATTAACGTAAACAATTTTACCACTGGATTTATGTGTTTGCCTATTTCCTTCACATACCATTTAAGCCTTTTCTGAGGTTATTCTCTTTTGCAGGAAAAGTGCCTTCTTCTGGGTGGCTTTAACAATGCAAGGTCTATTGTAATTCAAAACAATATTCTAATTACAACATATCAATCATGCTGCAGTTTGCAAAATAAAAAGGTAAACTAACTAAAAGAGAGTTCTTTTTCACGTGAATAATTGCACAGACTGTTCCAAAGTTAAAGTCTTTTCCTTTCAGTTCAATGTTTAAATGTTCGTAAAGGTTGCTGTTGAACTTTGAGTCATAAATAATGAAGATTCTGTGAATAACTTAAAGTTATCTTGAAAACGGCTCCTTTAGGCTTGGAGAAACAGCTGTTGTCTCAATTACGCGCCTCGGTGCTTTAAGTGTCAAACAGAATGAAGATTCTTACCGTTCGTTAAGAATTACCCGGACTTGTGAGGGTTGCTAGGCGCCGGTTTATTTACCCTGTTGTTTTTTCTTTCATCTCTTAGGTCACCGGAAGCGGAGCGTCGAAGGAACTGAAGAGCGCCGTGACAGCGGAAGACGATCCAGCCGGACCTTTCCTTCCGAAGCACCCTTGAGGAATCTGGAAGTGTTGCAGTCCCGGACTCAGCTTGGAAGAAGTGGAAGGATCAGGACCGAAACCAGACTGAAGCTGCATGCGGTGAACGGAGTCAGGTGAGTTCTGCCAGCAGGAAGCGAAGCATCGGGAAATAGTGGGTGGGGGTTTAAATACCTTTGCGAAGGCTTCTCAAAACGTGTCCTGGGTGTGCCTTCGCAATTAGCATACGCACGGAGCGATCTACAGTTGACACGTGCCAAGCATATTTCAGTATAACTAAACGTGTTACACGTGTGCAACATGTGCCATAACTCGTGAAACAAATGGTACTTCGCCATTATGGTTCAGAAACAAACATTGATACCTACAATTGCAACATGACACTAATAATAGTAAAGAAGTACAATAAACAAGTTTATCTTAAATCAATCAACAAAGATTAATCTCAGAAATAAGCACAGTTATATACTTGAGGGTTTTTATAGTCTGAATGCAATACCAACGTGAACAGGGATTGCATTCCGCTACGTTCAGATTTTCGTAACAGTTCCTCCCCCCAAAGGTCTTCTAATCGGGCGAGGCTTATCAGGATGTAAAGCATGAAAGGACCGAATGAGGCGTGGGGCGTTAACATTCTTTTCGGGTTCCCACGATCTTTCGGAGGCATCATAACCCTTCCAATCAATCAGATAATGTAAACGACCACATATGCGTTTAGAATCCAAAATGCGATTTACCTCATATTCTACGTGATCACCCACAATCACTGGTGGTGGTGGATTATCCTGTCGAGTAGAGGGTTCATGTGGTTTTAGTAAAGAGACATGAAAGACAGGATGGATAGCAAATTCGTTTGGTAAAGTCAATCTTACAGAAACTGGGTTCAAGACTTTCTCAATCGGATAAGGCCCAATGTATCTTGGCTTTAACTTTCTTGGACTATCCATTTGAATATTCTTAGTTGAAAGCCAGACTAGATCCCCTACCTGATAAGGCGGAGTTGGGTTCCTATGTTTATCCACAGTCAATTTCATTTTTTGTTTGTGTCTTGTTAAACTTTGTGTAGCCAGATTTTGTAATCTCTTTAGTTGGTGTAAACGCTCTGTGACTGCTGGTACAGTATCTTCTAAACCCGGGGACAATGTTGGGAGAGATCGTGGATGCGTGCCAGTAAGAAAAAAAAAAGGAGAACAACCTAAAGCTGCATGATGGCTATTGTTGTACGAGAATTCAGCTAAGGGTATGACCTCATCCCAGCTTGCAGATACTGTGGATGTTAAACAGCGTAGAGTTTGCTCCAGGTACTGATTTAATTTCTCTGTCTGACCATCCGTCTGTGGATGGAACGCGGAGGACAATGCAATGTCAATTCCCAAATTTTTACACAATTGCCCCCAAAATTTGGAAACGAATTGGGGGCCTCTGTCGGTCACAATTTTACTGGGCAGGCCATGTAGTTTTACAATGTGATTGATAAAAAGGTTACTGAATTCACTTGCGTTAGGTAGTTTAGTCAAAGGAATGAAATGTCCCATTTTTGATAGTTGATCCACAACTACCAAAATAGTAGTGTAAGTATGTGAGGAAGGTAAGTCAGTGATGAAATCAAGACTAATGGTGTGCCAGGGAGAAGGAGGTATCGGCAATGGTTGCAAGGGCCCAGCGGGTAACTGATGGTGTGATTTCTGCCTAGCACATACTGGACATGATTTTACATATTGCTGAATATCCTTACTAATGTTGTTCCACCAAAAATGTCTCTGACACAACTCTAATGTTTTATGTATTCCAGGATGCCCTGCAAAACAGGAATCATGATTCCAGTTTATTACCTGTTGTCTTAAGTCCCCCGGGGGAACGAACAATCGTTTGTTATGCAGAAAGTAGCCTTCGTGTATGGAGTTTAGTTTGTGTGAAAGCCAGTCTTGTTGATTTAGCGTCTGAAAGCTCTGTTTTAGTTGGGTTAGAAAGGTGTCTGCATGTGTGAATGCTACTACCTTTTCTGATGGTATAATAGTTTGAACTTTTAACTTTTCTTCAGATTGTCCATCACAAACTAATCTAGAAAGTGTATCAGACAACAGTTGTTTTTGTCCTGGGCGATATGTGATAATAAAATCAAATTCGCTAAAAAATAACAACCAACGCATTTGTCTGGGAGTTAAAGCCTTAACAGTGGTAAAAAATTGTAAATTTTTATGGTCCGAAAATATTGTGATGGTATGTTTAGCTCCCAGTAAGTGGTGTCTCCATTCCAGAAAAACCGCCTTGATTGCCAATAATTCTCTTTCAGCAATTGTGTAATTTTGTTCTGCAGGTAAGAGTTTACGAGAATAAAAGGCAATGGGATGCAAACGTCCAGTTGTAGAGTTTTTTTTGCATCAAGACCCCTCCCAAAGCTGTTTGGGAAGCATCTGCTTCCACAAAAAACGGTCTATCGGGATCGGGGTGGATTAGTAGAGGGGCGGAAGTAAAGGCTTGCTTTAATGTTGAAAAGGCCTTGTCAGCATCTGAATTCCATTGGAATTTTGTGCCTTTTCGCAGTAGTTGTGTAATCGGAGTTACTATGTTAGAAAAGTTTGAAATAAAACGCCGATAAAAATTAGCGAAGCCTAAAACTCGTTGAATCTCTTTTACCGAGGACGGTGTGGGCCAATTTAAGATGGCTTCGACTTTTTTTTTATCCATCGTTATGCCTTCTGGAGAAAGCCAGTATCCAAGAAATTCAACCTTTTTGGTATGAAAAACGCATTTTTCAAATTTGACATACAAAGAATTCTCCTTTAACCTTTGAAGCACTGAACGAACATGATGGACATGTTCTTCATCAGTTTTGGAAAAAATCAATATGTCATCTATATATACGATGACACATACGTCCAATAAATCGTGTAGTACTTCATTTATAAAGTACTGAAACGCAGCCGGGGCGTTGCAAAGCCCAAAAGGCATCACTGTATATTCAAAAAGACCGTATTTCGTGCGAAATGCGGTCTTCCACTCGTCGCCCTCCTTTACACGGACCAGGTGGTAAGCACCGCGTAAATCCAATTTGGTATATATGCTTGATCCTTTCACTTGATTCAACAGTACAGGAATCAAAGGAAGAGGATAACGATTTTTAATCGTAGCCTTGTTGACCGCGCGATAGTCAATACATGCTCTTAAATCGCCAGATTTTTTAGACACGAAAAAGAGCGGCGAAGAGACTGGTGACGTGGAGTGTCGGATGAACCCTTTATCTAAAAGTTCTTCCAGATATGTTTTGAGATATTCATTTTCGGGTTCAGTCAGGGCATAAATTCTACTGCAGGGTAGGGCTGCTCCAGGAATTAAATCTATCCTGCAGTCGTAAACTCTGTGTGGTGGTAACTGTGTTGCCTGGACTGGGTCAAAGACGTCTGAGAAGTCTTGGTACTCACTGGGTATCTGGGGAACCTCTGATTCAACTACTGAGCAAAATAACGGAGATATTGGATCTTGCAATTCTTGGTAACAATGAGTTCTACAGTGAACTGAATCTAGGGTTACAGTCCGTTTCACCCAATCTATGTGAGGATTGTGTTGTTCTAACCATGGAATACCTAAGATAACGCCAAAAGTCGGAGTATCAATGAGGTCAAAAACAGTTTCCTCTGTGTGTCCATTTTCGGCAATTAACGTTAGTGGTTTTGTGTGGAACTTGATTAAACCGGAAGATAAGGCTGATCCGTCGACTGCCCTAACAATTTCTGGTTCAGCCTTAGGAATTCGAGCTACTCCTAATTTATTAGCTAATTCCAGATCAAAAAAGTTCCCGGTAGCTCCTGAGTCAATCATGACAGCTAAACAGTGTCTATGTTGGGTAGTTAGGATGAAAGTTAGTCTAATAGTCAGATGTTTGGGTGTGCGAGTAAAAACGTTTGTAGCGTAATGGGAGACCTGTGACATGAGTGATCTCGAAGAATCGATCTCGTCTTTCTTCGAGAACCCTAGTTTTCCGACTCTTGATGCACTGAATCTAATACTGCAATCCCTTTCTTTTTGGTTGGTTTAACTGGACAGTCTTTGGCATAGTGCCCAGCTTTGCCACAATAAAGGCAAAGGTTCCCTTTTCGTCTGCGTTCTTTTTCCTCTGAGGAAAGCGGTCCTTTTAGACCCCCAATCTGCATCGGTTCTACATGAATACTTTTGTCTTCTGACTCTTTCTTTTCTACTTTAAAATGTAAGGGTCTGAAATCTCCTCTGGGTTTTTCACTTTTTCGCTCTCCCAATCGGTGATCTAATTTAACCACTAAATCTAAGAAGTCAGTGTAATCTTGGGGAAGATCGACAATGTGTGCCAAGGAGTCCTTTAGGTCATCCCTAAGACCTCGATAGAACAGTGATACCCTTTTATCATCTGGCCAATGCGTCTCAGATAGTAACCTATTAAAGGTGGTGACATAAGTAATGAGGTCTTTAGAACCCTGGCGAAGATTCAATAACTCATTATCAGAAGCATGTATAAATACATGTTTGGCGAATAATCCAGACATAGCAGTTTTGAAAGCATTTAAGTCATGCAGCAAGGGATCATTAACATCAACCAAAGGCATAGCCCAGCTAGCTGCCACTCCTCCCAAATATGAAATAATGAACGCCACCTTAGAAGTGTCTGAAGTGAAAATCTGTGGCTTACATAAGAAGTGTAATTGGCATTGACTCATGAAAGTAGAGAAGCGGCTACTATCCCCTGTGAAACGTTCAGGATTGGCCAAAGGAACAGGGCTGGGTGAAACCACGGTAACTTGGAGGTTTTGGTCGGAATTGGCTCCCAAAGTTTGGGGAGTGTTGCTAACATGTGGGTTAAATTTAGATGGAGTGATAATAGGTTTGCTAACTTCTGAATGTGGGTCCCTCCAGCTAGTAAAACCTGTTTTAGTCCTATCTAACTCCTGCCTAAGGGCCTGGTTCTCCTGCCTTAACTCCTGCATTTCGCCTACTAATCTACGAACCAATGCAGTTAATTGGGACGGGTCCATTGCATCATCCTCGAAATCCATATCGCAAGATCGGAGAAGGAACAAGTGTTTGGAGGCTTCGCTTTCTGTTACAAAGTCACCCACCTGAGCTCCGGTTTGTTCCTTCTCCGATGCTGCTTGATCCCAACTCCCTCTGAAGCCCACCGAGGCAACAAGATTATGGCACTTGTCACTCAGAATGGACCCCCGGGGGGGAAGGGGGGAATTGGAAGAGAGAGAGAAAGAAGACAAACACTGGGTTCGTGTCAGGATACTCTTCAGGGTATTCTTCAGGGACAGGGGAATGGTCGGAATCTTTGTTCTCTCTAATTGCGTCACTTGGAACTTCGCTGGTTCTTGTTAACTACGCAACTTGCGGGGTAAATCTATTGGGGAGAATCAGAGATACATGTAAACATAAACCAAATTAACGTAAACAATTTTACCACTGGATTTATGTGTTTGCCTATTTCCTTCACATACCATTTAAGCCTTTTCTGAGGTTATTCTCTTTTGCAGGAAAAGTGCCTTCTTCTGGGTGGCTTTAACAATGCAAGGTCTATTGTAATTCAAAACAATATTCTAATTACAACATATCAATCATGCTGCAGTTTGCAAAATAAAAAGGTAAACTAACTAAAAGAGAGTTCTTTTTCACGTGAATAATTGCACAGACTGTTCCAAAGTTAAAGTCTTTTCCTTTCAGTTCAATGTTTAAATGTTCGTAAAGGTTGCTGTTGAACTTTGAGTCATAAATAATGAAGATTCTGTGAATAACTTAAAGTTATCTTGAAAACGGCTCCTTTAGGCTTGGAGAAACAGCTGTTGTCTCAATTACGCGCCTCGGTGCTTTAAGTGTCAAACAGAATGAAGATTCTTACCGTTCGTTAAGAATTACCCGGACTTGTGAGGGTTGCTAGGCGCCGGTTTATTTACCCTGTTGTTTTTTCTTTCATCTCTTAGGTCACCGGAAGCGGAGCGTCGAAGGAACTGAAGAGCGCCGTGACAGCGGAAGACGATCCAGCCGGACCTTTCCTTCCGAAGCACCCTTGAGGAATCTGGAAGTGTTGCAGTCCCGGACTCAGCTTGGAAGAAGTGGAAGGATCAGGACCGAAACCAGACTGAAGCTGCATGCGGTGAACGGAGTCAGGTGAGTTCTGCCAGCAGGAAGCGAAGCATCGGGAAATAGTGGGTGGGGGTTTAAATACCTTTGCGAAGGCTTCTCAAAACGTGTCCTGGGTGTGCCTTCGCAATTAGCATACGCACGGAGCGATCTACAGTTGACACGTGCCAAGCATATTTCAGTATAACTAAACGTGTTACACGTGTGCAACATGTGCCATAACTCGTGAAACAAATGGTACTTCGCCATTATGGTTCAGAAACAAACATTGATACCTACAATTGCAACATGACACTAATAATAGTAAAGAAGTACAATAAACAAGTTTATCTTAAATCAATCAACAAAGATTAATCTCAGAAATAAGCACAGTTATATACTTGAGGGTTTTTATAGTCTGAATGCAATACCAACGTGAACAGGGATTGCATTCCGCTACGTTCAGATTTTCGTAACAGTTTGTGTGTCTGTCGTTCCGGTTACAAACTTGTGAATCACAACAAATCCATTACCATCATCTTCTACTCTTCTTATTTAATATACAATTTTCAGGTGTCTGCAATTTGACAGTACAGTCCTCCGAATGCAGCTCCTCCGCTCCATCATACTGAATCTCCCACCCAAATCCATTGCCCTCATGAATGATGATTGGATGATGGTAAAATAGTACTACAAGAAAAAAATCAAACTTTCCTAGTCCTGCCAAAAGAAGTGGAGCATGAATCAGATGACTACTATAGCTATCCTCCTTTTAAGAGCCGAGAGAGACTGGCCATTAACTGAAAATAAGATGGAACAGGTAATGGTTGATGCCATGCATTGGATGCAGAGTCGCAGACTGAATGATTTTGTTGTGTTTGTTGTGCATGAATTTATGTAATTGTGCACTGCCACTAATCAACTTTCTACAGAACACATTAAACTTAACTCAAGGTGAATTCAATTTTCCCCTTCTTGCAAATAAGAAATTGCTTTTAATTCAATACAGGAAGGGGACTCACTATATCTGTGCAATGAGTATGATGACACAACAGCACCGCCCATCATGATGATGGCGAAATAGACGGCCCGTTAACTTAAAATGAGATGGAACAGGTAATGACAATTATTTGCATGCATTGGACACCTAACTCTGAGCGATTGGTCTTTGTGATTTCGTTGTTTGTTTGTTGTGCACAAAGTGAAGTCAAAGTGTACTAGTAATCTATCTTTCTGTACACACTAAAGACTGACTCAAGTCAATAATATTTCTACACTTGTTGTGTAATAACAATTTTACTTCAACTGCAGGCCGATCTTCACAGTCAGTCAGTAAAAGTATCGGAGATGATGATGAAGTCAGGAGGACGTTTCATGAGTGGCATAAACTTAAAAGCCTAAAGGTAAACACGTCAACAACAACCACAGCAGACCCAAATGTCTGTAGAAGTGGAATAGAGTGTAGCGGTGGGATGACTGCGGTGCATTGATTTACTAACTTAAACTGTAAAATGCTATGTTTGGAATGGATAATGTGCTTTGCCTTTGTCCAACTCTTTAAAAAAAAAAAAAAAGTACTCTAAAGTCTTAATGTAGGATGTGCTACTGCTAAGCACTGTGGGCCTGCTCTCTCCTGTTATTGTTGAAGGTCAATGCTGGAAACAGACTAGAGTAGAGATGATGCATACATGCCACCTCGGAAAGTGTTCTTGTTGCACTACACCATAACTTGTGCATTTGTTTCAACTTTGTTTCTCAATATCCCCTTTGGTTTTCCATCTACAATTACAGGCCGGGCCTTGCCCTATACTTTGGAAAACATTACTATGCACACTTACCTTACCAATAAATCGACATTTTTGTTTCCAGCCGGGCAGTGGCGAGTGGCGAGGCGACACAGCCAAGATTGATGGACGAGAGGAGGACCAAGAGGAATGCTGAGATGCAAATCCAGTCCACATCTTTTACCAGGATAACACAGTAACAATATCCACTTTTATCTTCTTTTAAATAATTTGATTAATATTTTGTATACAATCTTTACAAAAGTGTGTTCTTGAAGTTGTTATTATCATCCTTAGGTTTGCTCTCTGTCTACGATTCTTCCCTACCAATATTTAAAATTTCTATTTGCTATCTGTAAAAGTATTAAGGCCGGAACAACAGAACAAGAACTAGAAGTGTATGTAATCCGGGTCTCTCATCATCATGCATGCATTTCCTTTTTCTCCCTTAACATATGGATATGGTAGTCTTCAATTATTGTCTTTGGTTTGTCCATACATACTGTTTTTCTATGTCAAACCTTTCCCAAAAACCCCCTTCCCATCCATTCAACAAACCCTAACCCACTTCCCCCAGGCTGTGTGACTTATTGTCGAGGTGTGACTAAATTAAATGTACACCAATACTTAATCACACACTTGCTGGGGCGGATGTGGCGAAAGCAACAGTACTTAAATTTCAAGGCAGAGCGATGATCTTCTTCTGCTTGCCCACCCATGAGTAGGATATTTTAGATTACTTTATTTAACAAGGGAACATATACCTCAGCATGAATTGCCGGCATTGATTGGATTTGTTTGTTGTCATTCCTCATATACAGCACTAACTGTTAGGCTGTAGGCCTAGTCAAGTGACTCGACACAACTATAGTTTGTAACTCTGTCTAGTAGGCTATCCCAACCACCATTATGTTTTGTTGTCTAATATTTGAGCATATTATTGTTGCTCTGTAAGTTCTGTACTGTACTTCATTCTACTACTCCTCTAACAGTCTCTCAAAGGTGATTGACTGTCTCATTTTCTTTTTTTGCAAATGCTGCCGCCCTGCCAGTGTCTACTACTACTACTACTATACTACCACCACCACCACCCCAATCATGGCATGTTAGAAAAAGGAAACCATCTTCACCATGCAGCCATTGCTGTGCCACAGTTGGACATAAACATCAAGCACAGGTAAGAGAGAAGTTTTGGGGAGGCAGAATTAATGGACATTTTGTCAATGATTTTATTTTCACACACCAGTCCAGATAAAGAATGCATAGACTAGAGAACAGACTGAAAGTACTAGAAGGACAAGTCAATCAGTGAGGTGTGTGACATCTATCTGTTTGTGTCTTACACAGTCAGCCAATTATTTAAATCAAACACAGGCTATGGGCGGCCATACACCAGCAAGGAAACAGTGTGATGTAAAACAGTTACCCCACCTACAAAACATTAACAACATTGCATGTAACATAGAAAAATATATTTAATTTTCCCTAACAAAAATAAACTAAACCCACAAAAGCTGACCCATCCCCCTCCCTAACCCCAACCAATGTCCAATTGTCCATAGGAGAAAAAGTCCGTAAAGAAAAAATCCCAAACCCAACGCCCAAACAAGTTCCCACCCGCCCAAACAAGTTCCCACCCACCCAAACAAGAATTAAAAAAGGGGCAGAACTTAATGACAGGGACTAAAGGTGTGGGGCGGGACTCTAGGAGGACACGCATTTGATGCTCTAGATGGGCAGCGTGGCGTCTCAGTTGCAGCCACAGTGGGGGGGCACCGGAGATGGCACTACGGTGGCGGGGGCCCGGGGCACTGGAGGAGGCTTGAATTGCTGCCGCAGTCTCCTCCTCCTCCTCGGCTAAGGTCACCAGCCGCCAGTATTCCCGCTGGATTGCCTCCAGCTTCCGGCGCCGTGCCTTGGCGGCCAACTCCTTGTGGTTTAGTTTAGGAGTAGCTGTGTATCAAAAAGAAAAAAACAAGGCAATTGTAAAATATACTCTTAGAAAAACAGTAAGACAAGTTAATTATTTATACACATAGTGGCATGGAAGAGTAGCACTATAAAGCACAGTAGTACATAACATTTTAAATCTCGCCCGTCCTTCTTACTTCCACCCGTCTTTCAATTTTTAGTTGAACAGTGCACCAGGTGCTCTTCTCCATAAAACTTTCAAAGCGGAGTTGAAATCAGATAGATGAGGCCATTGGTTACTCAATACTCCCACTCCTATGCAAATTAAAGGGATTGTAGTCTTCTAGTTCACTCTTCAAACGTCCCCAACAACTCATACTTACTTACGACATCGTATGGCGGCCGGACTTTGTCCGCCCACCATGCTAAAAAGGGTGGGGGTCCCGTGGGGACAATTAATTAGGATGATGCACCCAGCACAGTGGCGGGCGCATCCCGTTTTTTTTACATTCTGGTTGGCGGTGCCGAAAGCAATGCTAAAAATACATGTTGTGCTGCTTTTCCAAGCACAACATAATGGGCCCCGCACGGAGCCTGTCACGTTTTGCTTTGAAAGGCAGGGGGGGTACCATAGCATAGGTAGGTACCCTCCATGGGGGCCCCCAAGCATACTCTGTAATGTCTGCATGCCTTTCCGCGGCGGATGGCAATGCCGCCACGCAAAGGCATTCCAAAATGCAGATTATATGGCTGGCGGTGTGTTCAGAGAGACACCACCGCCATATTGAACCCTTTTCCGCCTGGTCAACATATGGGGGGGTCTGACTCTTTTCTACATGGATGGCGGTAGGTTTGCCCCTGTGGTGTCGGCGGTGAATACCGCCGGCCCGGCGGGGTCAATACGCCCGCCATCCTAATGGGGCCCTAATTCTCAACAGTACAGTATACATATACATACAGTACACCCTAGCAGTGAGTGTTCTGTCAAGTTCAACAATAGTTAAGGATTATGAATCTAACTTACCACCGCCCGCCACTGGTGCTGCCACTCCCCCTACTGCTCCGTTGCTATCTGCAGCAACTGCCGCATCCTCGCCCTCCGCGTCACCTTTGCTGGCCCCGGCAATGGTGGTCGGTAATGCGCCTAGAAAACATTACACATTGATTAGGCGTCATATACACCTCCCCCCTATTGATCAGTAGCAAGGTTGAAAAATGAGTTAATACTAACATACATCACTAGTACAAATCAGGTAGTAGTAGAGTAGACACTAATAGTTATATATGGTCATTATTGTAGCCTTTGCTTAATTAGCCCGAGCCATGCTACCATTTTACCTTTGTGTCTTTTATTTTTGCACATGTGATGTTACCTTGCAGCTTCTTGTATAAGACACCTTTGAGCCCACATGACCTGCCTCACACTGCTACTGTCTAGTCTACGCGCTGCGTAGAAGCGGTAAAAAAAAACATTAACAAGCCACTTTTTTAGGAAGTACTGGTGTACTGTTAGTTACTAGTCCACATTGCTTATCCATAAATGCTACACTTTTTGGCACGGCTGAGAAATGCTTGCAAGTTGCAATATACTAAGGCACGCCATTTCATTTTTCGCATTACAAACGGAAGATTCCCTTCTACGAACCAGAGCTTTGCAGAGCTTCTGAATGATGCAACAACTACCAGTACTAGGTTCTCCTAAGGTGAGGGGTCCCTTCACTCACATCTTCATTTATAAATTTATATAAACTACATTCCTAGGGGATGCTGGGGCTGCCTTCCACCACTGTTCAGTTATCATAATTTAATTCCCAACTGTATAAGTGTAACAATGTTTATTGTTTTAATGTTATTGATTTTCCGGTTGGTGCTGCATTTGATACTAAAACAATGTACAGAGCTTCTCAATTCCAAATAAACATTTTGACCTTACATACAAGTGGTGGTATTTGGTGTGGACTAACTTACACGAGTGAGCAAATTAAAGTAAGAGTGTGCATGTGCATTGCTTCCACGACTGAGAGGTTGGGTGTGTTATGTTCTGGGTTGTCTACTTGCTGGGTATCTTGGGGGAGGGTTCAGAGACCTAATAGTTATGACAAGACAGTACTATAGTCGAGCAGTGGAATTGTGGTGGGTGCTGAATTTCTGATTATGGTGTGTGAGGAAGGTCCAACCTACCATCACCAACATCCTATTTTCTTGTGCAAAGGTCTGTGTATGTGCAAGATCCCTACAACAGTAGTAGTATGTCCTATAGGCTATCATATCAAAATAGTAATACATCTGGTTGGGCTTTTGTTGTTGTGAATTTTCAAAGCCTCAAGATTAACAAAGACTCAAGATCAATAAGACTAGAAGTAGTACAAGACGACGACCCAAAGGATTGGACTCAATGGCTAGAGGTACTGGTGAATATGAGTTTTATTTTACAACCTTTCACATAAAGAGTGGCACTGGCCAACTGGGCAAGACTAGCTACTACAGTAAAGACAGACTGATAGTATTAGTAGTAGTAGTACTGTCTGAGAGTCATCATAGCAGAGGAAGGGGTAAGATTTTTGAAACCGTACAGATCGAAGGATAATTTTTGGGGAAAAAACAGCATTTGGAAACTGAAACAATAGTTCGTGAAAAATATGGTGCAGTAAAAGTTATGGAATAAGAAATATTATTAAAAACAAGAAGACTTACTGGGGCCAGCAGAGGAGCCCTCATTGGTGTCCTCCTGGTGCTGTTCGGACTGTTGTCCCGCCGTACCCCCACTCCCTGTCTGTCTGCTCCTGGCTGCTGATGAACAGGAAAGATAAAAGAAAGAGACAAACATTGATGGATGGTGTCAAACAAATACAATATTTTTCAACAACGGTCAAAAAAACACTTATGTAAACAACAATTGCAATAACTAAATTGACCGATCTCATCTGGTCAAGTAGTATTGGGGGATTCGCGGATCGACTACTTAAGTTACTATTTATCAACGGTAATCCTGTCTTCCATTCTGATTCCAGAATACTAAGTTACAACTAAGCCTAAGTATGACGTACCACCCAACCTAGCCCCCCTATTCCAGGCATGCCAATTGTACATTAAGTATGCATTTCCACTTCTTTTATTCCTCAACAATGGATATGGTCAAATGGAGGACACATGACCTACATTTTTTGTATACACCAAATTTTGGGTTGATTGATTGATGCTGATGTTCTGCTAGTGCTAAGCCAATTACCACCACTCATTGAACAAACTAGAAAAGGTTCTAATAAAGACTTCCGTAGTCGTACTAGCAGCACGTCACGTAACTGAGGGGGCATCACGCATACCACTAACAAATTAGAAACTCATACAAAGTACCTAAACCTAAGTATCGATCCGCCCCTATCTATTAGTGACAGGACAAAGTAAGGAGTGGACTAGAGTCACTGTAGCATTACGTAACTTAATTTCTCTAAAATAAACTCGTATAGAATCACGCTAAGCGAGCGCAAACGCAAAGTTGCAAACAAGTAAGATTAGTAGTAGCACAGAAGAGCACCTGTGTCATAAAAAATCACAGAAGACTTTTCAACGTAATTAACCTGGAATGTAAGCAGCAACATTCTAGCTGGTTGGAAGAAAAAAAATATATTCGCAATATATAACACAGAGCAGAAGAACAGACACAAAGTAGTAATAATTAAATAGGTACTCACCAAGCCCCGGGACCTCCACTCCTAGCAGGTCCAGCAGGTCCTGCTCACGGTCCAGGATGTCGGACCACCGGTGCGTCAGCTGCTCCTGGGTGCGTCGGACCCCAGAGAAGCGCGACACTGCCCGGCGCACATTCCCCCACCGCTGCCGACGCTCCCGGAGGCCGTACCCAGACCCAGGCCTGCCACCTGCTGCCAGGGTTGAGGGGAGGTGGCGCTGCACAAAGAAAATTAGTGCAGCCAACTCCACCTCCCCAAATAAGGCCCGTGCCTGCACCTCTTGTGGGCGCTGCCTTCCGCAAGGAAGGCGGTCACGGCTCTGGCTGTGACGGCGACCACCCCTACCCTTAGACATGGTTCTGGGGTAAGAAAAGGTAATAAAATTAAAGAAGTAAAGGAAATAAATAATAGCAGGCAATAGAAAGAGAAAAAGTAGCTAAAAAACAAAAAAAGGAGACAACAACCAAAAATATAGAAGCTGGAAAATAGTAAGAGACATAATAAATATTAAAGATCAAAAAAAAGTGGGTTGAAACAAAGGATTGAAAAGATTTGGAGAGGATTGAAAATCAGGCCCCAGAACCATGCAATAGAGTGAAAAACAAGATGGCCGCACCCATCGCGACCACGTGCGCAAGTTCGCACAATATTTTCTCCCCGAGCAAACAAAAAGCAACGCGATCAAGTAAAAGCGGTCGCGAACAGGAAATATCTACCTCGAACGGGCACAAACATGCATTGCGCGACCCGGAACAGAAAGTAAGCATCGCCAGAGGGCGGGACAAGTTAAAACAAGATGGCCGCGCACGTGAGCAACCACATGGGTAAGTTGGTGACCCACGATCACGCAAAAAATACCGCGAACAGGCGGGAAAAAAACGTCTGCGTCTTCGCGATATTTCTGGCGTGTTTGCAGAGATTTTTAGCATTTTCGCGATAATTTGCGAAAGTTAATTTCGCAAATTCCGCCCACCCCTAATCAAAAGACACCCCGCACTGGGTGCAGCTGTGTGAAGCACAGGGGCTCTCTTTCGACTTGTGGCCAAACAAACACCAGGATTTCACAGTCAGCCATCTTGCCATTGCTGTCACACCCCCTCACAGGGAAGCAGAGTCAAGAGGGAGGAAGTATGGGCATGCTGGGAAGAGGGGTGTAGCCAAGAGCATGATGGGAGTCGCAGTCACAGACAATCCACACCCACCCACATGGCCCAGCAAGTTCCAACTGAACCATACTCGCCCCACAGGGAGTGGGAAGGGACTGACAGGATGTCTGAGACTGGGGAGCACAAGGCCATGCTGGGACATGGGCAACAACAATATCAAACTCTGTCTGTGACAAGCTGGTAAAAAGCAGTGTACAGGCAGGCATCTGTTTGTACAGTAGAAAATGTCATGTTTGTGAACCATCGATGCATGTAGAAACATAACTCACATCGTGTGTCTCTTCCAAACACAGGTGGTGCTGGGGCCCCAGCACCAAATGAAAGGATTCCTAGGCCCAGACTCTGGGGGACACTGACCTCTCTGGTTTGACTCTGTCTCTGTCCTCTTTGGATAACGACGACCAACCTGGCCCCTCCGGTGTGAGTCATCATACAGCACCAGCAGCATCAACATCTGCACCCCCTGTACCCATGCCTCCAGCATCTGGAAACCGACAGGGCACACCCACCAACACGGACAGACCAAGGCCACTGAACACCCACAGCACAGGGACACAGGACCCCCCGGAAGCTACAGCAAACACCACCAGCAACACCACCCAAGGGGTCCCAGTGTCACCTGTGCATGCCGCCGCTGGTCCTGCCCGTGTGGATAGGGGTGCTGGGAGGGATGGGAGGCAGAGGGCGCGCCTTGCAGAGGGGCCTGGACTGCATGATGACCCGCAAATGGCACGCATCATAGATGCGTACCATGATAGTACCGGAGGATTTGGCCAGGTAGTGGGGATCCTCAAGGACATGCAACAGGAGCAGGCTGCCCACCATGCCCGCATGGAGGCCAAGTGGGATGCCCTTACTGCGGTGCATCGGGACATACTCCAATGCCTCCGCCAGATCAACACAAACCTGTCCACACCTCCCTATGTGGCCACAACATCTGTTGCAACATCATCTGCCAGCACCACAGGGAGGGAGGAGGACTCTGGCAGAGAGTCCCCTGCACTGCAGAGGCCTGCACCTGAGGATCCCCCCCGGGAAGAAGAGGGGTCGTCCGAAGAAGGACATGTGAGAGGCAGATGTCTCAGCACATCCCCCAGGGCCTCTGAACCTGTTCTGGACAATGTTCTTTGTGCACAACCCGTTCACCTTGTTCAATCACACACAACTCGCCCACATGACATGGAGGGTTCATGTTGGGTCAATGTAGCAGATGACTGTGGACTTTACTCTGGACGTTTTATTTACCAGCACTTCCAACTCTAATGTGAACTTTGGATTCCAAACCCAATGTACAGCACCCACCATCCTGTGCACTTTCCTCACACATGTTCGAAAATAAACTCACCAGTACACCATACTTGCCTCTGTTGTGATTCCAAATTGTTATGTGTCATGGAGATGTCGATCTGCTACACAACACAGTGCATGCCAAATACTGCAACAATGTGACCACCGTTAGGTGAGTCATGGTGATGTGGGTGTGACACATGTGAGGGAGACACACCACTATGGCACCACAGCACATACTCACCATGGCCATGTTACTCATCCCACACAATGATGTTGACTTGAAACACATAGGTATGCACAACCACAACACCTATCCACAGTCAGTTGTAACAAGTCCACAGGTGAGGTAAGCAAATGTCAGTCAGATGTGGGAAGACAGACAACACATCTAACAAAGCATAGCACAGGTTCATTACACATCAGCAACATGTTTATTCAAAAATAGTTGCAAGGCAATTGTACGTTACGGTGGAAACACGGTCACAGAGTGTCTGAGAATTGTAGTCCAGGGGTGTGTGGCACATCACTTGATGTCGCCACTGGTGTCGGATTCTGGGTGTTGGGGGTCAGTGTTGAACATACAACAGGCAAATTACCCTGTGAAGGACAGTCAAAAGCACAGCAGAACAGGAGAGAAATGTAATACACATGCACAAAACATATCGCAAGAAACCTACACAAAAACAAGTTAGCAGCACTACCCTATTGTGGAGTACACACCACCTGAATGTACACATCACTGCATGCATCCAGTCAAGTGGCACACAGACACACTCAGACAACAACAGAGCAGCCACAACACATCCCAGGCTAACTCCCTACATTGACATAACAACCCTGGAAACTCGCATTCAGGTGAAGAAGTTGTTGATGAGCTGTGAGCCGGGATCCTCCACAGGTGCCGGAGGTTGGTCATCGTCATTGTCATCCTGGATGAGAGACACCTTCTTCCGCACTGCCATGTTGTGTAGCATGCAGCATACAAGGATTATTTTTCACACCTTTGCAGGTTCATATGGGAGGACCCCTCCGGTCTTGTCCAGGCAGCGAAAGCGGCTTTTCAGGAGGCCGAATGTCCGCTCAATCACCCTCCTGCTCCAACTATGTGCCTCAATGTAGCGCATCTCGGCTGGTGTCACAGGGTTCCGGAGGGGTGTCAGCAACCACAGCATGTTGGGGTATCCGGAGTCACCTACACAGACAAAAATGAACAAGTAGCTGAGTTTTGTAGGAGTGCAGAATACAACATTGACAAACACACACAATGATAAACAGTCAGTACACACCGACAAGCCAGGCATGCTGAGCTGGCATCTGTAACATCAGCGTTGCAATGCGACTACTCCTCATTATGTAGGCACCGTGCGCAGAACCAGGGAACCGTGCACACACATGTGTGATAGACATGTCTGCAAGACATACCACCAGAGCATTGATCGAGTGGAAATGTTTCCTGTTCTGGTATGCCTGCTCATGTGCCTGTGGTGGTATCAGGGCCACATGTGTCCCATCAATAGATCCAATGACGTTTGGCATCCTTCCCAGTGTACAAAAGGCATCCTTTATTTCAAGGAGTTCAGCTGGGCTCGGGAACTTGATGTACAGGTCTAGGAAATGCAACATCCCCTCCAAGACATCGGGTAGCACCCGACTAAACATAGTTTGCGACATACCACCATCAGTAGCCACAGTGTACTGGAAGGTACCAGTAGCAAAGAAGTGCAGGGCTGCCATCACCTTCACTTCTGGGGTCAGTGATGTAGGGTATGTCCGGCCAGGTAGCAGATGTGGCGCCAACTGCTCCGCCAACTCCTCAATCAGTGGCCTGGTGAAGCGGTACCGTCGGATGCAGTTGCGTTCCTCCAGGGTTGGAAGGTCTGGGAACGGTCGATGGACAGCTGGTGCCCTGCAGAACAGAGATGAACAAAGGAAGATTGTCGGTTCATCCACCCATATGGCCATGACCAGGCTCAATATCACATGATAGATCATGACATTACACAATGTACTGAGGTGTGTGCTGTTGGGCATGGACACATATGTCACCTACATGACCATCACCTCACATCTCAATTCCACATGTCCACATGAGTCCCATGTAGTGCAATGGCCAATCCTCTGGCTGTGTCACCCGACCTATGTACTGCTGTGACGCTATAAACACACACCACAGTGACAAGTGAGGCGTGATGTCTCCCAGGCATCACAGATCTTTGCCATGCAGAAACCCAGGGTCCCTGTATTGCCACATAGACACTGGCATGGACATAGCGTATCACATACACACCACAAGGCAAGCGTGAGTCCCACAGGTAGTGGCCACTGTTGTCCCTGCAGGCCCTACATGTACATCTCTAAGACACACACATACCATCAAGGTTGATGCATATACCTCATGGAAGTGGAGACTGTCACCCATTGGGCACATTTGATCAGACACATCTGAGACACAACATGCACACAGACTGTGGGTGCACATCAGTATTGTGGCTACAGGTCTGACTGTGACGTAAATGCCATCACCCCACGACTCAGGGTGTATGTGACATGGCCCAAACATATCCAACATGAAACTGTGTCCGTGACTCATGCGCATTACTGTACATTTGCACATCACAGTGGTAATGTGCACGACACACACAGGATTCTGCCCCCATGTACACATGCACAGCCTGGGAGTGGCTGCACAAAAGTGCCCACCAACAAACCAAAAGTGCCCCCCCCCCAAACACCCAGGGAATGCAGCATTACATGCCATGGGACACTGTGTGGCCAATGCTGTAGTGTGGTAGGTGTGCACAGGTCTCCCTGGCAAGTAATTGTGTATTGAATCCATCGAACAGTCACACCAATGAGGTCCGACGCGCGTGACAATGCGTACGCATTGCACGGTTCATGACCGAGCCGTGCCTACGCTTTGCCATTGAATGCAATGAGGTCCAACGCGGGTGACAATGAGTACGCATTGCACGGTTCATGACCGAGCCGTGCGTACGCTTTGCCATTGAATGCAATGAGGTCCGACGCGGGTGACAATGCGTATGCATTGCACGATTCATGACCGAGCCGTGCGTACGCTTTGCCATTGAATGCAATGAGGTCTGACGCGGGTGACAATGTGTACGCATTGCATGGTTCATGACCGAGCCGTGCATACGCTTTGACATTGACTGCAATGAGGTCCGACACGGGTGACTATCATGCATACACATCGGGCAGGCATGGTCCGAGACAGGCGTATGCCTTGGCCATTGAATCGTATGGAGATGGGTGCATGTGTATTTTCAAACTACACGTTGTACAGTCAGTTGACCTAGCCGGGCGCACCCATTGGCTCTTGACTGTCATGGAGACGGATGCGGATTTAAAACTTGTACGAGTTGTGCACTGGAAATTCAGTTGGATGCCTACAACAATGTTGCAATTACTAGTGTTTCATGAAGGTGAAGATTTGAACGATGTGGAAGGCGTGTACGAGTCGTACTTTTCCATGGATTGGCCAGATTCATAGAATGCAACCGTGTTGGACCTATCACTTTGGAGACATGGCACAGATTCTGCCTCTGCAGCACAGATATAAGGTTGGCTGCCACCCAGGGAGCTCATTTGCCTGCACTACATGCTACTGGACAACATCCCTGCTACCACTGCTGCTGTCTCTGCATCCTCTGGCTCCTGCTCTGGCACGTACTCTGGAGAGGGCCCCAACCTTCACTGAGGAGGAGAACCAGGCCCTGCTGGATGGGCTCCTTCCACAGTACAGCAAGCTGTATGGGAAACCAGGGGAGCAGGTGAGTGTGCAGTCCACTATCTTCCTAATTATGCATTCTCACTGACTACTTTCATCACCCAAAGTGTGTAGGTACATGTAATGAACAGGTGTCCTGCTGCTAAAGTGCATTAATGCAAGCTTAAACTTCCCAGGCATTGTTAACATGTCAGACATGCAGGTGATTTGTCCTTCCCCATGATTGCACTACCTGTGCAACTCATTTCCCTTTGTGATGATGACACATATCTCCAAATGTGTGCAGCACAAATATGGGGCATGTGTGTTAATGTACTTTTAAATTTGTCATCCTCACAGGTTGATGCCCACCAGAAGCAGGAGATATGGCTGGCCATCGCCCGGGCAGTGAGTTCGGTGGGGGTCTACAAACGCCGGATCCGCAACTGCCAGAAGAGGTGGCAGGACCTTCGGGGCTGGACCCGGAGGATAGCTAGAGTCCAGCTGAAGCTGTCACCTCCACGCAGGAGGGGCGGACACCGGACCCTGACCCACTACATGCTCCGGATCCTGGCGGTGGTCTTCCCGGACCTGGAGAGGCAGCTGAAGGCCAGACAGCAGCAGGAAGGGGGTAAGTCCATGCCTAATCTGTGTACTATGTCTGTGTCCCTGCAGTCAGCTATGCTTCAGCTACCGGACAGCATCTGTTCCCGTGACTCTGTTGTGTGTTTCATGGGTGGTTCAATTGTTTGCCGAATGCCTGAGATCTGACATGTGATCTGTATGTGCCATTGGGATGTGTTCCAATTGCTGGTCTGACTCGCCACATGTGGCTGGGGTATTCCAAACAAACCCATGCAGCAGGGGACTCAGGAGTGTGTATATCAAATATGTCACACTTGCTTAGCCACCTGACTACTGTCCAGGGCCAAACACTGTTTCTTGTAGACCTGGGAAGTCATGCCTCCTCAAGGGCATTTAGAAACACTCTGTAATCCTACTCCTGTGTATCAAAATACAGGTTGTGCTTAGTGACATGTGCCTTCAGGTGTCAGCCTCTGTATCATTATGGTGTGGCTTGTTGTTACGTACAACTGGGGTGTCCATGATGCAGAGGGTCAGCAGGACATCTGAGATGTGACTGTGAGAGACAAGACCTGTGTGACATATAGGTGTGTGATCATCTGACAGCACACAACGATGTATTCAACTGTGTCCTTCAGGCAGCTGGGTTACATGCATAGCAGACTGTGATGTGTTAATGTACAGGGAGTTGTGTTTGCAGTGACTCATGTGTCTGATTTGCATGATGTGGGGTCTTCTAGGTCCTGGATATGTTGTTTGCAGGGGATGGGCAAGTGCACCGGTCATCTGCAGAGTTAGCTTTACCCCTGAGCTATGATTGTGAGACAGTGCATACTGTTGCTGTCTGGATGCTCTGCCCCTGTGACAGGAGACAGTGTTGACTGACTTTCCAGGCATGCGAGTGCCATGCCATTTAACTTGCTGTGAGTGATCCTGCATCGTGTTCAAGTGTGCACCATGCACCCCATTGTGGCATTGCCCATCAGGACATGAGAACATCATAGTGTGTGTTGCTGGAATGCATCACAAGCATGTGAAATGCGTCTCTGCCCATCCCTTCATCCGGACACCTGTACTGAGTCAGTAGCAAAAGATGTGCTGTGTGTATAGTGACATGCTCCTACATGTTCACTTGCATGTACAACTAATGTGTGGGTGGTGCATGTCGGTCCATTGGGGTATTAGCATCCAACATGCAACAGACATATGTGTGCAAGTCAAGGAGGGATATGTGTGCCATGGTTAATGTTGAGAATGACAATTGGCTTATTCTAAACAGTGTTGGCACTTTGAGCTGTATTCAGCTGATGATGCCAGTGTTTGCCCTGTGATGTGATGTACTCACTGTGGTGTGTGCAGTCCGTGCAGGTGACTGATGTTGTTCTCTTACTTCCTATTCCTATCCAGATACATCCACGGCCACAGGAGGGGACAGCTCCACGGACCAGGATGAGCCACAGAGCCTGACAGGGACAGAAGGAGAGGAGTCGGGGGGACCCAGTGGCACGGAGGGCGAGTGGAACCACACAGAGGAGTCGTCAGCACCATCCCCCCCAGCTGAGGGCCACAGCAGCTCTGAGGATGACTCCCTTGTGGAGGCGGGTGTCAGCAGCCACCAAACCCCAGCTAGTGAGGATGTCCCCGCCACCGCCCCCACCACCACCATCACCACCCTCCCATCGGCTTCCATCCCAGAGGTCCCTGTAGGTTCCCGTGTTCGGGAGCATGTCTCCTTTGTGCCAGGCACTGCACCACCTGCCCCTGTGTCCCCTGCTGCCCTGAGTGAGGAGTCTGTGGACTTTCTTAGATAGATCCATGTAAGGCAGACGTGTGCCCCACAGTAGTGACTGCACCCACCACTTCAGTCAGCTCCACTGCAGTTGCAAGTGTCTCGCCTGCATCTACCACCTCTTCACTGCCTCCTTCTGCTGCACCCTGATCCTGTCCCTGCAGTGCCTGGCCTGCCCCCATGTATGCCCCTCCGAGGGGATGTCCCCTGTCCTTATCAGTGCAGGCAAGCAACGTGTGACAGTTGTCACTCTAGTTCACTCCTTGGAATTTGGAAATGGACTGGCCATTGGCCTTTTGTTTGAACGGACGTTTAACTTTTAATATGCTGAATAAAGCTTTTTTCTTTATCCCTGTGAACTTGATTTAGCTGTACATTATGTTGATGATGTTTAACATGCCCTTGCACCGGTAATGCTTGGTTTCCAATGCTGAATACTGATGTGTTGATGTGAGGTACTCCATGTGGTCCATGAGATATGTATCCTATTCTGGTGGGTATCCATGTCATCCTTTGCAGCTACCTGGGTGTGTCATGATCAACTATTTGTGAACATATCTGTGAACATTTCATTTGCATGGTCACATCTCTGGCTTGCACCCATGCACATATGATGTGCTTCCCATTGTCCAATTTGTCAATTTCACAGACTTTGTGTGCATCACCACTGGACCTACAGGTGTGGGCATCATTGGTATAGGAGCAACTGGGTCCTCTGTGCAACTTGCTGTACATATGTTTTGAGTATGTGCAGATGACTTAGGGGGGACTCCCGTACCCAGGCTGTTGTGACCAGAGCCTTCATTGTGTGGTAACTGATGGCTGACTGACCAAGTGTTCTGCTGACACGAGTGAGATGTGCTGTGAATATGTTTGGCACAGCTGGGCTTCGACAGGAGTTGGGTTCCCTCAGGTAAGTGTGTTGTCCAGTGACATAGCCTGGGCCCATGGTGTGTGTTGTATGAGCATGTGTGTGTGTCCACATCCCTTTTCATACACAGGCAGTGTTCCCTTGATATGTTCCTGTTGTTGATGCTTGCTGAGTGGTACTGTGTTCATCCCACTACTTTGCCATGGGCTACCAGATGTGTGGGTGCATGACACACTACTGTTTAATTGGTGTTTCATCATTGGGATTTGTCAGTTCTGAGTGGTGATGAAGTTTTCAGACACAGATGGCACACAGCCAGGGTTCCCGAAGGCACTTGTTTATTCGCAATATCATGTAGTTGTTCCTAGGTGGTACCTTTAAGTGATTGAGACATGTGTGTGTGTGTGTGACTGCTCCCACTTGTCGGGTTCAGGGCTGCAATGTTGGCAGGTGTCAGCATGTGTGCCTTGTGGTTCTCCTTGGCTTCTGCATTGTCCTGGGACTGTGGCAGGTATTCTGAAGGTTACGTGAGCTTTGACGTCATGGCCATGTACCGCATACTGTGCAGTATGTCTGTCATTCACCAGGGTTGTAAAATGTCCTTGTGTGATGAGTATGTGCACCTTAGTTCCTCCCAACATTCCTGTGTTTGTCATGGGTGCATGTGCAATGTCACCTGTCCATGTGGGCTTCACAGATGCACATTGTTGCAGTTCAGGGTGTGTGGTGTTGAGGGTGGACTGATGTAAATGTTTGCATGGATGGTCCCCTAGCTCCTGTTTGTCCATGGATGAGGGGCCATGCTGAGGGATTTGTGTTTGTGTATGTGGGATGTACGTTTGTGGAACAGGACACATGTCTGGATTTCCCAGTTTGTACGACATCTGCCTTTGTCATCACAGTGAAGGTGTCATGCATGCTTTTGTCATCCCAATGTCTGGTCCCTGGGGGTAGTGCTGTTGTGTGTCAGTCTCTTGCTGTGTTAGTTGGTGTCACATATGTCTGTTGTGCTCCCTCTCATCTCACAATGCCTGATTGCCCACTAAGGGTGTCCCAATGATGGTTTACTTTTGTATGGCACTGTGTCCACGTCTGTGTCACTGTGGTTCAGCCCCCTCATGTGTTGTGTAGTTGCCTGGGGATACTGAGACACACACACACACACATGTTGTGTCAGATGTGCAGTGTGAGGTTGCCTGTTTGTGTTTGTGCATCTGCATCAGTGCATTGGTATTGCTGTTTGCGGGGCTTTGTCTGGATGCTGTTTCTGTGATTTTCCCTGCTGTCCCTGTGAGTCATATCACATCATTGTGCACATTCATCCTGGTTGTTAGGTGCCATTGCTGGCATGGAATAGGAGTTTGTGAGCTGACGCCTACAGTCTACACAGGTTGTTTTGATTAGTGTGCCTATTTTCGAGATGTGTGTAAGCTTTGTGATGGTCACTTCTGCTCTTGTGTCATTGTACAGTGTATGCATTGTCAGCCCCCATGGGTGGTGCTTGTCTGCACATGGCCGAGAGTGTGTTAGGTTTTCACAGCACTGTTAGCCTCACCACATCTCTGTGGGTATGGGACACAACCACTACTTCACCCCAGAAGTGTTTAATGTGTTGGGAGCAGGGATCATACATGTTGGTTGTTATTTGCAGCTTTGACCATGATGACACTTACCTTTTGGTCACTGTGATGAGGGGGGGTTTAGACCCCATCACCACAATGCTCAACATCTGCTGCAGTTTGGAAGCTCACACTTAACTTTTGTTCTACACTGTGAGGGGTGTTCTTTTTATATTGAGACAGTGCTATAGTGATGCTTGCCTTGTGTAGGGCAAACTCATTTGTTGGTCACACATGTGCTGTTAGTTACATTGTATGTTCGAAGTCATAATCACTGTTGTGGTCATTTGTCACAGACTACACACTGTTGTCATGATGTTAGGGGGGATGTATTTTGCTGACATACCTAATGTTGGAGTATGATGGATGTGTGGCTCATCACCCATCCTATGAGTGGGGATGGCAGGGGTGATGGGCAACAGGTCATCTATGGCTGTGGGGTGGCAGGGGTGATGGGTAACAGGTCCCCTATGAGTGGGGGTGGCAGGGGTGATGGGCAACAGGCCCCCTATGGCTGGGGCTGGCAGGGGTGATGGGTAACATAAGCCCTATGGGTGGGGGTGGCAGGGGTGATAGGCAACAGGTCCCCTATGGCTGGGGGTGGCGGGGGTGATGGGCAATAGGTTCCCTATGGGTGGGGGTGGAAGGGTGATGGGCAACATAAGCTCTATGAGTGGGGGTGGCAGTAGTGATGGGCAACATAAGCCCGATGGGTGGGGGTGGCAGGGGTGATGGGCAACATAAGCCCTATGAGTGGGGGTGGCAGGGGTGATGGGCAACATATTCCCTATGGGTGGGGGGTGGTAGTGGTGCTGGCCATGTAACCCCTATGGTGGCCTGTTGTTGGTGGCCAGGATGTGGATTCCCTGTGTGTGTGTACCATTTTGTGGGTATGTGTCATTTGTTTGTATGGTAGATGTCTGACTTACCGTCTGCGCCGTCGGCGTCGGTTCCTGATCCGGTCATAGATGTAGAGTACTGGTATGACCTGCGCGATGGGATTCATGATGTGTTTGTGTCATACACGCTGCTTGTTGCTCCGTCTCGTACACGCTGCAAGCTGGTCCGTCTCGTAGCCGTGGATTGAGTGGTGGCGGTAATCGTAGCTGATATGCATCGTACTTTTCAGGGCGGAAACTGCTATGGATACTGCTTCCGGGCGACTCGGTTCGGCGTTCGGAGTCACGACTCAGACGGAGAATGGAGCTTGAATCACAGCCTACGTGTCTGTCATGTTTTTGGCAGTTATGCCCATCATACTTCATCTACAGGATGGACCGGCTACAGGTACGTGTCGGTCGCACAGTAAGGCTACGGACAGCTCTCGGAGAGCTTTCCAACCCGGATTGGAATCGACCCCATAGTAGCAACTGTTTGAGACAATAACTGAGAAACATATACCATGTAGTAGCCACTGTTTGAGAACTCGGATGTATAAGAGGAAAATATATATGATAGGAATTATTGTCTGAGAAACTATATGTACCTTCATCTTTGTTAAATAATTCAAAAGGAAGGGCATTGTACAGTGTTTGTTTGTTTTATAAATCACCCACTATGACTACTGAAATGGTTTCGACATTCTAGAAAGTTCTTTCATGTTTCTGACTAAGTTGTCTGCTGAGGAAGGATGAGAGAAGAAGAACCCGATATTTGTAAAGCGCAAACTAAGGGTCTCAAGACGATGGGGGCCGTCGGGAAGAATAAGTGAGCTATTGATCAAATCCAGACAGTTCTGAATACTAGACATCCATTAGAGTTCAGGGTGGTGCGCTTCATCTAGATTCCATATTATTTTCTAACCCACAATGCCCTACAAACCTCAAACTTTGATGAAAAGCACACATTTTCCTCACATATTTCAAAGAAAAACTTCTGAAATCTGTGGGAAGATACATATTTCCTACGACACAGCATTTCACCAAGTCTCCCGACAAAAATGTTACGTCACTAGTGTGGGTGGGGCAAGAGACCTTGACGGCCCTAAAGCTCCACAGAGAGAGATAAGCATTAGGGGTAGATGTGGGATTTGAGGCTGTGCTCGGCTGCCACCCATGGAAACCTGCCAACCACATAATGCAAATATATAGGGGTTCCCCTGCTATTACATATCATCTCTAAGGCAGGGACAAATTACTCAAATGTACAAACATCCTAGGCAACTCGTCATTCATGAAATGTGAAATCAATCATAACAAAACTCAGGAACAAATTGCAATGACCACAAGAACAAATATTTAACAAATTAGATACATTTTTCATTAAAAAAATAATAATATTCCATATGTATTGTAAAAAATAGCTCATATATCATCTAGAAAACATCTTTAGCCTTACAATTTATTATTGTTACAATCATACACACTCCCATTGGAGCAGGGTCAAGACTGATTTGCATATGGCTGGGTCCAAACTGAGTCTGCATAGTGTGTAAAATAACAATGAACTTGCATGAGCCCGAGCACTTACCCATGGCTGAGAATAATTGAAGCCTTCCATCAATCACTTTTTCATATTGCAGTGTGTCAGCATAAGTGATATGGAATGCCCATAAATGGGTCCTGTGCACACTGTGTCACTAGGACCAAGCTCTACCTGGCTGATGAGCCCTAACCGGGGCCAAACTGGTCTGGGTTTGCTTGAGTTCTGGTTCAGGGAGGACCTGTCATGGCATTTGAGACTGGACTTCTCCTATTAGAGCAGGGTAAAGACTGATTTGCATATGGCTGCATCCAAAATGAGGTGGCATGGTGTGCAAAATAACAATGGACTGGAATGGGCCCGAGTATTTCCCAGTGGCTGAGATTAATTCAAGCATTCCATCCTTCACATTTTTCTGTTCTTCTAGATTGGTGGTATTTTCCTATCCTATCCATTTGTGCTTCTGCCAGTGCCCTTGTTCACATGACTGTGAATGGCTCTGCTTTTGGGATTTGTATTAACTCCATACAGTTAGACATAGGGGGACTATTTATTGGTAGAATGGGGCATCCAGCAAGGATGAGTGGGGGAGGAGCTGCTCCCTGCCCCAGTTGGCTTGCCTCCAGTACACACAAAGGAACGTGACTCTAGTCTTTTGTCACCCAAGACTTCTTGGAGCTTTGACAGGGGAAGGGAAGAACCAGGTGTGGGGTAGTATAGGGAAGACCTCCACTTCAAAGGCCTGTACCAGGTATAAATATTGGACCCTATAAACATCTCTTCAAAACGCTTCTGCACCTGTGGACGACTTTAGAAGGACTGCCTTAACCCTCCCAGAACTGTCCTGCTACTTTAAGACATGGCTTTCTACTTGAAGAGAAATTGGATCATCTCCTTGAACCCAGGACCACTAGAAGTAACTCCAAGGACTAGTTCACTGCCCTCCTCTGTTAGCTACAGGAACATAACAAGCTCCTGAGACCTTGAACATTGCACCTGACCTCTGCTGGAGTGAGAACCCCTCCCATTGGTGCCTCCATGCCCTGGACCTGTGGTGCTACTCCTGCCTAACCCTAAAACTAGGCACTTAGAATATAATATAAAAGTGTCCTAAGAAATGACCGAAAACCCTCACCTACCTTCCAGCGAATCTGCCCAAAGTGCATTGCTTGTCAGCCTGACTTTGCAGTAGCTCCTGCTACGTTCTACTTCACAGCAGCACATGCTGTTCACTGGGACCTCTCGGTGAAGGCTTCCAGCCTCATGGAGCCCTCTTCAGCTACAGCATGCACCGTCATCCCACTGGAGATGTATGATTTCCCAAAGGTAAAAATATTCACTGCTACTCTGACCATTGGCTCCCAAATTATGGCGTCTCCTCCTCACACACTGTCTGCTCCTTTGCCCCACTGAACTCTACCTCATCAGGAACTTTTCATCAAAATTTCTTCTAAGTCCAAAGGTAGGCTCAGACCAGGCCTAGTCCGTCTAATGTATCCGACCCACGCTGCACTGCGTTCAGCCTTAACTTCTGACTTTACCCCGGTCTCGAGTGAAATGATACCCGCGGTTGGTGTTTTGATCTTTTAAGAGTTATTTTGGAGAAAAACATCAAAAAATCATAACTTGTGTTCGACTGATTGGATTTAATTAGTTGTGGTGGCATTGTATTCATTAAGATTTACTATAATTTTGTAGATTGCTTTGGGATTTTTCTTGTGTTGTGTTTTCACCGTATTAGTATTACTATGTGCCTAACTGCTTTTGTGCCAAACTACAAGAGGGTTAAGCACAGGTTTTTGGGAGGTTTGCTTGTGCCTCACCCTGACAAGTATTGTGGTTGTTGCTTGAGTAGGATTTTCATCCCCCTCAACCAATAACCAGATTTTTTACAGTGCTTCAGCACCTAAATGGCATTTTTGCTACAACAAACATTTACAATCCTGTTGCACCAAGTGTGAGCTTGCCCCTAGATCTTGTATTTGAAAAAGAGGGTGCAATTTGCAGGATTTGGCTCAGATTTACTAAAGCAATGGTTTATATGAAAACTTTTTAGCGAATGGTTGCTCAAGTCACCCTTTCCTCTTTGGAGCCATTTACTATGAAGCGCAACACTATGCTACATGAGTAAAACGAAAGGGACACAATGCACCCTCTGTGCAACACAAAGCATTATCTGCCATGCTAATATTTCAAATGCTATGCAAAGCAGGACACACAACCTAAATACCCTGCATACATGACAAGCCCAGAGAGAAAGGAAGACATGTGCCAGGACTGTACAAATCAGGAAGGGGAACACAGGAGAGGGGTACTCACAAGTGTAGCATAAAAAAGAAAGCTAAGGTTCCATGAGAAGAGGTGGAGATTCTAATCGCACAGGTGACAAGACAAGACATGAGAGAATTATTTCTGTCACATCCAAATTTCAATGCGGTGGCACCAAGATGCAGGACTATGGAAGAAGTAAAGAAGGGGGGGCACTATTTTACATATTTTAAATGTGAGAAAAAGGCGAGGCTGACACAGAACTTGAAGGTTGCTATGACAACAGGTGGGGGCACAGACAACCAGCAGGAGCTGATGCCCATCGATGATGATTGATCCTTAAAGGCTTAATAGCCTTACAGGCTTGATAGAATTGATGGCAGTCACAAAGCTGCTCTGGAGGACACACGCTCATATCAGGGAAAGCAAACTATCAAGCTAAAACCTCAAACCAACTAACTCATGTTTCAAGACACAGTGTGCACAATATCAGATGCCACGCTCACACACCCTGACTGTAATTTTTGTTGGAGTTCTATTTATATAATGTTTCATACTCCATTTTGACTTGCATATTTATATTATCTGATGAATACTTTTGTAGACTATTGTGGAGTGTCTTTTTGGTTTGTGCAGCATTCCTAATGCCTGAGGATGATACATTGATTGACGATGCCTGGGTCACATGATTCAATGCTGCACTGATTTTCAGGTAGAACCAGAGTGTGTTGGCTATATTCACTTGTGAAAAGTATGCAATGTGTTTCATTGTAAGATTGTTACAAACACTGATATTAATTATAAAACACAAGTTTCAGATTGAAATGAATGTCCACTCATTGGTCTGCACTCTCCCTGATCATGCTGCTAACACTGATACTCTGCACTCAGTCCACTAATATACTGCACTCTTCTCTCCTTGTAATGTGCTGTGTATTTGAAAAGTGCGCTATCACCCGCGGTGTCATCTTTGACACATTATCTAGGAAGCCACTTTCCAGGAAGGAGATTGTAGCAATTCAAATTCGATTGCAGCACACTCAGTCCTTCCCAGTAAACTTTCCAATGGATTACAGTAACATTTTCACCTGTTGAAGGATTGCAATAGCTGTATATGAAGGACTACAAAAAGCCAAACAATCACTGTGAGACAACTAGGGAACTGGAAGTGGACTTTAGTGGGTAGGTAGAAGGAATATAAAATAATGGCAGGTACTTTCTTAACTTAATGACCTAGCCAGAAGCGATTTGTGTAGTGTATGTATTTTCACGACGGCTGCATCACTATCTCCCAAATACCTTCATTCATGGGTCTTTGTTACCATGATGCTGTCATTCCACTCTGGCATAATAACCCGGGCAATCTACATTCATCAGTATGGTAAGACTGGCAGCTTTACTTCCGTCCAAAGGCATGCTGCAAAGGTGCGTCTCTGATATCACAGAGTACAGGTCTAGGTGTCAATGAGTCTATACTGCGATATACTGTAAAGCCTGTACTCCTGTACCAATTGCACATAAAAGACAGAGTGTAGTAAATAAATGATGGTCCAATTCCATGTTGATGTTTTATGCCTGCTGCTCAGCCAGTGTGACTGTGGTGACAGAATGTTGGTGAGTGTGTGAGTCAGTTACAAGTTCTCTCTATGGTGTATCAGTCCTTTCTATGGTGTAGGTGACCGCAACCAATCGAATTGTTAAAGAAACTGACTCATTAATTATTTCACCCAAGAATTACATTTAACAAAGTCAAGTATGACATTTCTCTTTGAGCAGAAACACGCCAGCTCGAAGAAGATAACATATGGAAGGGTACCCCAGAGGAAGCTCATTCTGGTTACTTCATCCGTTTCACCATAGTCTCGCAAAAACACACAGCAGTTCGGAGGATAACCATGGCGGCACGTAGGATGTACAGCGCTGAGGGGTTAACTGCACATAGATGCCAAAAACATCATGTTCCAGAAACGTTTTTACGTGGACAGGCTGCATTAAACATATTACATTTCCCGCAACGTTGTGCCGCCATTATAGTGAAAGAAATTCTTCCCAAGGAGCAATGATGGCCGCCAGTGCGTCGTAAAGCGTCAGTTTTTGACAAAAAATCGACCTTTTGCCCGATGCAGACATCACATACATTGTGCACGGGTCGTCTTGCGATTGGAATGAGTACTTGAGCAACTTTCGAAACTGGTAAGGCTCGCACATATCTCGCGCTAGAGAAACTGTTACTTTCTAACTGCGTAATGTATTGGAAATGCGCCGCAACAACTTTAAAGTACTGACAGTTTATGACAAACACATAGCCAGCACTCCTTCCCATGCAAACAAACACATTGGCTCACCAGCTGTGTCTCTTTCCCTCTCAACAAGTCGCACCTGCCAGTTCCTATGGGATGCTGACGAGTTGCTTCCCTTCCACAGTTGGCATGATGGTCACAACTCAGTAGACTGTATTTAAGGGGCACGCAGCTGGGTTTTATACAACACGGCAGGTCCTCCCACGCTGCAGTTGTGTCAGAGCGATATGGAGCTCACACGTGGGAGCACAAGTTCACACCAAACATAAAACAGAAAAACACAGCAGGATCTGGTAAGCCCAAGTTGGGGCCGACCGGTCTCTTGGTCACTGGTTGGGCTCAGGGCTGCCAGAAAGCTGTGAAATACAATACACTTAAATTGTAAAGGAAGCTCTAGATCCTTACATTTTTATTTCCTTTCTGTAGATTTCACTGCTTTGTTTCATGTAGGTTCAGTTCATTCAAATATCCTCTTACAGCCCACTTGCACAGGTAGGTCTTTTCAAAATCGTCACCAAAAGATGTATTAACCCCTTCGCTGCGGCGCGAATTCCGCCGCAGCGCTGGGGGGGTTTGGGGGGTTTGCGGCACCGCTATGCTCATGACGGAACCACGCCGTCATGAGTCACGGGCGAGCTGTGCTCATGACGGCGTGGTTCCGTCCTGACTCCACCCACTTGCGCTAATCGCCCGCACAGGCGGGGAATTAGCGCCGCGTGGGTGGAGCGGCCGCCAACGGCCGCAGCATGACGGAACCACTCCGTCATGAGCGCACGGCGCCCGTGGCTCATGACGGAGTGGTTCCGACAAGGGCATGCACGGGGTTAAATAAATGATGGTCCATTTCCATGTAAGTTCTCCTAGTAGATTTATTTAGGATAAGATGGTAAGATGTTAAGCAGAGACGCACCAGGAGCAGCCTTCCTGCTGCTCAACCCATCCACCAACTGACCCACACACTCAACAACATTCCACTCGCCAACATTCTGTCACCACAGTCACACTGGCTGAGCAACAGGTATAACACAGAGGAAGTCAATTTAGCATTTAACATTTAGGATATATATATATGCTGCGATTCCGGGACTGCCAGACGATAGTCACAAAAACACAACTGGCAGAATTTTATCATATATAACAAGAGACAAATACCTGACAGGCACTACTGTACCCTTGACAATGGCTGTCTCTGTCTGAATATCAGACTGTCACATATCTTAGTAAATACCAGACTGTCACATATCTTAGTAAATGCACTGCATGTTTATGGGGCAATATGTACATCTGTTTCAAATTCCTACTTGTACCCAGGATTTGTATTGTAATTTAAAGAACAGACATAGAATGATGATACAGGCCCGCGTCCTTTCATCCACAACCATACACAAATAGTTAGTTTTGATTTGTCACTAAATAAAGTGTCCCTAATAATGTGACATCTGTCTTTGTTAAGTACATTGCATGCAGTTCTTATGTATTTGCTACACTTGTCTATTCTCTTCACCCCATCCATGCTCTATCTAATTGTACCCCGATGGTTTCAGAGTTTAATAAATAAGACCCAAATAATTGTTTATTGTTTGGCTGGCTATATGTTCTTACAATGGAATACATGATTATGTTGAATATATGACAAAAGACGTCAGCAGGCGTTCCCGAATGTTCTGTTAAATATGATCTCTAACCTTTAAAAGTGAGTTTAAATTTCAAATTTTCACATTTGCATTTCTCCATCTCTCCATTATGCACTGTATGTGAATGCAGAACAGTAATAGAACATGAATGACAAATTGTCTCCTGACCTTTATTTTACAGCACCCAATATGTTAATGAGGTGTCAGTGTAGCCTGAGATTTGTCATATCTATGTATCACTTCATATCAAATGGTGAAATATCAACAATCTTAGAAAAGTAAGACATCTTTATACATGTTTGTAAAATGATTTGTGATTTCTGTGTTACTGAGTTTGTCAACTTTCGTCACTGGAAATGCCATTGCAAAAACGCAAAAAAATTCAACAACCAAACACAATCCTAAGTATGTTAATAGTATGTGTGGCTGAGCACAATCTTTACTCCATATGGAGGTAACACATTGCCAAAACATTGTGTTATGAAAAAGAATAGACCACACACGAGGTAAGTGTGACTCTCTTTATTCTAGTCATCCGCTCTCCTCAGTCACATAGAACCTACGTTACACAACATTCTAAGGTGAGCTTCCACGGCTCGGGCATACCAACTGTGTCAGAGTGGGAGGGGGTTTGGGCTATACCAAGTGTAAAGATGGAGATTATAACACATCTCCTTATGTGGGGAAACAAAGGAAAGGCTTACAGTTGGGGTGAGTTAACCACTCTGTCTTTGCTCCATGTCTGTCCATTTTCCAGACGAACTACATTGCGTCCACACTTGACCACGCCCTGGTGTGTATGGTACTTGCTGCATCCTGGAGGAACATGAGTGGGCTTCTTAACCTGTACGGTGGAGCCAGCCTTGTACTCCTGGGCTTTAACTCCATGCTTCTGGTCGTACCATCCTTTGTATTTGCGTTGGTGTTGGGCAATCTTCACTCTACTCTTACCCAGGTCGGGGACTACCTTTCTTCCTCCTCCCAACCACCCCGGGTTCATTTTGGTGCAGGGTTCCCTCCCTCTTAAACACACGAAAGGAGACACCCCTGTGACAAGGTTGGGAGTGGTATGGTATGACCAGATGCACTCTCTTAACGAGTCTTCTACCTCAAATCCACTGGTGATGGCCAATTGGATGTGCTCTTTGATAAGCCGATTGGCCCTTTCTACCAACCCATTGGCTCTTGGGCAATAGAGAGCAGTTTTCTCATGCTTTATATTTAGATTCTCTAAAAACAACTTCATGGTGTCTGAAGTAAACTGCACCCCATTGTCAGTCACCAATGTAGTTGGGATGCCCTCATAAACGAAGACACTCTTTAAGAATGAGATAAGGTTGCTTGTCGTTGTAGATGACGTAAATTTGAAATTCACCCAATGAGAGGTATAATCAACTAGAACAAACATGAACCTCTTTTGTGTACCCAGGATTTCCGTAGGACCAATAATGTCCACAGCTAGTTTTGTCCAAGGAATTTCCGGGACTTCCACAGGGGATAAGGGAGTGTTGTGAGTGACTTTGCTTTTGTCACTATTAGCGCAGCTGATGCACTCCTTTACTTTTTGTTCAACCATAGAGTCCATTTTTGGGAACCAGAAACAGCTCCTAACTTTGTTCTTAGTGAGGCTCCTCCCTAAATGACCCTCATGTGCCAAGTCAATAATTTTGTTCCTCAGACTCATGGGAGGAACCGCTCTGTTCCCACGATGTACCACCTCCGATACTATAGACAATTCGTACCTCACCTCCCAAAAGTCCTTGATGGGATCTGGAACTTGTGAGCGAGTCTCAGGCCACCCATTTAGGATAAACTGTTTTAAGATGCTCATATCACTGTCCTCGCTCACACTGGTGTCCCATTCTTCTTTACTTAAAGCAGGGAGATGTATAGCTAAAATGGGGACATCCAACTGCTCCTCACTAGAATAATCCTCCAGTGGTGCCCTAGATAAATAGTCCGCAACCACATTTTCTGGACCTGGGAGGTACTCCACCTTAAAGCAGTAGTTTTCTAAACCCAAGACCCACTTTGAAATTCTCGGGGAATTGTTATGTACACTTTTGGATGAGAACATAAAGGTCAGAGGCTTGTGGTCTGTATGTATAACAAATTGCATTCCCCACAGGAAAAACTTAAAGTGATTGACGGCCCAGTAGCACGCCAACGCCTCCCTCTCAATGACTGAATAGTTTTTCTCTGCTGAGTTTAGGGTACGTGAAGCAAAAGCTATTATTGTATCTTTTCCTTTATCCTTTTGTGACAGCATCGCACCCAACCCTTTATTGGATGCATCCGTGGTGAGGAAAGTTTTTTTCAGTGGGTCGAACGAACCTAGTGCAGGTGAACCCAGGATACATTCTTTTATTGATTTCACAATCCTACTATGTCTCTCCTCCCACACAAATTCTCTGTCTTTCTTTAAAAGTTCACGTAGGCCTTCACACAGATCTGCGAAGTTTTTCACATACTTTGACATGTATTCAACAAGTCCTAGGAAGGATTTAAGCTCCTCTTTACTAGAAGGGTTTGCTGCATCACTGACCGCTTGAATCAGACTGTGCTTTGGTTTAAACCCCTCTTTAGATATGGTGTGACCCAAATAGTCCACAGAGGTCACTTTGATCTTGCACTTATCCAGTTTGACAGTTAAACCCGCTTTAGACAATCTCTGGCACACTGTGTTGAGGATATCATCATGTTCCTCCTCCGTTGCCCCATACATCAGTATGTCATCCTGAAAACACAGCGTATTTTTAGCACCCTCCAATACCTTTTGCATGACTTTTTGGAAAACAGATGCGGCCGAAGCCAGTCCGAACGGCATCCTGATGAACATGTAGGCCCCAACACGCAATGCACGTTTTAAGGATGCACACACTGTGTGCACGTCACAGAGGAGAAGGATCAAGCAGATATGTATAGCCAAAACTGGTTGGACCTTACTTGTAGTCCGGAGGATCCAAACAGGTGAAATATGAAGCGCCGGTGGAAGGTTACTCTGTGAACCACCAGAGACAGCAGACCGGCCCTGAAGGAGCTGATGCGCCGGAGACGACACCTCAAGGCAGGGAAGAACGCCCCCTCAGCAGACCGGTCCTGAAGGTGCTGATGCGCCGAAGACGACACCACGGGGCGGAGCTCCTAAAGGAAGGCAGGCACACAGGAACAGCTTTGCCGGGAGGGAACCAGCGCCGGAGGTGAACACCACGGAAACAGGCGTTACTGCACAGATGTCAAAGAAAACCTCCTTTTCCGGAAACAACGCAGCTGCAAACTCAGAGAGCTCCGATTAATTTTCCGCTACACAGGGGAACGGAACACGGAGCACAGGGCCAGTCCTTCACTGAAGCACCGGAAGACTTCCTCAGCCTGACAGAAATCCTCCACACACCGCCTGGAACAATGGTGTCAGGTGACGGCGTCACCCACTGATCGAACAACACCACTGATACTTCAGTCAACAAATCCTTCAGGGACGCTGAGGCGACTCGTGGCTCTCCACTCAGCAGGATCGGTGACCATAAACCTGAAGCAGGGATGCCAGCTGGCCTGAGCAGGCAGCACCAGAGTAGAGGAACAGAGTCACCACCAGAGAAGCAAAACGATACTTCCAAACCCAAGACTGCCAAGTACATGGGCATTTAGCAGGAGAGAACCATAAAAAGGGGAGATGACCAGCTGCCCCCTCCGCAGACGTCGCCAGTGTTATGAAAAAGAATAGACCACACACGAGGTAAGTGTGACTCTCTTTATTCTAGTCATCCGCTCTCCTCAGTCACATAGAACCTACGTTACACAACATTCTAAGGTGAGCTTCCACGGCTCGGGCATACCAACTGTGTCAGAGTGGGAGGGGGTTTGGGCTATACCAAGTGTAAAGATGGAGATTATAACACATTGTTCCTATAATATGTACAATACTAGGATCAAAGGAAACATGGGAGCCCAACAGCTATATCATACAACAAGTACACACAGCACACATTGCAGGACGTGTCACTCAGCTATAATCACACTTCTGACACGTTTCAACTTGATATCAATGTCATCATTTGTCAAACGGAGGACTTCACCATGAGGAAACAATCCATGTGTTCAGAAAGCAATGTCTATGAAGTTTCAAGTATGTTTTTTTTATTAAAAAGTGCTGTGTTACAGTTAGGAGATAACTATGAGCCATGTGAATGGATTGTGAACATCGTTATCCCTGCCTGCACTGAACTACTGAACCAAACTTGTCTGCTTCATGGATGTTTAACCTAAAAAATATTCCACATCATAGATACATAACACAATATACACATTTGGTGTGAAATAACACAAACAATCTGCTTCAATCAACCAGAAGTAAATTCTGCAATATACCTGGATGAAAGATGCTATGATACAGAATTCTCATTTAATGAATGCATAGGACCTCTGGTCAATTTTTGCAGTCATGGTGCAATCATCTTGCCATCATTAGAAAATCCTTCTAAATAATGCCACAACATTTTGTGAGCATGATACAATGTACATATAATTGATAAAGTAAAACATGTGCAGGCCTGAAAACGTCTAGAAATTACCAGCAACACAAAACGAAGCAGTAAGAATATATGTTTTCTCCTCAGACAATTTACGTCAACCTCTCTGGCACTGCTGAGCCTAGAGATGTAAATTAACAAAAAAGTCTTAGGCTCATGCCTTTAAAATACTCTACCACCTGTACTCAGAAGTGAAGAAGGCCACTGCTAGTTCAGGAAATAACTGGAAAGCATCATGCTCACAGAAGCGTTCGACTTACCATCTCTCTGCAACACATGGTGCAAATACTTTAACGGTTCCCCTGTTCCAAGCGTTTCAACATAAAATAAATGAATTGTTTACATTCGCTTTTGCAATTGTTTAATGTAATAAAATGTTCTTGCTTGACATTCTTCTATTCTGCTCTCCTGTACTTAATACCTCTCAGAGTGCTCTGAAGTGTCAGTTTGGCAACATGTTAGAGCAACTACATACATGAATCAATAAAAAAAGAAATATTCTAAAATGTAGGGGCCCTACTTATGAGAAACTAATGCAGCACGGTGCAAGACATTTTGCAGCGCTGTGCTGCATTAATTTCGAAGCACAGGAATGTGACATATTTACAACATGTTGGATCTCTGTGCTTTTCCTTCTGCTGGTGCACACACTGCTGCAATGCGCCAGCGCAGACACCCGTGCACCATGGTGCAAGGATGCCTGCATCATGTGTAGATTGTTTTTGTGCAGTAAGGGGCACCTTCCTGCGCAAAAACAATCAATTAAGGTGATTTCCTCTTCCAATGTGTGCTGTACAATGCAGCACGCATTGAAAGAGGAAACAAGGAGAAATGAAAAAATGTCTCCTCATTGAGCCTCAGGGGTGGCGTAGCATTCTAATGCATTACCAGGTTTATGATTTGCTTGTAAATATGTAAATGCATCAGTGGACATTGGTGTTACGTGGGAACACCAGCAGCAACACCAATGTCACGCCTCTAACACGCAAAGCATTGCGGGAAAAGGGGCAATGTACACAAGCACAAACCACCCATATATGGCAAGGCAAATGGCCTCAACCGAGATTGAGTGCAGCTTTCTTCCATCCAATGACACCCCTCCTTATGTCAACAATTATCACCAGTCCAGCAAGTAAACTGCAACAAACCATGCATGACAACAAAGTTTAATGCAGACATCACGACCCGGTGACACAAAAAATGACATCCAAATATCTGTGTTATCTTCCTACATCCAAACACTACTGGCAAATATTATGTGTCTCCTCAATAGTTCAAAGACACCTTGTAGCCATCCCTGTCCTCCATAGATGAAAGAACACATCCAGCTAGATGAATTTGAATCCATACCACCCACTCTATTAAGGAATGTGTAATGAATAATAATAGGTCAAAAGCTTTTTTGTGACGTATCCTCTGAATATAGGAGGGCATTGTGGAAAAGCTCAATAAGGGCATGCAGAGTCATGGCTTGCCATTGGTGCTTGCCCGACTCGCAAATCCTTTTGATCCAGTACATTGTTGGCTGGTCCTTCAACTTCTTGTTGACAATTGGGATGCAGTCCAAAGTGGTGTGACAGGACTAATGACTCTCAAAATTGGGACTGCCTCATGTGTGATGCCTAGTTGTGTCCACCCCATCAACAGCACAGGCAATCCTGTGCCTCCAAAGGCACCCCAAAAGCCTACAGCTGTAATTTAGGATCCACCACAATATTTGAGGATCTACCACAGGATTGGAGGATCCCAGGATTAGAGAATCTACTACAGGATTCAAGGATCCAGCAATGTATAAAAGCAAAACCCAAGTTGCAGCCAGGTACTTATCTTATCTCACTGATTATTAACAGAAGTCTCTGCTTTGGTTTTGCTCCTCACCTATGTTTGTCTGCTTGGTGTATCTGACTAACTGGCTCTCCAGTTGTGACAGTGGTCAAACCGAAAGTTAAAATAATTGCCTCAGACGTTTTCTGCTTGGAACTTCTTCTGCAGCATCCCTTCAAAAATGTCTTTGAACCTTCAGAATGCTTTAAGAATTTCCTCACATCCTTGGAACTCTATGACCTTTCCCAGTGCTGGCTTCAGAGCACCCGGTTAGTGATAACCTATGGAGATTTTTTTTTTTTTTGTGGCCCTACTTTTGGAGTCTTAAACTGCCCTTGGGACCTACATACTAGACACCTGCCTCACCTTCTAAGTGTGCTGTTATTAACAATGCCACAACTTGAGGAACCATAAAAACTGCATATAGGACATCAGAGCATGGACAGTCCCACACCAAATCCCTTGGCTCTAGTAGAGGGAAGAGCTTCAGAACATGTCTACAGCACAGCAGAAACAAACATTAAAAACCTTAGTGAAGAGAGTGCTCTAGGAGGAGTAATATAGAGGATTTGTGCAATAGAGATAATCTGTTTCATCTACAGGAGTCAAACTATGGGCGGCATATTCAGCCTTACCTGTGGGACATAAAATGTGGTTGCATCAGAAGGTGGGCCCTGAAGGTTAGATTGGGCACGTCCCAGCCTTTATAATATGGAAGTGGCCTAGGCAGGCAGAGGGCGAAAGAAGGGCCTCTTTTGTCAAAAAGTATCACTATCCTTTATGCACTTACTTATAATTTGCACATATTTTGATAATGTCAAAATAATATTGCTGTTGCAGGTTTTTAAAATGGTGCAGGTTCCCCGTACAAGTGATTTATTGGTAGAAATGTTGAAATGTGATAATATAACATTATGCAATGCGGTAGGGAAATTTCTGTCTATAGTTGATGAATGGTCAGTTGAGCAGAAGCCTGTTTCATTAGAAGGAGAGTGCAGGATCTTCGAGGACAATCCATGTATTTGAATCAGACGCAAGTTCGAATATATTGTGATCGTTTGGGATCGCTTTTGTTATAATAGCATTTTTTCCACAAACATACGTATAAGTTGTAGGACCATGGTTCACTTGGCATAAAAGCAATTGTATTTTTTCCACAATTATAGCCTCTTTATACAAATATATCTACATGTTGTTAGGGGTTTATCTTGTATAAATGGAATGGTATTTCTCAGTTGCTCTTTTTAAATAATGGTATTTTTGTATAAATATATTTACATGCTGTAATGTATATTTTTTTGATCTATTTATAGGTAATCGTATTTTGTATAAGACCAATGCCATATTTTTAGATTAATTGGAGATTTTTTTAAGTACTATTGTGTATTTTTGATCTGTATGTATAGGACATGTTTGTGTTGCCTTATTGGCACGATATCATACTGTTAATAGAATCAATCAAAATGTTGGGTAACAAACAAATACAGTTTTTAGGAATGTTTTATTAGAAGGTATAAGCTGATTATTTTGGTATATATATATATATATATATATGTTTTTAATTGTTTATCCTGTTTATAAAGTTTTGATTTTTGAACTTTCTTATAGATTTAATTTGTAACAAATTCTAACCCATGCAAAAGAATGCTAATTATAGTGTAATGCTATTAAAATGTCATAGATACTAGATAAGTTGCATGTTTATTTTTCTAAGGCTGCAGCACAGGCAGGATGGCAGTCATTAACTTTAGACTTCAGAGTGCAGTTTTGTGGGGTGAGGCCAGTTCTACATTAATCTACAAGACAGCTTGAACTGCACATTTTGGTTTGTAGCAAAGTTTATACTTAATACAACAAGACTGAGTTAGTTTTGGTGCCAAGCCAATGATCATGAATATGAGTGTGATCTGTTTAATATGAAATGTTATGATAAAGGCATTGGGTCTGACAATTTATTGCGAAACGCATATGTTAACGCTGATAGGCATTTAGATGTGTATTGTTTATTACAATGTATTAAAGCCTACAAATAGGTATTTTGTTACATGTAAAATCACAGATTACCATTGTAAGCAATGGTTTTGATGTAATTCACCCATTGTGGCAAACCATGACTATAGAAGTTTTACTCTGGACAATCCTTGTTAGTCATTGTTTAGGCAACTGCAATTTTTCATACCTTTCTAATTTTATGATTGTGTTTCTAGTCATTCTTGTGTGACTCTGCCGGTCGCACGGTTCTCCTGCATCCCGATTGTCTCAGGGGGAAGCTGCTAGCTCGAGCCTGCGAGTAGCAGTGCAACCTAAGCCTTACTCAATTGCCTACGTGGCATCCCATGTTACACAGTGGAACATCCTAAACACTTACCTTCATCCTTGGGAGTCCTGCAGAGGGCAGCAGAGAGCTATTTTTCGCCTCGCTTGTCGGATCGGCATGAGGCATTTCTCTTCTAGGGGGCCATAGGTTTGCTTTCTGTAGCTTCTCCTCTCCTGAATTCCTGGCGAAGGGTTTTACTTACCCAATCTATCATGGAGGTTCTACCATGCATTCCTGGTTCAATATCCATCATGGCAGCCTCGCTTCTTCCCCGATGTCACTTCCTGTTTTTGAGTATATAAGGAGCAGAAAAGTGTTTCTCCTCGTGTTGCAACACTCCTTGCTCCTGCTGGTGTCTCCTCGCTTCTGCTGGTGTCTCCTCATTCTTGCTGATGATCTTTGCTCCTATTACTTCCCTTGCTGAACCTTTCTTTTCTCCCAGTTCTTGGTTCCCTCTTGCCTTATCTGCGCCTTCTAAGTCTTGCTGCAGTTCTGGTCTTCAACCATCTGTACCAGCCCTCATCGGCCTCCTAGAAGTCTCCAATTATCATCAGCAGTTTTTTCTCTTCTCAGTTTTACCTCTTGGGGGCTCCTTCTGGAGATCCTTATCTGCTTTGACATTCCATTTTTGGCAGGCATCGTGGCTATCAAATGGGGTCACCCATATCGTTGGTGAAAACCTGGACTCATGGAATTTCCCATCGCTCCAAGGCTGCAGATAGAAGTACGTCTGCGAGGAACCTGGCATCTTGGAAAAGCTTCTGCTCAAAACTTCGACATACTAAATGCCTGTTTGGTGCACTGGAAATGTTATGTCTGATGTCATGGATCTGGTCTGATTATTATGAATCATTATGACAAAGGACAGTTAGACTGGCATTTTAACTGTACAATAAATATATGTTAAAGCCATTAAGCCATTAACAGTTGATTGTTATCACATTGTGTTTCTGGCTATATAAGTATTTTGTTACATCTGGGAGATTACCATAGTGGGCAGGGTTTTGATGTTTGCCACCCACTCTCACAAACTCTTGGGTTTTCACTGTGATGATTCTTGTTGAGAGGGGTTGTGTATTGTTTTGTAAGCAACAATTGTGTACATATTTGTAATATTGTAACTCTATGAAGGATGGTTGCCAATTTTTGTGCGCTTGAAAATGCCGGTGTTGTATAAAGTCGAAAGTCAATGTTACACGGTAAGGGGTTAACTGGGAAAATCAATGCCAGACTTCATAGGTTTGGTCTATGTATTTTGAAACAGTATGCCAAAGCCAGTAGGCCTGGCTAACATATTGTGAAGAACATATGCAAAAGACAGTAGATTTTTAAGGATGTATGTAATTACATTGTGCTAAATCCTGTGGGCCGGTATTCATTTATTACCATAGGAGAGAAGAGTTTTGATGTTTGTGATCCCCCAAACAAACTGGGCATATAAGGTGTACTCTACAATAACCCTTGTTTTTCTCTCTTAGGTGAGATAATATTTTGCTTTGTCAACTGTATTTTTGAATATGTTTGTACTTTTATGACTGTATGGTTGGGTTGTACAAAGCCTATGCTCAGTGCAATGGGGTTGAGTTGGGTAGGTGACAAGCCAATGCTAAAAGCAACATGCCTGAATGTATTTCATGAAAAGCTACAATAACAGCAGTAGGTTTGACGTATGTATTGTGAAAAACATATCTTAAAGCCAATAGGCATTTAAGGGTGGATGTTAGACCTGTCATCTTTTGACATGTTTCCCCCTGCCTGTTTTCTTCTGACCTCCTGGTTTTGACTCTGTTTTTGCTGGTTTTTGTAGTGTTCTGGATTAGTCTTTCCATGATTGGCTATTTGATTTACTGCTGAGTCCCTAGCACAGTGCACTGTGTGTGTCCAGGGCCTGTAAATCAAATGCTGCTAGTGGGGCTGCAACACTGGTTGCCCCACCCACACAGCAGCCCTTCAAAGGGTTTTCAAACCTGACACTGCATTATCTGTGCCCAGTTGTGACTGCCATGTCGACCTGTCAAGTGCACCTACTTGCCAGGCCCCAAACCTTTCCTTTTCTTTCATGAATGGCACCCCTCAGATAGGCTGAAGGTACCCTCATGGGCAGGGTGCAGTGTATGTGAAAGGTAAGACATGTACTGGTGTCTGTGACATGTCCTGATAGTGAAATACAATGTATTTCATTTTTCACTATGGACAGGCTATTTGTGCCATAGGATAGACTGGGGGGTTGATGGGTGTCCTACCTTTCCTTGATGAGTCAGGGATCAGCTGAATAGACCAGGGCTGCATTTAGAGTAGTGGGAAGAGATTTCCTTGCCCCTGTGTAGGCCTGGTCTGCCTTACACACTGTTGCCACAAAGCTGGGCCTGAGAGGACAGAATTGGTTTGGACTAAACACAGAGAGTCTCTGCCACAAGAGAACAAAGAGAAATGTGGTATAAATATTATGGCCGAGACCCCAGAACTTTAGAACTCTTTGGATCAAGAAACCTGCCAAGAAGAATAGCTGAAGAAGCTGTGAGGAGTAACTACCACTTTGCTGTGTGCTTTGGTTTGTTGGCCTGCTGTGGCTGCTTTTGTCTTGTGCAGGGAAAGGACTGGACTGTACTTTCTGTAACTTCTTTGTGTGGATTTCTCTATGGGCTTGAGGTAGAGCTTCTCCCCTGTTCAAGTAGTCTCAGGAACAGCAAAGACTTCAAGTATGTTTGCTACCAGCACTGGCAACTGTGTGTTTTGTGCTGCAACAGGTGAAAAAGCAATCCGACTCTACCCGCGACGACGCTGCCGGCTCCGTGACCTGAAGGTACTGCAGAGGACACCACCGTACTTTGCACCGCTACTCTGGTCTCACTGATGACACTATTTGATGCTGCCACCTAGTCTCTGCTTGCACAGTGACCTGTGGGTACCACACGTCTCACCGTCTTGCTTCACACTGCCGTCCTGGTATCCCCGCCGATGACACTCCATGCCAACATTACCGTTGCTGCTTGCACCGCTGTTAGAGGGCCCTGCTCGTAAATTACACAACGCAGTGCCCTCATCCGGCACTGCATCCCCGACCTACCGTTGCCTGCGTCATCAACTACAGTTCGTCAGCTGACTACAGCACTTCAGCAATGATGCCACCGCTGCTTGCACTGTGACCTGTTAACACAGCAATGAGCACCGCCCCACTTTGCACTGCAGCCCTTGTCTCACCTCAGCCAGTGGACACCGTCACGGAGCCGCTGCCTGCACTGTGACCTAAGGACACCACACACCACGCTGCTGCACTTCACACTACAGCCCCAATGCTTGCAGACACCAGCGCTCAAGACTTCAATTGTGAGGAGTTCGATTTGCAATGTGTGTAACTCCATGGGCCCGACGATTTCTGCACTGACCTCCAGAACCAACGCCTGACGATGCCGGATCTTTGGAGCACAACAAGAAGCCAACGATGCCCTTAATTTTAATTTCTAAAAGGTTCTGTTTTGCTCTGGTCTTCCAGACACCGTGGGTGGCCTATGATGCCCAGTCAGCCAGAACTATTAGGATTTGTTGTTCACGACGCCGTGATAGTCCCGGATGGAGCCATCAACTTCAAGGAACTGTATTTTATGTCTATTTTTGATTATTGATATTTCTAAGAACTGTGTGGTGGATTTTTTATAATTGTTGGTCATAGCACAGATAATATATTGGATATTTTTTCTAATACTGGTGTGGTGTCCTTTTATAGTGCTTTCACTGTATTAGTGGTAGATATGTACAAATGTTTCACACACAGCCTCTGAGATAAGCCTGACTGCTCGTGGCAAGCTACCAAGGGGGTGAGCAGGGATTATTTAAGAAGTGTATCCCCCTTATCCTGACTAGGAAGAAGGGTCCGTCCCTACTTGGAAAGGGTAACAACCTGTCAACTAGAGACCCCCATTTTTAACAGTGGATTACTCTGAACTAAAGCCTAAATCTAGGTATTTTGTTACATAGAATCGCAGAGATTGCCGTGGTAGGCAAGGGTTTTGGTGTTGATTACTCCCTCTGACAAACAATGAGCATAGATGATTTGAACTGTCACAATCCTTGTTAAGCCCTGTTAAGATGGACAGTATTTTGCTTTGCCAACGGTAATTTTGTATACATTTCCAACTTTGTGACTTTCTGCCTGATGGTTGCCTTATGGAGAAGATTACAGTCAGTACAGTAGGCCTGAGTTAGTTATGGTGACAAGCGAACGATAACAGCTATAGGTTTGGTTGGATTGCGTGGAACTGTTATGCACAATGCCATAGATCTGGCCTGTTTGTTATGAAAAGATATTACGAAGGCAGGAGGCCTGGCTTATTTATAGTAAAAAGAATATGTTAAAGCTAAAAGACCTCTAAAAATCGATTGTTAAAACACTATGATTCAAGCCATAGAAAGGTACATGGCAACATGTCATATCACAGAGTGCCAGAGAAGGCAACGCTTTTGGTGTTGGTCATCCACTCTGACAAACACTGGGAGTGGAATTTCACTTTGATGATTCTTGTTAGTCCCTTATAAGAGGGGTAGGATGCTGTCTTGCCAATTTTTATTTTGTACATATTTGTTATTTTATAAATGTATTCCTGGTGGTTGCCAATTTATGCACACTTCAGTAGGTATGGGTTGTATATAGTGTTGAGCCATTGGTAAAGTCTAGAGGCCTTATCGGTTCGCTGGGAAAGGTTATGTCAGAGAACTTAGGTGTGATCTACTTGTAATTAAAAAGTATGATAAAGCCAGTAGGCCTTTATTTTGATGTGGTAAAAGCAATAAGCGTTTAGTGGTCTATTGTTATTGCTCTGTGCTCAAACATGTAGGCAGGTATTTAGTTACATGGAACCTCTCACATTTATTGTTTTATTTGTTTTTATTGTAAATAATGAAAATTATGACAAAGACAGTAGACTTGACATTCATTGTGAAAAGCATATGTTAAAGCCAGTAGGCATTTAAGGGTAGAGTGTTATTATTCTGTATTAAAGCCTACAGATAGGTTTTTTGTTACAATTGAATCTTACAGATTTCCATACTAAACATGGGTATTTCTGTTGGTTACCCCACTGAAAAACAGTAGGTATAGAAGATTTTTACTGTTAGAATTCTTGTTAGGCCCTCCTACGAGAGATAGTATTTAGCTTTGCCAACTGTAATGTTGAATACTATTTAATTTAAAGACTGTATGCCTGATGGTTGTCTTGTGGGAAACCTTATGCTCAGCACAGGAAGCCTCAGCTGGTATTGGTAATAAGCTAATAACAGCTACAGGTCTAGCTGGTTTATTATGAAAAGCAATTTATCTTGTCATAGGTCTTTTTAAAAATATATCTATTTTTGAGATGTAGCAGCACAAAAATACAAAAAATGTAATTCATAAAAATGTATTGAATCGTACGTGCATGAAATTCATGCATATAGTAGCAGAATCGCATGTACATCACATATATATCATGGAATACGTGTAGCAAAGTAGAAGAGAAAATAACCCAGCCCATATATAAAAAAGGCCAAATAGCAGAGAGAGAATGATCTTCTTCAGTCATCCTAGCATTTTTATATTTTCGAGAATCTACTTTGAGCCTCAACTCTCATTGCATAGAGATTTTTACCTGACTTAGCCCTTTGCATTTTTGCAATCCATTGACCTAGAGTAGGGATTTTAACAAATTTCCAATTGACTAATAACAGCACTCTTGCCACTAGAGTGGAGATAAAAAAGAATTGTCGCTTTCCTATTGAAATTTCAAGCTGCTGGATCGCAATACCAAAAAGGGGCTCCATGTGTCATTTTTACCTTTAATTTACGACTCTTATCTAAGAAGTTCCCCTTCCAACATTTAGCCAGATGAGGGCAAGAAAATCCCACATATAACCAGTCCCCACTCTCATATTTACACATGATGCAGACAGAGGATTCCAACGGATGCATCTCATGGATTGAACCTGGAGTGCCGTAGAGCATCCATCTACTGAAGAAGATGGATGGCTGAAATAGCTTTAGAACTCTAATGGTTCTGGAATCTCCATTGAGGGGTGTCAATCTTACAGCTGATTAAAACTGTTGTTTTATTTAAAACATCTGATATCACCCCCTCACTAATCTTTGGGCATAGTATACCAATTGTCTATACCTGTTAACTTTGATATAAAAAAAAAGCTTTACTGATGCTATCAGCTGACTCTTTTTCTCCTTCTGAGTAACCAGCACAAACGTTTAAATTCAATATGAATAAGGCTAAATAGTAGGGTAGTACTAATATCAGGATGAATACTAATTAACTGTTGCAAGTGGAGAAATTCATTATTTTGGCAAGAATCATTGAGCCTCCAAAGCCCTAGTTTACCCCAGTGAAGATTTCGGTACCTAAAGAAAGTCCTAAAGGGATACAGTCAACAAGTTTTAACTGCGGATGAAACCAGGGCGCTCCATATTCTGGACATATCCTATTGAATCTATCCATAATGACTTGCAGCATCATATTTATACCTCTATACTAGCCAGAGGATTTGTAAAAGCGCAAAAAGCTCACTTTCTGCTGTGTTTAGCATGCTATTGAAATAAAATGTACTATTGCTCAAAACATTCTTAGCTTAGCTTTTGAGAGCCACTGTCTGATAACACAATGTCATTTTGGGAAGTGCCTACCCCTTCCTCTTCCTGGTTTGGCTGAACATCCTGGGAGGTTAAGCAGAGCCTTCTTTCCTTGCCAAATAAAATGTCCAAGATCAGGATCAATTGCTTAAAAAAATGTATCGTGCAACCAAGACCTTTAAAAAAACCAAATACAAATAAAGTAAGAATAATAATTTGAATTCAGGTGACCCGGCCTAATATTGTCATTGAAAGACTCTGCCATTGATTGAGCAATTTATGCGCCTTCGTAAATGTAGAAATATAGTTAAGTGCATAAAGATCGTCAAATTTGGGGGTAACGTAAATTCTAATTGGGATAGTTGAGAAATGGTAAACCTGCATCATTTCAGTAAAATTTCTAAAGTGCAATTAAAAAGTAAGGCCTCTGATTTAGAATGAGTGATCTCGTTTCCATCAATATCTGTACACTGTTTAATCTTAAGAAAAATGTGCTGGATGTTAGGCTCCTCTGCTGCTAAGTATTGCACCATGTAATCGGCAAAGAGTTTCAATCTGTCTGGGCCGATTGCTGGTGGAAGAACATTAATATCTTGGCGAATGGCACAGGCTAGTGGGTCTATAGATAGAGAACATAGAATGGGTGACAAGGGGCATCCTTGGAGAGTTACCCTGCTAATGACATAGTGCCCCACCGGTTTAGCATTGATAACTATATGTGCTGTACAATTTTTATATAGATTTTTAAGTAACTGTACGAATTTGTTTGGAAAAGCAAACCTAGATAGAATAACAAATAAGACTTCCCACTTGACTAAGTTGAAAGGTTTTTCTGCGTCCAACATAATACTGACTGCTTTGAAGTTGTGGGCAGAATAGAAACCAGTTGCCCGAGTTGAACAGTTTGTAGTGATAGTGATGCATCTGCCGGGTAAGAAACCATTTTGATCGCTGTGGATATTTGACAGGATTTTAGTGAACAGTTTATAGTCACTATTAAGCAGACTGATCGGACAATACGAGTTAACATCATTCTCTGGCTTGTTTTTTTAGAAAGCTAACTACCACTGGTTCTGCGACTGTTAGGGGTTTCTTATAAATTCTATATCACTAGAGACCTCCATTTTGGCTGCCAAAGCTGATGAGGAGACGGATGCCAAGACGGCCTTATTTAATGCCGACTGCAGCTGCTGCAATTTCTCCTTTACTCGTTGTTTTTGCCTTGCTTGGAAAGCAATTACTTCGCCTATAAAACTGCTTTCAATGCCCTGAGACCGAAAGTCAGATGTCGTATCTATATTGCACTCTAGATAGGCTTTCGAAGGCTTTTTGCACATTCTCCATACAGCTTTCGTTTGCTAACAGAGATGTATAGAATGTCCATCGGGGCTTTGTGTTCTGCCCTGCTGGTGTGCAAAGTTTTAGTGAGATTATGGAGTTGTCTGAAAATGCATTACCTAAAATATCTGTCCGTCCGCGAAAGGTGTGTGAAGCTAACAAGTCTGTTCATGAAGCTGAATTTATTTTTTTTGAAAAGCAAGTATGTTGTTTACCTTGTGGATGATCAATGCACCACGGGAGTATTAAAGTCAGATCTTGTTCGAATAGTCTCAGCATCTTGATGGTCTTGGGCTTTTTCTGGTGGTTATTGAGGTGAGAGGAGACAATAGAACTATTGGGAAAAATATTAAAATTGCCCCTATTACCAGAGATTCAGATGCCCCTTTTGTGATATGTTATGTTGCCTCTAGGGCTAGGGGGTGAGTCTTCTATGGGGCTGTTGTAACTTACAAAGTAAATGATGTGGTTTTGCACCATGACTTTCACCCAAATCCATCTTTCCCCTGGATTACCTATTACCTCCAAATATATTTATCTTGCCATAGTTCTTATGAGAAGCTATAAGTGCATTAGACCGGACACATTGATTTCAAATAAAAAAATATGTTAAAATCAATACATATTTAAGGGATGGTTGTTGTTTATCTGCAATAACATTTACAAATAGGTTTTTTGTTACATGAAATGTCATAGATTACCTTTGTAGGGAATGATGATGGTGCTGGTTAGTGCCTGTGACAAACCAAAAAAGAAGAAGAATTAGACTACAATAATTCTTGCTAGAATCTCCTCTTAGTCCTCTTCCAAATCTTATAATAAATAAAATCATTAAAGAATACATACATTCATAAATATAAATATCTATCCAGATAAAAACATAGAGCACCTTTGGCTCAGGTCTTTTCTGCCAGTAGTCTGTCTGAATGTCATTTACTCTCTGCTTCCATCCATGAAGTGAACTGCATGGGCTAATTGTTCAGCCCACATCAGTCATTGGCTGTGTTACCCTGTAAATGACAGCATTTTCTGATTACATGTATACATCTAACCAAACATTTATGTGTTTCAGTGTAGGGCAGCTTGTCTAGTCCTTTAGGCTTTGAATTGTCTCAGTCTATTTTTCCCCTTTCATTTTCTTCCCCTCTTTTTTATGTTATTAAGAGGATACTACAGCTCTCTAGGCAGTGATAACGGGACACTTGCTTGCCACTAATTTCTTCTGAAGTGTTCCTCATACCATGAGACCACTTCCAATCAATCAGGGGACCATGCTGGAATGCTGTTGTTCAAGGCGTATCATTGTTTTATCATTCCAAGATGGCCACTACAGCTCTACATTTGGTGGTGACGCTTGAACTTTAAAACTATAATATACTATTTATAATACCTCTGCAAAACAGGCACTTGCTTCTATGTTTATATTCATTACTGCAAGTACATGCCTGTTGTGATTAGATGCAAGCATGTTTTCTTTTTTCTACTTGTATAATCTTTATTTACCATGAATATGTTGTTGCCTTTGTATGGGTTTTATTGCAACTGTGCCAGAGGGTGATTAAAATAATGAGTCAGTGGATGAATGAATGGATGCATGAGTGCAAAGCTGATTGTCAGAGTTCATGTATGATGACTTATTAGGTGTCTAAACCGATCAATGACACAAAAGGCATGTACATTCATAAGCCAGACCGATTGGCATTGCCAATGTTCATTTATTTCTATTTGTTCATGTGTCTTGTGGGACACACACACCTTTGTAATTTTAGGGACATATTTTATATAAGCTAATAATAATTTTATTTAATTTATTTCATTTACTTTGAATTAGGCACAAAAGTCTACATTTCCGCTCTGGCCAGAAATCAATTGGAGTTTACTGGCAGTCAACCTTACGAATCAACATGCAGGTTCTGTTTGCACATATTAGATATGTGGTTCATATCAACATTATTAAATAGTTATGGAATGGTACACCTCAGATAAGATTGTTGCTCTTGTGACTAGTAAATTCACACAAACGCACTCCAACACCTTCAAGCAGATATGTATTTAGAGATGTATCATATTATTCTCAATCTGGACACATATAATTGGTTACAATACCAAAACATAATATAATATGCTGAGCATTTTCATGCCATGTGAGGATCTGTATTTTTGGTGTCATCTATGTTCCAGAAACATGTATTGTTGGCAGCATGATGATTAGTTAATGTAGTGGCTAAGAATGTCCTGAGTGATTTGTAAGTGATGTGCTGTTGCATGGTTGTATTGACTTAGAATACATTTATGCTAGCCTGAATACCTTTCTTCATAGAGTTAACCGTATGTATCAATCCAAATTTGATATACTGTGGGGCATATTTACCAGCCCTGCATGCAACCTTAACCTCACTTTTTGTGACATTCCAGTGGCGCACAGGGCTTAGCCATATCTACAAGGCTATGTAAAGTCACCCTGCATGGCTTTTCATGGCCTTGGAGATATGGAGTAAGCCGAGGCAGTGCCAGTAGCTGCCTTGCCTTACTCTGCATGAAAGAGGAGCTCCATGGGTGTTGCTGTGGGTGTGCCCAACCAACACCCATGAAATGCGTCTCTGCCCCAGATTTACAACACCAGGTAAACTTGGAGCAGTGCCAAAACCTTGCACCTACCCAGAGAAGGTATTCTGCAGAACTCAGAGAAAGAGGAAAACGCCTCTAGCTGTTGTTTTTGTGCAGGAAGGTGCTCCACAGGAAAATGACCTAAATATCCTAAAACGTGGTGTGTATCAGTTGGGTGCATGTTCCTATTATATCACTGTCTGTAAATTGAAGGAGAAATAGGCTATCTTGAGATATAGGGCTAATAGCAATCATTGGCCCTGAGAAAGCCGACTGACTTAGAGGGCATCTGATACGTCTGAAACATGTTGATCACAGATGTAGGGGATCAATATACTGTCATAATATCGCTCTGTTTTTAACCTTGCCAAAAAACCAACACAATAAAGAAATTTAATTGGATCCGGCAAGCAACTTCAATCCCTATATATCTATAGTAAGTGCTCCGCTTACAACTGCATTGAGCCCACCCATTCAGACTAAGGGGTCCATTAGGATGTCGGGCGGTGGCACCACCGCGGTGCCAGCGGTGCAGAAAAATTATTTTTTCCGCCCGCGAGCAGCGGTCCTCACGCCTGCCATATTAGTATGGCCAAACATAGTCCATTTCCTGACCGCCGCGGAGTGCCACGCACCGACATCGAAGTGCGCCCGCCACCACAGCGGAGGGAGTCAATGGAGACTCTCCACCGTGCGGAATAACGTCCGTCCCGCTCCACAAATTAGGATGACCAAAACAAACAGACACACCGCAGCGGAGAAACCACCTAACCATAAACGGCAGAAGCACGACAAACCTGAGTCCCGGTCCACATCACCAGATCACGACCGCCATGGACCCAGCTCTACACGTCTTTCTGGTGCTGTACCTGCCACATCACCAGGAACTCATGGACTGCCTTGGATGCCGCCGCAGGTACGCAATAACACAACACACAACACACACCACATGGGCTGACACAGGGTCCAAATCCACACCAGACATCCTGTTGGGGACAGGGACACATCCACAAGGGCACCCACACATGACCCACCTGCCACCAAGTCACCCCTCCGCATCCTGGACACACAGCTACCGCCACAATGCAGCAATGTCCTGGTCACGTCACCGCAGCAGTGACACAAGGAAATACATGCGCACAATGCAGAAGGCAGGGTCAGTGCCAGGCAGGGGCAGGGCACAAAGACCACAGGGCCACACCCCCTCCCACCACACACCAGCACACCCCATGAAGGCACATGCCATGTGCCTCTCCTGTGCAACCCATGCACAACAACAAGCCAGGTCAATGCACACCCTGCACCACACAACAAACAATCATGTAGACAGACACTGCAGGAGTGGCTGCACAGGAACACACAACACACAGCACAGTAGCACAGGGCCAGGGAAACACCGACACCATCACAACACCACACTCAGGGAAACAAAAATGAGGACAAGCACCAAATGAACACATACAAGGAACAAACATCCACATGGACACACAGCCTGCTTAGTCACACATACATACCACAGACTGACATACAGACACATACACACCCCACATGCCAACAGCAATGGAGCACAGCAAATAGGAAAACCAAAGTGGGATGCACACAAATGGAAGGCCAAGGAGACACACACCAAGCATGTGCACATCACATGCAAGACAAGGAACAGAGAACAACACCCTCACACCATCAGAGCACATATGGCTGGTAGAGGCAGTGAGGACAAACCACAGACATCACAGTGCAACAACACAGGGAGTCAGCAAGGCAAACCATGTAGAGGCACAAGGAAGAAAGGCAGACCCTGAAGTCAAACTGTGAAAAGCCACACATCTATACAACTACTTCACAGGAGTACACCAGCAGCACCACACACAGAGACCATTGACATACCCCATGACAGACAAACACCAGTAGGAATCCACACACATACCCCCCTCACACCAGCAGCACAAAACACCAGTGCAAAACACACTGAAGGCTGGCAATACTTGCCAGTCAACACACACACAAACAATAACACACCCTGTGGGTAGCCGCAAACATCACACACACACACACAGGGATGCCACAACAAATGTCTACACAAAAACAATACACAAACACATGACCCAACAGAAACACACACAGTACAACAACAAGAACAGACATGCCCTGTGCAGCAAAACTGGGGAAAGGCAATGGGAGCACAGAAACAACGGAAGGGCACAACATCATCACTCAGGAACAATGCACAGACAACATTCCACAACACACACAAGAAGTGCACCATCACAGAACAACACAGCCACATCAAACAAACAACAGATGCACAGGAACAAAAATCACACAGCAAAAACAGCAGGACATCAGGGGATGCACACCAGGCAATGACAAGGCAACAGACATACACAGCACTGCATGCACAACAAGCAGTGTGTGCACACCAGGCATACCAGCCACACACAGACATCAGTGACAGAACAGCAACCCACACAACACCATACAGCACACCACAAAGACAACAGCACACCCAGGAAGTGAAGCAATAACACTGACAACACAAATACATCCAACACAACACCAACAGAGGCACAAGTCTGGGACACAAATGTGGAAACATCTTGACCAGAGGACTGGGCAGCACCCACAGTTGGACTGCATAGGAGCAACCATGACTGCCAAACAGCACCAGCACATCACATACAACCCATCGGGGAAATGCCCTGAGTGACACATTGACCCTGGACAAAAAACTGCACCACAAAGCACAGTGTCACAAATGAAGTGATGGGGAGGCACACACACATGGAAACCAAGGGAACAGCTGACACCAAAGTGAAGTGTACTGAATGCCAGTAGGGGACATGGCAGGAGTGTACCATACACAAAGAGAAGGAGTGCAGACCCACAATGGGTAGGCATCTGAAGCACAGATAGGGGATGGCATGACAACACACACAACATGCCACACTGGAGGCAAGAAGGCACCATCTGACAGCAAGGCATGAGAAAACACAACCACAATGGCAGTATGGAACAGCAGGTCTGCACAGTCCCCACAAACAGCCACCAGACACATGGATGTGCAACTAAACACAACAATGACTCGACAGTCACACACTCTGCATACTCACAAGTGACAAAACAACAAGTAGGAGTCAGACAGAACTGCAAGGACACACCAACACACTGTACAGTGTACTACTTACAACTCACACATGTGCATACAACCTCATCCACAGGGCTGAACAATCAAAACAACAGGAAGACAACTCCTGGGTAACACATGTGTGTAGTTCACATTGCAGGGGGGTGCACACATCAACACTCCCCACAAACTTGCCCCCTTCACACCGCACACCACCTGACCATCCAAGAGCACACATGGAAAGTAAGCCATGGGACTAGGATGACTGGCCATCACAAGATGACCACACACATAAAGGAAGAACACACATTCATGATGACCCTGGACAGCCTGCCTGCAAAACTGTGTGCAGAAACACACTCTGTGCCGGCAGTGCCCCCCAACCTGACATGTGTACAATATATCTAACATGAACTAATCAAGTACATGACACCTGCTGCACATTGTAAAATTACACCATTGCCCCCACAAGTATCTGGTTCAGGAAGAACTGAAGAACCCATCACCCCAGAAAACGGATTAGTAAGTGAGCCCAAACATTGACCATGTTGAAGTGGCACGCAGAGCATGTGGCACAGTAAACCATATACACACAGCAAAAGAAATTTATTCAGTAAGGACACTGACAAAATAGACAACAGGAGCAACTGTTTCACAGATAGGCACATATTTCACAGATAGGCACCATGACAAGGGAAGAGCAAGGCACAAAATGCAGAGCATGTCCATGAGAAGCTGCACAGGCAGGGGCACACAGCAGTGAATGACAAGGCCAGTGGCCAGTCCAGGGTGCAGAGCATGTCCATGAGAAGCTGCACAGGCAAGGGGGAAACGGCAGTGAACAACAAGGCCAGTAGGCAGAACAAAGTGCAGAGTGAGCCCATGAGAAGCTGCACAGGCAGGGGACCAACAGCAGTGAATGACAAGGCCAGTAGGCAGGACACAGTGCAGAGTGAGTCCATGAGAAGCTGCACAGGCAGGGGGCAAAACACACGGACAGTGGCCAGTCCAAGGTGCAGACTGAGTCTATGAGAAGCTGCACAGGCAGGGGGCACACAGCAGTGAACAACAAGGCCAGTGGGCAGGACAAAGTGCAGACTGAGTCCATGAGAAGCTGCACAGGCAGGGGGCACACAGCAGTGAACGACAAGGCCAGTGGGCAGGACATAGTGCAGAGTGAGTCCATGAGAAGCTGCACAGGCAGGGGGCAAAACACAAGGTCAGTGGCCAGTCCAAGGTGTTGACTGAGTCCATGAGAAGCTGCACAGGGAACGTGTGCGACTGTACCTTTCCATGGTCAGCAACACAGTCAGGGGGTAACAGTGAGCAGTACAGGCCCACCTGTGTGAGAGAAAGGTGTGTGAGGGTAAGTAACATTCAGACTTGGCTGTCAGGCGGGCTGGGAGCTGGCTGTGTCTTGGGGACTGTCAGGGCACCTGAACAGGGAGAGAGCGGAACAGCTGAGGTAGAGCTATCAGTGGCTTGGCAAGCTGGAGGGCTCCTTGGACCAGGTGGTGTAGTGGCACGTGGAGGTGGAATCATGCAGACAGGAGACACGGTGTGGCTTGGAGATTGTGGAGGGGTGCCTTTCCACTTCTTAGGGATTCTAAATGGCTTGCCTGACTTTGGATCAATGGGAAGTGGTGTGGGCATAACAGGCACACTCACCACCAAAGCTACATCAGGTGCAGGCACTGGCACCCCCTCTGGTGATGTGCTGGGCCCAGCGGAATGCTTTGCCTGGTTTCGCCTCTGCCCCCCTTCCCCTGTTTACTAGGTGTCACACCTACAGTGCACTCCGGCCCCTGCTTCAGTGGGCTTGGAATGGGAGTTGAGGTGGGCAAAGACACTGTATGCTTCACTTTGCGCGATGCTTTAGGGGCAGGAAAGTCCTTGGATGGGGATGCCTCTGAGGCATGTGTGCCTGAGGCCTGCTGCTTTGCTTTTTGTCCACTGGTGTCGCCTGACGGGCTTTTCTCCCTGTGCTCTGGGGTGGCATTGGTCTTCTGTGGGGATGGAGTCTGCGGCCGGGACCGCTTGGGTTGCTGCTGCTGTGTGCTCCGTGTGCTGTATCGTGACTGTGATGTATGTGGACCGTGGTCACTATCGTCAGACGTGGCCACTGCCAGGGGGGTGGAAAAAGGGACCGGAGCTGGACTGTGAGTATGTGCCTGTTGAAGGGCAGACGTCACTATCGATGACAAACCCTGGACTGTCCAGTGCAGCCCACCCTCGTCAGAATGTATGCCCTCCATGAAAGCAAGGAAGGCATTGAGGAGAGCTGTCTGGCCTACACACAGCTGGCTCAAAAGGTCCACAGACTCAGCACTGATGGCAGCAGGGGGGACAGGGGCAGAGGCAGCGGTGCCAGGGGTGAAGGACACCCTTACTGAGGCGGACACGGGCAGCACCAGAGGAAGTGGCTGGGAGGGTGGGCACTGGCCGCTGTGTGGTGGAAGATGATGCAGAATCCCCGTTCCCTGTGCCCTCCAACATGGATGCATCCCTTCTGGCATCAGATGATGTGGTGCTTTGCGTCTCAGGCTGGGATTCCTCCAGCAGACTCCTGTCCCCCTCTGAGGCGCTGGTGACATCTGTGTCACTGGGCTCCTGTGCAGCTGTTGTGCTTGTTTCACCCCCACTGGTGTCCGTCTCCTGTCCCTCCATGACCACAGGAGATGCTGCATGAGAGAGAGAGATGTAAGGTAAGGTCAGGTCAGTGACAGCAACAGAACAAACATATGCAAGCAATGCATTACAAAAGATGACAACATCTACATGTTGCACACCACGCTGTGCAATCACATCATGCCAACTCACTACATAGACTCAAGCAGTGCATGGAAACTGGACACTCAGGCATGAGTGAGCCATGTGATGACCACACAGTACAACACCCTGCTTGTGGCTCTGTTCAACCAGACTTACAAGTAGCTCTGAGCACACCTAGGGACATGATGGGGGCACACTACTTGTTGCCAATGGCAGATCAGGATTGAACAGGAGGGGACAACACAGACCCAGACTACAACATGACAGTCAACAATGGACATTAGCCCATGCCACCCACCATGTTGTACTGTGGGGACAATAGAATGGTGCACATTGCTGTCAGACGTGTAGGCCTCCCCAATCTGGGTGCATGCAATGGACGCATTGATGAAGGCACAGTCAGATTGGGCACACTGCCGTTCCCTCCCATGGGATTCCCAAGACTACCCCAGTGCAGAAGAAACCTGAAGAGCACAGCTCAGAATGTAATGTGAATGCACAGCATCCATATCACTGTTGTCAGTACAGGTAGGGCAAATGCATGCCTCTGGCACCCAGCCCAGTAGCCACTTTCATGCCACAGCATCACACTACCAACATCACATAGGCCAGCGCTGGCACAGGCTCTGTACACATGCAGCCACTACCAGCCAAAGTCACCCTCCCCAAATTCTCACCGCTGGCTTGCTGCTGATGCTCCTTCAAATGTGCATCCAGCTCAGGCTATCACCGCCAAGATGTTCCACATTAGTGGTGTCATGCTGCGCCGTGCCAAACGCCCAGTGCGAGGAAGCAGCCCCAAGGTCATCTATGCCACGTTCTTTGCCAGCCGGCTGATGTCGTCCCACCTCTTGTGGCAGTGGGTGCGCCATCAGTTTGAGAGCCCCAGAGCTCGAACCTTCGCAGCAATGGCCCTCCACACGGCCTTACGCTGGTGTACCTTGAACTGCAGGCATGGGAGACAAGAGGGGAGTGTTATGTACCAGCAGCTATCAGTATAGCAGCAAGATACAAAGTCATTACATATCCAATGATATGTCTATCAGAGACTAGAGTACATCTCACATGGTACATCTGCATGAGAAAAACTGATGTGAATGCATGCAGGTGTGAGGGGAACACAGTTCCTGCACATCTCACACACATGCAGGATGCCAGCACTGGAACCCCTATGTAGCCTGCCCACATCTCCAGTCCATTGTTGGGTTGAGCAACACATACATCACATATCAACCTGTGTTTGGGGGTGACCCACTGTGTCCAAGACTGGGCAGCCCTAATGTCCCTGCCCTGTGAATAGATAACTGTGTCATGGATGTTAAATTGAGGGACATGATCTCACAACGTTCACAAGGGCGGTTGTGTGCAATCTACAGTGCTGGGATAGCCCATAGCTGTAGTGCAATGTGAAAAGACTGATGTCATACTCTGTAAGTGAAATGATGTGTCCTTGTCTTTGTGGATGGGGACTGTGCTGCCTAGCTGGGCTCACACTGAGATGGACTACAGGGGCACACACAGCCATCCAGCCAAGCAATCACTATCCTGACTACAGCATGAAAAACCTTCTGTGTCACTGTATGGCTGACAACACAACACAGGTCACTCATGCATACATGTGCAGGCAGGGAAATCTGTGGCACTGGGTACACACACGCTCCCCCTAGAGACAGCATGTCAGGCAGTGCATGACACTACCCCACACTCCCAGGCACATACTGCATCAGTCCCAACTACATGTGTGGCCCCCCTGCTCTACCACCCCACTGTTGACGACTTACCACGACATTTGGGGCACCATATAGCCTTGGGTACTGTGTGAGCACCTCATCCACCAGGACCTCCAGCTCCTCGCTCGTGAAGGGACTGGCACGGATCTTCTCTGTCCTTGCCATCACTGTGACCATGAGACAACAGCGGTGGAATTGGGTGGTGTGGGGTCTCAGGCAGCAGTCCCTGGAGGCAGCAGCAGGTGAGGGGTCTCTAGCAGCAGGCTCTGGAGGCAGCAGCAGGTGAGGGGTCTCAGGCAGCAGTCCCTGGAGGCAGCAGCAGGTGAGGGTCACTGGCAGCAGTGCCTGGAGGCAGCAGCAGGTGAGGTGTCTCTGGCAGCAGGCTCTGGGGGCAGCAGCAGGTGAGGGGTCTCAGACAGCAGTGCCTGAAGGCAGCAGCAAGTGAGGGGTCTCAGGCAGCAGTCCCTGGAGGCAGCAGCAGGTGAGGGGTCTCTGGCAGCAGGCTCTGGGAGCAGTGGAAATGTGAGGCTCAATTCCACATATATATAGCCCCCTGGGGTCGTTTCAAAGGTGCCAAGCTGTAGCAATTGGTGGTCCAGGCCTGCCTCTTTCAAATGCATCCAATGACCACCCCCGCGGTGGCGGAGCACGCCTACCGCGAGTTTCAAAATTGCATCATGCCACTGCTATCGAGCATCCCATTGGCTCTAGGGCAAGCTCCGTGGCGGGGAAACACTGCCGGGGCCCGGTGTGCGCTAGCACGATGGTGCATCTTACAAATGCATCCAATGACCACCTCCGCGGTGGCTGAGCACGCCTACCGCGATCTTCAAAATTACATCATGCCACCGCTATCGAGCTTCCCATTGGCTCTAGGGCAAGCTCCATGGCGGGGACACACTGCCGGGGCCAGACGGTAGCTACCGCGATATGGGTGGCGGAGCATGCCAACCGCCATTTCACCATGTCTCCATGCCTATCACTACCGCACTTGTGTGAATGGGGGTGCTGGTGACAAACCGCCGGGGCCAGGCGGTAGCTACCGCGATATGGGTGCCATACATTGACACGAGGCACCGCGATTTAGGCGGCGGAGCATGCCTGCCGCCATTTCACCATGTCTCCATGCCTATCACTACCGCACTTGTGTGAATGGGGGTGCTGGTGACACACCACCGGGGCCAGGCGGTAGCTACCGCGATATGGGTGCCATACATTGACACAAGGCACCGCGATTTCGGTGGTGGAGCATGCCAACCGCCATTTCACCATGTCTCCATGCCTATCACTACCGCACTTGTGTGAATGGGGGGGCTGGTGACACACTGCCGGGGCCAGGCGGTAGCTACCGCGATATGGGTGCCATACATTGACATGAGGCACTGCAATTTAGGTGGTGGAGCATGCCAACCACCATTTCACCATGTCTCCATGCCTATCACTAACGCACTTGTGTGAATGCGGGTGCTGGTGACACACCACCGGGGCCAGGAGGTAGCTACCACAATATGGGTGCCATACAATCGCAATGGCAATCTGGCAAATATCAACAGTGCACAGTGCCCTCATGGTCAATGGCACATCATTGTGCACATAATGCCAATGTTCCATTTACTCCACTGATGTCTACACATGTCATGTTTGTGTGTGTGATTCCGTAGATTGGCCTGTACTCACTCACATGTCACTTATGGATTTGATGTTTGAGTGGGCAGGATAGTGTTGTTATGGACTCTACAATGTGTACACATGTCAATGTGTTGAGGTGCAGTGACAATCACAGCAATGTTTGTCTTAATGAATGATGATCCATTTTGCATTGCCTCTCATGTCTGCTCATGCACACATTCGTCATTTCTGCGCCAACGTTGGTCATTGTGTGGTGGATGTGTGCCAGGTTGTAATGACGCATTAAGGTGTGACAGGTACAGCAGCTAGGTATGAGCCAGTGGGTTTGATTTGTTGCACATATGCTGGATGCTATACTCCCAGGCGTGCCCATGTGAAATGTGGCCATCTCCCTATGTGCATTCACATTGACCAAGGTGGCGTTTGAGCTACTTGTCTCGTGTAAGTTGACAGGTGTGCCCTTTGTGTAGCTGAAGGTGTCCCTGCATGTAAGCTGGTTTGTAACTCAATACTGATGGCAGTCATTGTTGTCGTTGTATCATCCAGTAAGTGATATGCTGTGCACATCTCATGATGTATTGCATTGACATGTGTCCACTATCATCTCAAATAGGAGGAGGCCAAATTTGATTTGTCACTTGACTGTGCTGTTGGACATGGAGGATGTTACGATCATACGGAAATGCCGTCTGGCTAGAGCCACCCTGAAAACCCTTTGTGATCTGTTGGAGCCCCACCTGCAGCCTCGCCGGACATATCCAACAGCTTTCACCCCTACTTATAAGGTGATGGCAGCCCTGCATTTTTTTGCCACTGGATCGTTCCAAGAGACAGTGGTCAGTGCAGGTGGGATGTCACAACCAATGTTCAGCATGGTGCTGCGTGATGTACTTTCCGCCAGGATGATATACAAGGACAGATACATCCATATCCCCGGGGGTGCTGAATTGCCAGCTGGGAAGGGAGACTTCTATCCCCTTGGACACATTCCCAATGTTGTTGGTGCCATTGATTGCACCCATGTCGGGCTTGTGCCACCACAAGCCAGTGAGCAAATTTTTAGGAATCGCAAGCATTACCACTCCATAAATGTGCAGGTGTTGTGCCTGGCAGATATGATCATCTCCCATGTGTGTGCCAAATTCCCAGGTCCGGCCCATGACTCCTACATCCTGCAGAACAGCATTGGGACCCAACGATGGCTAATCTGCTTCCCGAGCATGCATGGATTGTGGGTGAGTATGCCTAGTCGTATTGCATGCTGGGTGTGTGGGCTGCTGCCCTCAGCCTCAGAGACATTGCAATGTCTATTTGTGTTTGTCATACCTAGGCGACTCTGCATATCCCAACCGTCCTGGTTGCTGAGCCCACTGAGGAATCCCAGGACCCCATCTGACGTCCGCTACAATGATATAACAACAAGAAATTTGAGTGGGGTTCAAAGGGAAGAATATTTACCGACCCTATGGTTTCCAATCCCTTTTCCTTAATACAATAACAACAAACGAAAACCAGGGTCAAAATTCAGGAGCCAATACCTTCTATATAAGCATCTTGAAAGTCAGGAAAAAAAGCACAAAAGTGAACAGTATCATTGATATTGAATCCCATCAGCCACTAAAAGTAGCGTACATCATCATTTAGGATTCGACCATACACTCGCCTCCAGTTCAGGAGAACCATGTGATGTATGAACAGAGAAGAAGAATGAAGTTCACAACTCTAGATCTTATATGATGTCGCTAAAGTGCATTTGGATGTGGTTGATGGTGTTTAAGCAGTGCAGAAAAACAAAATCAGTGAGTGCAAATGTTAAAAACATCTACTGTGTCAGTACAACCATTTTATTAATAACTGACCAAGTGATGAGACTAAAAAACAGTGCAAAAGCAGTTTGAAAGAATAACTGCTAGTGTCCTAGAATTGGTTTCCATGTTTCAGCCTAATGATTGAAAGACAATCAGGCTTTCGTCAGGACCAGAATAACCGTGCTACTGCTGTATAGTGTATTATCCCAAAATGAAATGAAAATACAAAACCTACTTCAATGCAGGTTCTGAAGCACTCCCGAGTATTCGTGGAGTAATTCTCAAATCCTGAAAATAACAATATTGAGAATTATAATAGAAATAACAATGGTGTTCACAAGCTTTTTTTCACAACATTGTCTCTGAAAAAAAATAGATGCTTACAAAGCTCCACTTGGTTAATAATGGTGTCATTCATTTAACTTAGATAGACCAATCTGTAGCAAAATGTGCTAAATTCAGAACTTATTATTCCAAAATGAAAACGTATTCAGTAAAACGCTTACCCCTCAGCGTAGGGGGTCTCTCCTCACCCCACCTGGCATCCGCTCAGATGAATGAGGCCCGCTCTGTATTGAAATAAACGGGTATGACATATTGTACGCAAAGCAATATTTGCTGTCAATGTTAAAAAATGACTACGCGCTTGGCCTTTCCACAGGAACGTGGAGAACAAAACAACGGACCATCCTAGAGCCTGCATTCTCGAGTATTGTCTCATGTGTGAATATGCCGACAGAATCAGGCTGAAAGAAATAAAGCTACTTCTATTGTTTGTCGATACGTTCCTTTAGTCTAAAATCAAAGTAAATCAATATTGTCGAGCAAAGTGGGGTGGAAATTTAAGCCGGTTCTTGCTGCCCTAATGTTACATGTCTCGCAGGGGTGTTTTGCATCAAAAAGGATTTACGCATCGATTCTTAGTGGCTGAAAATACAAATCAAAGTACCCATGAGACCGCTGCAATAACAATCTAGTCTCACTAACTGTAGATTCAAAATGTAAGCGGAGCCATAAACGCTTACCTATCCGTCGGTACCTCCGGCTGTGTAGAGCTGGACGGGGAGGCACCGACGCGTGAAACTTACGCGAATAAATGAGCACGCGTCATCGTAACCGATGCGTCAGCAGAAGAGGAGACTCATGGGAGTTGAAGTGTTTAAGCAGAGGCATAAACATTATCGAGTGCTTAGTTGAACTCGAACACTGTGATAAACATAATACATGGAGTATTAACCATTGAGAGCAATGTAAGTCGATGACACAACATGGTTGGAATATACCATGATGTAAAATAGAAAATGGAAATACGGACAGACATTGCGAAGGTGGCAGCATTGATCATAGTGTAAACAGCTGCTCATAAATGCAAGGCATGAACATTGTGAAGACGTCAAAGCACGATATAGCGATGTACAGCTTATCGTTACCGAAACGTCAGACCCCAGTTTGACTAAATATACTCCGCTAGCAAAAAGGTTAGAACAAGGACTTAAAGGTTGTTTGAATCGTGTAACCACAGAAAGAGTTGCCTCATAGACTTAGAGGCTAGTCCAAGGTATATCTTCGTTTAACCCTTTACAGTGTGTTTTTTAATGCTGGGGGTCACGTAACTAGTTACGCGACCCCCAGCATTAAAAAACACACTAACTGTAACTCTGAAAGAGTTATATACCTCATTACTTGCCCTTGTTCATTGAGATATGTCGGGATGACGACACGCAAAGTAAAGCTGCGCATCAATGAACACAAAAGCACCATCCGGTGTAAGAAACAGGCGACTAAATTGACTCAGCATTTCCTCACCTATCAACACAAGGCAGAGGAATTACAATGGACGGTATTAGAACCACCGTTCATTCCGACACATGTCAGCGACATTACTCGCTTCTTATTCAAAAAGGAACAAAAATTGATTTATTTACTCCAGAGCGACACACAAGGATTAAACGATGATATACCTTGGACTAGCCTCTAAGTCTATGAGGCAACTCTTTCTGTGGTTACACGATTCAAACTACCTTTAAGTCCTTGTTCTAACCTTTTTGCTAGCGGAGTATATTTAGTCAAACTGGGGTCTGACGTTTCGGTAACGATAAGCTGTACATCGCTATATCGTGCTTTGACGTCTTCACAATGTTCATGCCTTGCATTTATGATCAGCTGTTTACACTATGATCAATGCTGCCACCTTCGCAATGTCTGTCTGTATTTCCATTTTCTATTTTACATCATGGTATATTCCAACCATGTTGTGTCATCGACTTACATTGCTCTCAATGGTTAATACTCCATGTATTATGTTTATCACAGTGTTCGAGTTCAACTAAGCACTCGATAATGTTTATGCCTCTGCTTAAACACTTCAACTCCCATGAGTCTCCTCTTCTGTTGACGTATCGGTTACGATGACGTGTGCTCATTTATACGCGTCAGTTTCACGCGTCGGTGCCTCCCCGTGCAGCTCTACACAGCCGGAGGTACCGACGGATAGGTAAGCGTTTTTAGATATGGCTCCGCTTACATTTTGAATCTACAGTTAGTGAGACTAGATTGTTATTGCAGCTGTCTCATGGGTACTTTGATTTGTATTTTCAGCCACTAAGAATCGATGCGTAAATCCTTTTTGATGCAAAACACCCCTGCGAGACATGTAACATTAGGGCAGCAAGAACAGGCTTACATTTCCACCCCTCTTTGCTCGACAATATTGATTTACTTTGATTTTAGACTAAAGGAACGTATCGACAAACAATAGAAGTAGCTTAATTTCTTTCAGCCTGATTCTGTCGGCATATTCACACATGAGACAATACCCGAGAATGCAGGCTCTAGGATGGTCCGTTGTTTTGTTCTCCACGTTCCTGTGGAAAGGCCAAGCGCGTAGTGATTTTTTAACATTGACAGCAAATATTGCTTTGCATACAATATGTCATACCCGTTTATTTCAATACAGAGCGGGGCCTCATTCATCTGAGCGGATGCCAGGTGTGGTGAGGAGAGACCCCCTACGCTGAGGGGTACGCTACTTTTAGTGGCTGATGGGATTCAATATCAATGATACTGTTCACTTTTGTGCTTTTTTTCCTGACTTTCAAAATGCTTATATAGAAGGTATTGGCTCCTGAATTTTGACCCTGGTTTTCGTTTGTTGTTATTGTAGTCCGCTACAATGAGACATATGGGAGGACACGTTGTGTGGTGGAGCATACTTTTGGTCTGCTCAAGTCACATTTCCGCTGCCTGGACAAGACCGAAGGTGCACTGGCATACTCGCCCAGGAAGGTGTGTCAGATTGTAGTGGCATGCTGCATGCTCCACAACCTAGCCATTTGCAAGGAGATTTCCCTGCTCCTGGATGATGGTGAGGACCCAAGGCCCCAGCCTGCAAACTAACCTGTGTCCAGTGATGAGGACAGTGGAGAGGAGGAAGGTTTTGATCTGCGTCAACAGTAGGCCTGGGCGGTAAATTCCGTTCCGCTCGCGGAATTTGCGGAATTTGCGTAATTTCGCGTTCCGCGGAGAACGCGAAATTGGTAAAAAGTCTGCTTTCCGCGATTTCGCGAAAGTTTTGCTTGTTCGCGATCTCAAAATGCGTGTTCGCGAGATATTTCTCCCCGAGCACGCAAACACCAATTGTGAACAGGAAAAAAGCATCGCAAACAAGCAGTTCCGCGTGTTCGCGGAATTTCTGCGTGTTCGCGGAGATTTTTTACCGTTTCGCGGAGATTTGCGTAACGCAAATTCCGCCCACCCCTAGTCAACAGCTCATCACACGCTACTTCACTTGAAGGTGGGTGACAATGTGCAACATACCCATTGTCTGCTGATATTTCTGTTGTCGTGAAGGGGCATGTGAGAATTGTAACAGCAGCCAGTTGTAGACCCAGCGGTGTTTGGCAATGTTTCTGGGACAGGTAATTTGGGAACATCTACAGGATGTGTATGTTGACACTTGTTGCACATTGTGACGTGTGCATGTTGGGTTAACCTGATGGTAGGGGTTGTGTGATGTTTGTGATGCCACACTCAGACCAGTGAAAGTAGTTCTGTTGTGTTTCCCTAGGTGCCATCAACTTCTCCTTGCCTACATGCAGCCCATGCTCCTGGTACATTGTGACCATGTTGAAGGCTGTACATCCTGCAATAAAGACGGAGCAGACACGACAACATGTGTGTAAGGATCTTTTATTTACAATGGTGAGATGCGAGGGGGGTGTACATTTCCATTGGGGGTGGGGAGGAGCAGTGAGTTGACAGTTGTGGTAGATGAGATAATCGAGTAGTCACCATATTGATGTGGTGACCCAGTCCAACAGGCAGATGCCATTCACAAGGCAGTGTGGGGCAGGACAGTCCAAAAAGTCAATGCAGTGGTGGAGAGGGTTGCCATCATGGCTGGCTCCGTGACTGGCGTCTGGCAGGTGCTTTGCCTCCAGATACTCCCAGGGTCTTCTTGGGACGACCCCTTCATCGTTTGGCAGGGGGGCCCTGCTGCAGGGCCAGTGGGGTCTTAAGACTCGCCTCTCTCTGTGGGCGCAGGGGAGGATGGTGAAATGTCATTCCACGGCCCACTATAGGGAGGTGGAGGTGTTGTCTGTGGCACATGCCTGTCCCTCAGTACCGCCACTTGCTGACCCAAGAGGTCCACGATTTGTCCCATGCGGGTGTCGATGGATCTCATCAGCAGGATGAGCTTTTGCAACAGTTTGTCCAACCGGCCTGTTCGTCCCTGGGCCTGTTCGTATGCGCCCAGGACTCTGGTGATGTGTTCCAGGGATTGGGTCCCAGCCTCCTGGTGTCCATGGGTGACCCTGCCCCTCCCACCTGCCCTGCTGCCACGGACCTGTTGCCTCACTACTGTGGGCACCCACATCCTCTCCCTGCCCTCCTCCGTAGGTGGTGTGTGCTGGTCATCCTCTGGGACAGGGAGGGTGTTGCAGGCAGCAGTGGTGGTGGTGGTGGTGGTGGCCGCACAGGCCGTGACAGCAGGGGTCTGCTGTGAAGTTGTTGTTGCCGCAGATGTGGTGGGGGGACGATGGGGTCCTGGGACCTGTTGCTCCCTGGCACACCAGATGGGCCGGCTTCGAGCTCATCGTCTATGGAATCCTGGGAGTCAACATCCGAGAGTCCATGTACCGGGGGGGGGAGGAGACTGGCTCTGCAGGTTGCTGGTGTCCTCTGCAGTGAGTTCTTGGTCACCTGTGGGTCAGATGGGAAATGGTCATTGTAGTGCACCCGGCAAGCTTTGTGTTAGCTGTGTGTCATTCACTTTTTGTACACTGCACAATTGACAGATCATCACAGGAGGAGGAAAGACTTCTCCCCCTCCAGGAAAAAAGAATATAGAGACACGCTCAAAGCCTATAAGACCGAAATTAAAAAAGCTCAAGCTGGCTATTACAGCGGAAAAATCTCCTGTGCAGCAAACTCTTCCCGCGAAACCTTTTGTATTGTCAAGGAACTCACACAAGGTACGGCTGCCCTTGATTCCCTTGAACTTACTGATGAACGCTGCAATGAGCTTGCGGACTATTTTCACAATAAAACCCAATCAATTCGAATGCTGTTCACTGAACCTGACTTTCATCTCCTTTCGGAAGCAATTACTGCCAGGAGGGAGTCTCATCTGCTGGAAGTATTTCCTCTCTTGAATAAAGACACATTCCTTAATATTTCTGCCCTCGTTAGGAGTGGATCACCTCGAGATCCTGGTCCCCCAAAAATTCCTAGATCCATTGTTGGTTCGGTTAGTCCATTCCTTACGGACTTGATTAACTCTTCTTTCTCCTCCGGAGTGGTTCCTTCCTCATGGAAGAAGGCATTGGTAAAAACATTGTTGAAGAAGCCTGGCTTAGATCCAGACTGTCTTGCTAACTACCGTCTCATTTCGCTCTTACCATGGGTAGGTAAAATCGTGGAGAAGTTTGTGAACATGGTCCTCTCCAAACATCTGGAGGAGGGTAAGCTCCTACATCCAACTCAAACGGGGTTTCGCCCCACGCAAGGGACCAAGACCGCCTTAATGGCCGTTGTAGAGGACTCAAGATGAATCATGGATACAGGGGGGTCCTTAGCCGTGATTCTGTTGGACCTCAAAGCAGCATTTGATACGGTCAATCACCGTATCTTAATTCATCGAATTAGGGAGTTGGGTGTAATAGGACCAGTGCTCAACTGGCTGTGCTCCTTCCTGGAGCATAGATCCTATTAGGTTTTTGGTGGTGAGGCCATTTCAAGTCCTAGATCTCTGTATTGGGGAGTGCCTCAGGGGTCGTCCCTGAGTCCCACTCTTTTTAACGCCTATATGGCCCCCCTTGCAGACATTGTCTTGCCTTTTGGGGTACATATAATTACGTACGTGGATGACACCCAATTAGTGGTGGCATTCAACAATAAAAGCGGCCCCTCAACCAGTCTGGGTCCCTGGCTCAAGGAGGTGATGAGATGGATGTGTCATTCCCATCTTAAATTGAATGGTGATAAGACTGAGCTTATGCTGCTCGGTAATCCCTCCCCCCTCGAGGTTGCTTCCATCTGGCCGGCATGTATGGGCCCTTTGCCAGCCCCCAAATCTGAAATAAAGAGCCTCGGTTTCTGGCTTGACTCTGAACTCAACCTCAAAACTCAAGCCAGGAAGGTAGTCGCCTCCTGTTTTGGCATCCTAAAACTACTTTGTAAAGTGCTGCCTTTGCTTCCCCCCTTAGCAAGGAAGCTCGTAGTCCAGGCGCTGATCTTATCTCGCCTCGACTAGGGTAATGCTCTTTACCTCGATTCCCCTGGTGCGGTTTTTTAAAAACTTCAACTTATGCAAAACTGCGCCGCCCGGTTTTTGGAGGGTGTCCCTAGCCGTCAATCAGTAAACCCACTCTTAGATCCTTACATTGGCTTCCTATTCAGGAAAGGGTTCATTTTAAAGCTCTGTGTACCACCCACAAGATACTTGGAAGTAAAGGCCCCGACATTATCTCCTCTTTTGTCCAACCTTACAAAACGCAAAGACAGTTACGCTCTAGTGATCTTCATCTGGCATTTGTTCCCAGAATTAAGAGGTCTAGAAGCGGCGGCCGCCTCTTTTCTTATAATGCCTCCAAACTTTGGAACACCTTGCCGCTGTATTTGCGTAAAGAATCAGATCACTCCGTCTTTCGTAAAAAGCTTAAGACCTGGCTTTTTCCACACTGATTGACTTAGTCTATTGCGGTCTCGACCCTAGCGCTGGGATGCCTCCGGGTAGCCATGCGCTTTATAAATGCTACTTCATTCATTCATTCATTCACATTGTTTAATATGTGCAGTACTGTGCTTCCAAACATGATGCAGTGGGACATGCATTACTTGTCCATGGTGTGAGGTGTCAAGGCATACCATGCGACCCGGGCATAATTAAGGATTAGACGGACTTGTTGCCATCTAGGGCCTGGTACAACATGTGTTTAATTGAGAACTCATTGTTGATTTGTCTGACCTGGCAGACGTCACATCTGGCCATGGACTGGCCATTGTCATCTCCTGCATACCTTTATCCTGTCATGTGCATATCTTGATTTGTACCACCACACATGCTTTCATATTTTTTGAATGGTCCTTGTTGCACTTGCCCCATGGCGATGCACATGTACATAGGTGCTGTGCATGATTGTGCCCTGACTTTCTTCTACTTGTGCATTGGCAGCTGTGACAGTTTCCTTAGCTTACCTGTGTGCACACTGTGCTTGGCAATGGGGTAGGTGTGCCTCTTTGTGCAATGAGAGGGCTGGTGTTGTCATATGGCACCATTTAATTTGTGACGAATGGGTGGGTGCATGTACTGGCTACTTACCTGTAGTGTGCTCACATTTGGGTTTGTTATGATATACATGTGTGTGTGCGTGGTGGCAGCTTACATCCTGCTCAGTGGGGTCACGGTCCAGAATCATATGTCTACCTACGTGTAAGTTTGTTTGGTGTACTGCAATGGCTTCCAACTGCTTCTGGGGGGTGGGGGTAGGGCTCTATCCTGCTGAGGTGGGGCAGGGGGCATTGTGGGAGTGGTAGTGCAGGCCTCCCACCCCCAAACACCCTCACTGTGAAGATGGCTACCTACCTGTTAGTTTGATTAGGGTAATGTGATGAATGCCACATGCTTCTGGGTGGGAGTGAGTGCTCCATCTTGCTAGGATGTGGGGCAGGGTGCATGGTGGGAGTAGTGGTACAGGCCCCCCACCCACAAACACCCTCACTGTGAAGATGGCTACCTACCTGTCAGTTTGATGTGGGTTGTGTAATGGCTGACACATGCTTCTGGGTGGGGTGGGGGGAGGGATTCACCTTGCTAGGCTGTGGGACATGGTGCATGGAGGGAGTAGTGTTGTAGGCCTCCCACCCCCAGACACCCTCCCAGGGAAGATGGCTACCTACCTGTTTGGTGTACTGTGATGGCTTCCAACTGCTTCTGGGTGGTGGGGGGGGGGGGTGCTCCATCCTGCTCAGGTGTGGGACAGAGGGAATGTTGGGAGCAGTAGTACAGGCCTCCCACACCCAGACACCCTCACTGTGAAGATAGATACCAACCTGTTAGTTTGATGAGGGTGATGTAATGGCTTCCAACTGCTTCTGGGTGGGGTGGGGGAGTGCTCCATCCTGCTGAGGTGGGGGCCAGGGTGCATGGTGGGAGTAGTGGTACAGGCATCCCACCCTCAGACACCCTCACTGTGAAGATGGCTACCTACCTGTAAGTCTGTTTGGTGTACTGCAATGGCTTCCAACTACTTCTGGGTGGGGGAGTGCTCCATTTTGCTAGGCTGTGGGACAGGGTGCATGGTGGGAGTACTGGTGCAGGCCTCCCACCCCCAGACACCATCCCAGGGAAGATAGTGACCTACCTGTAAGTTTGTTTGGTGTACTGCAATGGCTTACAACTGCTTCTGGGTGGGGGAGTGCTCCATCCTGCTCAGGTGTGGGACAGAGGGAATGTTGGGAGTAGTAGTGCAGGCCTCCCGCACCCATACACCCTCATTGTGAAGATGGCAACCTACCTATTAGTTTGATGAGGGTGATGTATTGGCTTCCAACTGCTTCTGGGGGTGAGGGCTCCATCCTGCTGAGGGGGAGCAGGGTGCATGGTGGGAGTAGTGGTGCAGGCCTCCCACCCCCAGACACCCTCCCAGGGAAGATGGCTACCTACCTGTAAGTTTGTTTGGTGTACTGTGATGGCTTCCAACTGCTTCTGGGTGGGGGAGGGCTCCATCCTGGTGAGGGGGGACAGGGTGCATGGTGGGAGTAGTGGTACAGGTCTCCCACCCACAAACACCCTCACTGTGAAGATGGCTACCTACATGTAAGTTTGTTTGGTGCACTGCAATGGCTTCCAACTGCTTCCGGGTGGGGTGGGGGGAGGGCTCCATCCTGCTCAGGTGTGGGACAGGGGGCATGGTGGGAGTCGTGGTACAGGCCTCCCACCCACAGACACCCTTCCCAGGGAAGATGGCTACCTACCTGTAAGTTTGATGAGGGTAATGTAATGGCTGACACGTGCTTCTGTGTGGGGTGGGTAGAGGGATCCATGTTGCTGATGCTGACAAGGGGGCCTGGTGGGATTTGTAGTGCTGTCTGTCTGTACACATGCCCCCATGGTAATGTTGGTAGCTACATTTGGGGTGAATGGGAGTGGGTGAATGTTGGATCAGTGAGACATGTTTTTGTGAGTGTGTGGTGCAGATGGATGGAATTTATCCTAGGTGGTGTAGCTTTGTAGTTGTGCAAGACAGCACATAGCAGAGTGGTGGTAGTCATTTGTTTGTACTTACCAGCCTCCACTCCCCCGGCTACTCCTGTGAGACTCCCTGGATGCAGTATGCCAAGCACCTTCTCCTCCCATGGTGTGAATGGTTTTTGTGGAATTCGAGGGCCACTGCCAGTCGTCTGAGCCAGCTCAGGGTTCTTGCTCCTCCTCTCCATGACCACCCTCTTCAGATCATGCCACCGTTTCATGATCTCCTTTTTTGATCTTGGGGTGGTCCCTACTGCATTGACCCTTTGGACTATCCTTGCCCACATTTGTGTCCTTGTGGCTAATGGTGTCTGTTGGACAAAGCTACCAAAAAGCTGTGGTTCCACTCTGACTATCTCATCTACCATGACTGTCAACTCACTCTGTGAATTTGGGTATTTTCTGTGTGGCCATGGTGTGTGGTGTGCAAAGTGGTTATGGGTGCAGGAGTGTGAGTGGTGGTTGTGGTGTGTATGGTGTGTGTTGTGCAGGGGGGTTAGTTGTGCAGGTGTGGAAGTGGTGGTGGTGCTGTGTGTGGTGCGGCTAGTGATGTTGTGTCCTTTGCCTGTCCTGTCAGCTGGGGTATGTGTCTCATGGAGTATTGCAAAGGATTGTGGTCAGGGAAGGGTCTGGTTTTATACTCAGCTATGTGGCTGTGTCCAATTGGGGATTGCTGTCAGGTGTGTTGTGCTGGGATTTGTATGTTTCTTTTTGCCATGTGGTTGTGTCATTGGGGTGTGTTTTGTGTATTTGGGGTGCATGGCTAGTTTTCTGTGTGCACTTTTTGGCCTTCTTGTGTTTTTTTTCCTTCGTCTACCATATTTTTTACAGAACGTCCACAGTGGTGGCTGTGCTTCAGCTCTTCCGCTGGCTCTCCCATTCATCCCCTTGTGCGACCGCGGTGGTCAGAGACAGCGGTACGTACCACGGGACCTTTGGGGCAATCCTAATTTCCCGTGCGATGTCTCCGCTATACTTGCGGCGGGTTGGTGTTTTTCCGCCGATACTCTAACCGCCGCGGACAGATTTTGGCCATCTCTGCCCGCTACGGGCGGTTTTTCTTGGCCCCGTTCCACCGCGGTCGGTGTTTTTTGGCGGATGATCCGAATGTGGCTGCCGGTTTTCCCATGGTGCCGGCGGGCAGTTGTTTTTCCGCTTCCATGGCGGTTGGGGTGGTTTTCCGGCCACCATCCTAATAGGCCCCTAGGTATTTAGGACCTGGGTCCCATGATGAAGCAGGCCACGGGTGGTAACTGTGGGTGATGACTCAACAATATATCCTACAAGATGTGCAGATCACCCCGATTTACCTTAGTGTAGATCTTACATGCAGTAGAGATATACAGTGGGCGATGCAACAATCGTGCGGATATTAACTCAGTTAATAAACTAAGGGTTACCTTCCTCTATGGTATATATGAGAATAGTTTCAGGAGGCAGAGGGTTCCAACCCAGTTTGATGCTTCTCACTCCACAAAGTATCGACATATCCTAAGAAACCACCAACTGGTGGGAGCTCTACAGGGGTGACCAACATGGCCTTGGGGGGAAGTAGTATCCAGGGGCAAGTGATAAACATGCCTGGTCTCCCTTAGTTGGGAGATAGAGGGTGAGCTTGCGATTCCTGAAATTGGGAGTCATAACTTCTACCAGGTCATAGTGAATAGGATCCGTCACTTCTCTGAGGGATACCTGTGCCAGCCAGACCATGTTAGTGGAAAGGCAGGTGTCCCCAGATCAGTACACCAGGCAGGTGTGTAGTGTAACTTAGGTCCAGGGGCAGGACTTCTTCCAACCTATGGCTCTGGGTCCTTGGAATGGGGTAGGGAGATGACCCAGAGGAGGATCATAGTCATTCCCCAGTTGCCTATTAAATGTATCCTGCAAAATTAGTTGTCACCGGTGTGGAAAGAGCTGGACGGAATGGCCACACAGGGCACCCTGAAAGCTCAGCTTCTGGGGGTACTACTCTCAAATGAAAGGTACAGTGGCCCAGATATGGGGGTCATGAAGTGGAAAGGCACACCACTGTCTCCTGTTAAGCCTTAGTGTACAGATCCTGTGCTCAGTAGTCAATCTCAGGATAACACCCTTGGACTGGTGGATAGGAGAGTGGACGTAGAGTGCTTAACACACGGGCAGTTGCCTCCCACTCTGTGAAACTTCAGAGGTCAGAGAACTCTGAAGAACAGTTTGGGAACTCTGCCAGCCCCAAGGCGGGAAGTTAGGCCTGCCCATGGCCACTGCTTGGAGCCTCTACTTGGCAGTGGATGGCCCAGGGGCTGGCCCTTGACAGTGACAGCTATCAGTGGCCTATGTTGGTTGCATGGGATGCGTACAGAAGTCTGATACAAGGGGCCGAATGGGCAGCATCAATTTATTTGTCACGGTGGTACTGCGGGCCTACTGGTATGCATCTATGAGCAAATCAAGGATAGGAGCTCAACAGATAGGGTCCACAGATGAGGAGGAGGGTTCTCCATGGGCTAGTGTAGTGACCCCAGAGAGTGTTGAAAGAGGGATCCAGCTGGGGTCATAGGGGCACAGAACTGACAAGCGCCCCTGTAGAAATGACCCATTGTACACATTCTATCACCTGAGCAAGAAAGCCCATCAAGGAATTAATTACTCTACCCTGGCTTTAGGTTGGAGGGGGGTTGTGTTGGACGTGGACCTCTCTGCAGGGTCACCCCCAATCTTTTTTACTGCCCCCCTCATATTTCAGATTTTTATTTATTTTTTAAAACATATTTCACCTCTGCGGTAGGCCCTAAACATCCCATATGGCAGGGTGCAGTGTATTTAAAAGGTTGGACATGTATTTTTTCTTAAATTATGTCCTGGTACTAAAAAACTCCTACATTTTTTATTTCAGTATTGTAAGGCCTATTTCTCCCATTGGATAACTTTGGGTTACCTTATTGCATGTAATAGGTGCTAACGTTTGATTGGGAATAGTTATGAAAAACAACTTTGGACACAAATGAATGTGTAATTTAAAATCCTCTTTAGCTGTAAAGTTGGATATTAAGTCACAATTCTAAAAACACCCCTTTTAAAAAGTTGGTATTCTCTTGTCCTGGTTCACAGGATTATGAATAGGTTGGCAGTTGGCTTTTGTGTATTCCACCCAGACAGTGAGACAAAGAGGGACTAGGTGTTGACATGGGATATCCTGCCAAGATCAGTGGGGCAGAGTTGTTCCCTGCCTGCTTAAATTTCAAAGGGGTGCCCCAGCACATGCACAAAGGGACCTGACACTAATCTTTTGTCACTCCAGACTACTTGGAGCCTTGGTAGGGGAAGGGAAGAACTTTCCAAAAGCAGATGGGGGTAGCCAGTATTACCCCCAACTTCAAAGGTAGGCACCAGGTATAAATTGTGCACATCCTGAACCACCTCTTCAGTACATTGCTTGACCTATGGACTAAAGAAGAAGGACTGCCTTGTTCCACAGAAAACTAACCTGCTACTTGAGGCCTGCCTTGTTCTTCAGAGGACTGCCCTGCTGCTTGAGACCTGCCTATTTCTCTACAGTGCTATCCTGCTGTGTGAGGTCTGCCCTGGCCTCTGAAAGGGAAGGCTGGGCCTACTCCCTTCATTTCAGGCTAACCTGAGTGACTCCAAATGTCAGTTGGGTGAGCTCCTGTTCAGGGAAACAGCACGCTCCAGGTGCCTCTCTGCTACTTTACAGCTGAACTACTGCAACTGGACCTGTCTGAGCCCTGCTGGCCTCTGATAGACTGAAACCCTGAATCCTAAGAGGTGCCTCCCTAGGTCCTGGAAAATTGACTGGCATCAGAGTGCACTCTTCTGTAAAGAAAGGATAAATCCTGAAGTTTTAGATTCTGCGCAACCATGTTTGGGTCCTTTTGAGCCGAGACTCTGTCAGCCACAATGACCGCCAATACAAAGCTCTGGTGAAGCTAACTGTTAGAAACTGAGTAACTGGTTAACTGGGGTGTGAGCCCCTTTCATGCATCAACCACAATTCTGGTCAGTGTACGGCACAAGCAAACTCCAAATTAACCTGTGCTCAACCCTCTGGTAGCTTGGCACAGATCAGTCAGAATTAACGTAAATGCAATGTGGAAAGTATTTGTGCAGCACATCAAAGAGTAACACAGTGAAAACACCACAACAAACTCCACAATAGTATGGAAAAATAGACCATCTGTTTATAAATAAAACAAGACCAAAACAACAACAATCCAATACGTAAAGGTAAAGATTAAATGCAAATATAGCACTTAGAAGAAGTAAGTGCATAAAGAGTTAATTGGTCACGCTGGGAAGCCTCACAGATGTCAGAGTTCAGGTGCAGAAGCACGGTTGTTGGAAGTCGGTTATGTCCCTGAGGCTTCAGATCAGGAGGTCAGACAACTTTCCCTTGGAGTCACTCTGGGATCTGGGTTCAAGTGATGCAGGTCCAGTCCTTCTCACTCATGTGACAGGGCAGCAGGCAGCCGGTCAACATAGCAAAGCAGGAGTCCGGTAGAGTGCACTCCAACAGAAAGGCAGTCCTTCAGCAGCAGAGCAGTCCTTCTTCCTGGCAAAGTATCCACAAATTCAGATGTGTACTGAAGTGTTGGTGTCTGAGGTCTTTTTTATACACACGGGCAAGTTTGTGATGGGGAGAAGCCTAAAGAAGCATGCCTTTGGAGTGCAAAGATGCCCTGCCTTCCCAAGCCTTGCTCCCGACTACCTAAAGGGTTTATGCAGCCCTTTGTGTGAAGACAGGACAAAGCCTATTCAGTTGGCAGTGAGTCTGGGCCCAGCTTCTCCCTCCCATCTTGCCAATGATGGCTCAACCAGTCACACCTAAGCTCTCATGTATGTGGCTGTCTGGGAGGAATACACAAAGCCCAACTGTTAACCTCACCCAGCCAGGTGACCAGAGACAGGCAGCATGCATCAAATGGCTAAGGCAAGAAAATGGCAACTTTCTAAAAGTGCGTGTAACAAGAGGGAGAGAGAGGACTAGTTAGCTAGTCCGAGTCCCCGAGGGTTTATATGTGATTAAACAAAGAGGACTAGCTTAAGTTGACCAGAGTGTTACAGTACTCAAATTTAGTTCTGTCACGGGCACCTTGTTGGTGTATTCATGAAGCCCTCACCCACCAACCTAGTTGGTGGCATGCTTCATCATCGGGCCCACCCACTGACACCTAGTATGTCCCGGGTGTGCTACGACGCCTGATTACAGCGGAGCTGGTATATTGCTGAGAGTGCTATGAGGTTGGGTGAGTTGTGATTTAAAACGGCTTGGTGGTGGTCCCAGTACCCGAGGGTAAATTAAATTTTAATAACTGGGCCGTCACCAGCGGTTAAAAGTAAGGATACAGGACGCGTGAGGGTGGCGAGTTACTGCCCCCTGCGTCCTTCAGATGGTCGACATGTTTCAGCCAGTGCCTTAGAGTGTTCTGGCTTTCCTCAGGACCGTTTTTTTTAAAAAGGTGTGGTGAAATAAAACAGACTTAGTGTTGTGGTACAGACTATGTGATACACTCACTAAGGCGTTTTTCTATATGTGAGAGGGGGATTCCCTTCTCATGCATATCTGTACAAACAAACATTAAGAACAAGTAATTTGCGAAAACTTAGAAAAATGCACTTATTTGCATTTTTCTAAGTTTCATGTTGCCCACACACATGCCCTTAGAGCATGTGTGTATGCAACATTTGTGCAGAGTGAACATACATGGGTGCAATAGGGTGTCATTTTGACACCCTTGCACCATCGACATTGCGGGAGCAATTTGCGAGTGCCTACTGGTACTCGCAAATTGCTCCCGCAATCTCTAATTCATTCCTATGGGCCTGGAGGCCCATAGGAATGAATGGGAAGACATTCCTTAATTGCGACTCGCAATTTGCTAGTCGTAATTAAGGAATTTGTGGGAATCGCTATTTCTTTAGCGATTCCTACATGCATAGGGTTTTGCTATTCCTTAATTGCGATTCCTTAATAATCGCTATTAAGGAATCGCAAAACCCTATGATGATGCATGTGCCTGTAAGTCTGTTTTATTTCACCACACCTTTTTTTTAAAAACGGTCCTGAGGAAAGCCAGAACACTCTAAGGCACTGGCTGAAACATGTCGACCATCTGAAGGACGCAGGGGGCAGTAATTCGCCACCCTCACCCGTCCTGTAGCCTTACTTTTAACCGCTGGTGACGGCCCAGTTGTTAAAATTTAATTTACCCTCGGGTACTGGGACCACCACCAAGCCGTTTTAAATCACAACTCACCCAACCTCACTGCACTCTCAGCAATATACCAGCTCCGCTGTAATCAGGCGTCGTAGCACACCCGGGACATTCTAGGTGTCACTGGGTGGGCCCGATGATGAAGCATGCCACCAACTAGGTTGGTGGGTGAGGGCTGCATGAATACACCAACAAGGTGCCCGTGACAGAACTAAATTTGAGTACTGTAACACTCTGGTCAACTTAAGCTAACTTTATAAAAGTGACATTTTCAGAATTGTAATTTAAAATCTGACTTCACCATAGGTTTGGATTTTAAAAGTGGATTGCACTGACACCAAACAGGAACTAGTTATCTCTTCCCATTTGGAAATTACACTTATAAAATGTAATAAGGCAGCTCCAATGTTGTCCTATAGGAGAGATAGGCCTTGCTGCAGTGAGAAAAAAAAAGGTTTTTCACTACTTGGACATGTAAAACTTAAAACAACATTTTCAACTATTTAAATACAATGCACCCGGTTCTTGGGGCTGTCCAGGGCCTACCTAAGGGATGACTTACGTGGATTAAAACAGAGGGTTTGGGCCTGGTAAATGGTTTATTTTGAAGGTCAAAATGCGGGTTTAAACTGCACACACATGCTATGCAATGGCAGGTGTGAGGCATGTTTAAAGGGCTATAAGTGAGAGTCGAACCAGTGCTGCAGGTCCAGTAGTAGCATTCAATTTAGAGGCCCTGGACACATGTACTGCACTTTACTAGGGACTTATAAGCAAATAACATATGCCAATTGGGAGTAAGCCAATGTTACTGTTTTGAGCAGAGAGCACAAGGACATTAGTACTGGCTTGCAGCTGTAAAGTGTGCAGAGTCGCAAAACCAACAAAAACAAATTCAACAAAAAGTGGATGGCAAAGGCAAAACATTTGGCGATGACTCTGCAGAACACCAACTCTTCACACTACAGCGGCCGCTGCTGATGAATGGCAAGGTGAGATCTGCACATCGCGCTACAACAGCGACACCCCGCTGGTGACTAGCAGCGCAAAGCTCCAGTAATGAATATTGGTGACGTTCATCCGGGTCGTCGTGCTCCAGCAATGGCTGTCCATGATGCTAGGCCTGCTCTTTGTGCTACGGCCTCCTCCACCGCAAACTGGACTCTTCACACCAGAAAAGGTAACTTCCAAAGGCTCACACTTCATCGTGATTGGCCTGAATTAGTGACTTTCCGCTGGTCTATTGCGATTGAATGACCATGAGTGGCGCTTTTTGTTTTTAGGCACTATTGCTACCTACATTTTTTTAATTGCCTATCTCCAGATCTACTGAATACATTTTTGTTGAAATAGTATCATTTTATTTATTAACATTTTATCTTGTACTTAAATTGGTGTGGGATTTTTGTGTTATGTTTTCACTTTATTACTAATTGAGTGCTGAATGAATACTGAGGACAGTACCTCTAAGTTAAGCCTGCCTGCTTTTGTGCCAAGCTACCAGGGGCTGTATTATTGAAAGTGCCCTGGGGTGCAATGGGTATGTGTGCCCTCCTAGGGTGCCCCCAGGGCACTTTGGCATTACAGAAAGGGACGCAGATGCTTGTACGAACCTTTCGGTAATACAGCTAGCACTGGTGTACAAATAGCTCCAATGCCATCACCAGAGGGTGTTGCCTCATTTCCATGGTGTCAAGGCCCCATGCAAATGAGGGAATCCCTTTGCTTCTGCACCCACGCCGTATTATGGACAAGGGGGTAGAGATAAAGAAACTGTCAAGAGGTGCACTGATAGTGCACCACCTGAAAGGTGTCAGTGCTCCTCCTGATGGTAACATTCAGGATGGGGGAAAGGGGGCCTATGGACTGCCCAGACATCCCCTTGCAAGCATCCACCTGCAAGGAGATCTCTCTCAAAGTGTAGCGGCTGTGCTCCTGCACAGTGAAACACACAGCAACTGCTTCAAATCTGCTCGGCTGTCCTGGGAGCAGGGCATCCAATGTAATAGAGCACGCTTTCCCTTTTTACACCGCATGCAGCTGTTGTAGTGTGCACTGTGGCACAAACAGGGAAAGTGTGCCCTATGTGTAATAGGGCTCCAAAGCGTTAACCACAGCTTAATTTAGTCGCTTTTGTGGTTCAGCCTTTACAAGGTTTGTGGTTCTTGCTTGAGAAGGTTTTCACCCCCTCAATCAATAACCAGATTCCATACATATATTATCTTAAACCCACGATGAACACTCTGTAGTGGACTGAGTGGGGGGCACTAGGACTCTGCACTGGACAAGAAGGGCAGGGAGGCAACTGGACACCACTTCCAGTCAGGGAGTGGAAGGGCAGTCCAGCAGAGCAAGGCACAAGAACGGACGTGCCTGTGGGCCGAGCATAATAATAATAAAGAAGTACCAAATAAGCAAACCTGGTCTCCTACGTGCTTCATTGAAAGAAACAACACGACTTCTGGCGACGAGAGTGGTGGGATGTTCGAAGCACCACCAACCGCATGCACCGCGGTCCCTTGAAACAACAAAGAAACAGAACCAGGAGCCCACCCTGGTCCACCCGCCGCAGGAAAGTGCTCACAGCGAACAGCTGCGAAGGCCGGAGCCCACCCGGTCGCAGGAGACATCGGAGCAAGGAGCCCACCCTGATCCGAGCGCGAAAGACAGAAGAAACGCGGTAAGAAGTCCACCACCTGCCTGGAAGCGAGCGGAGAACGGAGGAAAGCGAAGGCATCACGGTGCACCCGACCGTGTCCAGCCGCCGCTGCAGTGGGAAGAGCCCCTTTTCGCACGTAAATTCAAAGCCAAATCTCACGTGAACGCGGCGGCCATTTAGGGGTCAGGCGGGAACAGCCAATCAGCGCGCAAGAAGCACCAGCGGCGATCTTAAAGTCAGGCACCGGAAATCTCGGTCTCACAAGATCCAGCGGCCATTTTAAAGACAGGCAAATAAGCCAATAAGGAATGAGAAAGGCCGGAAGAGCAAAGGAAAAGTGAAAAAAGGCCAGGAGACCGATTTAAAATAGAGCACAAAGGTGCATAAAGAAAATAGAGCAACAAAGGTGTAGTAAAGAAAAATAAATAAATAAAATAAAATACAGACAGTGAATGGAAAAGTAACAATACAGCAATAAAGAGAGTAGAAACATCGTTGTCGCCATAAGACGGAGAGGGAGTACGGATAGAAGGCCCGCACAAGAGCCACACATTGAAAAATGGTTGACACAGAGAGGGAAAAGAAGAGTCCACAAGCGATATTTAGAAGACCGCTGCCATTCAGCCTATCAGAACCACAAGCTGGCATCCGGTGGGAAAGGTGGATTAGGCAGTTCGAGCGCTACATGCGCGCCACGGATGTGGTAGACAGTAAACACCTGGACCTCCTTCTGAATCTCGCAGGTTATGAAGTGAAGGATTTGCTCACAACATTTCCCAGCGCGCAAACAACGACCCACAAAGGGGTGATACAGTGTCTCACAGTGAAATTTGACCCGCAACGGAACATTGACTTTGAGAGATACACTTTCAACACAGCGTGTCAGAGAACAGAGGAGTCCCTTGATGACTTTGCGACCCGACTGCAAAAAACTGGTCACATACTGCGAGTTTGACAAGTTCGACATTGAGCAAGCAATCAGACTGCACATCATTGAAGGCTGTCAGTCTGTGGAGTTCCGTGCACGTGTCCTGAAAGAACCGACAACGCTGGAGAAGATACTAACAATGGCTCGAGCGAAAGTGACAGCACATGCCAAAGAGATGCAGCTGGGGAAGGAGAAAAGAGTTGGAACAGGCAAATCGCATCACGGGAAATATCAAGAAGAAAGAAAACCAGGTGGCCTCGCCCACAAAGAAAAATGAACAAACATCATGCTATAGGTGCGGACTCCACTTTCCGCATGTTGGTGTGTGCCCGGCGATGGGCCAGAGATGCAGGAAATGCAACAGAGATAATCACTTCACAAGCGCCTGCATGAGCATGCAGTTCAGAAGCGAGCGGGGCAGAGGGGCGAGACCACGGACGACCGACAGCCGGTATGCCCGGCACATGGAAATGGGGAATCGCAGTTCCTCTGACGAGTCGGAAGAAACTGCAGCACCTGTGAGAGTAGCACAACTGTACCTCATGTCCGACGCCCCCAAGGCAGACCAAAGACCAGAACACGTTCATCTCATAGCGAAAAAAAAAATAAAGAAAACCGCAACCATGGACATTGAAGTAGGACGGCATAGCACTCAGTTCGTGCTTGACAGCGGGGCCACGTGCAACCTCATGTGCATGTCAGAGTATATGAAAATGAAAGTGAGGCCACAGCTAGCACCGTCCACAGTTGATATATTCATGTGGGGCTCCAACAAGCCAGTAGACAACATGGGGAAGTTTACAGAAACGCTAACATACAAAGAAAGATCATGCCAAGAAGAGGTACACGTGCTGAGAGGTGACGTCCCAGCACCGTGCCTACTAAGCAACGTCACGGCGCATGTGATGGGTCTTTTGGCGATGACATACCACATGTCGGAAAAGGGGAACATTCTGCCGGAACATCCGGTCCTTCTGAAGGGCCTAGGAAAGTTAAAAGGGAAACAGATCACGTTGCACATCAACAAGGCAATCAAACCAGTAGCACAGCATCATCGGCGAGTACCGATCCATCTACAACCGCAAGTAGAAGAAGAAATTCAAAGCGTACTGGCCCAGGATATTATTGACCCATCAGAAGGACCGACGCCATGGGTGTCTCCAATAGTGGCAGTCCCGAAAAAGAACACCTCAAAGATCCACATCTGTGTGGACATGAGGGTACCAAATACAGCAATAGAGCGAGAGCGTCACCCTGGGCCACATCTAAACGAGATGATCAGCTGTCTCATGGGAGCCTGTAAATTTTCCAAGCTAAACCTGTGCAAAGGGTACCACCAACTAGAGCTGGACCAACAGGCAAGATACATCACCACATTCTCGACGCACATGGGCCTGTTTCGCTACAAGAGACTGAGTTTTGGCATCTCATCGGCTGCAGAAATATTTCAAGAAACAATAAGGTAGGTGATATGGCCGGTGAAGAACAGCCTAAATTACAGTGATGACATCCTAGTATTTGGGCGGTCAGATGAGGAACATGATAAAGCACTGCACCAAGTATGCCTACAGCTGGAACAAGTGGTACTAACATTGAACGCTGACAAGTGTGAACTGGGGAGAAGTGAACTGGTGTTCTTCAGACACATCTTCTCCAAGAGAGGGATGAGGCCAGATCCCAGCAAAGTAGAGACACTGAAAAACACGAATCCTCCCAAGGATGTCGCAGAAGTAAGGTCATTTCTAGGGCTTGCCAGCTACTGTGCTCGCTACATCAAGGACTTCGCCACGGTGAGCACACCGCTATGAGAGCTAGGAAAACAAGGGCCGAGGTTCCTGTGGTCACAGGAGTGCAGCTGGGCATTTGAAGCAATCAGAGAGGCCGTAATGACCGTAGATCACCTTGCCTATTTTGACCCGCTGCTATGCACGGAATTGACGGTAGATGCCAGCCCAGGGGAGAGATTCACCAAGGAGGACTGTTGCATATGCAAGCAAAAGCTTGTCTGACATTGATAAGGCATACTCGCAACCAGAAAAGGAAAGCCTAGCAGTGGTATGGGCGTGTGAACATTATCACATGTTCATTTATGGGAAGTCGTTCACCATCATCACTGATCATCAGGCTCTGGTGACAATCTATGGCAATCCATCAGCGAAGATGCCACCATGCATTGAGTGCTGGGGCATAAGGTTGATGGACTATGACTTCAAAATTGTGCACAAGCCGGGAAAAGAACACAACCCGGATGACTACATGTCGAGACACCCTGTACCACAGTCACCAGAGATCGCATCAATGGCTGAGGAATACCTCAATTTCATACTGAAACAAAACACTCCCGCGTCAATAACACTAGCGGAACTAGAGCAAGAAACGGCAAAAGATACCAGCCTGTGGCTGGCCAAAGAAACGACAAGGATGCAGAGATGGAGACACATCAATAGCAACTGCACCTGGAGAGAAAAAGTAAACAAGGAAGGAATGCTGGCACTAAAGAAAGTACATGAAGAACTATCGGAGACAGAAACAGGAATAGTGATGCGGGGAACAAGGATAGTGATACCAAGTTCACTAAGGAGACAGACTGTCAATGTGGCACATGAGTCACACCACAGAATGGTGGCAACGAAAAAGATGTTAAGGGAAAAAGTATGGTTCCCTGGCCTGGACAAAATGGTGGAAGACACCATCGCAACGTGCCACATTTGTCAAGTAACAAGACAACAAACCAATCCTGAACCGTTACAAATGTCAGAACTTCCAAAGGCGGTGTGGACAACGTTGGCGGCTGACTTCTTTGGGCCACTAGACACGGGCAACTACCTGCTCGTGATCATCGATGAGTACTCCCAGTTCCCCCTAGTGCGACATGTGTCATCAACGTCAGCAACAGCGACGTTGTCAATCATGGATGACATCTTTGCGGCTTGGGGCTCCCCAGAATCACTAAAAACAGACAATGGTCCTCCATTTTCAGGAGAAGAGTTCAGAAAGTTTATGGCCAACCTGGGCATTCATCATCGGAAAGTAACGCCGCTGTGGCCACAAGCGAACGGCATGGTGGAGCGGTTCATGGGGAACATCAAGAAAGCTGTGCAACGAGCAAAGCTGGTGCAGATCTCCATCGGACAAGCGCTATGTCAGATTCTACGGGACTACAGAAACACACCACACAGCTCGACGGGAAAATGCCCGGCTGAGTTAGTACTGGGAAGGACCAGCGGGACAAGGCTGCCACAGATAGAAGCAAAAGAGTCACCAGAGCACGGCAACATCGCAGCCAAAGACAAGGAGGCAAAAGAAAATATGAAGGCGTATGCCGATGGCAGGCGGCACGCCACCACGTCACACCTCAAAGAAGGAGACGCAGTGGTTGTGCGTCAGTGACAGCAAAGGAAATCTGAGAGCGTGTTCTCAAAGGAACCTCTCACGATAATAAAAGTGAAGGGCACGATGATTACTGCTGCGTCAGAACATCACCGAATAACATGGAACAGTTCTCGCTTCAAAGGACTGAAGTCCGTAAATGAAAGTGGCCAAGATAGTGCGATCGGAGGAGATGAAGCGATGGATCACAACGGGACAGGAAAAGACAAGGACGAAGAGCGAGCAGAAGAACTACAGGAAGAGACTTGTCCAAAGAGAGCGAGCAGAAGGCCAAAGAGACTTATTGAAGAAATGCAGTGAGAAATGCCTACGTGTCATTTCCTCACTGTGAGCCATCTTTTCTCTCTTTTCTCAGTATATCTACATTTTCTTTCTCTCTTTTTCTCTTTTCTCTCTCCTCATTTCTTTGTGACGAAAGGGGGAGATGTAGTGGACTGAGTGAGGGGCACTAGAACCCAGCACTGGACAAGAAGGGCAGGGAGGCAACTGGACACCACTTCCGGTCAGGGAGTGGAAGGGCAGTCCAGCAGAGCAAGGCACGAGAACGGACATGCCTGTGGGCCGAGCATAATAATAATAAAGAAGTACCAAATAAGCGTACCTGGTCTCCTGTGTGCTTCATTGAAAGACACAACACAACACACCCCATTTCTAAAGCAACAAAAAATCACGGCACTCTCCTTTACCGCATGCTTGTCATTATCCACCCTACAAACAACAACCATCACACCCGATCAGAGTTACGCTGCATTACAAGGAACTTTCTTTTTTCACTCCACAAAACAGTAGTTATATCCCGCTAAAATTGTTCCCATTCCATTAACTACCTGAAGCGATGGCAGTGTGCTCATATTGTAATCAGAATGTTTGCATGTAAAAAAGGCAAAACATTCCACAAACTCTAGACTAATTACAGACATGAATAATTCACGGTCTGGCCTCAATACATTTTCTGGAAATAAGGCATTACATATTCCTTTTCATTTTATATTAGTTGGTTTTGCATCGCTTTTTGCAGGCAGATTCACTCATTATTTTGTGTAATGTAGGCACCTGCAATATAGGCTGTTCTGTGAATGAATTTTAAAGTCTGCCATACCTCAGGGATCTTTTACTCTGAAGCTACAGCCAGCAGTTAATCCGTTTCATTTCACCTGTTTTCAGATACAGAACTACATAATTTTCTTGGAGTTACACTGGTTTTTCTCAGAACATTCCACATTTATAGCACAAGTTATGCTTTTAGAGGCTTCTTTTAAGGTGACTATGTGATGATGGAAAATGTGGATATATTATTGTATACGAAGAACACGTTATTTTCTACTTTGTGATACAATTTGGAGCAGTGCAGCTGCAGCGTTAGCACTCATGTGCCTGTTGTGTACCTACTCACGGAACCCCGTCTCAAGTTTGTATGACCGAAGTGACTTGATACGTTCAATTTTAGATATTTCGCGTTCCATTCACGATAACGCAGTGCATAAAGTATACTTCAGTTCACCCTTACATCAGGCTTGAGCTCCATCTGCCACCATTTTTGAAATATGCATGGGATTACCAGTTATGCTGTGATCAGAGGAGACCTCATTTATTCACTAATAGATGGCTGGGACCCCTTAAAACTGGAGGATCACATGTCACATTGATTTTTAAAAAATATATCTTCATCAACGCTACAGCTTTCGGGGTGACTTTTTATCGCTAAAATTAACTTTGTCCAGGGTTGGATTGGGATCAAAAATCAAGCCGAGGCAGACCCAACAAGCATTTGCAATGCAATAGGTCTCGCATTTACGTAAGTTTGAGCTATTGGCACTGTAAATGACAATGCCTTTTTTTATGATTTGCTTTTTAAAACATAAATAAAAGGCATTGCCATTTCCGATGCCAATAGCTTAAACTTGCATAAATGCAACACCTATTGCATTGCAAAGGCTTGTTTGCTAAGCTGCTGGAATTTCCTTCTTCTCCTTCCCTATCAACGCCCCCTTACGCCCTCGTGAAGCAGGCGCCTCTGGGAAACACTACCTCAGGGATCGCACAGGCATTTTCCTTTTCCAAAGTTACAAACGACGAACATGCAGAGTTGGACATTTTTGCATTTAGGTCACCTACAATTATTACCTTAGGGGAATCCTCCGAATTACTAATGTCATGGATAAACATGAAGATTGAGCTTACTAGATAATCATAAATTTTGCCCGGTGGGATATAGATTGTTGTACACACAAGCACGGCATGCTGTTGTCGTGCTCGTGTTTGATGTAGTCTTGAGCGTAAACCTTGCTTCAGGCTCGTGTCCATTTTCATAGAATGTCGTCATCCGCCACATAATGCATTGGAGGTTGGTGTTAACGGTGGGGCACGTGGAGCTTCATTTGTATTGGGGGGTAAGATATATATATATATGGTGGTAATGACAGCTGTTGTTATTACTGTCTTGGACTTACCGCTGTCAACACGTCGCGCTGGAAATAAACGTTTGAATGTTTACAATTAACGGACTCTTCCTTATTAGTGACAACCTAGATCCTACATAGAGGTTATCTATCAGAAAACAAGTATTAACATTTTCCACAAGGGAGCAGCAGTCTCTAGTCATTAAATCAGTGTCCGTTCTGTTGGAAACCTCTGTACTATTTGGAAAGATGTTCCCGCACTACTGAATACGCTAAAATGCCAAAGGACATGAGATTGTCATTTTATATAAACCACAAATAATAAATCAAGCAGTGCAATTTGACAATGCACTAGGTTAATGCATGAATTAAAGACTTAATATAAAAATAAAAAACAGATACAGTATAATGTGTTCTCAGAGTGTGTAATATATTTAGGAGTTCATAGTTGTGTGTTCGTTTTGTACTTCAAACATTATTAAAATCAAATTATAAAGGATTTTTGTTTAGCTTCACATCCAACCACTTTGTGGTGATATGGTGCTGTGAATTCCAAGTGTGAACCAAAATTAAAGCATGTGAGAGACAGCAAGAGAAGGAAAAATATAGGAAAACACAAAGTCAAAGAGGGACATGGAGCGATGGTGAGAGACAGCGAGTGAGATAGACAGCAAGAGAAGGAAAAATACAGGAAGAGATAGACAAAGTCAGAACAAGAACAAGCGGCGCGAAACTGAAAGTGATCGCAATCGCGATAAAACATCAAAGCGGCCGAGCGGCCGCGAAAGTGAAAGACTACGAGTGCTTTCAGGCTGCCAAATGGTGCGCGCGCCCGGCACACATGCACAGTAGTTGGCGGCCTGAAAGCACTCGTTTGCACTTCCAAAAGTGCTTACTATAAGTCTCGCCAGAGCAGCGCTAAAGCGCTGTCTCAGGCGAGACCTAATAAAAGTGACCCACTTTTGCCTATTGCCATTCCGCAAAACACTGCTTCAGTGAAGTTTTATGAAAAGAAAGGGGGTGGAAGGCATGTTTTATTAACGTCACTTAGATTTAAAACATTGCACAAATTAGTTGACACTGCTGAGCCACACACAAATGCAAGTGAGACCACTTCTGCTCAGGCTCCCTGCCCCAGCTCAATCAGTATACATTAATGGGCCGGCCCAGCTAGAGAAAGGGAGTGATACCTCCGCACATCTGCCTCTAGAACGGCCACTCAGGCACCCACTGGCCCGCTGGCGGCACCCTAACTGCACAGGCAGCCCGCAGGCTGCCCAAAAAAGCAGCTCACAGCTAGAACTCGGTTACCGGCCCTTCGGCCATTTACAGAGTGCCCACGTTACCAATCAGACCCTGACTCTGTCCATAAAATAAATGATCCTTCTACTTTCAAGAATTACTCCCCACCGCCGATCAACTATTGCTAAAAATAATAAGAGTACCTGGTGACCCTCCTTCACTATTACCCTCTACAACAACCTATTGATTCTTAGCTCAACTGCATTCATCAGTCAAACATTAGCATGTGCGGAGGAGAATCACACCTTCCTTAACTCTGAAGGACGTCAAAACATTAGTATAAGTCATGATGTGATTTCTTCTTGTTTTGTGGCTCTGGAGTCTTGGAAGGTCAATCTAATGGCTCATAACCTCATGTAAATCCATTAGAGCAGGAGGGTTTCACGTGCCATAATGCAAGGAAAACAATGGGGGCCCTTAGCACTGGTTGCATAGTAAAACACTGCAATAATCACAGGTCACCTGACCCCTCCGGCCTCTGTTCCCAGGTGTCACTGCACCTGCTGCACCATTGATTATTGACACTTTTTAACTCTACTTTGCATGCAGGAAGCCATCTGTTATTTATTGAAATGTGACCACATTTCCCACATCTGATTATCAATCAGAAGTGACATTTCTCACCTCTGATTATCCATTAGAAGTGGACCCTACTGAAAGTAAGAATTCAGTACGGAATTAGTTGTGTTAACTATAAAGGAGAAAATCCCAATCAGCCTTCATTTCTCAGATAGAGTTTAGTGATGTGGCAAAGATTCACATTTCACAATTCTTTGTTATTCTAGCCTAATAATTGACCAGCTTTGCATGCTGCAAAGCTGGATTTTTCTTTTAAAGTGGGGGTGACTCAGAGAGTCATGGGATGTTAGGAAAAATAAAACAAGCATCTTTAAAATGACAGAAACGTAAACAAGTATTGGTCATGTGGACCACTCTCTTTTCTCCTGAGGCGTCCACCATAGGAAAAAACTTCCAAATGTGTTACTACCATTTGTCGGGTGATGTTAACCTATCAGTGGTTTACAAAAGAGGTTGAGGTCACAAACAGTTGATGAATTTCATTCGGACTCTTATTGTGGAGGGAGATGCCCCTTTTGTGCCCTTTCCTCTTTGCTATTCACATGGGTGTTGATTCACCAACATGCCAGGGGTTGCAAAGTGATATCACATACCCATTGACCTTAATGACATCACAGGAAGTGAAATCAAATGACCTATGACCAGGAATTTTTCAAAGAAAGCATGTCACATGACATTAACATTACAACAATTGAGGATTTGTGTTGGTTAGCATCACAAAGTAATGTAAAGTTACCATTTGATAATAGCACAAAGTAACTCAAAGTTCTATTATTTTGTCTGAAGGGGGCATTCCATGGATGGTGCATGGGCGTTCCCATGCACCACCCATGGGTTTTGATACAAATCACTATCTAGAAACATTGGTAGACAAGAATTCATGCCAAAATCTCATGCCATCTCTTCCAGGTGGTATGCTCAAGGTAATTTCCTAACAGACAGTGCACAAGCATGGCACGGCTCACATAACTTTCAGAAGACATGAGACCCCCCCACACTCAATTGAAATATTGGGCACATGATAGTGACCTTTCCTGTTGTCAGCCACCACCACTTGGAGGAATGCATTGGATATTACTTACTCTGGGGATGCCAGTTGACTTCTTACCATAGTCATACTGAATCCTGTGTCCCTCAAAGCCTCAACACCTTGCCCATTGATGGTAATCCATTGCCTATACATTGCAGTGTTGGAAGGTACATGAATTTTAGGAACTATTTCATGCTCACCCAGGGACACTGGGGTAACCTGACTAAGTTCACCTCCACTTAGTGGGACAAACTCCTCCCCAAGCACTATATTTGCCACCCCTGGTGTCTTTCCTCCTGTGGGAGGCTGTGCTCTTTTTGGACACTTGGGATCCCCCATGTAGTGCCCATACTCAAAACACTCATAGCATTTGGGAGGTTTTTCTGACTCTTGTCGGGAAAAAACCTTTGCTGTAGCCAGATCGGGAATGGAACCCTTTCCTCTCTGAATTATTTTGTGGGCCTTGAGAGAACTTTTGGGAATCCCCCCACCCCAGTTACCATCTTTGACAATCTGTTGCTGAACCCAATGTCCACCTCCTCATAAGCTTCCTGGGGTTAATCTATTTGCTATCAACAAGGTTTTGGTACAGCTCTGGAAAACAAATACCAAGCATAAATTAGGTTGTACAGCCCAGAATTGTAATCAACCTTGCTGTTCCTCAACCAGCCCTTCAGTACCTTACTAGCATGATCAAGTAAATCCACCCAGGTTTGTGATGAGATTTTGTGGCTGCCACTGAATCTCTACCTCTACCTCTCAGGGGTCAATACAAATTTACTGACAAGAATGGCTTTCATTTCAGTGTTTTGTGTTTATTCCTCTACCTCAAGTCTTAAGAGTGTACCCCTTCTTACTGTTGGCATGTACCGCTTCAAGCTAGCCACCCAGAACTCCTTAGAAACCCATAGGCTGCAAACAATTGGTCTAAGTCATCCCCCACCATTTAATTGGGAACTAAATCTTTTGGGATGTGGATGCTTACCACATCAGTGGATACTGTAGGTATACTGTCAACATCACTTGCATGTCTCTAATGCCCAGTTCTCTGAGGGTTAGCTCATGGGCCATATTCCTTTCCTCAATGGCTAGCCTCTTCTCCTCTAGAGATTGCTCCTTCTCCAATTTTACAAGTTAGTGCTTTTGGTCCAACTTTCCAAGCGCCAGCTTCAATTTCTTCTCTTCCCTCCTGTCCTCCAGCTCCTCCGTTACAAGTTGGCACATGGTTCCCTGCACTTAGGTGGAATCCTGTCCTGGGAGGATGTTCCTCTCTCTCGCCAGGTTGCATGACAAGACTCTTAGGCAGGTCTTATTCCAACTCCTGCTCAGATCCTGACCCTTCTTCATCATCATCATCTGTGGGGGTCTGGTGGACCTCCGCCTATGCCCTTAAAGCCTTTTGCAGCTCTGCCTTTTTGTTGCTACTCTAGGCAGGCAACCCCCTCTCCTGACAAATGTCCTTGAGCTGGGCCATAGTGTAGCTTCCCAGATTGGTCAGCTCAAATGCCATTTTTGCAGGTGGGATCACAGACTCTACAGACAGGTAGAATATGGACACTCTTAGACACATCAAAAATGACAAATTAGGGGGGATTTACTCAAATTGGTCTAGATAGGGAGTAGTAGTGTACACCAAGCCAGTGTATGGAATAGCACAAACACAGGTCCTATCCTCACTGTTGATCACCAATGTCAGAGATTGGGTTTTTGGTTGGCAGAGGTATGCACCCTGTCCAAGCAGTAGCCATAATCCTAGTCAAGGTAAGTCAGATATACACCGTAAATTAAGCTGGGCTTACCCTCTGGTAGCCTGGCACAGAGCTGTCAGGCTTACCCTAAGAGGCAAAGTGTAAAGTATTTGTGCAACATTTCGAAATGTAACACAGTGAAAACACCACAAGAAACTCCCCAAAAGTTTAGAAAAATAGATTATCCTTTTATAAATAAAACAAGACCAAAATGACAAAAAATTCAATACTTAGAATTCAAGATATGTTTTTTTAAAGATTAAATGCAAAATTACACTTAGAAGCAGTAGGCGCCTAAAGAGTTAATTGGTCTCTCTGGACCGGGACAAAGTAAAGAGTTCATGCCGACCACGATGAAACGTGGCCTGGATACAGGATTCACACAGGCCCCACTGAGCAAATGTACCTTAATCCTGGTCTCAAACAACTAGATACGGGGTGCAGCCGAGTGATGTCTCACTGTCGTTCTGACAGTCAAGGGGATGTGTTAGTTTTAACCACACAACAATGGCAATGTGCCCGTTCCGAAGACAAAGCACTGGTTCCAGGATGTGTTGGTTCAAAAGCCGATGCGTCAGGTTTCTCCACGTTGTTGAAGGGATGCCTCAATTGTCCTTCTGCAGTGACAGCAATGCAGTGGTTCCGATACAGCGTTTCTGATGGTGATGCTCTGGTTTCAAGTGCAATGGTTCTGTTCCCACAACAATGGCGATGTATTGATTCTGTGCTCACAGCAGAAGATGTATTGATTCCTTTGGAGAAGGCACCTGGGTCCATTTCCAATGAACCAGGCACAGGAGCAGGCGGGAAGACTTTGATATCCCTGAGTATTCTAAGAACTAGAGTCTAGTCAGCAGCAGCAGGCAGCACAGCAAGGCAGCAGTCTTCCACAGCAGCAGTCCAACAGAGTGGTAATCTTTAGCAAAGCAGTTCTTCTTCCTGGCATGTTGGTTTAGGGCAGAAGTGTATTGAGTTACTATGGTCAGAGGTTCAGTACTTTACCCAGTTGTGTCTTTAAAGTGGGGATGATTTCAAAGAATGATCTGTGAAGTGCCCCAGGCATTTCTTCCTGCCCTGGCTGCAGACTCTCTACAGGCAGCTATGCAGCCCTTTCTGTGTGGAGAGGGCCAAGCCTATTCATTGTAAGTGTGAGGCTGTGCCCAGCGCCTACCTCCCTTCCTCCCAGGAAAATGCACAAAGTCACACCCAGTCTTCCATTGTGTGTGGCTTTCTAAAGGGAATTCACAAAGTGAACTGTCATCCAGCCCAGCCAGTGATCAGAGACAGGCAGCAGTCACCAAATGGCAGGAATCTGTCCAACTATTTAAAAGTGGCATTTTTAGAACGGTAACTACAAATCCAGCTTTACCATTAAAGAATTACTAAACATGAAAACTCTACCATCTCACAATTAGGAATTACAGCTTCTTAAATGTAATAAGGAATTCCCATTATATTCGACTATGAGAGGGGTAGCCCTCTGAGTAGTGAAAAATGAATTTGGGAGTTTTTCAGAACTAAAACATGTCCTTCCTTACATAGCACCCTGCCCTATGGGATGCCCAGGGACTACCTTAAGGTTGACTTATTTGTCAAGAAAGGGAAGTTTAATTTTGTCAAGAGGTTTTAAATGCCAAGTCGATATGACTGTGCACAATCGCACACAGAGGCTATGCAGTGGCAGTCCTGAGACATGTTTAAGGGCTACTTGAGTGGGTGTCCCAAGCAGGGCAGCAGTCCCTCTAGTAGGATTTAATTTACAGGCCCTGTGCTCATGTAGTGCACTGTTCTAGGGACCTACAGGTAGATTAAATGTGCCTATTGTGGATAAACAAATCAAACCATAGTTTGAGGTGAGAAGCATCTGCACTTTAGCAGGTTGGCACTTGAAAAGTGCTCATAGTCCTAAGGCCAACAATAAGAATCGGCAAAAATAGGAGGCAAGCAGGAAAATGGTTTGGGGAAGACCGCCCTAAGGCTGTCAGGTCTAACAGTTGCCTTGCCTCAAATAATAGTAAATCTGTTCCTCAATCTTGCACAATCTCACTCACTACCAGTCACTTGACTCTCACTCATTTTCACTCACACCCATATGTTCACACATACATAAACATTTTCTCACACATACACATCCTGTCTCTCACTTAAACACACTCTCATCTGTACCAATGCATACAACAGACATTTAAAACCATTTTACTTGCCACAGTTGCCACCATCATGGATGCCATTTGGGAGGAGTCAGGGGTCTCAGTTGCGACCTCTAGCTTACTCCCTGTGACTCCTGGAACTTCATTTGCTACCCCTGGCCTCAGAGGGGGCAAAACCTTTTGATGTGTGCAGCATAGAGCAAGCTAGTGGCCACAGCTACGACCTCTGACTACTCCCATATGACGTCAATGGCCACCATATGTCCTAAGTGTGCTCCATTTTTCAAGTACACTAAAAGTAAAAATGTAATATTATTCACTATTAGCATAATGAAAACCAGACAGACAGTAAGGAACGCTGAACTCTCCAATTTCTTGCCACTGATTTAGCCACCTCTGAGGCCAGAGTCACAAAGGCAGTGTTTGGGGTCGCAAGGGGTAACAGAGTGGTCGCAGCTGCCACCCCTGGAAACTACGAAATGATGTCCATGGCTATTCATAATTAGTCACAAAAAGCAATATGTGAGGCAGAAGGACTTCTTTAATCGCATATTATCCTCAGTACATTTCAACTCACTTTTTCCCTGTCGCAAAGCCTGTTATTTTGTAAGGAGCATACAAAAAGGTTTTCTACAGGTGCAAATAATATAAAGACAGAAAATAGTCCAGTGAAAATGTTACAATTGTATTAGATTAATATAACTAACGGAATACAAACAGAAACAAGCACATACTTTTAAGTTAGTTCATATGATTACAGCAGCACATATGTAAAAGCATGTATTTTTAGATTATCACAAACACATTTTGGATGCAAATCTTGCATGTTCAGTAGAGTCAGCATAGGTAGATGACAAGTATGGGCAGTTTTTTTACACCCCATCTTTCAAAAAGACCAATAAATCAAGCAGTCTCAGGAAAAGGGTCGCGGAAAAAGTTAGCAGGTCTGGGAGGGTGAAAGAACAGAAATGAAAATAATCTCAGTGGGGGATGAGAAGTGCATTTTTCAATAACCTTGATTGTATGATCACTAAGTTTACACTATAAGAGGGGATGCAGCATGTAAAGGCCAGCCAAGAGCTATGATCATGGTCAAGAAATGTGGCAGTGAAACTCACTATGTTTCTTTCCTATTAAAACAATCAAAACATTGACACATCCCTGCTCTTCTACTCACAAACTGGGATTGGTCCATCCATGTTGCATGTAATAAGATAATAGCACCCTCATCCTTCACAGTGTTGCTTGCTACAGCTGCCTAGCCTTTATTTAAAGAGGTTTCCAACACCCGCCCATTCAAAGTAACACAAACGGCACACACACCTGTCAGACTGGCCGACCAGTCCCTGCAAGGGTGCTTTGTAGGCCAGTTCGACCCTACCTACTGGTGTGTTTAGTAGTCTATCATCCTAAAGGTTTAGTTTGTTTTGATCATGAGATTTCAACTTATGATTGTTCATCAAATTTTTCAAGTTTATTTATGAAGCAAGCATGTGCAGATCAAGCTGAGACAGTATTTGTGTTTCAGGGCCCTCTGGGGTGCCAAGGGCCTTATTATGACTTTGGCAGTCTTCCAATGGGACTGCCACAGTGCCGATCCCAGGAAGACCACCAAGGCTGTGGTGAGCCTGCCCTAAGGTTTCTAAATTAAATCCAGGATGGGCGGCTGGGCAGTGCTGCAGCGGTCTCACGGCGGCGGCTGTTTTAGGCTTATAGGAGAGCCTTAAAAGCATACTGCCACTGTGGGAGTGCCAGCCGCACGTTCCTGCATTGTGTGGCATGCACCATATTTTGCGTGCCACAAGGTACAGGAGCAAGGGTGCAATTCCAGAGGGGGCGCAAAATGTGCCCCCGCACTGACCCCAGGTGCAGATTTGGCCGGGGCCCTGTTAAGGCCCCCATAATCTGCATGTCCAAAACTCTTTTCATGGCGGGGTGCCCACCATGAAAAGGCCGGTGGATATGCAGGTCGTAGTATATTCAGGACGTTTAATCCTTTATCCTGGCAGAGGAATTGTTCTCATAATACATTGGGCAGACGTACCAGGGTGGTGGAAGTCAGACCGCCACTGCGAGTATGGCACTCCCAGGACCACCATACTGTAATAAAGCCCTTAGTTACAATGGTCGGCCTTCATCTTTTCAAAAGACTCAAGAAAGTCCTTTTCTGATGTGACAGAGAATTCTTTTAGGGCGAGTAAGAAAAAGACACACAATTGATGGATGGAATGCAGAACAAATCAATACATTCACCCCTAGTCAAGAGATCTGGGTTAAATCCATCATTCTTTTGTTCACCATGCCACCCCAGTTTAGACCTGGCCATATGAGCAAAAAAACGATGGATTTAGGTCCAGATCTCTGTACTGGGGTGAATGTATGACATTGTTCTGCATTCTGTCCATCAACTGTTGTTTCGGTCTCGCCTGATCCAGCGCATGCGCTGGTCTGGCCGAGACATTTTGTATACGGGCTTTTCAAAGTGCTGCCGTGGCCTAAAGCTTCAGTGCACGTGAACGTGCACGCGCGCAGCGCCATGTGTCTTTCCTCCGCAGCACGCGATCGCAATCACGATCACTTTCACTTTCGCGGCCGCGGCCGCGTGGCGAAAACTTGTGTATGTTAATGCTTGATACTTTTTTAACTGTCACTGCGAACTGAAGTTTTCACTGTGTCTTTGTCATCCAGCATTAAAATAAAAGCCACTCTGCCTGACTATTTCAGACGTTTTAAATAAGAAATGGAGAGAAAAAAAACTTTTTTTGTTGAAAATTCACTCTTACTCAAAAATATTTGACTTTTATGGTGGGTGTATTACCAGATGTTTTCAGTATACTTTATTTGTATAATAAAATGTGCAATCTAAATGTTTAATGTTTGTAAAGATTTTGAACACAAGACCAACATTTTAGCACTCACAGTGTACTGAACAGCTGTTTTTGATCTCCATTTATTTATGGTAACACACGTGTGGGGATAATTTTTTTCCTGACTAGCCAAGCACTCTTTTGTGCAAGCTCCTGGAGACAAGGAAAGGGACACGCCAGAAAATAATGCGTGGTGTGGTATTATGCTCACACCTGCAAGTTTAAAAAATAAACATATGCGTGTCCGTACGTCTGGGCAACTTCTCCACCCAACGCTTGAACAATTCCATCAGGACACCATATGCACAGACTTCCACTATCCTCGACATGAGGTCCAGCAGGATGCTCGGGCGGCCCAGTCTCTAACAAAGGCCTCCTTTTTAAAAGGCTCAGTTAAAGGACTTGCCTTCACTTACACCGTTACGTGAATACGCTGTGCAAGGTGTACGCTCCCTTAAATAGGGGAAAAGCACATCTCGACGCTATGCTGATGGCAAGCAGACCGAATAACGTGAGGTACGAGGGCCCAGTGATGTGGCTTTGGCATGGTCTGTGAGCAGTCGTAGCTCTCTCTGGCCCCTTCCAGGCCCAGTTTTTCTTTCAAACACCTCCATAAGTCTGAATCCAGTCACAATTGCTGCAATATCTACCTGCAATCACCAAAGTCACCCACCCAGGCCTGTGTTAGTTTGTTTCTGGATAATCGCATGTAACTCACTCTACTGACAAGCTGCGACAATAAACCTTTTAGGTCTGGCCTAAGACAGTCTTGCTAGACTCTTATAATTAAAATATCATAAATAAAAATACATTTATACATTTACCTAGACATAGTTGGATGGGCTTTTTGTTAGCCTGCTTCAGCCACTGGTCTGTTTATAGGTCTTGACAGCCTCATGTAATACAAAAATAAAAAATTACAAATAAATAAAATAAACAAGCATTTGCAATGCAACAGGTCTCGCATTTACGCGAGTTTGAGCTATTGGCATTGTAAAAGAAAATGTCTTTTATTTATGTTTTGGTTTTTGAAACATAATAAAAAGTATTGTCATTTACAATGCCAATAGATTAAACTCACGTAAATGCGAGACCTATTACATTGCAAATGTTTGTTTTGCATTTGTCACCCCGAGTGGGAAGGGTATGCACAGACGTGGGTTCTGTGCTCTCCATGCCACTGGAATCAATCTATCCTGGCTGAAGAGGGGTGAAACCCCGAAACTGGTCCTAGGATGATTGTTTCCAGTCCAGGGAGGACCTGGCTTAGCAGTTCGGGCTGGACTGTTCCCATGAGGCACAGGGTAAAGACTGATTTCCATATGGCTGGGTTCAAACTGGAACGGCATGGTGAGAAAAAAAACGATGGATTTAGACCCAGATCTCTGTACTGGGGTGAATGTATGATATTGTTCTGCATTCTGTCCATCAACTGTTGTTTTTACAGAGAATTCTTTTGACAGAAATGCTAACAAATCAGAGAGTTCAAAACTGTACCCAGATTCATGTGGGTTCAGCTTTTGTTGTTCTCTGACACACAGGTGTCTGACTCTTTTCTCTTGCCAGCCAGGGAGAGGATGTGACAGAACAGTTAGAACTGCAAACTTTGCAACTGGTGAAGTCTCAGTGTCGGCTCAACATCCTGTAATTCTGGGCAAATCACTTAGGGCCTGATTATGAGTTTGACAGTGTGGCACCAGGTCTACCCCATCGCTGCACCGTGAAACCTGTGGGAAGGCCGCCTGCCAGATTATGAGTGTTTTTTGTATCTGGTAGATTTTTGGGATGTTCCCACAGCGGTGCCTCAGAAAATGGGCACAGCAATGGGGACGACAAAAACAGTTCCTGCACGGCATGGACTATAAAGTCCTCCGGTCCAGGCAGTACTCTCCCCGGCAGCTCCGCCTGTTGTTCGCATGCCCGCAGTCCATCACTAGCAGAGTTCGACCTCGCACCCACCTCTGCTTTCAGGTCATTTTGTGCCGTTTTTTTTTTTTGGAGCTGTGTATTTCCCTTCCTGTTTATTTCCTCATAGCGCTTTTCTGCCTTTAGCGTTTCTTCCGCTGTGGTGTTTGTGTTTCCCGCTGTGTTGTTGTCCTACTCAGTCCACCGGTGTCCCCGCCCCCTTTCCTAGTCAGTTTCTCGCCCCGCCCCCTGACCCAGCCCCACTCCCGCTTCCACCTCTACTCCCGCCCCCCTCCCCTACTTAATGGCGACTGCTGCGGGGGAGCGCGTGTAAAGCCTTGACCTCCAGTCCAGGCACCACTCTCCCCGGCAGCTCCGCCTGTTGTTCGCACGCCCGCAGTCCATCACTAGGAGAGTTCTAGCCTCACGCCCGCCTCTGCTTTCAGGTCATTTTGTGCCATTTTTTTTTTGGAGCTGTGTATTTCCCTTCCTGTTTATTTCCTCATAGCGTTTTTCTGCCTTTAGCGCTTCTGCCGCTGTAGTGTTTGTCTTTCCCGCTGTGTTGTCCTGCTCAGTCCACTGTTGTCCCCACCGCCGCTCCTAGTCAGTTTCCCGCCCCACCCCCTGACCCAGTCCCACTCCCGCCTCCACCTCTACTTCTGCTCCCCTACTTATTGGCGACCACTGGCGCTCCAAAGGCGTGCCTAAGGCAAGCCCGTCTGTGCCCGTCTGTGCCCGTCGGTGACCCAACCGCAACCAGCGCCAGGAACCCTTGTTCTCCTGGTCCCCTCAGCTACGACTCAGCCACCCTCCATGCTCTCAACCCCCGGAGGTCACACCGACTGTGTAAGATCCTGGCCCAACACGACCCATGGGCAGTTCTCATGCGGACACTGCCGAAAATCCTTCACCGTCGACAAGACGCCTGCAGGCGCCGAAGGGCCACCTACTGAACAACCCACTGAAACCCTGACTTGCATCCTTCTTAACGTGCGCTCCATACACCGACACGCCATAGAGATCTGGGACCTGATCGACACCCTCACGCCCGACGTCGCTTTCTTCACGGAAACTTCGACCAACGCCACAGCAATCCCTGGCGGCTACAAGATCCAGAGAAAGGACCGCTAGAAGGACTCACCATTGCGCGCAAGTCCCGCCTCCGACTCTCCACATCCAGCACGAGCGACCCCCACTCCAACACGGAACACTTCCATTTCCAGATCCAGGCCAGCCCCAAGACCACGCTACGTGGCACCCTCATCTACAGACTGCCAGGACCCCGTGCTCAGCCCGCAACCACCATCGCCGAGCTCGCCGCACCCCATGCCATCACCTCCACAGACTAGATCCTGCTCGGGGACCTAAACTTCCACCTCAAAAACAGACAGAACCCTGACTCCACCATCTCCTTGAGAACCTCTCCCACCCACAGAGCGGGCCACACCCTCGACCCTATCTTCGCAGGAGGATCAAACATCCGTTTCAGCCACACCACCTAGCCCCTCTGGACAAACCACCACTGTGTCCATTTCACATTCAACATCACCCCTGCACCCAAGCCCACCCCATGCCTGGCGCTACGGAATTGGAGTAAAATCTCTGTGGAACACCTGAACTCCACCAACCTCCAAGACCCCCCTAAGGCCACGACCGACACCAACGCCGCAGCCAGGGAATTCCACCGCTGGGTCTCCTGCTGAGCCGACAAGCTGGCACCTCTCCGCTGCACCACCAAACAAAACCCGCTGAGGGCCGCCTGGTTCACCACCGAACTCCAAGAAGCCAGACGCTCCTGCAGACGCTTGGAGAAAACCTGGCGGAACCAGAAGACCACGGAAGTATGGAACAACCACAACAGCGCCCTGAAGGACTACCACCAGCGTTTGAGGGACACCAAAAGGAACTTCATCAGAGACAAAGTCAAGACAAATGCATCCAACATCAAGGAACTGTTCAACGTCATGCAGCATTTCGCAAAGCCCACCTGTGAAGCCACTGACATCACACCCTCCCAGGAACTCTGCGACAAACTCAGCTCCTGATAGAGATCAGGGTGTATATAATATCCCTACTTCCACAGATAGAGTAATCTCACAGTTACACGCACATACATTCTTCATACACTAGGGCCCATTTCACTAACATACACTCAAATACTCTACCAGCAATAACCTGTGGAAAGAAAAACTCCTAAACACCCTGCATCTATATCGGGGTCGATAAGATCTGGTTATTGAGACTGCCCTTAAACATAATCTAAACAATCCATACAATAATAATCAAAATAGGATACTCAATAATTGACAAGAAATAATAACCAACACCATATACAAAGTTATATTGCTTTATCTAAAATTAGTCAAAGGAAATCAATCAGAATAAATCATTTTTCTCATAGTTACCTATTCTAGCTAAATGTCAGAACAGGTCAGGACAAGTCTCTCGGTAAAGTCTCTCAAGACGAAGTTCTCTCAGCAACGATCCTCACCAACGCAGATTCGGAACGCGGCAAAAGGCAAATGGCAAGTGGCAAAGCCCTCTCTAGGCTAACAATTCTTATAGCAAGTCGAACAAAGAAAAACATAATTTGTAATTAACTTCTTCCGTCAGACCTCTGAGCAAAGCGAGAAGGAAAGGATGTAGCATCGCTACATTTAAAAATCTCCGCTCAGGAAAAATCACAAAATAAACATAACGGAACAGGAACCAAAAAATACATTTGTATCTTATAACTTCCACATCTCCTCGGCATCGAGATCACAGTTCAGAGTCTTTCTTTAAAGCTCCTTTGTTTCCCAAAGCTGCCAAGGATGCTTCATTTCATTTGGAGATCGCCCAAAACTGCTGCTGTCCTCACGGAAAATTTCAATCAGGCAAAGCAAGGACTGTGGTCAGCTGACTTCAGGACCATATTCAGCAAGGCTCTCTCTCGTCACAAATTCTACTCGAGGCCAGGCTTTACGTATCGGCCATCTTTGTTTAGGCCACAATAGACCATCTTAATTAAAAGAGACAAAAATAACGTTACCACAGCATAGTGATTGAACAGTGTTAACCCCACTAATACCCTTATGTGTATGCAATTATCTAGCTCTTGCAACATAGAAAAGCATTAATTCGAAAAGCGTTTCGTGCTTAAAAATAAACAGCACTCAGCAACGTTTAAACATGAAAACATGCACATTATTGTTAAATAGCACACTTATGCATTCCCACGTGTAATTCTCTCTTGTTAAAACAAACGAGTTGATTAGTAAGTATAAACACTTACACAAGACAAATAATTAATAATTAATAATTAGTAAATTAATATAACAAATAGACATACCAGAGCTTCAAAACCCAGTTATTTTCAAACTGAAAACTCTGCTCTAGCAATCCCCCCTTTGGTGATTTTATCACCAAATAAACCCAAAAAAAAAATTCGTGAAAATTTAGTTCCATTTTAGGAGAAATCGGAAAGGTCTTTTTCTCATTACACAACACTACACACCAGTCACTCTTTCATCATCCCTCTTTGTTTCCAAATAAACACTCTCCCACTCTTTCATCATCCCTCTTTGTTTCCAAATAAACACTCTCCCTCAATTCTTCTAATTCAATTTCTTGTGGTTCTCTTTTCAACCTTTTGTTTTTCTTCTCTTTATCCAATTTCTTCCCTCCCCTGTTTTTACAACACACACACACTAATCTCAGTATCAATAAAGCAATAATTATGCAAGTTAAAGGAAACAATATTCTACCTATAATAGTACTACCTATTTTTGCAATAAAATCTTTAACAGCTATCACTTTATTAGCTATTTTAGTCCATAAACTCTCAGCTTCAAGTGGTACTAATTCTTCATGCAAATCAGTAATATTTTTGATATAGACCTTCAGGTCTTTGCTTTCATCTGGAATGTAAGTGCAACAATGTTGAACTTTCAGCATTCCGCAAACTCCACCCTCCTTGGCCAATAAAATATCAAGGGCAAGTCGATTTTGCATTGACATGGCACGTACGGCACTTAATTCCGTATTCACTAAAAGAAACCCCCCAGCGGTATTTGTCGATAAGCGATCCACCACTGTTGACAGTTTCCGAATTCCATAAGCATTTAAAGAAATTCCCACTGCTGGAATTAAAACCCCAAAAATATCACCCACAATTTCAGACCAGGTTTCTCTCTTGAAACGCATTAGTAAATTAATATGTTCTACATCTGTTATTTTATCTATATGAAAAATCTTTGGAAATACCAAACCCACATAACATGTGCCATACCAATGGTCAAGCAACTTGTAATAAGCCTTGTTCCCACAAACATAATATACTCCTGGGAAAACTGTATCTTCTCCACCTCTGAAACCCCAACCTGTTGCAATGAAGTATGTATCATGGCACTCACTAGTCCCAACAAAATATGTATCATATTGGGATTTTCTTCTTCTAATGCATAGTTTACCCTTTTGTGGTACATCTAGAGCTAAAGTTGGACTAGCCCCATTTCTCAATTCTTTTCCCATCTCAATGTCCCAAATTGTTTCACTCACTTCATATTTCCCTGCTTTCTCGTGCATGTTCAATCTCCTTTCCTCTACCATATCCAGGAAAGCTTTCTCCTCTTCTTTCAGACTGCAAGTTAAATTATTCTTAAAAATGTAATCTAATGTTAATCCTTTTTCTTCAATAAAAATTTCACCAAAAGTGTTAGCTTCTTTAGCTGGATTCAGCTCTTTGTTCATTGGCAAATGCCCAAAAATACTATCTCTGTTAGACATCTTATAATCTACTTTCCCTAACAAATAAAAAACACTACTTAATATACTACATGAAATACCATATGTAGCTGGCAAATGATGATAAGTAACACCCTCTGAAACGGATGCAGGTAATTGCATACAAACGTAGCAATCCCTTACTTCCATTGTTTTCACATATTCGTACAACAACTTCAAAAAAACATTACTAGAAAAATTATTTATTGACCTATCTTTGTGTATGTAAGTATTACTAATTCTATTCAAAACTATTTTTTGCGAATTCTTCTCTATATCTGTCATATTTTCTGCATGCATCTCAAATGTAACTTTAAAAGTAACTAATAAAACTAAAACTCCCCATAGTAGCATTAATAATCCAGTACAGCAGCAGCGCATTCTACACCATCTTTTAAAGAAGGCACATCTACTTTGATTATCCTCTATGTTAGCCATTTTATTACTTTGACCTTGTCTTTTGACTTAGCCTCTACTACTCCACTACTATTATGCTCTGGATTACTTCAGACAACTGAATTTCAGACTTTCTCTTTTCACTTTTCCTCCAAGTGATTTTTCAGTTCACTCAATTTGGATATTCATCAGTTTTCACTCCTTCTTCTTCAGCAACATCAAATTGTATCAGATCATCAACAACATTTTGTGCATCTGACTCTTCTCCAATGTCAGTCAGAATAACTTTTAAGATTCCTTCTTTTTCCTCAACCACTTTTCTCAAGATCCCCTCCGGATTATCTCGAGTCACTGTTTCTTCTTCTCCTTCTTCAGACAGTGCCACATAAGACCATTCCGGTGATCTGTACTTTTGGTTGGGTCTTCTTATTCTTTTTATTTCCTCAGGTTCTCCTGATTCTTCTTGCTCCTTTCTTTTTACTTCATTTTGACTCGATACTTCATTCACTTGTTCAGCATTTGATGTATTTGTTCTTATTACTCTGTATCTCAATCTCTTTACTCTGTTGTTAGGCCAACGATCTCCTTTTATCACCTTCTTCGGCCTAATTTCTTTATTGTTTCTTTCTCCAATCCAAGTTCTCTTTCTCAGAACTCGACCCTCTGTTTGTTCATTCTCATTCTCATCCAATTCTGTTTCAAGTGCCTTCTGTTTTCGTTTTCTAGCAGTTTTCTTTTCCTCCACAGTTTCTTTCACCACTATTTGAGACTTCCCTACTCCTGTCCCTCCTCGGGTCTCCGACACGCAATCTTCTTGCTGTCTACTCGTCCCTTCACCTAGCTTATTAGAAGAGTTCCCTACACCTCCTCGGGGGTCTTCCGTAATCTGTCCCTCTCTATCTTCTTCTGACCCTGCTTCTTCAAGTATAATCTCAAGTGGTTCTTCAGTCTCCTCCTCTTCTGATTCAGGAGTAATCTCTGTGGAATTGCTCTTTTCTTTTCTTTTTTCTTCACTGCTTTTTGAAATTTCCGGCTCTCTTACAGAATCTGATCTCCTTTCTGAAACTCCCAATGGTTCTCTTGGAGTTTATTCTGCTTCTTTTCTCACTGGTTCTGGGTCTTCATCATCACTGGAATCTGATTCTTCAAAATACTCTTTACCAGTTCCCTCTTTTGGGTTTGGAACTCTCAGAGTATGACTCGCATGCACCCAGTTTTTCACACCAGCACACTTCACTGCAGTTGTCGTTGTTAGAATGACTTGTCTCGGTCTTCCACACCTTGGAACTAAGCAATTTCTTCTTCTGTGCACCTTAATCCTCACCCAGTCTCCTGGACTCAGATCATGAGCTTGCTTCTTCTCAAGTGTGGTAGCTTCTTCTTCTCCAACCTGGTGAAACACAGAATGAACTGCGTCAGCCAGGCCTTTACAGTAATCCAAAATCATGTCATCAGTTATTGTCATCAACTTATTGACAGGTACAAATGCATGGCGCATTGCACGTCCCATGATTATCTCGTGCGGACTTAAACCAGTAGTTCTATCTGGAGTAGATCTAATAGTCATTAGCACTAGAGGCAAGACGTCCGGCCATTTCATGCCAGTGGCTAAGCACATTTTACCAATCCTGTTCTTGATTGTGCCGTTTATCTGCTCAACCACACCAGAAGCCTCTGGTCTGTATGCACAATGTAGCTTCTGCTGTATGCTCAATGCTTCACAAATCAAACTCATGAGTTCATTATAGAAGTGTCCACCTCTATCAGACTCAATCGTCACTGGAAACCCGTACCTAGGAATCAACTCCCTTAACAGTAATTTTGCCACTGTCACTCCATCATTTCTCCTAGTCGGATAGGCCTCAACCCATCTTGAAAACAAACAGACTACAACTAGTACATATCTCAGTCTGTTCACTTGGGGCATTTCAATGAAATCAATCTGCATTCTTGTAAAAGGACCTCCTTCTCTGCCTATTGTTCCCAGACTCACCACTGTCTTTTTCCCAGTGTTAAATTGCTGACAAATCAAACACCTTTGACAGATGCTCTCTGCAATTGTCCTGAACTTTGCATTGTACCAGGTCTGCTTGAACGACCTTATCATCGCATCCCTCCCCAAATGTCCCTGGCCATGATACATCCTTGCCATTGACGACAAAATGGAGTTGGGCATTACTGGTCTGCCATCCCTATAGACCCAAACATGGTCTTTTTCTCTTGGGGCACATCCTGCCTTAATCCAATCTTTTTTCTCTTCCTCTCCTGCCTCATCCTGCAACTGCTTCACTTCATCCCATGTCTCTAAGGCATTAGTAAACATCACAGAGCAAAAAGACATTTCCCCCTCTCGTTCCCTATTAATTGACTGATTCGATTTTGCACAGTATTGAGCAATGTCATTTGCATACCGGTTTCCAACCGTGATAAAATCCTCCCCTTGTCCATGGGCAGCACACTTTACAACTGCTAACTCCTTAGGCAGCTGTATCGCCTCAAGTAATTTCCCAATTGCTTCAGCATTCTTTATTGGAGTTCCACTCGATGTCAAGAAACCTCTTTGTAGCCAAAGCTGGCCAAAATCATGCACCACTCCAAATCCATACTGACTATCAGTCATCACAGTCATCCTCAAATCTTTCCCAATTTCACAAGCTCTTGTCAATGCCACCAATTCAGCAACCTGTGCAGATTTCACTCCTTTCAATGGTGATGCTTCCATAACCTCTGAAACTTTGCACACCGCATATGCTGCACATAGCACACCATCATCATTTCTCAGGCATGAACCATCCACAAACAACACATGATCACTTTCATGTAAGGGAAGATCCCTTATGTCTGGTCTCGGTTTTGTACAGTACTCAAGCACATCCAAACAATCATGATCATCTTCTGTTTTCACACCCACATTTTCAATATCCGGCAAAAGTGTCGCTGGATTCACATTTACACATCTCTCAAGAGTCACATTTGATGCTCCTAGAATCACTTTATCATATTTAGTCAACCGACTATGTGACATATACTGAGTTCTGCTTCTTGTCAAAAGAATTGCCACATTGTGAGGTACGAATACCCTTACAGGATATCCCATTATGATTCGCTCACTCTGTTCCAGACTCCTCCATGTTGCAGCCACAGATTTTAGACAACCTGGTAAACCCACAGCTACAGGGTCAAGTGTCGATGAGAAGTACGCAATAGGCCTTCTCAGTAATCCATGCTTCTGAATTAACACTGAAAGTGCACATCCATTTCTCTCACTGCAGTACAATTCAAACTCCTTTTCGTAATCAGGCATACCCAAAGCTGGAGCCTCACACATTTTATTTTTAAGCTCTTCAAATGCTGCCATTTGTTCCCCATCTAGTTCCAATGGGTCTGTCATCTCACTTTTTGTCAGTTTAATCAGTGGCTTTGCTATCAGCGAAAAATTAATTATCCACTGACGACAATAACCCACCATCCCCAGAAACATCCTCACTTCTCTCTGGGTCTTTGGAGCTTTCATTTCCCTGATGATTCTGATTCTGTCATCAGTCACTTTTCTCAGACCTTTTTCAATATTATGTCCAAGATAATGCACCTCTTTCTTGCAAAATTGCAATTTGGCTGGAGATACCTTTAATCCTCCATCTGCCAAATGATTCAGTAAAGCTATGGTATCTACTTCACAAGCTTCTCGTGTCTTTGATGCCACAAGTAGGTCATCAATATATTGCACTAGTACTGAACTTTCAGGCATGATCAAACTCTCCAACGATTTTTTCAACAACTGATTAAATATCGAAGGACTCTCTGTATACCCCTGTGGGATTCGACACCATGCTAAAATACGCTGGCCAAACCTAAATGCAAAAATTGGCTGGCTGTCATGATGCAATGGAATTGAAAAGAACGCATGACACAAGTCAATCACTGTATACCACTCAGCATCATGTGGAATCTGATACAGGATCACTGATGGATTTGGCACAATAGGACAACATGCCACCACAATTTGATTAACTTTCCTCAGATCCTGTACGATCCTAAATTTCCCATTAGGCTTCTTTAGCCCCATTATCGGTGAATTACACAGACTACTCAGTAGTTCTCTCAGGACTCCCTGCTGAATCATTTTCTCAATTATAGGAGTTATTCCCTCAATTATTTCTGGTGTCATTTTGTACTGAGGAATGTTAGGATATGTAATTCCCTCTTTCACTGCAATTTTCACTGGATCTACATTATTCATCAATCCCACATCCTCTCCAGTAAAATCCCAAACTGTCCTTTTCACTGTGTCCCTCAGCTCTCGAGGCAAATCCTCTGGATCAAACACAGCAAATGCACCAATTAACTCACTTTCCCTGTTTTCTAGAGTCACTCGGTACAAAACATCCTCATCTGGTGTTTCAAAAGCTATTCCATCCGGTGTACAGAAAATTGTGCAATTCATCTTGCATAACAGATCCCTACCTAACAGGTTCACTGGACTCGTGTCACAGACAATAAATCTATGCATGTCTGAAAATTTCCCTATCTGTACTCTTACTGGTTCCGTAAGACGTGTTCTGATTTGTGTATTGGCTACACCAACTACTTGGATTGCTTCATCCGAGAGAGGAAGATTTCTAATATCTGTTGACCTGACAGTTGATCTTGTCGCACCTGTGTCTACTAAAAAAATAACACCTTCTTCATTTATTTTCCCATCCACAAATGGTCCTGCCTGGTCTATTTCTAGAGTTGCACCAAGTATGCACTCTTCCTCCTCTCTTCGGCACCGTCAATAATCACCCTCAGATTCACTCCCTTCATTCTTTAACAAGTACTGTTGTACCTGATTAGAACGCCTTGGTTTGTTTACCTGCTCATCATTGTAGAATCCCGAATCCTGATTATACTTTTGTGCTCCTCTATTCTGTGGCAAGGGCGGTTTTGGCTCTTGACTCTGCTGTCTCACAACTTTCTGCTGTTGCTGCTGTTGATTATTCCCCTCGTTCTGCACCTGTTGATTCAAGGTTTTACCCTCATTATTCACTAATGGTGGATTCGTACAATCATTCCTCCAATGTCCCAATTGGCCACAGTTGTGACAAGGAAACTTTTTTTTCGCTTCCTCAAGATTCCCCTTTCCTTTCCCTGCATATCTAGGTCTATTCCCTGCATTATTTCCTGGATTATTCGCCTGTTCCATCAACTGTGCTTCCTGTCTTTCTGCAACTTTCACTTGTGCCCACATTGCTTTCTCTTTCAGCTTTCTTTGTTTTGCTTCAATTTCATCACTGAAGTATTTAGCATGTCTCAGAATTTCATCTATTTTCTTACTCTGCCAATCCACTGTATGCTCACGAATTCTCTCACCAATTTCAGGTCTCAGGTCATATACAAATCTGTATACAAAATGACTCAAATCTTTGTCACCCAGGTGTTCATCTCCACTGAATTGTTTAAACGCCAGTATCAGCCTCTCGTAAAAAGCATGAACTGATTCTTTTGCTTCCTGTTGTGTCCTATCTATTTTTACCCAATCTGTCTCTTTTGCAGGTACTTTACTCTTCGGGTATACCATCACCTGATCATACTTTCTCATTACCTCTGGATCTGGTGCTCCTGTTCTTGGATCTCTTGGATATTCCTCAGTAGGCCAACTCACAACTATTTTACACTCAGTCCACAAATCTGCTGGAACAATTATATCAAACAGACTATTCAGGTCAATCCACAGCACTTTTGACAATTTCACAAACCTATCTACCTGCCTATACCACTCGACGGGCTTTTCTCTCAATCGAGGAAAATCATTCGTAAATGATAAAATATCCTGTCTGGTCCATGGAACATGTACATATCCTCCTCCAGGTATTTCTCTCATAGGATAATTATCCACTGATTTCTCTTTTTCTCTCACTGGAAAAGCTGAATAAGTTGTTCTATCTTCAGATTCCTCTCTTTTCTTATACCACCTATCCTTCCATTTTTCTACATCTCCCCATCTTCGCAATAATGCAACCATTTCTTTAATCTGTCCTGTTCTACCAGTTGCATTCAAATTTTCAATGTCCTTTTCTGAAAAATCCATCCTGTAGGTTTTTTGCAAAGCTTTAACCTTATCAATGTCAACTCCCTGCTCATTCGCTATTGCTCTTAACCTGTCATGTGTATTTCTCGCTCTCCAGGTAATATTTTTACACATAAACATTAGTTCACCATCATGATGACTTTTAAGAATTTCTGTTGGAACTGTCCCTGTAACAAGCTCTTCTAATTCTACCCGTAACCTAGCCACATCAATTGTTTGCGAATCTTTATCCTTTTTCTGAAGAACTTTCATCCAATCATTCAAATATTCAGCTGTTATTGCAGTAGTTTTCCTCACTGGAACCACTCTCTTTTGCGGTTCTAAAATTGGCATCCCTGAACAACTAGCTTCACTAGCATCTAATATTTCACTACATGTATCATGTCTGGACTGTCTCAGGTCACTACTTTCTGTCCTTTTTCCTGAATCTCCTGAAGGACCAACTGAACTTATCAAATTATTCCCAACATATGGAATCACTAAACCATTTTCACCTATTCTCTGCTTGTCAAACACAGGCATAACCGGACCTATTGTTACAGGCACCGTAACAGCTTCTAGATTTTTCGTTAACTCCCTAATCTTTTCAGTCAGCTCTGTTGTAGTTCTAGCTAATTCTCTTGCATTTTCGTCACCACTTCGATTTACTTTCTCCCTGAAAGAATTACCATTTCTTGATTCAGGTGTCACATTTTCTGTCTCAATGATACAAACTGTATCTCTTATTGGAGAAACAACTGGTGTACTCTCATCTGGTTCTGGTCTATATGGAGGTGGTCTTTTGTAAATCATGTCATTCAAGACTTCATCTTCATATTCATTAACTCCATATCTTCTCATTTCTGACTCAGGAACCCTCTCTGCTCCTTCTTCAACTGTTCTCATTGGATATAATCCCTCTGACATACTAGCATCTCGCCACCTTTTCATTCGATCATGATGAGTCTCACGATCATGTCTCCTCCCAAACATGTACCTGTACTGTCCTCCAGATCTCTGTTTTTCTCGCTCATGTACTTCCTCTTCCCATTCCACTAAAGCCTCAAACTGTGTAGGTCTTGGTTTCGGGTCAAGACATAACATCTTTTCCCGTAAATTTCTCAACACGGCCAAATTAAATGAACCATGTTCTGGAAATGCTAGAACACCATCCTTTTTAGTATACCTAACCCAATTCTCCAACCATATACAGGTATGATACCCATATCTTGCAGCCATGTAGGATGCAGGTGTTTTCGGTGGAGGTAACAATTCACCCTCTCTCGTCTTAACATCTTTATCCTTGTTAAACCACTTTTTAATTTTTCCAAAGAATGTTTTCTTCTTTTTCTCTTCTTGGTAATACATTTTAGTTTTTACCAAAGCTCTCTACTCTTTTCCGTATTATAAATATACAATACAGATTTTCAACCAATAATAGCGCGACTCACACTAACGCACCAATCCTGGAGCGTCTACATCACTAGAATAGCTCTTCCAATCCTTGCACGGCTCACACCAACGCACCAATCCCAGCGCGAACACTATTCTGATCTATTATCCAATCAGAGCGCGGTCTTCCTGACGTCAGCAGTCGCTGCAGTCGCTTGTCTCCTGTCACTCGTCTACCCCTCCTTTACAAAATCTTTTCAGTAGACTTCGTGTCAAAATTTCTACAAAATCTATTAGTTACGACATATAAACATCTCCATTGTCTGCTTCGCTAACCACAGAATAGTAAAAGAAATCTATTTCACAAGAACCTCTCGTTGACACAGTAGCACTTCCCTCTACTCTGCCCTTCTAACATACATTCATTAACTGTTTCCTCTAGGACTTATCCAAAGAGTCTTACAATCAACTAAATGTATATGCATTCACGCACATTCATACAAGAAAATATAGTACATACACACAGAATCCTGCTTCCCGAGAACAGCAAACAATCTGCTCCACTACAGAATTATAACACACGTTAACCAAGCAGTTTACCCTGCCCAGTTCCTCAAACAAGCTCAGAGAATACCTATTACTCCTCCCGCGATAAGCTTTAACCGTAAACCTTACGGATCCCTGGGACTTAAGACCAGAGTTTCACAGATAACCTTCACTACCATACACACCCCTTATATACCAGAAATATATTCTAATAGTAACATACAATAATGTCACTGATTCCGAACCCAGACAATGTGAATTTTCCTGCATACATACAGGACCAACAATCCCGTCTTTCCCGAGAGCAGCATATACTTCCCTCTGCCCTACTACGGAACTGCTACCAGCTTCCAAATTCCAGAAGCACTACATATAACTCAACATGACAACTCCAACATATAGTATTAGTACATATACCAACATCAATAATCAATAATCAATATGTAATCTAATCAGATCAAGACAATCATCAATAACCATCCTCTGCTACCAGGAAATTGATAGAGATCAGGGTGTATATAATATCCCTACTTCCACAGATAGAGTAATCTCACAGTTACACGCACATACATTCTTCATACACTAGGGCCCATTTCACTAACATACACTCAAATACTCTACCAGCAATAACCTGTGGAAAGAAAAACTCCTAAACACCCTGCATCTATATCGGGGTCGATAAGATCTGGTTATTGAGACTGCCCTTAAACATAATCTAAACAATCCGTACAATAATAATCAAAATAGGATACTCAATAATTGACAAGAAATAATAACCAACACCATATTCAAAGTTATATTGCTTTATCTAAAATTAGTCAAAGGAAATCAATCAGAATAAATCATTTTTCTCATAGTTACCTATTCTAGCTAAATGTCAGAACAGGTCAGGACAAGTCTCTCGGTAAAGTCTCTCAAGACGAAGTTCTCTCAGCAACGATCCTCACCAACGCAGATTCGGAACGCGGCAAAAGGCAAATGGCAAGTGGCAAAGCCCTCTCTAGGCTAACAATTCTTATAGCAAGTCGAACAAAGAAAAACATAATTTGTAATTAACTTCTTCCGTCAAACCTCTGAGCAAAGCGAGAAGGAAAGGATGTAGCATCGCTACATTTAAAAATCTCCGCTCAGGAAAAATCACAAAATAAACATAACGGAACAGGAACCAAAAAATACATTTGTATCTTATAACTTCCACGTCTCCTCGGCAATGAGATCACAGTTCAGAGTCTTTCTTTAAAGCTCCTTTGTTTCCCAAAGCTGCCAAGGACGCTTCATTTCATTTGGAGATCGCCCAAAACTGCTGCTGTCCTCACGGAAAATTTCAATCAGGCAAAGCAAGGACTGTGGTCAGCTGACTTCAGGACCATATTCAGCAAGGCTCTCTCTCGTCACAAATTCTACTCGAGGCCAGGCTTTACGTATCGGCCATCTTTGTTTAGGCCACAATAGGCCACAATAGACCATCTTAATTAAAAGAGACAAAAACAACGTTACCACAGCATAGTGATTGAACAGTGTTAACCCCACTAATACCCTTATGTGTATGCAATTATCTAGCTCTTGCAACATAGAAAAGCATTAATTCGAAAAGCGTTTCGTGCTTAAAAATAAACAGCACTCAGCAACGTTTAAACATGAAAACATGCACATTATTGTTAAATAGCACACTTATGCATTCCCACGTGTAATTCTCTCTTGTTAAAACAAACGAGTTGATTAGTAAGTATAAACACTTACACAAGACAAATAATTAATAATTAATAATTAGTAAATTAATATAACAAATAGACATACCAGAGCTTCAAAACCCAGTTATTTTCAAACTGAAAACTCTGCTCTAGCACTCCTACTTCCACTGAAGATCAAGGCCCTCTACAACAACTTCAGTGAGTCAGCAGTAAACAGCACCACACCTCCCACCACCGCCGAGAAGCCAACCATCCTCTCCTGGGCCCCCGCGTACGTTGAGCTCATCTCCTCAACCATGAAGAAGACGCACTCAGGAGCCCCTACACACCACTGCCCCCCTCACGTCTTCCACAGGGCCACTGCTGTCATCGCACCCGAACTATACAAACAATCAACTCCTCCCTCACATCCGGCATCTGCCCAGACGACTCAAAGCGTGCGGAGGTGAAACCACTCCTCAAGAAACCAACGGCTGACCCAACTGACCTGAAGAACTACCGGCCCATCTCTCTCCTCCCCTTTGCAGCCAAAGTCACCGAAAGACTCGTGAATGCCCAGCTGACCGCATTCATCGAAGAAAACTCCATCCTAGATGCATCCCAGTCTGGCTTCCGCAGCAACCACAGCACCGAGACCACCCTCCTCGTCGCCACCAACGACATCTGCATGCTGCTAGACCAGGGACACACCGCAGCCCTCATGCTCCTAGACCTCTCCGCAGCCTTCGACACAGTCTCACATTGCACGCTAGCTGCAAGACTCCACAACTCAGGAATACAGGGATCCACCCTCAACTGGATCCAATCCTTCCTCTCCGGCAGAACCCAGAGGATCAGACTTCCCCCTTTCCTTTCCGATCCCACTGACATCATCTGCGGAGTACCCCAAGGATCTTCACTAAGACCGACGCTCTTCAGCATCTACATGGCCCTCATCACTGCCATCGTCAGACAGCACGGGCTTAGCATCCTATCCTATGCCGACGACACCCAGCTCATCCTCTCCCTCACCAAGAACCCAGAAAACACCAGACTCTGCTTCCAGGAAGGAATGAGAAACGTAGCAGCCTGGATGAGGACAGCTGCTCAACTCTGAGAAGACCGAGGTCCTCATCCTTGGACCCTGCACATACGCCTGGGTCAGCACCTGGTGAACCCCCGCCCTCGGGAGTCCACCCACCCCAACAGACCACGCTCGGAACCTCGGCATAATCTTCGACTCCTCCCTCTCCATGAACTGTCAGACCAATGCCATCGCGTCCACCAGTTTCAACTGCCTACTCACCCTCCGAAAGACCTTCAAATGGATCCTCCCTGACTGCAGAAAGACAGTCACCCACACACTCATAACCAGCAGACTAGACTATGGCAATGCCCTCTATGCCAGAATCAACAAAACTCTTCTACACAAACTCCAAACCATTCAGAACGCCGCAGCCAGGCTCGTCCTGGGGACACCGCACCACGAACATATGACCCTACACCTACGAAGCCTCCGCTGGCTCCCCATCGAGAAGAGGGTCACCTTCAAACTCCTCACCCACGCCTACAAATCCCTCAACAAAATCGGACCCAAATACCTTAACGACCGAGTATCTTTCCACGTACCCAAGAGGAACCTCCGCTCTGCTGACCTCGCCTTGCAGAGGTCCCCCTCATCCGCAGAAACAGAACCGGCAGGAGAGCTTTCTCCTACATAGCAGCCAAAACCTTGAACCAGCTCCCGGTCAACATCAGACGCTCCCCAACCCTCCACACGTTCAGGAAGGACCTCAAGACTTGGCTCTTCGACTGACTTGGAGCTGCTCACTCCCTCCCCCGCGCCTTGAGACCCTCACGGTTGAATAGCGCACTCTATAAACCACTGATTGATTGATAAACCACTGATTGAAAGTCCATGCCATGCAGGAACTGGGGTGTATGCATGCAGTGGCCCCCTGCATGCACCCGATTCCCCAGAGCCAACAGCAGTCCCTGTGGGGCTCCCTTTGTTTCCTCTCTGTAACGGTTTTTATGTAGGAAGAACCGTCATGAAAACTGTGGTGGAGAGGAAACTTGCAATATGCTTGTAGGGACTGTGGTGGTACTGCTAAGCATACTGCTGCCTCTACACCGCTGCGACACCGCCAGGGAATGGTTTATTTTCATTGCTAACTTTAGGGGGAATAAACTCCCCATCTATCTTAGGGATTTATTTTTATGTTGACAGGCTGTGACCCTCTTAACCCCTTCCCTGCTCATGACGTAACCGTTCCGTCATGAGCCACGGTTGGCGTGTGCTCATGACGGAACGGTTCCGTCATGACAATCCTGTTGGCGGCCGCTCCGCCTCCGCGGCGCTGTTTCCCCGCCTGTGCGAGGGGACAACGCAAATGGGCGGAGTCATGACGGAACCGTTCCGTCATGAGCACAGCTCAACTGTGGCTCATGACGGAGCGGCTCCGTCATGAGCACAGGCCCACCGCGCTGCCCCCCTGCCCCCCCCAGCGCTGCAGCGGAATGTCTGCAGCAGCGAAGGGGTTAATTCATTATTATTTTTACTACAGAAGCCCATCTGTGTAATGAGTAGCTATCTTTTTTCAAGATTCGGCATTGGACATAAGCCTGCTTTTGGCAGACGGATTCCCTGATCCATAATGGATTCCCAGGACTGCTGTGACTTATTTCCTTGTCATTGGGTTCACAGGTCTTGTTGATCGCCAGAAGCCAAGTGCCTTGCAATCCTCAAGAACTGTGGGCCTTATTTACAAGCCCCTTGCGCCTCTTTAGCGTCGTTTTTAACACAATAAAATGACGCAAAAGTGGTGCAAGGGGCTTGTAAATCTGCCCCTGTATTGGGTAGCAGTTGTTCTCTGCTACCAAGAAAAAATAATTTGCCAACCTAGTCATAGAGTTCGCAGTAAACACCAACACAAAAGCTTCAAGACCAATGAATGAGCTGTTGCTTTTGGCACCAAGGGAAAAGTGACAACTTTCTGTGGTTTTGTGCTTTAATTGTTTCGTTTTTTAAACAGAGCAAGAGCTGCACTTGTGTACCAATATCAATGTGTGTAAGAAAGGTATGTGGGGACTTATTATTTGGCAACTTGGTTGTACAAAATGGCTAATTATGTTAATTGTAAGAAAAGTGTGATGGGAGCCAATCATTGATCCGAGGGGAGGGCAACGCAACTTAATTGGAAATCCTTTGCAGACTTCAGCTTGCAAGACACGTTCAGCTACCCCCAAAAATGTCCGGTGGGCTAAGCCTATTACCTCACACCCTCCTTCGGCATCTAGCAGCACATTCATCAGATGAGGTGCCCTCGTCTGAACTCAGGTTTGATATGCTAAGTTGGGCCAGAGGAGCTGCAAACATTTCTCTAAATTCGAAGGCCATTTCTCTGTCAGTAAGACCTCTTCTGTGCTCGAAATTGTTTATTGTCAGCCACACTTTGTTTTTGTTACCCGGCCAACTAACAAAACACTTCATTTTTACCACTTTTATATTTACTTTTATACGGATCCTGAGATGCTAACGTATGGCACATAAATCCGTACAGCAGCATGAGCTATAAAAGCAAGTTATTATTTTTTATTTTAGCATTGTTATCCTGGTTATCTCATGCTTCCCCGACAAGGCAGCTGGGCACGTGAAAGTAGGCCAAACACCCTTCAGCACAGCAAAGTTATATGTTCTAGCCAATGGGACAAATTCGCAAAAAATGTAAGCCTGATCTTTTAGTTGTGTCCTAAATTTGGAGTAGATTTACGATTTGTTTAGAATTCATGAATACTGCGAAGGTCACAGTTTTCCATGGAGTTTTTCTGAAATCGTTTTGTGAGCTTCATAATCACATCGGCAAATGTATATTGTTTGTATATTTGTTCATATGAGAATTACCAAGCAAGTGCAGAAGCAGTAGCTATTTGTTTTTCTTCTCCATGAGGAAACTATTTTTCCGTATGGACACCCACATTTTGGGGATGTTCCGAGCATCTACAAACCCCGTACCGGGATTACCTGCCTGTAACAGGAGAGAATCGATGCGAACAGATTTACGCCTGTGTGTAACTGGACTAAATCCCAAACTGTGTTCAGGGCATGAATGGGCCGGAACAAAGTTTGCGAATAACCATACACACATATAGGTGCACAGTGTATCGGGCATTGCCACCCTGGAACGCCAACACATCGGCCTCGAGTAGATTTACTCACACACCAATATGTATGAGTATATTTCTCTTTACAAGTGAGAATGCATGTTTGTGAACGTCAAAAATGGTTTTACACTCGTAAAAGCCCTATTTCCACATGTAATCTAAGTTAGATGTGCATTTAGAGCTATTCAATGGCCCCCACCCCGATCCTCAGTTGGAAAATAGTTAAATTTAGGAATACTGTAAATCGTGTTACAGTGCTTTAAGCCTCTTGTTTATTCCATCTCTATTCTGCTGCCAGCACCTACACACGAGCATATCTTTCAATAAAAAGAAAGAATGAAACCCCATTGCGGAGCAGAAAAAGACACATTTAATTTGATTGGATTTTTCCCATAAACCCTACTTTTCAGTCAGAAATACGTGAGCCACGCAGAAAACGCTTCGCCATTTCCACGCTCTCCTTTGTGACTCCAGGGAATCTTTTAGAGTTCACCAACAATGCACTGTGCTTTCAAAGGATTAATGGAGGCTTCAGGAACTTCTAAATAAAGCAGAACCCCCGGTGGTAAAATGTCTTAGAATAATGACACCTGCAATACAGGTGAGATTCGCAATGTCGCTTTTAGAATGTCAGCAGGTATCTCTGTAAACGTTTTTGAACAGCCGAAATAAGATTTTCTTTTGCTAAATGTTTTCTCATAAACAGGTACCGTGTTCAGAGTTGTGCTGTAGCAAGCTTGCCAGTGATTTTTTAGATATGATTTCTAACACAACACATAAACAAGGCAAAATCACCCAATGCTGAATAGCTGAAAGCATCCACTCACCTGCAAGAACATGACATACTTGCCTCTTTGTACTGACTACATCCCTCCCCTTATGAGACAAGAAACCTTTCGTAAGATAGATGCTCCAATTTGAAAGCCATTACAGGAGCCCTTATGCTGTAGTCATCCACAGGCATACTCACGTGTGAAGATGAATGCTCATCAGCAATGAACGACTCCCTCCAGGATGCCACTAGTTATCTTGGGCAATGTGCTACTCCATGTTTGATTTGACAGAGGGTTGTCTCCACTACAATGCATCAACACTTGTAAGAGTGGGTAATGTTAATAAATGATTGTATTCGTAATAAGTTTTGTTCTTCTCCATTTCATGGTATTATTCCTTCATCATCCTCAGAATGAATTGTGAAATAGTTGACCCAAAGATAATTAAACCATCAAAGATATTTTATGTTCCCTCGCTAGTGGTTCTTTTCTACTGTGGCTGTCATGCTTATAATGTCTTCATATCTGTGTATCAATATTATTGTACAACAGTTAATTACAAGCCCCTCGAACCAGAATTTAATTTGTTGCATTCTATATGCATATTTAAATTCACATTTTTAATTGATGGAATTTCAGAACATAGTTTGTGAGCAATATGGACGATTTGCTTTTTTGTATAATTATATGAAATTCCATAACAATGATGTGAAATTACGCAAAATGCATAACTGGCATTTATCACTATATTTTCACATGAGCTTTGTTCTCTTGTCCATTATGGGTACTAGGATGCATTTCACTCTAAAACAATAGCACATAAAGCAACAGTGCCTTGTAGAACAGCTGCTCGCATTCTGAACATTAATGTTGTTCCTGTGGTACCATGCTAAACCTTCTTCCTGTTCTCTATTTACCTCACCCTCTCTGAAACTCTTTGTGCTATCCAGGCTATGAAACCTGGGAATGCCCCAGGACCTGACAAAGTCCATGGTGACCTCTTTCATTCTGAACCTGCTGTATGGGGACCATATATTTTTGCTCTGTCTAATAGGTCTCTTACAGGTGGCAAAACTCCAGATTCCTTGCGTGGTGCCTAGATCATACCAGTATACAAAAAAGGGTAACAGGAGTGTCCCATCATCCTCATTGATAACCTTCAGAAGGTCTTCTGTCGCCAAGCCCTTGTTAGACTTCTGGAGTGGGTCGATGAGGCCTGCATCCTGTCCCCATTGCATGCAGGTTTTCATGCCAAGGTGAGCACGACAGATCACATCTTTCGCTTTGACCATATCATATCGAAATATGTCAGGCTCTCCAGTGGCCATCTTTATATGGCCTTTGTAGATCTTAGGGTAGCCTTTGATCTAGTGCCCAGAACTAACTTGTGGTCCACCTTAGCATCTCTGGGGCTAGATCATGTATTCTTAGACACCTGTGTAAGATTACACGACACAACCTTTACCCAAGTCAGATTGGGATTGAGTGACAAACTGGATGACTGCATATCTTTAGAGCATGGGATGCATCAAGGGTGTGTACTCGCGCCAACACTATTCTCGTTGTATTTAAATGATGTGGTGAATTATTTATGGAACTGCATTCATGACTCCTCCAGATTAGTAGAGTGTTCCATTCCTGCACTGCTTTTTGCAGACAACACTCGCCTGCTCTCATTAACTCCATCTGGGCTACAAAAGCTGTTGAACAAATTCACAGAATACTGTTATCTGCTCGAGTTGAAGGTGAATACCCCAAAATCTAAGATAATGGTATTCAATCCCAATAGAACCTGCAGAGGTGGGTTCTCAATGAAGGGGTCCACTCTGCAGGTGGTTGAAACATTTGATTATCTGGGGATCAGAATTAACAAATCTAAGAGATGGAATTCCTTGCTGCAAAGAGTGAACTAACACTGCTACACACTCCATCTGCAATCATCAAGAAGTTCAAGGCTACCACCTCAAAATCTGTCTCCACAGCTATTGAAGTGTACAGGACCAAAGCCTAGGCTGCAGCACTGTATGGGGCATACACTTGGGGGTTTGCAAATTCCCAAGGTACATCATCTAAGGAAAATAGCTTCTTGAGATCCTTATTTAGTCTTCCTCAATGATCCCTCTTTTCTTTGAGACCGGCATCAAGAGGGATGGTGACGTGACAGCTTTGAAACCCTTCCTATATAGGACCTGAGCGTGGTCTACCCCAGAACTTTTCCATTATAGTTTAGCAGCAGAGGATGTGTTGAAATTAAGTACGCCTAACCTCCCACTATGGTTCCATGTTAAACTCTACCTTTATGACCTAGGCGTGAGTGAGTATTGGAATAATCCTTATCTAATCACCCTCAGCGCTAAGGCTATTATAAAAGATGACTACTGGAATAGCAATATTACTGGTCAACATGGTAAGACCAAACCTGGGGGTATGGTGGCTGACTTTTTATCTTTTAAGTCCACACCTGCTAAGGAACTGTACATGGACATGATTCAATCTCCCTCAGCTCGCACGGTGTTTATTAAACTCAGGCTGGGATCAATATTAGTAACAAATTCACATATAGATGAAAAACCCATTGTGCTGATTCACCAGCATGTGTACTTTTTAACTATAGGATTGAGGATTGTTAGAATTCCCAAGATCCCTAGTTGGTTGAGGTAGGTACCGCTGGCTAAGCAGGCACCCATAAGCTCCAACATTAGGCAAAAGACAGATCGCCTCCAGAGATAGCCCCCACTCCACCCCCTTGTTAGGTTGGCACGAGCAGCCAGGCTTATCTTCAAGGCTTAATGTGTAAAGTATTTGCAATTACGCTCACAGCGATCCAATGATGACACCACAAATTTACTCCACACGAGTTTCATAGAAAACAAGTATATGTTTATAGAACAATACTAAACCAACATATGTCTCGGGGCTAATGTTCCCCCTGGCCTATTATCATTGAGCTAAACTAAACAAACCTACATATTCCTAATGTCGTAATATGCAGATCGATATGCAACAGTCAGGTACTTCACAACATAAGAATAATGCAGATCGTAATACGGTTATCTGGCGATTTGTACTGTCACTGTCATGCAATGCGTAAACCAACAACGTGGTAAACTGTTATGCCCCCGTAATGCAATGCGTACAGTCCCCCTTCAGGTACTCTGGTGGGTAAAAGGAAAAAGCAGTGCAACGTGTAATACAGTTATCAGGCAATTTGTTATGCAAAACGAATGCAATGTGGAACACATATATCCGTCAGTTCTGGATGCAACACTAATGCAATGTGTAATACGACAATCCGGCAGATTGTGGTGCAGGATTCAGACAAGGCGTAACACATTTATCAGGCAGTTTGTTATGCAAACCTAGTGCAATGAGTAACACACCTATCAGGCAGTTCGTTATGCAAACCTAGTGCAATGCGTAACACACCTATTAGGCAGTTCGTTAGGCAAACTAATACAATGGGCAATACGACAAAACAGGCAGTCTGTTGTGCAGAAATAAAGCAATGCGTTATACAATCATCAGATACTCTGCTACACAGGAGTTATGCAATACGTAAGTTACTCCAGCACTGTTCACGGTGCCTCCGGAGGTCTCTCCACCACTCGTGCTGGCTTGCGGTTAATCTCCGGCCACAGTTGCACCCCCCACACGGGTAAGATAGAACACAGTAACTGCAGCTTCGCATTCAGGCCCCGGTGCTGCCACTCCCTTGGCACACGGGCCTCAATCATAGCCGAAGCAGAGGCTCGTACTGCAGGACAGAGAGAGAGGCTGAGAGCGTCTCCCTCCGAGCCTGCTTCGCGCCCCAGGAGTCGACACACGTTACCTGGGGGGCGCAAACCCACTCTCCTCTCCTCGTCCAGCGACTTCGGCCTCCGATGCAATCTCTGACTTTCCGGGCAATGGGAAGATCCCAGGCTGCACACTACACCCGCACTCAGAGTCACGAAGGCTCACGGGAACTCCGGGTGCACGTTTAACAGACAACTTCTCATGAGGGTCTCAGACTACGCAAGACACTCGCACGCAGCATCGCTGAGATACACCTGATCTACTTGTGCCCACGATCACAAGGCACTACTTGCGCAGGTCTCAGGTAGTAGAATGCACATGCACTCCATGTCGCTGAGACACACTTTATCCTCCGGAGCCCCCGATCACAGGGCACCTCTTGCACAGGTCTCAGGCAGTAGAAGGTACACACACACAGTGTCGCTTGAGACACACTTTATCTCCAGGTACACAGGGCACCTCCAGCGAGGGTCTCAGGCTGCGAACAGTACACGCACGCAGTGTCACTGAGGCACACTCGCTCTCCTGGTGTGCACGATTACAGGCCAATCCACACGAAAGTCTGAGGCTGCCACCAAGCACATGCTGAGACTTACTTGGCTCCTTGGCACACACGTTCACAGGACGATCCTCTCTAAGGACTCAGGCTTGACAGAGCAAATGCACACCATGTCTCAGAGTCTTGTTGCCCAAGATCACAGGGCACAACTTGCGAAGGTCTCAGGCTAGACAGAGCACACCCACGGCATATCTGAGAGTCTTCTCTGGAAACCTTTGTGTTCCTGTGTTTCCAAACAGGGAGCCAGCTCACCTCAGGTCCTTGGGGATAGTTACTTCAGGACACAGCACACAGCAAAGCCCTTCAAGCAGGGTACACAGCACACAACAAAGTCCCTACAGCCTTTCCTTGGTTAAAACAGCAAACTGCAGGCCAGCCCCAGATCACACAGCAAGATCAGTCCTATCCAGCAGTCTGTTCAGTTGTTTCTTCCTTGGCAAAGGTTCCTCTTGATCCACGAAGTAGCTCCAATCTTGTTCACACTTGATCAAGCCATTCTCCAAAGTTCAGGGGCTTCAGCTCGCATAGTTATACCCCTCAATAGCTTTGAAGTCTTTGTGTTACAGGGGGCACTGACCCCTGCTCAAACCAGTACTGGGTGCCTCCCTACCAGTGACACCTTCTCCCTTTGATTAGTGGGGTTCTGGATTCTCAATCACTCAGCCGGAGATGGGACAATTGTTTTATAGCACCCGCCCAGGCCTCTTCACCTCTAGGCCTACTCCTCCTCCTACACACCAGATGCAGGTTAGCCTGTGCTGTCTCACCTCCTCCCCTGGGTCAAGACATTCCCCAGATCCTATCGCTTTCAAATCCAGCCAGTCAATCCACAACCAGGCAGAGACACACAGAAATGATTAAAGCAGAAAAACCCAGCCACTTCTAAAAGAGTGGCTTACAAACACACAATGCAAAAACCATCTTCATAAAAAGATGTGTTATTGAAGGTTGAGTTCAGGCATACTAAATTTCAGCTTTCCATCTTAAGCCCTTGGGGAGATAGGGTGGAAAACATATTACACAGCCTCCCCATTCTATTCTAATTGGCAAGAGGGCCTTTCAGCAGAGAAAACGAAATGGAGATTATTTCACTGCCAGGACATGGCACACACCTTGGTACATGTCCCACCTTTCACATGCACTGCACCCTGTCCAGGGGGTACCCTAGACCTACCAAAGGGGTGCCTGATGTGTATGGAAAGGGAAAGGCAGGTTCTGGTAAGTGCGTGCACTTACCAGTAGGCCTGGGCTAAATTTCCGTTCCGCTCGCGGAAATTGCAATAATTTGACATTTTCGCGTTCCGCAGAGAGCGCGAAAGTGTCAAAATTTCCGCATTCCGCAGCTTAGCGATAATTTGTTTCTTGCTCGCGCTGTAAAATAATACATTCTCGCGCGCGCGCGATCGCCTTACCTGAATCCCCGCGTTCGCCGACAAGTTTTCCCGATCCGGTCGCGTTCTCCACAAGATGTTGGATTGTCTCGCGATAGTTCGCGTCCGCAGTAATGTCATTGGTCGTGCGATCACGTCTTTCTTCTCGCGATCATGCACCGCGAGAAGAGTGAAAACAAGATGGCCGCACCCGCAAGCAACCGCATGGGTAAGTTGGCGAGCCACGACCGTGCAGAAAATACCGCGAACGGGCGGGAAAAAAACTTCCGCATCTTCGCGATATTTCCGCGTGTTTGCGGAGATTTGTAACATTTTCGCGATAATTTGCGAAAGTCACTTTTGCAAATTCCGCCCACCCCTACTTACCAGGACAACATGGCAGTTTAGGAAACTACGCACATAGTGGACAGACAATTTTCATTACACTTTACACAGGGAACACTTGCACTTTGACACTGTTTAGCAGTGGAAAAGTGTCTAGAGATCTAAGTTGGCAACACCATATCCATCACAGTACCAAAAATAGAGGATGTAGAGGCAAAGAATCAGGGGTAATCACGTCAAGAAATGCCAGGCCTAACAAGGATGTTGAACATGTTCTATTTTTTGTTCTGCGTATGACAGGCCTAGGCAGACCTGGCTTAAACCACTTTGCATTTCTATGGGTGTCAGACAATACAAGGAGGCTAATCGTATTTTACGGTCTGACACCAGCCAGATATTGGTATTCAGCATTAGCTGCTACTTATACTCAATGTGGCTACTCAGGAAGAGTGTGGTGTATTATTCTGAAAAAATATTTAATTTTTATCCACCTTCCCTATGAATGTTTTTTTCCCTTTCTTCTCCGCCCCCCTCCTATTTTCAACTAACTTTGTATATATGTTGGAGCATTGTAATTTCCAATTTGCACTTATACCAATCCATCGACCCATTTTATGCTACTATTCTCCCTTTTGAAACTTTTTTAGAAATTTGTATTACTTTGTTAGTTTCGTGGGAATTGTTTTAACCTTTACTGTTTTTACCTGTAACATCCGTGTTAAAGACATTGATTGATCTTCAATTAATTCAATTAAATTCAAAATACTTTATTTCGGCCTATAAGGCCATAAAAGTAAAAATACAAATGGAATACAGTATATACATGAAAAGTTGTAAATACCCTCATCCGTTGCTCATTTCAGGGCACCAAAATACTCAAATTGATAAAAAAATCACAGTGGACTTAAGTAAAACTATCATCTATCCCACAGGCTAGCCTCGACGGTCAAGAGACTAACCTGGTGTCATACTGGTATATAAAGTGCTTGTGCGTTGTATAAGCAGCATGTAGCTGTTTACCTTATTCCAAGCATCAGCTTCAAATAAAGTGCATGTACAGTATGTGTGGAATGGCGAGGTTGTTACAATAGTCCGTTACACTTGACTATCACTGCAAGCTGGGTAAAGTGCCTATGCAAAGGGTGCAAGGGATAATGGCGTTTACATTGCTCTTAAAATTGAATTAAAAAAAAATATGTATAAAAAACAAGCCCAAACAATTCATTGGATCATCAAAATGTTTCTAAAAAATGAAAAGGACTAGTAAAAATGCACAACAAATACAAATCTACTAGTTTTTACACGAAGACTGTCGACTTCAATTTCAAAGCTACATGAGCCTAGACAATAATATTTCCAGTTTTCACTCCCCACTAAGGTAATTATTTGGCCATCTTCAATATTAATAAAAAGATTCTTGCAAGTGCATGTTAAGTCAAAATTTGAGGGCATCACTATGGTGCATGGATAAAATATCTGATCCACTTGGATTTTCTTGTGTCTGTCCACTTAATACTATATAACACACCGTGGTCACTAAGTACAAGCATTGACCCAGCGTCCTGCTTGTCCTTTTGAAATAATATTATTTGCCCTCTCTTTTTCCTCATAAAGTTGATGGCCAATAGGAATCTGCTAAGCCCAAAGACAATGAGGTGGGAATTGTCTGTTTTTAATATTCAGAGCAGTTCATTCAGTTTCCTCATGTTGAGGCACCTACCTATCGGTTTTATCCATTTCCTTCTGGCAATTCTTGTATGCTGGTCAAAAAAATAGAACGTGTGCAATATCCTCCTCCACTCCCAATTGACATAGACTACACCGGGACTCCCCCTTCATTAGATTGTGGCATTGCCCATTTAGAGGCGAAAGTGTTAATCTACAGTATTTCATATCTAAATTTCAGGTATAAACACTTTGCCAATTATGGTTCTATTTTGTCGAAAAATAGCTCAAAACAAGGGGTCATTTTAAACTGGAGGAATTGCATAGTAAGCCTTCCCAGTGTACTATTTGAAGTTACTTTGTACCTGATAAAATTCCAAAATATGTGCTTGATCTCACGATTTGATTCAGGTGTGAGCAGGCTCAGGTTCGGCCAGAATCTACTCAGACCTATATCAAAGAGCCATGTTCGAATATGAGCTGACCAAGGGAAAGTGGCTTGGGTGTCCAGTTCCAACAGCTCGCTTAGATATTCTCTATATGTTACTAATTTCGCTTATGTCCAAATTCTAATCCAAAATGACAAAGTTCTCCAGATAGCTAAGTGCTCTAAGCGTTTGATGCCCATGTCATAGGTCAGGGGGATCAATGGAGTATGTTGAGGAAGGGCCACAAGCATTCTCAAGATTTTATTTTCTCCAGTAATTAGAGATTTAAGAGTTCCACCTCCCCATATCTCTGAACCATAGAGAGCAGCAGTTTGAGCTCTGGTCTTATATACTTCCAGGGTGGGAGTAATGGCTTTTGAAGATGTTGCAGCTTGTTTTTTTACAGTGGGAAAGGAGTTTTGCATTAGGATGACCTTTGAGTTCTCTATTTGTGGAGCCCAGGAAAGTTTAGAATCAAGGATGACTCCGAAATATACGAAGTTTGATACATGTTCCAAAGTTGCACCATTCAAGGATATTTTGTTCTTAAAGCTCCTATGCGTCCTCAAGGTCATGTATTTTGTTTAGGTTGGATTGATCTCAAGACCATTTGTTTTACAATATTTGTTGATTCTGTTGAGTAAGTTCTGTAAGCCACTGGGAGTTTGGGACAACAAGATGGTATTGTCCGAAAATGTTAAAGCACAAATATGGTTATCTCCAAGCTTGGGCGAGTCATGGGCAGATTTTTGTAGATATTCAACCAAGTCATTTACGTACAAGAGGAACAAGGTCAGTGCCAGGACACAGCCCTGGCACACGCCCCTCTTAACTGGGATCTCGTCAGTAAGTTTACCTCCTTTACCCCAACATACCTTGGCATAATTGCTTTCGTGTAACCTTATGATTTGGGTTAAGATCTCATCAGGTACGCCCTGTTGATGTAAATTTTCCCACAGCTGAGCCCTTGGGATAGAATCAAATGCTGCATTTAAATCAATAAAGGCAACATACAAGTGGCTAGCTCTTAAACTTGTGTATTTCAAGGCTAAGACCAAAAGTCTAAAAACTCAGTCTATTGTGCTTGTTTTCTTTCCAAAGCCAGCCTGGCACGGTGAGAGTATATCTTCTGCTGTGATCCAATCAGTGAGATTAGACAGGATTTGCTTTGCATAGACATTCTGTAGAACATATATCAGACTTATGGGTCTGTAATTTGCAAGCTCTTCTCTACTAACCTATCTATGGATAGGAACTATATCTGTGCCCTTCCAGGACCCTGGGATGGGCGGCTCCCTAGCTATTGCGTTGGATAGTTCATTTATGTAAGGCACACACACTTCCAGGGTGTGTTGAAATAGGTCCCCAGGTATCCTGTCAGGGCCGGGCTCCTTTGATGGCTTGATAGCTGCTATAGCAAGTGCTGTGTCCTCCATACTAAACTGTAACCGTGGCATGCGTCTTGATATCAAAAGCCCCCAAGATCATTTGTGACTTCTTGGTCTATCTCTGGTTCAGCAATGATGTCACGAAGGTTTGCAAAATGTCTCTGCCAAGTATTGGGATCTAAATAATGGTCAGAAACCGTCTTATCTAATTTGCTTCCATGGGTCATTAGTTTGCAACATGTGGCTTGGTCCCCGATTTTTGAAGCTACTATAAGTTCTTCCCAAATGCCATTTTCCCAATTTCTTTGGGCTATCTTTTGTGTTTTCTTGCAGTTTAGTCTTTCAAGTCTAATCTCAGTTATATTTTTGTCTTTAAGGGCTCTAATTTGCCGACATTTGGTAAGTCTACATTCCCTGTCAAACCAGGCATTGGATGGCTGTATCTCTACCTTGGCAGTACCTGTTACTGACCGTGGTTTACTTAAGTAGACTTGTATTTCCTCTACCAGTTTTTGGTGGATTTGTATTATCTGTATATTCTCGGGCTCTTGCTCCAGGTAAAAAGTTACACGGTCACTAAAGAAGTCCTTGTGTCCATTATGAGTAATAGGATGCATTTCACTCTAAAACAATAGCACAAAAAGCACCAGCTCCTTGTAGAACAGCTGCTTGCATTCTGAACATTAATGTTGTTCCTGTGGTCCCATGCTAAACATTCATCTTGTTCTCTATTTGCCTCGCCCTCTCTGAAACTCTTTGTGCTATCCAGGCTATGAAACCTGGGAATGCCCCAGGTCCTGACAAAGTCCCTGGCGACCTCTTTCATTCTGAGCCTACTGTATGGGGACCCTATATTTTTGCTCTGTCTAATGGGTCTCTTACAGGTGGGAAGATTCTCGAGTCCTTGCGTGGTGCCTAGATCATATACAAAAAAGGGTGACAGGAGTGTCCCATCATCCTCATTGATAACCTTCAGAAGGTCATCTGTCGCCAAGCCCTGATTAGACTTCTGGAGTGGGTCGATGAGGCCTTCAACCTGTCCCCATTACAGGCAGGTTTTCATGCCAAGGTGAGCACGACAGATCAAATCTTTTGCTTTGGCCATATCATCTCAAAATATCTCAGGCTCTCCATGGGCCATCTTTATATGGCCTTTGTAGATCTTAGGGTAGCCTTTGAACATGTGGTCCACCTTAGCATCTCTGGGGCTAGATCATGTATTCTTAGACACCCTTGTAAGATTACACAACAACACCTTTACCCAAGTCAGATTGGCATTGGGTGACAAGCTGGCTGACCTCATATCTGTAGAGCATGGGATGCATCAAGGTTGTGTACTCGCGCCAACACTATTCTGGTTGTATTTAAATGATGTGGTGAAGCATCAATGGAACTGCGTTGATGACTACTCCAGATTAGGAGGGTGTTCCATTCCTGCACTGCTTTTTTCAGACAACACCAGCCTGCTCTCATTAACTCCATCTCGGCTACAAAAGCTGTTAAACAAATTCACAGAATACTGTTATCTGCGTGAGTTGAAGGTGAATACCCAAAAATCTAAGATAATGGTATTCAATCCCCATAGAACCTGCAGAGGTGGGTTCTCAATGAAGGGGTCCACTCTGTAGGTGGTTGAAAAATTTGATTATCTGAGGATCAGAATTGACACATCTAATATATGGAATTCCTTGTTGCAAAAAAGTGAACTAACACTGCTACACACTTCATCTGCAATCATCAAGAAGTTCAAGGCACCCACCTCCAAATCTGTCTCCTCAGCTATTGAAGTTTACAGGACCAAAACCTAGGCTGCAGCACTGCATGGTGCATACATTTGGGGGTTTGAAAATTCTCAAGGTACATCATCTAAGGAAAATAGCTTCTTGAGATCCTTATTTAGTCTTCCCCAACGATCCCTCTTTTTCTTTAGACCGGCATCAATAGGGTCGGTGACGTGACAGCGTTGAAACCCTTCTTATATAGGACCTGAGCGTGGTCTATCCCAGAACTTTTCCATTATAGTTTAGCAGTAGAGGATGTGTTGAAATTAAGTATGCCTAACCTCCCACTATGGTTCCAACATGTTAAACTCTACCTTTATGACATAGGCGTGAGTGAGTATTGGAATACTACTTAGCTAATCACCCTCAGCACTAAAGCTATTATAAAAGATGCCTGGAATAACAATATCACTGGTCAACATGGTAAGGCCAAACCTTGGGGTATGGTGGCTGCTAAGGAACTGTACATGAACATGATCCAATCTCCCTCAGCTCGCACGTTGTGTATTAAATTCAGGCTGGGAGCAATATTAGTAACAAATTTACATATAGATGAAAAACCAATTGTGCTGATTCACCAGCATGTGTACTTTTTAACCATAGGATTGAGGATGTTGAGCATGTCTTATTTTTTGTTCTGCGTATGACAGGCCTAGGCAGACCTGGCTTAAACCACTCTGCATTTCTATGGGTGTCAGACAATACAAGGAGGCTAATCATATTTTATGGTCTGACTCCAGCCAGCTATTGGTATTCAGCATTAGCTGCTACTTATACTCATTGTGGCTACTCAGGAAGAGGGTGGTGTAATATTGTGAAAAAAGATTTAATTTTCATCCAGCTTCCCTATGAATGATTTTTTCCCTTTCTTCCCCGCCCCCCCTATTTTCAACTGACTTCGTATATATATTGGAGCATTTTAATTTCCAATTTGCACTTATACCAATCCATCGACCCCTTTTATGCTGCTATTCTCCCTTTTAAAACATTTTTTGCAATTTTTATTTCGATGTTAGTTTCATGAGGATTGTTTTAACCTTTATTGTTTTTACCTGTAACATCTATGTTAAAGACATCGATTGATGTGTCTGATGATTCACAAAAATTGCCTGTATTGTTTTATGGGCTAGAACCCGAAATAAGCAGTTTTTGATATTATATATAATAAATTATAACCATCTACTAAAGTATTAATTACTAATTAATTATAAAAGTGAAATCAATCACTCCTTAAAAATTACAAGCTATACTTAAAAAAGTGAAAACAGTTATAACTCAATGTTTCTGAAACAATATTTTCGTCATTCACCTCTATGGTTCATCCAGCTTCCCCCCTGTACAAAGCAACAATAGAAGAGAGAGTATAGCAGCATTGAAGAGGGAGCAGCATTTCATTCAGCTATGGACTATGGGGTCAAAGTCAAAGAAATACTGCTGAGTAAAAAATACTTTTTTTCCATTAGCACTGTGTTCTGGAACCACTTCTCTCCCATGGCATTTGGAGAAATCACAGTTTTTGTCAACGTGTTGAGAGCCCCAGTACCCCTGCCTGAGGTATAGTATGAGGTGTCAATATGCAGGGTGCAAAATTAATAGCAGTTATTGCCACACATGTAATGTTACTGCAAATGGAGCCCTAGACCCCCCTCAGAGTGGCCTGAACCCCCTGACAGGGGAACACATCATCCACATACCTCATCGCCTGGAGGTGCTGCCAAGTTATGAAGGAGGCGGGGCCTGCCACATCCAATGCGCTCAAAGCACCACCAGTCATCCTGCAGCGTGGGACTACCTTTTACTTCAAAGGGGGCCCTAGACCCCCCTCAATGCCACCTGCGTCCTCAGGCTGGTCCAATGTGACATAGAAAACATATAAGGTCCATACAGTAGGGTCTTGTGTTGAGTAGAGAGTTTTCCTAATTGAAGAAGTACATAGTTTAAATGTTCTTCAGTACATCCATGTTTCACAAATTCATATTTTTCGGTTCTCAATACTGGATAACTGCCGACACGTGTTACATCACGCAATGACTTTTTCAGGGCTGTCTGAACATTTGTAAAGAGAATTTTAGAAGTAGACAAAACCATATGATAAGAATACAGAGCGAGACAAGCCCCTAAAAAGTTACACATTACGCCTCTAAGTTGGATAGCAAAAGTAACACTGTCTTGAACAGCTGAATCGGAAGTAAATATATGCAGTACAAGGCTGGACCTATACCTATAGTATGCATAGGTCAATAAGAAGATGTGCTGAACAGAGAGCTGCACTATAAAGGTTAGTCCAAACCATGTATCAGAACGAATTTGCAGAGATACAAGACCGACTGTGCACGAATATGTGTCAGCGCAGAGAAAATACACATGTATCATACATTTTGAATGGTGGAGATAAAATTTGAAACATGCAAAGAAGAGTGTCCTTTAGTATGCAGTAAATATAGTCTAGTGTCCCACCTTAAGTGGTATAGAGATTCCTGGCATTGGGAGAATATGCTGAAACCAAGTTGAAACAGGTGCTTATTCTATTTCAGAGAGTAGCACTGAGCCGCGGTCCATGCAGGTAAAGGGGAGATTCCGAGGGACGATGCAGAGGGAAAATTAATTGCTTTATTTAATTTTCCCTCGTCATCATCCCTCGGAATCCCCCCTACATGACCCCACCGCTGTTTCCTGCACGTACCACTGCTGGCAGCACTTTAATGGATGGTAATATGCTGTTTTTTATGCAAAAAGCTAATATTAGGAAAGAAAAAGAGACTGGTCTCATAAATACTATGACTAATACTCATGATTTACCAAGTAGTAAAAGTCCATAGTCTGTCCTATGTACTCACGAAATAGTAATAATTGAAACACTCACATGTAAAGAGCAAAGAACAGTATAGACAAGGGAAAAAGTTTGTAATTTAAAGTCAACAACACATCTTCTCATACAGCCCCTATCAATACGAACAGCAAAATGTTAACCGCACATATCCAGCAGATTTAATATGCCACACATATCTCAGCAAAATACATCAGCACAAGTTCTGCCCATATTCAATGAAAGAAATGTAATGCACTATTCAGCATATTCCACCAAGGCAATCCTACAGCCATAGTGAATTATAATGGCTTATTGCCTGACAAGATTCTTGGCAACAGAGCGACCAGACAAGGACGCCCCCTGCCCTGCCTCCTTTTTCTTTTAGAATGGATGCATCCTGGCTACTGCTGTTCATTGTTCTCAGAAAAGTATAGGCATCAATACTCCAGCTGGTAATCTCAAACTTATGTTGTACACCAATAATATCTACTTGACATTGGATACATCTATCCCAGATCAAGTCTTCCTTTCTCCTTCTTTTCTGGATATAATGCCAATTGAACCAAGAATCAATCCATGCTAATGACGCCATTTAAGCTAGTTAGCTCACTTAATGGAAAATTATGTTAGTGGGAATAGGCCAGGATGAAATATCTAGGAATACTGGTCAGTGGTGACGTTCTCACAATGGTAACGGGCAGCACAGTCTTTATGATAGAACAAAAGCAACGGGATTGTGGGAATTGGATCAGACTTCAGCTCTCCATATGAGAACGGGCTCAAACGATAAAGATGGTGGGGGCTACCCATTTTAATTATCTTTTTTGGTATGCTGCTAGTTGTAGTCTCCCACACACCAAATTGGCTAACAGATTATATTTGAAAATGTGACAAGCCATGATGGGCATAGGTTAAATTGCATAACATGACAACTTTGAGACGTCTCAACCACCCAAAAATAGATCTGTATCATACTGCCCAACATTTGTCACAGCTAGTATGACATTTTAAATCTGACGTAGAAACTGCAGAATGTGTTAAACTTGAAAATCCTCTAGAAAGTCGCATGATAGGCCAACAAGTGATTTATGTATGCCACCCACAGCTTGACTGTAGGGGATAAACCTATTCCAGCAGGGTTGATAAAAATGTAAAATTCTAGGGCCAAATTAAAAACAAGGTGCATTATCCCTCTTCTCTTTGAGCTGCAATAAACTTTCAAATGTGTGTGCAGGGCCAGGGTGCCCTGTTACAGACAATGGGTGCCACTAAGGCAGACACATACTCATACTGTGTTGGCGGCACCTACATGCACATTAAAGAGGGAAAGGGATCCCGCAGCAGGCATGTGTAGTGAGTGACTGCACCTCCCTGTAGTAGGATTCCTGTGGGGTCCATGGCAGCCCTTTACCCTCTCCAGAGGGGTCCCCTCTGAGGACGCACTGACTGTTCATCACCTTTTGTGGCATATAATCAATGCACATCTTGACGTCATCCTTACCTCCGGCTCATAATATGGGGCAGGCACAGAGGAAAATGTTTCCCTCACTTGCATGGGACCACAGCAAACCATGCAAAGTTACCAGCAGATTAGATGTGTTTAAGATTTGGTCAGATTTGTGGAGGCATGATACACATTCGGTTACACTGCCTGATCTTGCAGAACATCTAAAACTCAGTTTGGTGCCAATTGAAAGACACAAGCAAACTATACATAAAGCCTTCCCCAGATATGGCTCTACTCCATGGCACATATGATATTTCAGGGATCACCAACAACAAGAAGAAAACAGTGCCTCCAACAATAGGAGAATGTACAGATTCCATGGTTGCTATGATGTCCAATCAAAGATTGATTTATCAACTCAAATACCAGTTGCAAGAGAAAAATGTTTGCATGAAACAACAGACTGACAGTTTTAATTGTGTATGCATGTAGGTTTCATGCTGATTCAATAAATTGGATGTAGAAACTGGGTAAAGTATTTGAATAACACCGGCGAATTTTAAAATGAAGTGGATGAGTCAGCAGAATGGAAGTAGCACTGTTGAATGCTAATTATGACTCACTGGATTGTATAATTTTTGTTTTGTAGAACTTTATTGTTGTATTGTCTTAAGCTGTTTGTTATAAAACCGAATAAAAAAAGATTCAAACTTTTGAATTTGCCAAAGAAACTAGAGGAACCAGCCCAGTAGTGTGTGATTGCAAACCTCTGTTTGATGGCAAATCTACTTTTGAGAAAAAATTATCTTAGAATGGATATGGAAATTTCTTATTTTTAAACGCCTTATGGATCATGTCATCTACGTTATCACCATGCTGCTTTTTACATCAAAACGGTATGTGCAGTAACTCCTTCTGGCTAGAGTCAATGACCCATTCTCATACCTAAATGATCCACCTAGTTCTTCAATAGAACAATCAATGAGTTCTGCAGCTGCAATAGGGTCAAAGGCCACATCTGCCAAAATAATCTGCTACTCCATCATGGAAAGGACCACAAAACAGTTAAATGTATCCTTCTTCCCATCAAATAGTGACAGTAAAACCTGCTTCAATTACAAGTTTACATACGTAACACAGACACCAACCCTAATCATCTTTTTACATGAATTAACATTGTGGTCTACAGAGTCCTTCGAAGTCATATCCTACACAACCATGGAAATACACTCAACCACATTTGGCAATGTGGCATCCACCAGAAATGATTGCTATAAATGTAGGCATTAGCAGCTTTGCAGATCCTTTGTTTTTCTGAGTGCCACACTTTGCATAGACATATGGAGAGGCATACCAGATGTGGAAGGTACTTCGGGATTTATTTATGAGCCTCTGCGTCACTTTTGTGCCACCGTTTAGTGCCCTATTTACAAAGTGACCATCTAAGCAGATGCATCACTTTGTAAAGCGCTGTGCCAGATTATACCTGCGTCAGGAATAATGTATGCAGGGTGGGCGTTCCAGCGCAAAAAAGTCACGTAGAAGTGGCGCATTGAAATCAATGAGATTTCTGTGTGTTACTTCCAGGACGCCATCGCGTCAATATCTTACGCCTGCCTCACAGCAAGCGTAAGACTGACGCAGTACTGTCATTAAAGCCCTCCCCCCTGCATTGCTGGAGTTGCATCACACTTCCGAGACAACTCCAGCAATGCGTCAGTTTTGCGCAAACAGATATGTCAGTAATACTGACGTATCTGTCATTCCTTGCGACGTGATGCATCATACAGTAAATATGACTCATCAATCATGTCGCAAGGAAGGTGCAGTGAAAACTGCCACATCGCTGTTTTCATGCAGCGATGCAACAGTTTTCATAAATAAGGCCCCTCATGTTTATCATACATGTCCTGCCCATTACAGAGGGCACAGTCTGGGGAAAAGCCCCACATTGTCATTAACATGGCATTACTTGCTGAACCATATCCTTGTAAAATTGAGGGTCAATCTCTCTCTCTTCTCAGAATCTAGACAAAGGTTACTTTTGCTGTCCTTCCTCAGCACCACCTCTACAAAGTACAAAATATTTTATCCATTTTTAAAGTGATGAGGACAACAAAAAAAATAATATGAAACGTTACATAATATAAGATGATAGTAAAATACAAAATAGTCAAATATAAATGTACATGGAAAAATTAAGTAATCATATAATTAGTTCATAAAGAGCTTAAAAATAAGAAAAGAAACAAGAGCTAGTTCATGTGTAAGGTATATTTAAAGATAAATATGAGTAGCCCATATAACATTATTAAACATTGCATATACAATAAAATATAATCATCAACTGGTTTAAAAAACAATTGAAAAGAGTAGAGATTACTAGAAGAACCAATAAGGGATAAATGAACACTTTACCTAGTAAAGGTGATCCAAGACCATCAAGAAAGAATGGATAATAGAGATACATTTTTTTGATCTGGTCATTGATTATGTAGCGGAGGACAATAGGAAGTCAAATAATTTGCAATGAATACCAGTTTGTTTTTATAAAACAAGGCAAAGGATTTACAAATAAGCAATTCATAAAGGAACTTAACAGAGATGGGAAGTACTTTCAGAATAAGTTTGACATTGCTTTAAAATAATACTTCATTCAAATAATACATGCATTAAAGAACCACCAACCATCTTGCAATGCCAATATAATGAAGTTTCTAAATATTTGGCTTTAAATACTTTACATGGAGTCCATAAACAGTTGAATAAAATAAAAGTAAAGCAACAGGGAGTCAGTTGAATAGTCAGATTGTCCTCCAAATTTCTAAAGAAAATGTTTTGGAAAGTTTCTTATTCGAGAAATTGCTAATGAAAGTAAACTAGCTTCTCCTGTATTATGTAATTATTTGTAAACATTAATGTAATACAGAATAAATCATCTTGAAGAACCTACCTGGTTTGGACCTTCTTTTGTTCACTAAATTTTGGCCATGATTTTGAAAAGACCTATGTGTGAAAGTGGACTGTAAGAGGAAATTTGAATGAAATGAAACTACATGGAACAAAGAAGTGAAATCTACAGAAAGGAACGAAAGTAAGGATCTAGAACTTCCTTTTGAATTTAAGTGTAATGTTTTTCACAGCTTTCTGGCAGCCTTGAGCCCCACCAGTGACCACAAGACCTGTCGGCCCAAACCTGGGCATGCCAGATCCTGCTGTGTTCCTTCATGAACCTATTGCTGTGCACCTGTGCACAGCCTACCACATTGGGCATGCCTACTCAAGTTCAAGTTTAAGTTTATTATGTTTTGGCTCTCTTAAGAGGGCCACATAAAATAAACACACAATTATACAACAATACTTACAATAAAATCACAAGAGGGCGAATGAGAAAGTAATACATCATATTCACTGGTCAGACAATTGTCTAATATTACTCTATATATCATTCAATAAATATCTAAAAAGCCTTTAAAAAAGTTAAAAACTTTAAAACAGAACATTTCATTTGGCGGACAATACAGTGCATGGAAGAAGGTATTTCCATTTAAAATTCCTAATTTTAAACAGATAGGTTTCAACCATTTGTAACGCAATGAGCGTAAAGCGGGACAAATAAACAATACGTGATTGCGATCCTGTACCGCATTATGACAAAGATTACACACCGATGAAACACCGTACCATTTAGCTAAAAGGGTATTTAGCGGGAGCAAATCATGTCTTAAAAGGTACCATAACCTACGGACTCTGTGGGGGATATTCCATGTAAGGTATTGTTGTGCCAGCTTTGGTAAGTATGAATTTAAAAGGAATTGCCTTTCCGTTTTTCCTTGTTGGGCAATCATATCCAGTTTATAACTGAGTTCCCAAGATACACTTTTTAATTTAGACTTTAGTTCAGAGGGAGTAAGTAAAAAAAAAGTGCTTACATCCAGCTCTAACAGAGTAGCTGCTTTTCTAAAGTTTTTTACTAACAGGGAAAACTCGTTAAAATTGCCCAGAAGCTCATTTTTAATGGCTTCCCGTAAGGAATTCTTTTTACCTCTAGCTAAGCAAGCTACCCACCTTATAAGGACAATCAACCCCTGTACCCAACAACTTCGGAGTCCGAATTCCAGTCTACATGAGGATATAGAACAAGCTGTGTTAATAGAAGTAATTCTTCTTAATATCTTTCCTTCCGTTCTATGTAAAAATCCCCAATGTTTTAACTCCACTAATTCTAACCCATACAGTAGGGTTGCGGGGATCTTTGCCCTAAATACATCCAAAAATAATGTGAAATGTCTCTTCCCTGTAGCCTTATACTAGGAGCAAATCCCCATACCATGAGCCAATGCTTTACGCGCATTATGGTCTGTATGGGGTTTCTCACTGAGGTTTGCAGAGATTATTTTACCTAAGAAGGTGTAGGTTTTAACCACCTCTAAACTATGGCCACCTATGGCCCATCTATAATTTTCAGACCTACATTTTTTCTTTCCAAAAATGCACATGATTTTACTTTTCGAAGCGTTAATCTTCATGTAGTTTGCTACTGTGAATTGATTTAATGCATGTAAGCGGTTAGATAAGCCCTTCGGGGTTAAGTCTAATATGAGGATATCATCTGCGTACATTAATATTGATACTGATGATCCTCCAATTATCGGGGCTATCCCATCGCACACTGAGATGGAAGAAGGAAGGTCTGCCGTATAAAGAGAAAACAATATAGGGGCCAGTATGCACCCTTGTTTCAGCCCATTAGGGGAAGGAATAGGTTGAGACAAACCTCTTTCTCCGCCTTGTAGTACCTTACACCACGTGTTCGAGTGAAGGGATTTTACAAGTTCAAGTAACTGTAACGGCATACCTAAAGTAGCGAGCTTTCTCCACAGCGTTGGACGGTCCACCTTATCGAACGCTGTGGAGAAATCAATGAATGCCGCATATATTCCACCACCACGAACACGTACGTATTTATCTACAATCACCTGTAATGCTGTTAGATTATCAAGTGTACCATGCTCTTTACGAAAACCAGTTTGTTCCAAGGGTAAAATATCATTTAGTTCCGTCCATTCAGAAATTAAAATCAAAAGACATTTAGCAAAAATTTTCCCTATAGAGTCCAATAGAGCTATTAGACGATAATTCCCCGGATTATCCCTCTCTCCCTTTTTAAATATCGGGATTAATATACTTCCCCTCCAAGAGTTAGGGACTGATCTTGATAGAAAGCAAGCATGAAATACTGGAAGGAGAATCCTACTCCAGGAAGTAACGTCTTGCTTTATTATAGACATGGGCAGCTCATCCAGACCCATAGCTCCAGAAGCACTCATACTCTTTATTACTGAAGCAATGGTTTTCTCAGTCGGAAGCTCTATATTAGGCTGACTAATCAGGGCTGGGACCCGGCTGTCACCCTCTACGCTGTTAGGGGCATACAAACTAAGTATAAATGATGTTCAAACATCTTCAGCAATAGAGATAGGGATAGGGGAAGTTCTTACCCCACATCCTTTCCCTATTAGGGACCAAAATTCTCTAGAATTATTAAAGGCCGATGCCTCTCTTAACCTAATCCAGAGAGAGTCTTCTTTTTCTCTTTTTAATTTTATTCTAAGTCTAGCTCTCCTTCTTCTTAATAGGGCTATCTTGTGCTCTTTTTCCTTACTTCTATTAAGGTACTGTTGTCTTACAAGTTTATTTATTTCCTTATTTAGGGGAAGTAATAAACTAGGAGGGAGGTGTAACTTCTTAGGTATTCTTACTTTCTTAGCTCTCGTAATAAGCTTTTCCTTAAAAATTTCAAAATATAGAAATTCCCTACCCTGCCAATCATCTAATTCAAGTAAGGTTTGGGCAAGAATTTTTTGTACATCTTTCATAGAGGAAGGGTCCCAGAAACACCTTCCAGACTTGCAGTGAATAGAAACACCTTTATTAATTATAGACCAGGATTCAGTGTCTGGGGGTTGTAATGAGATTAATAAGTTAATCACATTATGGTCGCTCAAGCAGGATTGAGAAATCATCATGTCCTGAACATAAGAAAATGAGTCATAATCTGTAATTACATAATCCAAAATGGATTCACCCCTATAAGAACTGTGTGTAAACTTAGCTGGGGTGTCAGAAGGCATCCTACCATTTACAATTAGCCCCTCTAAATGACTGAGTTCATCAAGTAATATCTTTCCTCTTTTATTAGTTTTTATTTTACTAGGAAAGATTGCTTGGGGTATATTATATGCTTCTTCCTTAAATTTAGTTCTGAACATATCTATACTAGAGGTGGACACTTTACTATTTAGGTCACCCATAAGTAAGATATATGGGGGGTGATCAAGCTCTAGTAATTGTTTTACATAAGAAAACATTCGCTTCAGAACAGTATTAAAGATATCTTCAGGTGGAATATATGCATTTAAAATCACAAGAGAAGTCCGTCTACCTGTGGACGCAAGATTATTAATAGTTATAGATTGAAAAAGATTACTAGTATCCTTATAATGGGAGAATTGCCATTGTAATGAATTTGATAAAAAACAGGCTATTCCTCCCTTCGCATGCCCTTTTTTTGAAGGTAAGGCGGCAGCCTCAAATACAAAATAATCTTTCCCCCCATAAAGGGAATCTTTGCACCATGTTTCCTGAATGCATAACACATCTGCATTCAAAGAGAATAGATATTCAAGCTTCTGAGGAGAATTATGTAATCCTGCGGCATTCCAGGATATGATTTTTAATTGTCAGTTAAAGATGAAAAAGCGGTCTTAAATTATTCGCTGTATTACTAGATAAAATTCCTGGGAGCCAATTCCATTGTTGATTATCTTCTGTTAAGGAAGGAACCAAACTTTCAGGGGGAGGAAGTACCTGAGAGACCGTACGCTTTCCTCTAGAGACCCGTATCTTTAGATCTTTAATATGGGTGGTCGGGTCTTCTTGCCGACAACCCGGCTCTAAAACTCCTTTTCTAAAAAACGTATGCCTTCCGTTATTAAGAAAGGGTAACACATCAAACCCTCTACATTGGAATATTTCCGCTTGTTGAAGGACAAGATTCGCTATTATTTTTGAACAAAATTTTACCCTTATGCGCGCACCATTTTCAAACCTTATTATAGAAACCAAATCAATATCGCTTGACAGAATAAGTTTTAAGCTTTCAATGTCCTTAAAGGAATTCAGCAACCATGATCTGTTCATATTAAGGTCTGAGTCAAATAAGGGGAGAAAATCCAGTGACAAGGTATCCACACATGGGTTAGAAGTTTTTAGTGATACAGTAGTTAAATTTGTGGGCACATTCACTGAAGGGCAAAAAGTAGATGCCGATGGATTAAGTACCCTTATTATCGTTGGTATATTACTTATAACTTCATCCCTTAGTACCGAAGGCTCTATCCCACCACCCTCGGAACATAGGACTCCCCCATCCATAGTGCTGACATCAAGGGGACCATCAAGTATAGGGTTGGTGAGACCACCAGCAACCTCTATAGAGGGAGTCTCCAATAATAAACTTTCTGGAGTTTCTATATCATCAAGTACTTCTGTATTTTCATGCTTTTGAAAAATAATTTGCCTCTGTCTTTTCTTCTTATATTTGCGAACTGGTTTCCTATTTTTCCCTTTATTCTTTCTGCTTTTTTCTTTTACTTTCCCCGTAATCACTGCGGTGCCTTCAGGTTCTTTTTTATCCTGAATAAAAATAGGAAAAAGTTCGTTTCCAGCGGTTAAATTAACCGCTGCCAATTGTTCTTCCTTCAGAGTCGGTTCCAACTCTTTCCTCAGATTTTAAGAGAGTGGTGGAGAAGTCGTTGAGGGCTCATGAATGTCTACTTTTACTGACATCCCCACTGGTACATTTTTTCTTAATGGAATGTTACTATCAAGAACATTCTGGACAACGGGTTCGATAGGGAAAATAGACCCGTTCACAGCATTTTTAACAGTTAGTACTTTTAATATTTCAGTAACTGAGTCCAGAATACAGTCAGTGCTCCCAACAAATTTACCCAATAGACCTAATATAGAGGTCAGTAAATGTTCAAGTGCTATCAGGGAGTCAGAGATTGGTTTTTCATTTTTTATATATTCAGGTGCAGTGAGAGAGCAAATACCTGATAGATTAAATTGCGGAGATTTCAAATCATTCTCCAATGAAAGAATATCATTAGATGTAATAGAAGGAGTACTACTATATAACCGTAATCCTGAAGGCGTTGCTCCTTTTAGGGAAATACTAGGATCAGGCTGTTTCAAAATCCTCTCACTCATATATCGACCACACAACTCTAGATCAATACTAGACGGGATAGAGATTTCTTTTGTATCCTCCACCTGATCTTCTATATCCTTAAGAGTGTTAATCTGAAGACCAATCGAATCTGCTTTCATAGGGACAGAATTGTCTCCTTTAGAGAAACATGTTGGAATGTCTACATCTTTAGTCAAGAATGGGGTGGAAGAGACTTTTTCTGTAGTTAACATAAAGTTAATATCGGAGGCTACCTCTAACGGTGGTTCCGTCATAGTTATTATTTCATTGTCAGTAATAGCTGGAGCTTCCATATGTTTGTTCTCTGTTTTTCCCCATAATTTAAACAGTTGCATCTGTCCCTTCAATTGTAAGCTATGTTCAAATTTATTCCTCATGGGGTTGGATCTAGTTTTGATACATGATCTCCCCCCTAAGACTCTTCCAGAGCGTAGTTTTTTTGCTGTCATTTTATAAAAGAATAAAACAAGGACTACCAATAAACGAATAAATAAACCAACAATATATTGAGAATCAACAGTCAGAGTAAAATATATATGCGACCAGTCAATAGTTGTATCACTCTCACCGTTTTATCGCCTTCGATAGCTGTCCGAAATGTACATGCGATAAAACATAAATATGAAAATAACAGGGCCCTGCCCGGCCGACCTCGGCCACTGAGGGCCACAGAGGGCCCGCCCTTTGCCCGGGCTTCGCCCGGCGCCGACCCGCGCGCGCTCCCGCGACGCGGGGACTAGCAGTTGATTTATGCGCCTCTGTGCGCAATAGCGATGACGTTGGCGGGATTCCCCGCAAGGGTTCTTGGGGGCTGTAGTCTCCGTGCACACTGTGGCCGCGAGGGCTGGAAGTGCGGCGGCGGCAGGGAGACGCTGAAGGCTGCGGGTGCTAGCGGCGCTAGCGTGAATCCAGAAGAGCAACCAGGAAACTGCAATGCCAGGTAGGATAAACTGTCCGTTAGTGACAGGGAACATGTGTACTCTTAGCCACTCAGACCTGCTGTGAGTTGTTTAAGAACATCTCCATTATGTATAAATTTCCGATGGCAGCAGAAGAATACAGCAACTTTTATTCCCAAATTGTGGCTTAATTTTATTTTTCCAGAATGAACAACATGCCACTCATTTTAATCTGCTAAGTAGAACCTCACACTGGCAGTTCCGTCTCAGCTTGCAGTGTACCTATGTCATATACGGAGTTAAGTGCTTCTACTTTGCAGGCAGATTGGTTTTACCCCAACTGGTATTGGATTTGTTGAAGTATCACTGGTATCGGCTTGGCTGGACTGCTGTGAATCGGAGTGTGTTTACAACTACGAAACCAAGACCGTTACCCAATGTGGCCTTTCAAACAAACTCGTGCACACCTTACCTGGTGAAATCTGCTGCGTCTGCTTTGTGTGTGATGTTAACTGCGCATGGACGCTTTGCCACACCTATGTGGCTGGAGCCACCCGGCACTCCTCACGAGTGTGTTTTTCCATTTTTGTTTTGGGAGTCTAGGCTGAGGAAGTCTGATGAATGTTTTTTGTGTGGTTCCGGCGGCAAGTCAATCGTGATAATGGGCCTGTCCTTTTACGGTGAGGAGCATTCCTTTCTCGTTTGCATAACATAATGGTTTGAGGTATTGAGGAGGGCATTAATTTTTGAATCGTCTGCTGCTGCGTATACCTCCACCTTAGCCTACTTAAATGTCATTACCCGTGGCCTCCAGGTTATGCATGCTCCTTTACATGCTCGTTTTGGATGACGTGTGGAGCAGTTAGGCAGCACACCTCAGCGTTGCACTACTGGATAATTCTTGCTAAGTGACATTTGCAGTGAATACGCGACTGGAGTCACCTGGCGGCCCTCGCGCTTACATCCTATCGTTTTATACGTTTACCAGCACTCAAACTCAAGGACTCAAACTCAAGGGTGTCTTTCCCGCAGTGTTCCTAAAGTTAAACCTGGACTTCGTACCACGCTTATTTCAAGTGGGAACATGAACTACATCATCTTTTTGTTTTGTAGTTGAGGCTGGGGATGCCTGCTCCTCCTACGCCACCCACTATGACTGGCTCCGTGAATTACAGCTTTTTTCCCAGACCCTTCACTCTCTGTCCCCAGCACCTGGCAACCAGTCCAGCCCTGTTCAGTGGTGTCAACGAATCATTTGTTACCATCTGAGACCACTCCTAGCCTTGCTGGGAAGAGGAGGGAGTATTTGATGCCCAACTCATGGGTGGAATCACTTAACCACTAGAAACAACCTCCCTCAGCTTGCTATCATCTGGTCAGGACAGCATCATGATCCCAGTAGGAGGCAGAAGAGAGAGGGTATAGGAGCTGTCCCCGGTATTGGACAGCTCACCGTCACTTGATGGGTCGGCTCCCCAGCAAAGAATGAGGAGAGTGAACCTGCTGGCACAAGGGCACGCAACCATGTCTCAGTATATGCCACTGCTCCCTTGGGCAGACCCACCACCCACACGTTGTTCCACCGGGAGTGGCCCTCTTCATCCTCCACTCTTCTTTCTAATAACTTCACACGTGGCATTAGCTGCTGTACCTCCAATGCTGTGGTCCAGGTTATAGGGTGGATTCGCCACTTCTTGCTCAATGTTGTGTACCTTGTCAGTCAGCTTGCGAGGATCTGCACGCTCCAGGGTGAGGTTGACTGTGATTTTGTCGATGCGGCCCTCAAGGGAAGTGCACTTTTGTTCAAAGGATGCACCTATTTTCTCCACAGCCATGAGAATAGAGTCTGGTTTGGAGTCCAGGGTGTCTGCTGTCACCTGCCCCGGTGGCCAGTGACCCCCAGCCGTTCGGTCTACCAACACGATGAGGAGCAAGGTGTCGAAGCCGCCCCCATGAGCAAGCGGCCCATTTTTGCACCAGATGCCCATGCACTATGGATGACATATGGTGCAGGGTGGCCAGCCGGCCTCTCTCCTCCAGTCAGGTGTATGCTAGCCAGGAATCTTCCCTTGGGCGGCACAGAGGGAAATTCACTATACACCCAAAAGTGCACTAACAGGAGGCAACTAAAGGCAGCACCACCCGGTCTCCTACCCCAATCTAATCGTGGCAACTAGATTCCGTGTTCCTAAGTGCTCCGTCGAGTAACAGCGGATCAAGCTGCATGCCCAAGGTCCTGGCCCAAACCGATGCCCGTGTTCCTGGCATCCTCAGCCACCAACGGCTGATATCAATGACTTGAGCCAGTTACTTGAGTCCCCCACCAGTCTTGTGTGGAGTCCTTGGGAATGTGGGTCCCTGCAGCATAGGGATTGCTCAGGGCATGTGTGTGCCACCCACAGGGGCTAGGCCTGGGCCCGACATGCCCTCTGGGTCTCCTCCCTTCCCTTTCCCACCTTCTCCTCACCTGAACATTGACACAGGGGCACAATTCGCCACACTCTCTCTTGGTCTGTGACTCAGCCAGCAGGAGCCTCAGCCAGGCTGGATTTCACAAGCCTGGGTACAGAAGTCACCTCCAATTCCACTGGGGAACCTCCTAATGCAGGTGATGCAACAGGGCGCTCTTAGGTGCGAAATCGCTGTGCTCCCACCACACAAGTTCGGCACAGCTCAGGGGCTTCACCCTCCAGAGCGTTTGTGCGGAGCCACCGCCTCCTGAATCTGAGAGGTGCAGTCCACCATCAGCAGTCTCCTCCGTGTACTCCACTGTAGTGGTGGCAAGTGTTATGCACTTAAGACCTCCCCACGTCTGTGTGCAGTGGTGCATCTACCAATAACAACTCCAAGAGGCACCAAGCAGGCTTCTCACGCGGTCAGCAATGTGTCTCCATGCGACCTGCCAGACTTCGCCACCAGGTAAGGGCGATCACCGATGCCTCAATGTATACTGCCAAGGCCCACACGCTTGGGCCTGACGCAGCCCACCTCCATCGTCAGGCCGCAGTAACTTCACAGCACAAGTATCTCAGATGCAGACACAGTGAGGCCTCTAGGCCCTGGGGACTGTCTGCGCTTCCAGGCATCTGCTGTCTTGGGGTTCAATTAGAATGTCAGGCGGATCGCCACCACCCGCATGGTGGTGGCAATCTGCCCGACATTCTCTCCCGCCCGCATGCCATTTCCCCCCACCATATTACTATTTTCCGCCAAATCGATGAGACGGCCAGGCGGAAAAGGTTTTAATATGGTGTCGGTGTCTGTTAGACTCCGCTTTCCATATTAGGATGCATGCGGGGATTTGTCTTTTCATGGCGTCGTTGCCGCCACGAAAAGGCATGCGGTCCTTGCCATTGTGGGCCCATAGGAATGTTGGGGGGTGTGGGGTGCACATGGGGGGTACCTATGGAACACTCCTGCATTTGCATGCACAACATGGCAGGCACCACGCGGTGCCTGCTACGTTGTGCATGCAAATGCACAACATGCATTTTTGGCATTGCGGCGGGTGGTGCTCGAAGCACAGCCGGCAGCAATGTAAAAAATGCAGGATGCGCCCGCCAGTGTGGCAGGCGCATCCTAATCTCCCCAACGGGACCGCCGCACTTATGGCGGGCGGTCCCTTTTTGAGTCGGGATGTCCATCCTAATGATGCCCATGATGTTTTAAGGATGGTGCAATGAAAAGTGCTGCATCACTGTTTTTTCCTAGCGATTAGCTACTTTTCATGAATGAGGCTCTTATTCTGCATTTCCTCTTTCCCTGGGACTCTGGCTGGTCATCCTGGCTCTTGGAGGGTTTGTGGGGGTTGTTGGCCTGTGCTGAACTTGTCCCTGGCTGCTCCTTTCTGAATTCCAGTGTTTTTTCTTTTTTTAGAGATGTATTTGTGAGCTCTTCTTGCCTCTAGAGGCTGAAAAGCGACATTGGGCTTTCTAACATAAATTGTTTTGTAACTAATTGGCCGGCATCACTTTTTTTAACGTTAACGTGTACATTTTTGTCACATTGACACTAGTTTAAGTCAAATCCTGAGGGTAGAGGCTGATCAGATCCGCACACAAAAAATGAATGTGGTTACTGGTTGTTAGATAGTGCACGAAACCAGAGAGTACTCCCCTCTTTACTCCCTAAAATGTAGGATCAAGTCCTACAACAACATTCAAATGCAAAGAGGTTTCAGCACTATATACATTTATATAAGCATGATATAACAACAGAAACTTAATAACAAAGACATCTAGCACAAGATGTGTATTTCATGGAGAAATGTTCTTCTTTATTTTTCTCAGATGGAAATTCTTTACATTTCATATTTCATATTCTTATAGCCAACGTGTTTCGTCTCCCACGAGACTTCTTCAGGGCTTGCATATGTGATGTATAGAATTTTTCTTAGGGGTTCATATAGTGCGAATTCAGTGGTCAACGTTTTCTCTAGGTCACTCAGTCTTCGGCCACGGTTTGATAGCCGGCCGCATGCGAACTCATCACCCAATTTTAACATTGACACTAGTATTAGTGCCAATTTTCCCAGCTGCTGGCTAATCCTAACGCCATGTAGCGATGTCTTGTAAATGCTTCACAAACATATCATTAGGGTTTTGCGATCTGCAGTGGTAATAAAAATGCCGCTAAGCAATGTCAAAACTGCTTAGCAGCAATTCTTGTTATTTTAAAAGTCTTGTAAACCATGCCTGCCATTAATTTTAGTGAGTTTGACTTTAGCTTAGCCTAATTATTGGGATTTATTATTCCAAATTAATTTAGAGATAATTCTGTTAATTTCTGTTTACAAATTGTGAGAGATAATTGCAAAGAAAGCATCAACAAAATATAAAATATTTGAGGAACAATAACCCTTTTAACAGATTTCATTTTTGCCCACCATGAAAGAGTGCAAATATCGAGTTGGAAATATGGTAATTCAGAAATATCGACAGCAAGAATATCGTGATCAAGAATATCAAATTTAAGTTAAGAAATATCATTTAAAAAAATATATCAGTCAATAATATTATTTGCAAAAATACAGATGTTTAAAATATCGTTTTTTTAAATTAGTGTGATGTATGTTTTTTGTATAAGTATTGTTTATTTTTTTTAATATATGTGTTAAATTTGTAGTAGTTATGAATTTTATTTTAATAAAATTTAGCATTTTTTAGTTCCGTAGCAGGTTGTGCATTTATAGGGGAATAAGGTGAGAAGTAATTTAATTATAATAAATTAATGATTATTTTTTATTTATTTAATTTAGATTTTATAGCGTTAATTGTGGGACATAATTTATTTGTAATTAATTATTAATTGGTTTCTAATTAATAATAATTATTTAATTGGTATTTGTATAATGTTTTTTTAGGTGCGAGTTGTGGGAGTTGATAGGGGTAAAGGGTGGGAAGTAATTTATTTTGGATTTATATTAATTAATTGATTGAAAATTAGTTATGTAAATTGTGTTATTAGTTTTAGTGGGGGTTCTGGGGTTCATAGGGCTAAAGGGTAGGACGTAATTCATGTTTGATTAATTCAAAATTAGTTGTTACTTTATATTAAATAATTAATGGATAGTTAATTATGGTAATTGTGTGATTTCTTTAGAGTCCGGATGTGGGGTTCATAGAGGTAAAGAGTGGGAAGTTATTTTTTTGAATAATTCATAATTAGTTGTTACTTTATATTAACTACTTAATTGATAATTAATTATGGTAATTGTGTGATTGCTTTAGGTGTGGGTTGTGGTGTACATGGGGTAAACGGTGTGAAGTAGTTTATTTTTAATTAATTATTAATTAGTTCTTAATTAATATGAATTAATTGATAAAAAATTAATTACGGAAATTGTATGATTGATTTTAGGTGCGGGTTGTGGGGTTTATAGGGGTAAAGGGTGAGAAGTATTTATGTTTAATTAATTCATAATAAGTAGTTAATTTATATTAACTAATTAATTGAAAATAAATTTTGTTAATTATGTGATTAGTTTTAGGTGTGTGTTGTGGTGTACATGGGGTAAAGGACGGGAAGAAGTTCATTTTTAATTAATTAATCATTAGTTCTTAATTAATAATAATTAATTGATAACAAATTAATTACAGAATTCGTGTAATTGATTTTAGGTATGGGTTATGGGTTTATAAGGGTAAAGGGTGGGAAGTAATTTCTGCTTATAATATTAATAATTAGTTGTTAATTTATATTAACAAATTAATTGATCATTCATTATGATAATTGTGTGATTTTTTTTAGGTGTGGGTTTTGGGGTTGATGGGGTAAAGGGAGGGAAGTAATTTATGTTTAATTAATCAATAATTATTTGATAATTAATTAATTGACAATTTAATATGGAATTTGTATAACTAATTTTAGGTGTGTGTTGTGGGGTTTATAGGGGTAAAGGGTGGGAAGAAATTATTGTTTAATTAATGAAAAAATGTGTTGATAATTAATATTAATTAACTAATTTATATTTAATTAGGGCATTTGCTTATATTTTTTTGTGGGGTGTATTATTGTTACAGGTTTACAATGTAAATTAATTTTACTTACTTTATAATTAGTTGTTAAATACTATTAGGTTATCAATTGAAAATAAGTTTTAATTGTGTAATAAACGTTTTTATAGTTTAATTTTAACTGTGGGTTGTGGGAATTATAGGGGTAAAGTGTGGTAAGTTAAATAATTTTTATGAGTTTTTAAAAAATTAATACTATTTCTTTAATTGGTAATTAATTATGTTAGTTGAGTAAGTATTCTTTTTGGTAATTTATATATGTGTTATTAATTGTGTGGTGTTATAGGGTAGGAAATAAAAAAGTAAATTTATGTAATAATTAATGATTATTTTTCTAAATAATTTTAAAATAAATATATTTATTTGTTTGAAATGTATTTTTATTGTATTTAATATATTATTTGTAGGAATTTATTATATATATTTAACAAAGTAATATTTTTAGATTTTTTTAATATTAAATATATTTGTATTTGAATATTTTACTTATTTATATATTTTTTCTTTTATTTGGTTATTAATTATTTTTATTGTTGGTAAAATGTAGTTTGTTTTTAATTTTGAACTGACTGGAGTGAGAATATTAATCGTTACTCCTCTGAAATCCAACTCTTTCCCTACTGTTGCACTCACTGGAGTGGGAATAGCAATTTTTACCCCTATGCCATCCAACACTTCCCCTACTTTTACAATTATTGGAGTGGTAATAGTAAATTTTATCCCGCCACTATCCAACACTTTCCCTACTGTTACACTCACTGGAGTGGGGATACTAATTTTTAACCTTCCACTATTCAACACTTTCCCTACAGCTGCACTCACTGGAGTGGAAATAGTAATTTTTACCCCTAGACTATCCAACACGTTCCCTACTGTTGCACTAACTGGAGTAGGAATTGGAATTTTTACCCCTCTGCTATCCACCACTTTCCCTAGTTTTACAATTATTGGAGAGGAGATAGTAAATTTTATCCCACCACTATCCAACACTTTCCCTACTGTTGCACTCACTGGAGTCGGAATAGTAGTTTTTACCCCTCGGGTATCCAACACTTTACCTACTGTTGCACTCACTAGAGTGAGAAATTTAAGTTTGAAGATTTTTAAATAGTTTAATGTTTTAATTGATAATAGAATGTTTTTTATTAGATTTTATGTTATTGGTACAAACACACACACACACACATATATATATCTATATGTAGATATATTTATATATATTCAGCTTCCCAACTCACTTGCTTTTCAACAGAGTCAAGCACTCACTGGAGGGGTTAGATATCGGTTCTTTTTTATTTTAGCAGATGAATCGAACAGCAAGACAGACGCGTTTCAGAATTTCCTTCATCAGTGTCTCGTTGCGGAAGCCGCGCGCAAACGTTAAATACATTCGCGTCATGTTCAATGCGACAACATTATCGAAACAAATGATGGCAATACACCCTTCCTATTTCATTTTGAATGGGGCGGCCATCTTTGAATGGTGTACTCGTAGCACAAAAATAGGTAAAGATAAATCATTATCCTTCAAAACCTTGCCGAGTACAATCATATGCAGCAAATAATCAATTCAGTATATATATGCAATAGTACAGACATCGTATCCATCATCTAATCTCAGATATGGGGGTGTCGCATCAGCAATAAGAATGATCTGTTACTTGTCCCGATGGACTGATAATGACAGTTCACATATATATATAACCGTCAATCGGTAAATAGTGTTGCTGAACAACACACAACCCGCATAACGCCATGTATTGGCTATCCTTCTATATGTATATTACAGCATAACTTCAGATATGGCTGTATACCCCACATAATAGAAATCACAATGCTGTCTATGATATTTCTCCCACGCTGAGAAATAATGGCCTTAACAAAAAGGGACAGACCAAAGAAGGTGGGAGAAAAAAGGGGAAAGTAAAAAAATAAAGAAAAAAAGGGAAAAGCAAATGCAAAAAAGGAGAATAGAAAAGGAGAGGAAGGCTAAAGAAGAGGGAAAGATGAGGATAAGAGAATGAAAGAGAGGGAAAAACACAACCAAGAGACATTTCAATACTTTTCAGAATTTCGAGAATTTCGAGAAACTACAGAACATCCTAACTTTCATAAAACAACTTTGATGCTGCCAATTGATAAAAATGTTATGTTGACGATGTTACAGCAGCCCAATCCATTACGAGGACCATCCTATCATCAAGGAAACAGGCATTCTACAGCGTATTTATCTACCCAGGTGTACATTCAGCTCTTCACCGCTATTAAGACCATGGGGGACCTTCGTATGTAGGTCAATAATATAGCGGGATTCCAGTCGCCGCAATCTTTGAACTCTATCACCCCCCCTGATATTGGCGGGCACGTGATCCAGGCCAAAATATTGCAATAACTCCCTATTGCTGTGGTGGTTCAGGGCAAAATGTCTAGCTACCGGGTAGTTGATATCGTTATTTTTGATAGCACGCTGGTGTTCTAAAATACGCATTTTGACACTGTTGATAGTGCTGCCTATATATCTTAGCCCGCACGGGCATATCAGGCAGTACACTACATGGGTGGTAGAGCAGGTGATAAATTTGTCTATGTGTCTCGGTTTCCCAACCCCTGGAATGCGATATTTTAGTACTTTTTTGCTGTTTTTGCAGGCCATGCATTTCCCACATGGGAAAAAAACCTTGCAGTGCTTTAAGTGTGCCTGTAGGTGGAGTCAATGGTGATAGGTGGCTCTGAACCAGTTTGTCCCGGAGTGATCTAGATTTACGAAATGTAATCAATGGGACTGTAGGGATATCCATGCCTATCACTGTGTCAGTTCGGAGAATATGCCAGCTTCTTTTGAGTATTCTCCTTAAGATATTGGCATCGTCCGAGAAGGTTGTTATTAGACGGAATTTGCCTTCTTGACAATCTGATTGTCTGTTAATTGACTTTTTCTGAATTAGGAGTTCCTTCCTAGGGATTCTTCTGACTTTGTTGAGTGTTGAGACCAGGGCCTCATGATTATAGCCCCTGACCTGGAATCTTTTTAGGCACTGAGTGGCTGCTTTTTCGAAATCAGCTTCTCTTGAGCAATTAAGGCGAAGGAACTCGCCGTACGATATACCGTTGATGAGTTTCGGTGGGTGGTTGCTGTGGGCATGCAAGATCGAATTACCGGCAGTGGGTTTCCTATACAACTCAGTCTCAAGGACTCCATCCCTCACGTATACCCTAAGATCCAAGTAGTTGACTGTTACGGGGCTAATTTCATATGTGAACCTGAGATTCAATTAATTGTTGTTCAGGTCACATATGAAGTCCTGGGCCTGTTCAGCCGACCCTCTCCAAACAAGGAGAAGGTCGTCGATATACCTGTGCCACACTACCACAGAGTTAGTCCATTTACTCATCTGACTGCTTTTGCTTTTCCCTTTTTTTCTTTATTTTCATACTTTCCCCTTTTTTCTCCCACCTCCTTTGGTCTGTCCCTTTTTGTTAAGGCCATTATTTCTCAGCGTGGGAGAAATTTCATAGACAGCATTGTGATTTCTATTATGTGCGGTATACAGCCATATCTGAAGTTATGCTGTAATATACATATAGAAGGATAGCCAATACATGGCGTTATGCGGGTTGTGTGTTGTTCAGCAACACTATTTACCGATTGACGGTTATATATATATATGTGAACTGTCATTATCAGTCCATCGGGACAAGTGACAGATCATTCTTATTGCTGATGCGACACCCCCATATCTGAGATTAGATGATGGATACAATGTCTGTACTATTGCATATATATACTGAATTGATTATTTGCTGCATATGATTGTATTCGGCAAGGTTTTGAAGGATAATGATTTATCTTTACCTATTTTTGTGCTGCGAGTACACCATTCAAAGATGGCCGCCCCATTCAAAATGAAATAGGAAGGGTGTATTGCCATCATTTGTTTCGATAATGTTGTCGCATTGAACATGACACAAATGTATTTAACGTTTGTGCGCGGCTTCCGCGACGAGACACTGATGAAGGAAATTCTAAAACGCGTCTGTCTTGCTGTTCGATTCATCTGCTAAAATAAAAAAGAACCGATATCTAACCCCTCCAGTGAGTGCTTGACTCTGTTGAAAAGCAAGTGAGTTGGGAATCTGAATATTTACGTGGGGCACCGCCACGCAATAGCACCCGCCTGCGAGTGACCTAGCTTGTTGGTGCGAACTTGGGAGCGTTCATATTTATATATATGTACATTTTTATATAATTTTAAAATTATTTAAAAAAATAATAGTTGACTAATTGTTTGAAAGGAAATATATATAAATTATTATGTATGTGTGTTTAAATTTTTAACTTAATTTACGAAATACATATTTATATTAAGGTGCCGATTCCGATCCGGCAAAATAAATTTGCGTACGACTCGTCTCCGTATATGTTCACGTACGAATCGTACAAGTACCGTACAAACTGCGAAGTACGATTCGTACGTGAAAAATACATACGAATTGCGTCGGGAAAAGGGCACGAGATGGGAGCCGGAAATTTTTACGTCCGAATAGCGTCGGGAAAAGTGTACGATAGGGAGCTGGACATTTTTACGTGCAAATCGTAAAACAGAAGTCCGAGCGCTGTAGCACACATGTACACGGGTAAACTTGTGTCCGGATACGAGTCGTACAGCTCCGCCTCCCCCCGCATATGTCAGCACCGTACCCCCGTATGTCACCACCGTACCCCACTCCGCACCGTACCCCAGGACCGTACCCCAGCCCGCACATGTATGCGCCGCACCCCAGGCCCGTCTTCCAGCCCCGTACCTGTATGCACAGTACCCCAACACCGTAGCCCAGCCCGCACCTGTACGCACCGTACCCCAACACCATACCCCAGCCCCGTACCTGTACGCATCGTACCCCAACACCGTAGCCAAGCCCCGCACCTGTACGCACCGTACCCCAACACCGTACCCCAGCCCCCACCTGTACACGCCGCACCCCAGGCCTGTCTCCCAGCCTGTACGCACCATACCCCAGGCCCGTACCCCAGCCCCCCACCTGTATGCGCCACACCCCAGGCGCGTACCCCAGCCCCGCACCTGTACGCACCGTACCCCAGGACCGTACCCCAGCCCTGCACCTGTATGCACCATACACCAACACCGTACCCCAGCCCCGCACCTGTACGCACCGTACACCAACACCATACCCCAGCCCCGCACCTGTACGCACTGTACCCCAACACCATACCCCAGCACCGTACCTGTACGCACCATACCCCAACACCGTACTCCAGCCCCCAACATGTACGCGCCGCACCCCAGGCCCATACTCCAGCCCAGCACCTGTACGCACCGTACCCCAACACCATACCCCAGCCCCCCACCTGTAAGCGCCGCACCCCAGGCCCGTACCCCATCCCCGTACGCACCGTACACCAACACCGTACCCCAGCACTGCACCTGTATGCACTGTACCCCAACACCGTACCCCAGCCCCGTACCTGTACGCACCGTACCCCAACACCATACTCCAGCCCCCCACATGTACGTGCCACACCCCAGGCCCATACCCCAGCCCCGTACCTGTACGCACCGTTCCCCAACACCGTAGCCCAGCCCCGCACCTGTACGCGCTGTACCCCAACACCGTACCCCAGCCCCCCACCGGTACACGCCGCACCCCAGGCCCGTACCCCAGCCCCGTACCTGTACGCACCGTACCCCAACACCGTACCCCAGCACCCTCACCCAGCATCGCGTATGTACAGACCTTACCTACGTGAAAAAGACTCGTACAGAACCAGGACACTGTAAAACAGCACAAGGAGGGTCAATTCGACTTGCACAACACCACAAAACATATCTACATGACAAAATACATCTCAATCACTGACCTGGCACATCCAAACAGGCAAACAGAGGCCCTATATCACAACCACCTCTTATAACACACCCACCAAAATTTCAAACATAGCCACACCCACAAATGGACCAATAAAAAGGGCCCACACACACAACCCATGAGCCTTTGCAACAGACCGACTGCTGACAGACCCCACAGACAAACAACTGCACCTTACTTACACCTTAACTACACCCTAACTTACACACCTTCACACAACCTCCTTCACAAATACCCCCTCTTCACATTCACACACACACCGTCATATTCACACCCACACACCCACAACCATCCACATTCCACACCCACACCCCACACCATACGCACAGACAAGAATCCAAAGTTCACAAGGGTGGAGCTGGACCTCCTTGTCAACGAAGTCATCAGAGTCGAGCCACAGCTGTTTGGAACATTGGTCAGACAGACCAGCATAGCCCAAAAAACTAGCCTGTGGCAGAGGATCGTCGATAAGGTGAATGCTGTTGCGCCCATCCGAAGGACCAGGCATGAATGCCAAGCCAGGTGGTATGATCTGCGCAGGGCAGTCAAGAGGAAAATGAACGAGGAATTCGCCCAGAGTAACATCACTGGAGGTGGGCTGCCCCGCAGACCCATACATTACCATCCCTGGGAGGAGAAGATGATGGCCAAGCTTCCGCCGGTGGGAGTACACGGAGTCGAAGGAGTCACAGAGCCTGGTGAGTACACAAACAACTCACGTAACATGGGGGGAATGGCATCCACACCACAAATACACCAAATGCACGCAACTTCCCCCAAGCCCTCACCGCACACAACCACACTCAAAAACCACGCTCATGCCACTAACGTCTCCACGACCCATTCACAAATAAAGGCAATGCCATGTCCCAGGCCACACCAACCACAAAGCCAAGACTGGATGTCCGGGATGCTGGGAGGGTGGGGCTCACACAACACATTGTGCAACTCAGAAGCAGACACCAATGCCCTCAGCCCATATGGCCTAGGTACATACCCATGCACCATGCCCAATGCACAGGGACTGGCAAAGTACTGAAAAGGTAGCAGACACTTGGCCCTGCTGTAGGCAGCACAAGGCCCTCCTGTGACCACTGTACACTCAAACACCAACTCCACAAGCTCAGATATCTAGCACTTGAACTCACACTCACTGTCATGCCAGCATGCACCATGAGGGGACAGACACATCACCTGGGAGACCCAATGACAAATCACACTACACCCAACAGCAGGCCCGGTCACACACACCCCCTCACACAAGCACACACCCCCGGGGCAGGCAACGGATTTACCCACACTCACAATGGACATGTGACACAACAAGACCAATCCATAGCCAAATAAGCATCCTAGCCAAAATTCTACTGGTCAAACACTCAGGAGAACATATCAATCTGTCCCCCGCAACATACCCATCCCCAAGTGGACATTGAGAGGAATACTAGGCACATCCAACTACCTGGAGGAACAGTGACAACTAGAATAAGTATGAAACATGGATGTGGCATGAAACAGCATTAACATTGTCTCTCTCACACACACAGGGCAACATCATCGACCTCCCCCCAACAATGGGGGGGAACAATCACAGTCCCAGGCTCAGCGTGAAGATGATCCCACCGTCAGCGATGACTCTCACCACTCCGTGGATGACCCCAACCAACCTGGCCCCTCTGGTGCCCAAGCCCCTGCAGCACCTGCGCCAGGTACATCTGTGCCAACCCCCACCCCCATTCCTGCCACATCCCAGGAGACACCAGGAGCCCTGCTCGCACCGAACAACAGAGCCAGTCTGACCAGGAGGGACAAGGTTCTCCGGGCACCCAGGAGGAGTCAGACAATCCCGCAAATGCCATCCCTCAGGGGTCCCGTAGACCCGATGTGCCCACAACGGCAGGCCAGGCTTGTGTGGGCAGGGATGAAGGGAGTGGAGGCAGGCAGAGGCGAGAACCTGACCAGCCAGCTGAGGGAACCGGTATGTCACACATACGCCACATCCTGGACACATAACGGCGTGACACCAGGGGCATCAGCCAGGTAGTGTCGAGCCTCACAGAGATGAAGGGGACCCTCGACAAGATGAAGAACCTGCAGGCCGAGCAACATGCCAGTCAACAACAACACCAAGGACGGATGGAGGCAAGACTGGCTGAGCTCCTGGCGGTGCAAACGGACATGAGCCGTTCACTCCGTCGGATCGCCGACAACATGGGCAACCCTCCCTGTGCCACCAGGTGAAGACCACCACCAGCCACAGGGAGGGAGGAGGAGGAGGATTCGTCCGACGGAGCATCACAGACATCGTCAAGGCCTGCATCTGAGGGTCCACCCAGGAAGGTGGGCCATGAGAGTCAGCGGACCATCCGCATCTCCCAGGTCACCTGGCCTGGCACCTGGCCCTCTGGCACAACAGCAGCACCTCATTCTCTGTTGTGTGTCATTCTCTGCCACATGGACTTGCTGGTCGCAGTCTGACCAATGATGACCAACACTGTGGTCTGGAATCTGATGACTTCCAAAGCAAAGGATACCATCTCCCCCTGTGGACTTTGGATTCTATGCACCCAGTAGAGCACCTCAGTTTATCTACCAAAAGACTTACCCCACCATAAATAAAAACGTTATTTTGTCATGAGATGTTGCTGTCATTGTGCATTAGTCCACAAAATATGTGTGTGTAAATGTCAAACTATGCCTGAGTGTTGAACTAACTCCACCCATCCATACCCTGGGATCTGAGTCTGGTACAGGACACACATGGGTCACAATGTATCATTCAATGCAGACATGGAGCACAATACTCACCTGTGATGGCCTCAAGCTGCTGAGGGGGGGCTTGCAATACTGTGCGGACAGACCTATTTGTAAGAGTATCATTAAGGCGTAGAGGTCATGCCTCATTCAGAGGTTCCCGGGGAGGGAGTCCCAGGTATGTGTTCCCAGGTGGGAGAACTATGTCCTGCATGCTGGAGTATGGTGGATCTGAAGAATGGTGGCCAGGTCAAGGTTGGATGCACGGAGATGGCACTACGGGGTCTCGGATGACAGTGGTACAAGGTTGGTTTTGGGTCGGGGTAGTGGCCTGCCTCCTGAGTGTGGGTGGGGAGTCTGAAGGTCATCCTGCAGCACACAGTGATCCATTGCTGCTATCTCTGCTGGACGGTGATGTGGCTGGGGCGCGGGATGTTGCAGCTGAGGTGTGCAGATGCAGCCTGGATGTGGACAAGTTTCCCGGGAGTTAGGATGTGGCTGCTCCGTAGAGGGCAGGGCAGTATTTGACACGGATGTTGTGGTGGACCTGGGGGATGGTCCGTCTTTCCTTGGAGTGGATCTATCTGGGGATCATGTGCATAATTTAGAGGGTGTTGAAGTCTGAGGCACAGATGCTGGTGATTACCATGGCAAATGTGAGCAAGCAATCCATGATGCACACCATCTTGTGTGCGTGGACACTGGGTGCTTGTGCAGGGCTTTTGCGGGTGAGACACAAGCAGTTGACCCAGCTGTAAGGGGACAATCCTCAGATGTTGACCTCAGTCCTGTACAAGTCCTGCCTCAGGTGCTGATGTTCTTCCATTCATCAATGGATCTCATGCAATCTTGAATATTGGAACTGGCAATGTCTGCGTCCTTGGTGAGGGTGAGGAGCACCTGGCTGTCAATGGCATACGAGTTGATGATGAGGTCGTGTGCACATGTGATGGTGGAGAGGGGGGTCCTGGACACATTGTAGATTTACACGCTGAGAGATGATACCTGTGCCATGTGCCTGACGCCGACACCATACTACATGCAGAAGCCTTGAATCCCCCTCCATGGCCTTGCTGGGGTACAGAGCCAGTGGGGAGTAGGAGGGACATGACCTGGTTGGTGTGACAGGGCCTGGAAGGCGTGGCAGCGCTGTGTAGGCAGTCGGAGTTGCACACTCATCATGCAAAGGTGTTGTGTGTGCGCTTAGTGTATGCCTGAGAGCAGGCGGGAGATTTGTGGATGGACATTGCTTGGAGGGTGTCTGCAACATCACACTGTAGTGTGATGTGGGTCATGCAAGAACCTGAGGGTCGTGCAATGTGCACGTTGCATGTGCAGATGGTCCAGCCTTTGGCACCGCATGGCTGCAACTGTGGCACAGACAAGCTGATGACAGACAAGAGAATGGGTTGAGGGAGGAAGGGAGGAGCATCTTTGATGTGTGTGTTTTGCCAAATCTGGAAACTTCGTGTGCCCTTGCTGCAGGGTCAGCAACAGCAGGCGGCATGTCCTGGAAACAATGCCACAAGTTCCACCCAAAGACTAGGATGTCAGAAAGGACCACTGCAACAGGTGTATGTAAAGGAAGGAGTGTCCGGTTTTCCATGGCACACCCAGAGACAAAGGATGCACAATCACCAAAGATGACTGACACCGGATCATGAAACTGAAGGGCTAGCTGCGCACAGGAAACACACCCTCAGCAGGTGTTGACGGCCCGTTGTGGGGACCAACATGCCAAAACACATACACAGCCATGGACTCCATGCACAATAGAGAATCAAATACATGAAGAACAGCATGCAGGTTGCTAATCTACACATAGACTCATATGCACAATCTTTGACAACTATGCCAGAGATGCGGCATGCACAGTGGCAATAGACCTGCATTGACAGAGATGAGGCACCTTGGAGGGTGAGCAACACCTTTATTACTCAGCCTCACACCTATGGAAAGGCATCAATATGAACAGACACACAGGTCTTTTGGATGAACATGTGGGACCTACACTGGACACCCCCTTCGCACCACAGATGCTGTAAATCCATCGGACTGGCACACAAGCGAAGGGGGTGAGACAAACATCCCCTGCTGCACACGGAGAGGCTGCAATTCCCCATTGAGCCTCTTATGGGGATGTCCCACACTATGTCCACCCGTAGCATCCCATATGTTTCATAGGGAAGTTTTACACACATTGATGCCTTCATCACAATCCACAATCCCATTACAGATGACTGTCACGAAGTGTGACTATCAATTCATGTGAGTCATGCTACATGTCATGTGCCCCATGGTGAGTCGACATGTATGCATAGTGACAAAACCTGCAGAGGAGCAGTGCCCACACATTCCAAACAACTACCACACCCAAAATGGCTTGCTGCAATCCTTACCCAAAGGAGACATCTCACCATGTCCGTGCATGTAACGCTGATTCAGCACACGTTGCAATACTCATGAGGAATAGCAGGAGCACAACGATGCCACGAGCAGACAGCATGCGCAACTACCTGGGGATGACAGACACACAATAAGTCAGGAAAAAGATAGTCATCCGCATGCATGGTCATGTACTCTACATGAATAAGGTTGACACCATGCTAGTTGAAAACTGAGTGTGTCAGCTAAAATGTGTGGAATGACATCATCACTCGAGTGACACATCAGAACACACCTCTAAGTCACTTAGCATACAGTCAGCTGGACACACACATTGCAACACATGCCACACAAGGCTCCAAGCGTGCACACTCAGACCCAGGGACTCACCATTATGAGAAGAAGTTGCGTATGAGCTGACTCCGGATGTCCTCCTCCTCCTCCTCCTCATCCTCCTCACTTGCCTCGTGACCAAGGCCTTCATCCTCCACTGCCATGTTGTGCAACATGCAGCACACGAGGAAGATTTTGCAGACCTTCACCGGTGCATATGGGAGGGACCCGCCTGTCTTGTGGAGGCACCGGAATCGGCTCTTCAGGAGGCCAAACGTCCTCTCAATCACTCGCCTGGTCTGCCCATGGGCGTTGTTGTAACGGTGATCTGCAGCTGTTCTGGGGTTGCGGAGAGGCGTCACCAGCCATGGCATGTTGGGATAGCCAGAGTCCCCTACATGGAAACATCATGTAAAGAAGTGGGTCAGGAGATGTTGTAACATACAAAGATACCGCTTAATACAGGACAAACAGAGTATACCCACCAACAAGACATGCTCGTTCGTTGTGCAGCCACAGCATCATTTCTGGCACCCTGCTACGTCTCATGATGTAGGCATCGTGTGCTGACCCTGGAAAACGTGCACAGACATGGGAAATCAGCATGTTAGCAAGACACACCACAAGGGCATTGATGGAGTGATAATGTTTTCGGTTTCGATAGGCTACCTCTTGTACCTGTGGTGGTACCAAAGCCACATGTGTCCCAGCAATGGACCCAATTACATGGGGCACCCCTCCCAGGGCATATAACTCACCCTTGATACCTGTCAACTGCTCAGGATTTGGAAAATGGATGAAATCATCCAGGTGCTCCAACATGGCTTCTAAAATATCATGCAGGACACGGCTGAACATGGTCTGGGACATGCAACTCACATCAGCTATGGTGAATTGAAAGGTACCGGTGGCAAAAAAATCACATTCTCTCATGGCAGCCAAGTCTGGCATTGCTCGGGGGAGAGGCGGTGCCCTGCAGATAATTGGAAGGAGGAACGGAGAGTGAGTACCTAACGACATCAATGTCAATGAACTGAGCACATGCTCAACTGCTAATACACATCAGCAAAATACAGAGTCAGGTCTGTGCTACACATCCAGGACACGTATGGCAGCCAGGTGATACTCCTACGACAAGCCAGCTACACCCGTTGATAGTCACGTTCTACATGTCATGGCCCAGAACTAGCTGTGGGCCAGTGTAAGTGAACAGCCAGAGACATCACAGGAGTGACATACATTCACAAATCGGCATTGGAAGGATGTCATCTCATACAGACTGCTGGCGGCAAGCTAGACGCACAGGTTGCATGTCATTGGAAATGTACAGATCACACACATAGCAATGAAGGGGTACACGTGAAACACGAAAACACAGACATGGATACGGCGCAGATATGTCCTCATGTCATAAAATCATCTTTGAAACATCCAGACACGCGTAACGTGTGAATCCACATGTGGCATGGTGTGCGTATATGTGTGCCATGCCCATCTACACACAGACATATGTTGGATGCAGCAATAGCAGATGCATTTGACGGAACAACACCAGCAAGCTCATGGGAACACATGACACACACAGGACATGTTCACATCGGGGCACGCTGTTACTTAGATGTCAGGTGTTAGTGTCCCTGTCCCTGGCATCAGGGGACATTTGCGGGTGTTAGTGACTGTGCCATACCAGTGATGCAGTGCCTGACACGTTTGTACTACATGCACACATGTGCATTGTGGGAAGGGGAAGTGTGCCACATACTGCCCCATCACACATGACATGTGTACACAGGTCATCACACATCTATTGTGCTAAAATATGAGGAGACATGTGCCACATCACTGCCTGACACACCTAGGCCCTGCACATGTAGGACTGGAATGAATATGACTTGATGTACAGCCGTGCACAAGTCTGACACCTCCATTCCATTTGTGTGCGCCTCCTATCACCTGTGTAAGCTGTGAAGCACACCATACACAGGCTCTGAGGGGGTGTGAACGGTCCGTATCATCACACTGTTGTTCCCGCCAGAGTACGGGTGTGTGTACGGACCGTACACACGTACGTGTACGACCAGTGTGCACATGTACGCTTACGCCCTGGTAGTCCACGTACGTGTACACACTGGTCGTACACGTATGTGTTCGCCCTGGTAGTCCACGTACGTGTACACACTGTTCGTACACATACGTGTACGCCCTGGTAGTCCACGTACATGTACACCCTGGTCGTCCACGTACGTGTACGCCCTGGTAGTCCACGTACATGTACACACTGGTCGTACACGTACGTGTACGCCCTGGTAGTCCACGTACGTGTTCACACTGGTCGTACACGTATGTGTACACACTGGTCGTACACGTACGTGGACTACCAGGGCGTCCACGTACATGTACGCCCTGGTAGTCCACGTACGTACATACACTGGTCGTACACGTACGTGGACTACCAGGGCGTCCACGTACGTGTACACACTGGTAGTCCACGTACGTGTACACACTGGTCGTACACGTACGTGGAATACCAGGGCGTCCACGTACGTGCACGCCCTGGTAGTCCACGTACGTGTTCACACTGGTAGTACACGTACGTGCTCACACTGATCGTACACGTACGTGGACTACCAGGGCATCCATTTACGTGTACACACTGGTAGTCCATGTACGTGTACACACTGGTCGTACACATACGTGGAATACCAGGGCATCCACGTACATGGATGCCCTGGTTGTCCACGTACGTGTTCACACTGGTAGTACACGTACGTGTTCACACTGGTCGTACATGTACGTGTACACACTGGTCGTACACATACGTGGACTACCAGGGCGTCCACGTACGTGCACGCCCTGGTAGTCCACGTACGTGTTCACACTGGTAGTACACATACGTGTACACACTGGTCGTACAAGGACGTGGCTAACGCTATGTGCAACTGGTGCGGTAGGAGTACGTGTGAAACGCACCGTACCTGTGAGTGGATAGCTAAATTACGTCGGGACACATGAGGGACAAGTATTGGGGCCAAAATGCATGCTGGTTGTCATGGACACCGATTTTCAAGTTCAAATTTTCGATCATGTGGCCTGGAATAGGCAGTTGGCAACTAAAGACAATGTTGCAAAGTGGTTGTTGACTTAACATCATTCTCAAATTTTGAACCATGCAAAGGGCCATCACTGGGTATGTTTAAAGGGATTGGAGGAAACGTAGGATGCAAATGAGACTGACCAATCACTCTGTACTCCTGTACATGAAACAGCCCAGAAAGGCAGATATAAGTCAGCCAGAAGCCATGAGAGGGCACTTGCCTGCACTACCTTACACTCGACACCACTGCTGCTGCTTGTGATTCCTCTGGGACCATGTCAGGGACTGTGGAGAGGGCCCAGCCTTTTATCCAAGAGGAGAATGAGGCATTGCTGGATGTCATCCTCCCACAGTACACCAGCCTGTATGGGAGAGCAGGGGAGCAGGTGAGTGCTGACTCCACTAGCTTTGACAGTGCCCCTTTTTTGTGACTGTCACTTCTGGCATTGTGTCCAGGTGTGACAGACATGCAATTGTTTTTAGCGTGGGTCCCGGCGGGGGAATGGCTTATGTCTCCCATGCAGAGCATGATGTAGTTCCTGTGTGCACTCCTCACTTGCATTGTGCTTACTGTGACATTCACTTCATAGTGCATGGCACATTCAGCCTACCCAATCATGATGCCGAATTTTGTCCTATTGTCCTGAGCTGATTCCCTGCCCCCCCCCCCCGGTGTGACAGGTGACTGTACCCACAGATGTGTGTGAGTTAAGTGGAGCTGTGCTGAGTGTCCAAATGATGTGTACGCCCCCTGGACATTGATGTGTGTGAATGTTCCTTGTCATGTGGGTGAGTGTCTATGTGGAGTGTTGCACCCCAGTTGCATGGAGGAGGCCACAGCTCCACCCATCTGAGGGGTTTAAGTATGCCGTGCAGAGTGTCTGACTTGCTGAGCTAGCACCACACCTGTGACACCCCACAGGCAAGTGGCACATGTGCAGAGTGAGGGTTGTATCCGCTGTTGCCAATGCCAGGTGATTGATCTGTGCCTGTGTGTGTCTGTGTACTCTGCTGAGGTTGCGTCAGTGGCCTGCGGCATGTGACTGCTTGGAGGTGCTGTCCATCAGCCTGGTGTTGAATGTGATGCACAGCGTGCGCCATGATCATGGAGTGTGTTGCACCCCTCATGCCACCTGTGTACTTTCAATGCCATGTCCTGCTTTGGGGCTTCCACAAAGGCTAATGTCCCTATGAGAAAGGTGCAATTGGTTGGCAGCATAATAAGCCCTGTTCTAAAGATCAAAGATGTTCGAATGTGTGTCTCTGTGACATGGAGCAGGTGTAGGGATGTTGTCTCACTTTGTCATCCTCACAGGTAACCGCCTACACCAAGGGGGAGATATGGAAGCAGGCCATCAGGGCCGTGAGATCTGTGGAGAGTCGCAGTCGGCGCCTCGCCCAGGTGAGGAAACGCTGGCAGGACATCCGGTGCTGGACCCGGAGGATCGCCCGCTGGCAGCTTAAGGACTCACCTCCACACAAGCACGGCGGGGGCCGACGACTGACCCAACAGATGAAGCATGTTCTGGCAGTGGTCTTCCCTGAGTTGGATAGGCGGTACAGGAGTTGCAGCAGCAGGAAGGGGGTAGGTACATGTGTGTTTGTTGTGTGTCACCAGCTTTTGGAAGTGCTCAGTTGCCTGGATACCCAGAGAGGGTTAATTTGTGCAGTGCATACATTAAACACCCTAGCACACGTAATATTCTGATTTAGGTTAATTTCCCATATTATTCACAGTATAAAAATACAAGCGAAGTCTTTTCCTTTTTCTGTCTTTTAATCCATTCGGGTGTTCATTAGCCAACACGTGTTTCGTCGTCTCTGTAGTTTAATACATACGACTTGTTCACGGCTGAACTGTTATAGTGAGAGTAATTCCTATTGTGGCGATAATTCCAGGCCACAATAATCCTGTATGTAAATCCATACAGAGCATTTATTTATTGACTCGTCGTGAAGAAGGATTTTCTCTTGTACCCCACGCCACAGGATTATTGTGGCCTGGAATTATACATTTGTATTTCTCTGAAGTGTGCTACATGTGCCCATTCTACATGCTGACCCCATTTAGCTTGTGCATCCTCACACTGGGCAGTGCCTGTGTGTCTATGTACAACCATCTGTTGATGGTTGTTGGTCACAAATATGTGTTGGCAGCCTCATAAGGTGATGTGGAGTACATTTAGGAATTTGTGATGCACATTGGAGTAAACCCAGATTAGGAGGTGTCACTTCTTGATCTGTCTCAATCACATTGTCTCAGGTATGGGGGGTTTGTGCGGGCAAGGCAAACATGTCCAAACCTTATGTCTCCTTGCCGTGTCTGACCTGTGTGTGATAATTGTCTGGACAGACACTCAACATGCAGTTTTTTCGCTCTGAGGGCGTGGGTACGGCGCGTACCACGCGTACCCCTACATCACCACTCCAATGGTGGCAAGGGCCATACCCACGCTCTTAGGGCGTGGGTACGGCCCGTACCACACATACCCCTACATCGCCACTCCAATGGTGGTACGGGCTGTACCCACGCTCTGAGGGCGTGGGTACGACGCGTACCATGCGTACCCCTACATCACCACTCCAATGGTGGTATGGGCCGTACCCACACTCTGAGGGCGTGGTCCGGGCCGTACCACCACTGTAGTGGTGACGGGTACGCATACGCGGGGATTGGTGGACACGCCCCCGAAGTGACCAGACCCTGGAGGTAATGTTAGGACAGTATATGGTATTTTAACAATTTGGTGGAGGTTATGTTTCCTGCCCCTCACCCCCCCTTTGCCCCTGGGTGTTGTGCTGACCTTCTGCGGCATCTGCGTCAGTTTCTGTGCACCAGGTCGTAGGCTAGGAGGGCCGGGATGACACGTAGGATGGGGTCCATGGTTGTCCGTCGCGTCCCGCAGCTCCTTCTTCGCTTCGTCCTCACTTTCCCGGGAGTTTTTAGCTGCCGTAAAAAATGATCCCTGCGGAGTGACGTAGGCACGAATCGTACTTGCTGGTCCGTAGAACGCTGCCTGACTCCGTCCGGACGTCACGTACGCGATGTCCCGGATCGGAATTGTGGGTATTTTTTAGCCGGTCGGAGTTTTGTACGACTCGTACGGAAATTGTATTTCTGTACGAATCGTACTTGTTGGTTTGTAAGGTGGTTTTCCCGGGTACGAGTCGGACGGAGAATTCCCTCCGTACGACCATTCGTACCCGGGTTTTACAGGATCGGAATCGGCACCTAAATCTACTTATTTTTTTATATTAATTTTATTATCTAAAATATTTAATATTTATTATTTACATATACAGATATAAAATTTGATATTTTGTACAACTATAGTTTTTTACATCGATATTTTTATTCCAAAATATTTGTACTTACCTGTTTAAGTATATGGAGTCAATATTTTTGCATTCTATGTTTTTTCATCGATATTTTTTACTTCTATATTTTGTCAGTGAACCCCATGAAGGATTGAGAGGGGACCATTTACAACTTTTACCTGTAACTTATGAAAGTAAAAATCACTGTTTATTGTGACAGTTTGTTTAATAGAGAGTGAGAATAGAATTCCCAAATATTTTATTTTCTCATTTTGCATTATGATGCCATTATTATTTATCATGTTAGGAGTACAATGAACATTTAAAAGAAACAAATTGAGCTACAATAGAATTTCAAATATAACCAGAAGCAAAAGAGTAGTAACATGTAATCTTGAGAAGATTAGGTGTAGATGTCTCCATAAGCTTGAGCTTTGAGACTAATGTTTTTCATTTTGAATCTTTAATTCCATTGGAATTTCAAATAATGGAAAGCAAAGATTCTATGGTCGATAAAAAAGTAAAGGTGACAACCAATAACCTTATCTAGTTCCCCCAAAAAGTTGAAAAGAATTTAAGAAATGTCCAATTATAAAAGGTTTTGTAGAGGAGTACAAGTACAAAACTGAAACCATTTAAATAAATGATTCACCAACATTAAGGGGCCAATTTCGATCCGGGTCGGAAAGTTCTCCGACCGAGCCGGATCCGGAGTGTTTTCCGACCGAGCCGGAGTCCTGCAGTCTGACCGAGCGAGTACGATGCGGCCGTATGCTGCCGGACTCGGTTCGGTCGGACTCCCATAGAAGACAATGGGAGCCGGTCGTACGAAGCATACATGGGCTCCCATTGACTGAATGGGTACATCTCGCACAAGGGCGGCCCCTACAGTGGGTACGCGTTGGTGCCATCCGCACCGTACATGCCTGTGTTGGGGAGACCCTTGGGTATCCCCATGTGTCCTAGTCGTAGGGCTGCGGGTGACAGGGGGTCCGACGCAGACCCCGTAAGGCAACTTCCCAGATGTTTTGCGAGCCGGACACTCCAGCTCGCACCAGCTGTCCGACGCGTGCATCGTACTGGCTCGGTCGTAAATTGCATCCATTGCACGCCATGGTTAGCTTCCGGCCGAGACGTACGGAGCGGATCGGACCCAGAAACGATTCGGTCGGTGAATTTCCCGTAGCTCGCATGGTACTTTCTCCCTCATACAGCTGTTTGAGTCGGGCCGAAAACATGCGTACGGCTCATAGTTTTTCCGGCCGGATCGCGTTTGGTGCCCTTCCGACCCGGATCGGAATCGGTCCCTTGATGTAGATACAGTTTGTAATAAAAATTGTCAGGGAACCTTATCAAAAGCCTTCTCAGTGCTAGCAGTCCAGAAGGAAAGATAAGGAAGGAATTGTTTCAAGTATATGACACACATGTCTTGTATTGTTTACATAGTGTTTATTTTTTTTATAACCTGCTTGATTCATGTACATGATATGTGGATAATTTCGGACAATCTAGTGATAAGATTTTTTGCAAAACATTTGCAGTCTCATTTACGTAGGGAGATACTACAATAGCTACTTTAGTTATCAGTTTTAGGTAGTTCAAAGATCAATGCCGAAACCTCAGACCTTTCGCAAAAAGAGAACGAGGCTCAGAGCCTTCTCTGGCTCAGCACCAAAGATCTGGAACTCTATCCCACCGGAAATACGCAGATCCCCTACACCGCTGCTTTCAAACATGAAGTAAAATCAATCCTAATGAACAAGTTCCTGCCTTACTTGGCAATGATTCGCCTCTTTGCTAAATGTCCTTTGAGCTCACTTTTTTTATTTATTTATTGTTATTATAATTATTATTTTATTCAACCTAACAACTGTAATGTCCATGATTTTCTGGCTTACCTCATTATGTAATGTTTGTTAGCTTCCTTGTACAATCTTAGTAGCTCATTATGCTACCCTCTCTTACCCCCTCTTCATTGTCCCCGCTACTTGTTCCTCCCTTCCATTATTGTGAAGCGCTTTGATACCGCTTGGGGTCTTGTTCGTGCTCTACAAAACTTTTTAAATAAATAAATAAAATGCTTCCTTAAAAGACTCATAAGCCATGCATGTATTACTAAAGTTAGTGAATAACTGAAATAAATGAGGAGTAAGGGGATAAGAAACTGTTTTATCAAATTCAGCAAAGGTGCAATCGGGTTCCGTTGATTTTTGTGTTTTCAATGAATTAGTAGCTTTAGTAATTTAATCAGTGGAGATGGATAAATCCAAGGTATAGTTGTCTAATTTGGAGTCTATACTCATGTTATCAATGAACGCTAGTTTACTGTATAAGGAGGAATACAATTCTAGAAATTAATTACCAATATCTGAAGTAGATAATGCGAGATTCGCATCTTTCCCATGAATAGCTTCAATTTTAATTGTATCATTTTTAATGCAGAGATAATTAGCTATTACTTTCCCGGATCTATCTGCATCAAATAAAATGTTAGATTTTTGATTTAGAATTTTGAATCTAGCTGACAAGATACTACGTCGTCCCTTACCTTAACTTGCTTGCAGAGACGTAGTAAAATTTTGCAGGGACGCAAGGGACCAACTTCTAAAATAACTAACTTAAATCTTGCGATTTAACACACTACAAGATATAATTTAGAGAGGAGGGCCGGGGTACTAGATGTGGTAGGGTTCTTGCTGTCGACCTGCGAAGCAACAAGTAAAAGTCTATCAGACTATTTAAAAATTCCTTAAATCTACTTTTAACCTTTGTTTTCTTATGATTTAACCTTTATTTTCTAGGTAAGGAATCTCTATTTCGCCTACCTGCGATCAGTAGTTGTTTTGGCCTGCGTCCAGTATTTCTTGTGTTGACTTGGAAGGTTTTGAGTAGACAGGTTGTTCCCTAGCTGTACGTTATATCTGTGTTGCAAATGAGCTGAAATACGAAACAGAGGATTATTTCTAATTCCTAAGCTGCACCTAGCACACTATATTGCTAAACTATATATGGACTTACTTCTTTATTCAAATGTATGTGTTCTCCTGTCTCCGCTATCTTGTCTCTTAGCTTTCAAAACATTGCCTGAAATGTTTCTTAAATAGTATAAAATAAACATGACTTATAAAACGTTCTTCCTCTTTAGTTCTGTAAAGTCTCTATTGCATTTGTGGCAAAAGTTCTATAAATTGAAATAAGACTCTTCCTATTCCAAAAGTCCCAAAAATTATTTTTGTTTCATGAACCTTTCTTGCGAAGGCCGTCGAAATGTAATTGAAAGTACTTTTCTCCTTTTCTTTGTTTTCATTTGTAGGCCTGTTTCCATAGTCGAGGACGAAGAGGAATCAAAGGCTGGAATCCGGAGGTACGAACTCTTCTTCTCACGATCTCAGGTAAGTTCTGGAGGATTCCCTGGACACTCCCTGCCAGCGAAACGAAGAGATGGCAAAGCGCCTTCCAGAACTACGGGTGAGGCTTTTATAGCCAGCCGCACCCAAGCGCTTACACGTACCGTCGCGTCCCGCGTGCGGTACGCGTTGAATCCTTTTCGCTTTCACCGCTTCACTGAGAGCATCTCAGTGACAGGGATGTTTACCAGCGGCGAGCAACAAAGTCCATTCTTAACCTTGTTCAGCACATAATAGCACAACAACAGTTATCAGAATTAAATATCATGCAAATCTGATTAAAACGGAAACATGCTGCCAAACAAAAGCCTTTCTACAAAATACCGTACAAAATACGTCCAAGTAGACATAATGTTCAACATATCATTGCAAACACGTTAGATGTCCAGTTATAGGTTACAGATTACGGAGTGCTGGTGCACGGGAAAGGGGTGGGTTTTTTTCCAATAAAACTACAGAGTGTCTGGAGCCATACCTACAGTGAAAGCGGAGAGACTAATTAAGTACCAGATCTGTCTTCATGACACTAACACATTTACTGGGTAAGAAATTGTATTATTAGATGTAATAAAATGAAAATTCATATTTTATAAGTCAAAGAATTTAAAGTTAAATGATTTGTTTACATGAGCCAGCATAGATATGTTTATGCCTCTGATGTATGCTTCAAAAGCATCCCATTGTACAAATTAAGATGTTGTACCTTCAATATTAAAAGACAGATAATCATCAATAGCAGACATGATTTTAGATTTTTTATTCTTATTCTTGAGCGCAATTTAAACATGAATACATAAGATTTAGAAGCATAGGAATTGTCTAATTGTAAATCATTTGAAATCATAGCGTGGCTGAGACACTGATATTTCCAATTACAAGATTTACCGATAGAACAAACTAACTTCTTGATGATAGTAAATAATCAATGTGTGAATGTGAATTGTAAGGATTGGAAAAAACATAAAATCTTTTTGGGATGGAAAATGGAGCTGCCACTATCAATAAGTTTGATATTTTTAAACAATGTTTAAAGTGATTGGAAAGCTTTAGGAAGTTGGACTTTAGTAGAACAGAGTCACTTAAGGAGATGATCAGATAGTAAATAAAGTCACCGCAAACAATAGGAGGAACAGTGCCAAGTTAGAAAATTGCAAACATAATATGGTTCCAAAAAGTCTAATTTTCTGCTATAGGACCATAACTATTATTGAAATGCCAAACAACTCTATTAACTATACCCATAACAAATAAAAATCTACCATCAGTATCAGAATGTTCGTATATTATCTGTAGTTGGAGTTTCAACATAATGTTTTTACTGCTGGCCGGTGAGGAAATACTATTCCAGACCCAATATTTTATTCTTCTAAAATAGCTTTGTATTATTAACTTGAGTCTCTTGAAGAAAGGAAATGTCATCTTTATGTCTAGCCAAATAATGTAATATCTGCATGTGTTTAATTTGATGTTTGAAACCTTTGACATTGAAAGAAACCATTTTAAGCTATTTTGACATATGCATGAAGCAAAACAGTAAAAAGGAAAAGTGAAAACATTCTGCAAAAAGATCAAGAAAAGTGGTAACAAATTAGAAACCTTGAAGTTGGTCTCAGAACTAGAACTTAGGGAAAAAACAAAACAGACAAGAGACAACAGAGAAAAAACAACAGGATATATTAAGTTCAACGGTGAGTCACACATACGCATGTACATGTTTAGTCAGCAAAACAAGCCCATAGCTACTATACATGTGATAGTATATATGTGAAGAAAAGAAGGCCAACACATAACTGAAAAATAAATACATCTATTAATTATAACAGTTTGTAACCATGTTTGTGCCCATGGAGAGAGAGGAAAATGGTGGTCTAGGAATGCTCAAAGGTCTTCAGGACGATTAAATGATTTAGAGATGTCTTCCCAAATGCTCATAGTTGAAGGGTCAAAATGTCCATATTTGAAGCAAACATTTCTCATTCTGGATCATAGTGCAGTGGCAACTGCTTCCTTAGCAACATCCTGATGTATATAAACTATGCTACCATTGATCATTAGAGAAGGAATTTCTGTTGCAGCCTTTTTCATCATCACTTGATGGTAGAGATGTTGAACTTTAAATTGTCTTGGTTTGGTTTGACAGATTTGATGGTGTGATAGGATGCAATGTGCCTTATCAATCTCAATTTTTTCTATACATTTTTAATTCAGAGGTTAGGCAAAAAGATATCTAGATACATTCTGCAATCAATGCCCTCAAATTCTTCACAAAGATTTAAAATCCTCAATTTGTATTGTCTGTCTCGATTTTCCAAATCTATTAATAGGAAGAATTGTTGCCGTAATGGGAAGTAGTTTATCCTTCATAGGCTTGTTATCTATTTTTTAAATTTCTTTATGATAGACTTTCATTGAAAGACTTGCCATATTCTTCAATATCTTTTAAATTTCAGTAACAACATCGTTAGTATTAGACCGAATAGGTTATAATTCTTCTAAAGTTATGACAAGTGATAGTTGAGAAGAGTCAATAATTTTCAATGTAATGGTTGGTGGAGGTGGTGTTTCTGACTTTAGAAATGAAGACACAATTTTACCATTCATGTTGAATGAAATTTGCAAACCGTAACAGTATATTTGATGAAAAGTGGTAAATTGCAGTATGATATCAAAAAGGTATTTATATAGTGTAGTGTCTTGCATGTTAGCAATGTCAGAAAAACCTTTGGCTCATTATGAACTCCATATAGCTATGATGTAAGTGTTAGAGCGGAAAATAATGAAGTCTGATTTAGAAAGTTGAGTTTGCAGTTACACGCAGAAGAATAAAGACGTGTAATACTAAGCCCTGTGTGTGGCGTAGTCATTGGTGGGTACCTAGGATGGGAAATATGGTACAAATGGTGAAGAGATAACCCAAAGATCAACAATGCTTTCCCAGAGAGTTTTCTGTGGGCCAAGCTAACTGTTTTTATATGTCCTGTTTGCCATTGTCGAAGTACGGAATCAACCCTTAATGCAGGAGGAGTCAAACTGCAATTCCAACTGCTGTGAAGCAGTTGATGATAACGAAAGCATTGCAGAGAATCTACATGTTGTTGGCTGAGAAGCTGCTATTCAGGCCATACAGAAAGGTATCGTGCTGTCATGCAAGAAAAAATCAAACATTATATGGAGCATTATTGTCAAAGCCAGATACGTACACATACAGAAAAGAAACGCTTAAGACTGCAGTAGTCAGAAACAAATAAAATACATAAAGTGCTGTCTGATGAAACAAGTGACGAGAAAAAATGCTGTAATTTCACTTACCAGAGCCTCAAAAAGTGGAGCTCTTCGATCTCAGCGAGGAGACCCAAGAAGAAGCATGCTGGTTGTGCTTACAGAGCTGTCCTACACCTGAAGTGGCAGACCACCAAAGCTGGCAGGTGGTGACTCAGAACATCTCCAGAGGTCTCCAGAAAGTGAAGGGCGCCAATGGAGACCAGGACGGAGGTCACTGCACTGATTGTCCAGGATGATCCAGAGGTCGATCTATTGCAGGGTCTCAGAGATGGTGCAGATGACATAGGTCCTAGAGGTCTATCCAACAAACTCTGAGAGAGCTCCACCCTCAATATCAGCCACTTCCTTAAACAGCAACAATGCTGCTGCCTTTTGGAAACCACCACCACCTTTTAATACTGTCAAAAATATTGCTAATAGATGGTTTGTGTTACTAGAGACATTTTATGATTTAATTGAATCACTTGAAGAGACTGATGACAAAAAGATATTCAAATACCTTAAAATCTTGCTGGTGTAAAAGAAGTCATAAGGAAGATGCTGTAAACTAATGAGGAAATCACATACCATCAGTTTAAAGAAACTCTGAATCACATGTTCAATCCAATACCCACTGGAGATTACAAAGGATATATTTCCAGTCAGGAATGACAGAAAGTTGGTGAAACCATCAATGAATTCGTGAGAGAGACTTGACACACTCATCAAACAAGTTCAATTAATTTAATGATGAAGAAGCTATACATCTTAGAGTTATTGATGGATGCTTGTCAGATTCATTCAGACGGCTAATGCTGAGAGAAGCTTTTAATCTGGGGTAAGTGTTAATGGCTGCCAGAGCTGAAGAGTGTGTCAATAGACAAGCTGGTGACATGGAGGCCGGAGATGCCCAAAATAAATCAGTCATGAGTGTGAAAAGTAAGCCAAAGCCTGAAGTACATGAGGTGATGTCTAAAAGTAAAAAGAAGTTGTGTTTTATATGTGAAATTTTGTTTCCACACAAAGGTACATTTCCTGCCATTGGACAAATATGTAAAGGCTGTGGGAAAGAGAATAATTTGGTGATGGTTTGCAAAGCGAAGGAAAAAGCAAGGGTGTCACAGTGTGAAGGCAAAATGACAGCTAGAACGTTTCAGAAGCAATGGTGGACGCGACCCCACAAGACCACGCAGGAACATCAGTTAAGACAAAATGACACTGAACGAAACTATTTGTCATCTAAATCATTGAAAAACAGTTATTTTATAGCAGTATCTAGTAAAAGTGAAGAAGATGGTTGTACAATGTCCGTGTTTAGCTCAGAAAAGCAGGCGCATGTTGGACTGGCTGCATGTGATGAAAAATGTTAGTCCAAGAAAAGTGGACATGCCAAAGCACCAAAGTCATTCGAACATTGTCCATAGGTTACACTGACAATAAATAGTTGTTCAATTCCTTTCATCATCTACACTGGTGCTTCAATAAACATTATGCCTGAGGAAAATTGATTCCATTACCACAACTTACGCCATTGGAAAGCAAAGTTTATACATGGGCTACATTGATGCAATTAAAAAGTCAAGGGCCATTTGTAGTGTAGGAAAGTGCCTCTTTCTGCATGGATAGCCTCCACATTTTTACTGATGTCTGATGTGATTTTGAACTGTAAGTGCACTGGGTCCCTGCCAACCAAGTGCCTAGTGCCTGAACTCCTTGCCAAAATACTGTACCACAATTGACAACTTCAGCTACCCCTGTAAGTCCCTAGCAAGTGGTACAACCGGTACCTAGGGAATGGGTACTGATGAGGGTCCTCTAGGACTGCATCACTGGTTTTGCCACCCCAGGGCCCTCTCACCAAGGCTTTGCACTCTGCCATTGCAGGCTGCAAGTCGTGGTACATGAAAATCCAAAGAGTCCGCATGGAACACAGCCCTGTGTGCCAAGCCTCCCAAGCACTGCATAAAATATAAGTAAGTCACCCATAATGCAGGCCTTCAGCCCTAAGGCAGGGTGCACTATATCCTATGTGTAAGCATATCAGCATGAGCAGATATGTCTCAACAATGTCCAATCTATTCTGGGATGTTTTAAGTGAACAGGGTAGCCAAAAACAGAACATGGGCTGGACACTTGTCAACACAAGCTTTCTAGCTCCATGATGACGTCACTGATTTCTAAGATGTTTGGTACCAAACATCTTGTCTTAATCAATCTATTACTGATGCCAGTGATGGATTTATTAATACATTTACACAGGATATTCTTTTAGAGGGTCCCTTGAAAACCTACCAAGCACGGGTGTGGTTCCTAAACTGGTTTTCATCAGATAGTCACCACCAGGCATGTTTCTGATCTAATGGGGTGAGAGCCAGTGCTCTTAGAGAACAGAAACAATACTTGATCAGGACAGGACTGACTTCCAGGGTGAGAATCTTCAAAGGCAATAATGCCTTTGAAATCCAACCCAGAAACCCCTGATAGAAGAGGAGTTTAAGCCCCCTTGACTGCTCCACTTTTGGTGGGAGGAAAGATAGGTAAATTAGGTAGATGAGCAGGAGGGTCCTCCCTTTGCCTGCACTACCCTTAAGGTGGGGTAGGTGACGTGAATCCCTCTCTTGAAATTCCACTATCCTGAGACGGTGAGAAAACCTCTAATCAGGGCTATGATTGTGCCTTGTCCCACAGGAAGTGGTCACTAGAGGGTTTAGATACCCTAATAGTCAGTATCCCATGAGCTACTACCTGTCTCCCTTTGTAACACCCCTAAATTCAGCATTTAGGTGAACATCAGATTCGTCAGACCAAAGAAGACAAGGCTGAAGAGGACCCACTGCTCAAGAACAGAAGAAAAATTCACCAAACCCTTCCAGTTGCTCCAAGGACTCGACCATCACTGTCTGCTTAGTCATCCTGAACCCGCAAAGAGTTCAAGAACCTTGGAGCACCTACAGCCTTTGAGAAATCACCAAGAAGCTCCCTTTGAATGAGGGTATCACTCCCCTGCACACCACAGGTACTGATCTCATGAAGTCAGGTTTGTAAACTTTCTGTTCCCTGATTACCTTGATGCAGCAGCAAAGCAAGAAGAGGTACAATAGATCTGGATGGTCAGTTCTGCCTCTCTACCACGTTTGGATGCACCAGAACTGATCAGAGCTGTGGTTTACCAATACCCAGGGTACCAGACCCCCAACAGTGAAAACCATGACTTCCAAAGCACAAGAAGGAAGCCCCCATCGAGTGACATTGAGACACCCTAAGTACACTTCCTGAGTGGCCCAGCTGTTCTGAGATTGCCTCTCCGGGTTGACTGCTTCAGGCCGCGATGACCTTAAAGACACACAATGTCCTCTAAGAAGACCCACCAGATTTACCTGTAAGTCCACCTGTGCAGTGCATTTCCCAGTGCCCACCTTTGTTTTTGCACACCAGTTTCCAAGACTCTCAGCACTCTGCTCCTGCCCGATTCGGGAAGCTCCTGAACGACTCCTGCTGAAACTTTTGACCTGGTCCCAACAGCGACTAAAAATGAGAAGGTGGCCGTTGAAAAAGCATTGCCTGATTTTATATGCATTTTTCCTCTTTCCCCATTATTTCCCATGGTGTGAAATTGCATACAAAAGTATAAATAAAAATAAATTGTAACCCCAAAAGTACTTATTTTAGAACTGTGTTTTTGATCTTAAAAATTACATAAAAATCGATTATACTTTTATAAATCAGTCTCCGATTTATTCTTGAGTGTGTGTGTCATGTATTGCCTCAGTGAGCTCAACAAATGCTAGCACTTCCCTCTGATAAGCCTATCTACTCGCCACACTACCAAACAAAAAGCATCAGAATTACTTGCTTTTACCTCTGTACACTTATTGGAGATCCACTGGACCATCTCCACAGAGTACTTCATTTTAGTACATGATGGGGCCGATTCCGATCCGGGTCGGAAGGGCACCGAACGCGATCCGACCGGAAAAACTGCGAGCCGTACACGTGTTTTCTGCCCGACTCGTACCGCTGTACGAGCGAGCAAGTACAATGCAAGCTATGTGGAATTCACCGACCGAGTCGTTTCCAGGTCCGAACCGCTCCGTGCATCTCGGTCGTAAGCTAACCGTGGCATACAATGGATGCGATTTACGACCGAGCCAGTACGATGCACACGGACAGCCAGAGCGAGCCGGAGTGTCCGGCTCGCAAAACATCCGGGTGGTTGCCTTTGGGGGTCCGCGTCGGACCCCCTGTCACCTGCAGCCCTATGACTCGGACACAGGGGGAGACCCAAGGGTCCCCCAACACAGGCATATACGGTGCGGATGGCACCGACGCATATCCACTGTAGGGGACGCCCTTGTGCGAGACGTACCGATTCAGTCAATAGGAGACCATGTACGCGTCGTACGACCGGCTCCCATTGACTTCTATGGGAGTCCGACCGAACTGAGTCCGGCAGCATACGGCCGCATCGTACTTGCTCGGTTGGACTGCAGGACTCCGGCTCGGTCGGAAAACACTCCGGATCTGGCTTGGTCGGAGTGCTTTCCGACCCGGATCGGAATCGGCACCTATATAGAGAGCCAGCTTCCTACATATGGTGGTTCAGTGGTGGGATAGAAGACTTTGCATTTGCTGAAACCACTTTGTCAATATTTGCCCACATGAGTAAATCCCAAAAATGTCTTTAGCTAGTCAAACTTTTGATTGATCTATTTTGTCCAAATTTCTATAATTAACTGCTAGTGCCTTGGTTAGGTCACTGAAACAAACTGTTTAGAAATGTAAAAATGTGTACTTTAGCTAGGAGTGTAGGTATTTTTTTTAGCTTAATAAAAGGTCCCAACTTTAGTAAAGTAATTCCTGCAACCAGTAGCCAGGATCAGGAGCTCGACTTCACCCTTTTACATGGGCCTGAACCATGCTAGAAGCAGGGCCCTCTGTAAAGGCTGCAGTATCAAACAGGCAAAAGTTCCAAGAAAGAATCTCTGATAGCTCAGTTTTAGAAAGATCACCTAGACCTAGTAGCCCAGTCTGAGTATGACGATAATGTCAATGAAGATAACACTGAGGATGGACATGAGTCAGTCCCCTCAGATACAGCTGAGACCCAGTCAGATGAGGTCCTCATGCTGGAAATAATGAACAGGAAACTAAACTTAGAAGCTCAGCTCTTGTTACAATGAGAAATTAGATCAGTATCTGGTAGACCTAGGTCCATTTTCCCCTCTAGCATTGGGGAATACGGTAGACCACTGGGTCAAAACAAGGGTAACTAAAACTACCACTGTTGGAGGTGACCAAAACAAAATGGCCAACAAGACCCCCAAGGGAAACTTGGGAACCAAAAACACAAAAATAAATATGAAACTTTTTCAGGCCCTCAAACACTTGCTCAGAAGGGTGGGCACAGAGACTCATCGCAATCCAAGAGTGGGTACTGGGGTAAACACTGGGATCCAAAACAGGCTTGATGTTTTGATTGCAAGACAACTGGACACTGAACTGGAGACCCTAGCTAGAAAAACAAAAAGAATGTCTCTAGTCCAACTGATGCAAATGCAGTTGTGAGTCTCCAGATGGGATCAGAGGTGAGCCCTGACCATGTCAAGGTTTTCTCTGAGGCAACTCTAGTCTCAGAGGGAGGGTGGATGTATCTACCCTGGCTGTCTGGCCAAGTAACCTGGAAAGATACAGACAAGAGCCAAATATCATATTGATTAGGGTGGTAGCTCTGAGGGACACTGGTGCCAGCATCACCATGGTGGCTGAGCCACTGGTTTCCCCAAAGCAATCTCTCCTAAGACAGACCTATACTGTCCTCAATGCTGATAAGCAGACCAAGGAACAGCCTTGGTGACCTTAGACTAGGGAGAGGTTAGTGACCTCAAAAGGGTAGTGGTGTATTCTGCTATCCCTGTACAGTGCCTGCTTGGAAATGATTTAGAGTACTCATCATGGGTTCAGGTAGGAAAGAAACACCATGCACCAAAGCTGAGAATACCTAAATGGGGCGGTGGGGGGGTAACAACAAGGGCAAAAAGCAAAACCTAAATTAAAAAAGAAGTGCTGGAGCCTGAAATGATGTACCAACCTTCCAAGAGAAAAGGCAGAAAGACTGGGAAGCCATCTTCAAAACAGACACCAGACAACATCCTCTCTCCTCAGGGAGAAGACTTGCCAGCACGAGAGGGCACTGATCCTCAGGAGCTTAGGCCTTACACAGCAGAGCTCTTAGAACCAGGGGGAACATCTATGGAAGATGTGTGCCAGGGGCAGAAAACCTGTCCCACTCTTGAAAGGATGGGGCAGCAAACTGCTGATCAGGAAAATGGAAGTGTCAGTGGTTCCTATAGGACCTATTGGGAGGAGGGACTCCTATACACTGAAGCCAGGGACCCCAAACATGGTGCTAGTAAGAGAGTAGTTGTGCCTCAGCAGTTTAGGGAGTTTCTCCTAACATTGGCCCAGGATATTCCGTCTAGCTGGACATCTTGGCAAGAGAAAAACCTGGAGTCAGTTGGTCAACCACTTCTACTGGCCAGGAAAGTCCCAGAAGTTGAAGGAGATTTGCAACTTCTGAGCCATCTGTCAGGCTAGTGATAAGACAGGTAGCAACCTGGTGGTCCCCTTAATTCCACTTCCAGTTGTTGGGGTACCCTTTAAAAGAGGTGGGATTGACATTGCTGGTCCCCTTGACCCTTCAACAGCATCAGGGAATAAATATATTCTGGTGGTAGTGGATCATGCCACCAGGTACCGTGAGGCAATCCCCCAAAGGACCACCAACTCATCTGCAGTGGCCAAGGCCCTCCTTGGTATTTTTACCAGGGTTGGCTTTCCTCAGGAGGTACTACCAGACAGAGATTGACACTTTATATCTGCATACTTGAAACACATATGGGCTGAGTTTGGGGTGACTTATACCTTACTACACAATACCATCCACAGACAAATGGGTGTGTTGAAAGATTGAACACTGAGTGCTTTTTGCTTAAAGAGAGGTGTCACAAAAGGGAGTGGGATATCCCCCTTTGGACTTTTGTTTGGACATCCTGTAAGAGGACCTTCTGTCCTGTAAATGAAGGATGGGAGAGACCCCTCCAGGAACCAAAACAATACAAGGAGCTATCAAAAGGCTTTTGACCCCTTGAAACAAGCAATGTTCTCAGCACCCACTTGACAAGCTCCAGATTACACCATGCTGTTCATAGTGCAGACAGATGCCTCTGAACATGAGATAGGAGTGGCCCTACCCCAGACCAATGATGATGGCCATGACCAACCTTTTATAAGCAGGAGGCTTCTCCCCATAGAGCAGCATTGGAGTGCCATAGAAAGGGAAGCCTTTTCTGTGGTTTGGTGCCTGAATAAAATGAGACCATACTTGTTTCGTTCTCACTTCCTTGTCTAAACTTACCACAACTTCTCAGATGGCTCATGTAGGAAAGGTGAAAACCCCAAACTGTTGAGGTGATCCATAGCTCAACAAGGAATAGACTTTACAGTGGACTGACAATGCCAATGCAGATGGCCTTTGCAGGTTCTTCCACTTAGAAGATGAAGACTCTTTAGGAAAACATTAGTCTCATCCTCTTTGTTTGGCGAGGGGGGCATGTAGGAAAATGCCTATTTTTGCATGGTTAGTACCTACTTTTTGCGTGATGTGATTTCAAACTGTAAGTGCATTGGTTCTCAGTGCCAGATCTCTTTCCCAAAACAATATACCACGATTGGCACAACTACAGCTACCCATGTTCTGTTCTGCTTCAGACCGCGAGGACCTTAAAGACACACGATACCCTCTAAGGAGACCCACCAGATTTACCTGTAAGTCCACCTGTGCAGTGGACTTACCTAGTAAGTGGTACCGCTGGTACCGATTGTAAAGGGAGGGCTTCCTGCGCATAGATAAGAGTTCCTCTAGGCAGGGAAAAAAGGAAAATGTAAACACCTAGGACAACTCATTTATGATTAGAAATAACATAATGTAACTTTAGATGGACATGTAGGGATAAAAATAGAATATGAAAAGAGATACAAATATAATTTTATTTAAAAAATACAATATGAATATTGAATTTCAATATGTATTTGTATTGTCTAAATAAAATTATATTTGTATCTCTTTCCATATTCAGTTGTTGTCTTCACATGTCCATGTAAAGTTCCATTATGTTATTTTTAAACATATGTGAGTTGACTTCGGTGTTTACATTTTCACCCATGGTTCCTAGGGCATGGATACTGAAGAGGGTCATCTGAGGCTTCAGCACTGGCTGTGCCACCCCAGGGCCCACTCACCAAGGCTATGCAGTCTGCCATTTCAGCCTGCATGTTGTTGTACAGGAAAATCCAAGGAGTCGACATGGCATGCATAAGATGTAGGTGAGTCACTCCTACTACAGGCCTTTAGCACAAAGACAAGGTGCACTATATCCTATGTGTTGGCATATCAGCATGAGCAGATATGCGCCTACAATGTCCAGTCTATTTAGGGATGTTGTAAGTGAACAGGGGAGCCATAAATAGTGCATGGGCTGGATACTTGTCAACATGAGTTACCCAGCTCCATGATGGTTTCACTGATTTCTAAGGGAGGACCTGGCCCGGCAGTTTGGGCTGGATTGCTCACATGGGGAGCAGGGTCAAGACTGATTTGCATATGGTTGGGTTGAAACTGGAATGGCGAGCAAACAAATGGATTTAGACCCAGATCTCTTTACTGGGGAGAATATTTGACATTGTTCAGCATTCTGTCCATCAATTGTTCTTTTTGACAATGTTTAAGATGCCATCCGACGTATCAAACAGCCTGTCATGAATGCGTTCAAATTTTGTTTTTCAGAACTACACAAAAAGAGCACGATAAAACTCTCACACAAGTATGTTGTTTACTTGCAGATGCAGGTTTGACTTTCATTGCACATTAATGTGAGTTCCACAAGACAAAGTTGAAAAATCTCTGACCATATCTTTTTTGATGGGGGCATGACACTCGATCCTCCTAAAGTCAAGCTCTGTCCAATGTTGATCCCCCACAATGTGATTCTAGGGTGCCGTTCATTTCTTGACATGGCCAGCTACTGTGGCTGATACATATGAAACTTTGCTACTGTAGGTGCTCCATTAAGACAGTTGACGAAAAAGAATATTTCCTTTCAATGGCCGCATGAATGTGAGATGAGCTTTAAGAAAATGAAAGAAGTTATTGGGAAAGCTCTTGAAATGGCATATTGCAATCTGAAGCTTCATACAGAAGTTGTTGTCGACGCGAGTCCAGTCAGGTTAGTGTTATCCTTGCACAGCACAGCAGACATTGGAATGCTCAAAGGCATATTGTGGCATATGTAAGTAGGAGTTAGTCACAAATAGAACATGCTTATTCACAACCTGATAAAAGAAAATGTAGCCGTGGTATGGGCTTCTGAACATTTTCATGTATTTCTTTGTGGAATGCCTTTTATGCTGGTAACTGATCATCAAGCTTTACTAACTATATTTGGGAATCCAAAGGCTAAGACGCTTCCTCACATTGAACAATGGGAACTATGACTACGATAGTACAGTTATAACATGTACTTTATCTAGAGAAGGATCAGAATCTTGCCGACTACTTTATCAGAGTGCTTATATGAGGTCACATTACCAGATCCAAAGCGGCAGAAACCTATATTAATTTCATTTTAAACTCAAACACACCAGCTGCTATTTCAATAGCCCAGATAATCACCGCCATGACCCATGATAGTGACATGCTAAAGTTGAAAGATATAATCACACATCAGTCATGAAACCAACACCCTCAACCTCTCCACAGTGATGGAGAATATCAAAAATGTCAAAGATGAACTCTGCATAACTCACAAAGTAGTTTTATTGTGAGGGTCAAGAATCCTGATTCCGGAGAGTGGGGTCTGGGGCAGAAGATGATTGATGTGGCCCATAAAGGACATCCTGGAATCATTGCCACAAAACAAGCTCTCCAACACCCATTTTGGTTTTCGTAGCAGGTAAAGAATGAATTAAAGGCCTGTACAAATGCTTTTCTACTAAAGTTACTCCACTCACCTTAAACTTGCCGGACCTCCCGAAGCATGCCTGGGAGAGAGTAGCCATTGACTTTTTCAGTTCACTTGACAATGGACATCACCTGATGGTGATTTTGGAGGAATACTCATGATTTCCATTAATTGAGGATTCCTCATATTCACTCAAGACCGAGTCATTGAGAGACTAGATGGCATCTTTGTGACATGGGGTGGTCCAGCTGTGTTGAAATCTGACATTGGCCCCATTTAACAGTTGTGAGTTTAAAGATTTCCGAGAGCATCTTAATATAAAGCACCAGAAGAGCACACCTCTGTGGCCACAGGCCAGTGGACTAGTTGAGCCCTTTATGAGTATGCTGAAGAAAGCAGTGAAGTGTGCTACTCTTAAAAAGCTTGATTTAAACTGTGTTAAATTCTAACTTAAGAGCTTATTGTTCAAAACCTCACTTGACCACAGGTGAAAGTCCTGCAACATTGATGTTCGGGAGATCAATGACAACCAAGATACCTCAGTGGACCAAGCAGAGAAAGAAAAAGGAGAATGCAACTCGTTAGTAGGACTTAATTAAAAAACAAAGGATGAAAGCATATGCAGACAAAAGACAACATGCAAAGAACATCATCTTTAGGAGAGTTGATAGAGTGCTTTCAAGCCAGATGTGGAAAAGAAAATCTGATGCTCCTTCTGATGTAGATCCTTATTAAGTGGTATCTACTAAGAGACACATGGTGACTGCCTAATGCCCTGGGAAGTCTATTACCAGAGACATTTCTCACTTTTGGTATTTAACTCTGTGTTCCTCATCCCCATATGTTGAAAGAGAGACTAGTTCTGAACCACCAGTGACTGCTATTACCCCTCTACCTTAAATGCAGTTCCTGGACATTGCTGGTGACAGTTCACAGTTTCAAATTACAAGATCGGGTCAAAGACTTTAAGTGCCAAAAAGATTGATTGAAGAGATTTAATTGTGTATATAAATACATATTCTGTAAAAATTGCAATTTTACATTTAACAGAAGGGGAGATGTCATGTCTTGAGAGTTTGCAATGATGGAACCCTTTTGGCTTTTGATGAACTCCCTAATGCTATGACCTAAGTGTTAGAGTGGAATGCAATGAAGGCTGATTTAGAATGTTGAGTTTGCAGCTACATGCAGAAGAATACAGATGTGTAATGCTAAGCTCCATGTGTGGGGTAGTCAATGTCGGGTACCCATGCTAGGGAAGATGCTACAAATAGGTCACACCAGAATATAACCACAAGTGTAGCAACGAACCCCAACAGAGGGAGGATCCAGAGCCGAAACTGCACCGTTTCCTACATTAGCTGTGCTCCTCTGACAGGAATCTCAGCTGCAGTTAATAGAAAGCCTCTGAGTGGTCTCCAGGCACACAGTGTTGTAAAAAACGGCATAAAACATCAAATAAAGATACAAGTACCACAGGTGAGCAGCATGTTTGAATAGCTCTAGTTGCCCTCTAACAATCTTAAAATATTGTCATTAAGAACAGGCTTGCTGAAGTTTATTGGGAGGCGGCCATCTTGTCTCACCTCTACAGCTTTTAGAATCATACCCTGCAGTCCTGCTTGTGATTGGGTACAGAGCTCTGCTCCCTTGCAGCCACATGACACTTCAGAGAGAATAAATAAAAGAAGACCATAAGTGGAAGCGGACAGTGTCCCCCTTCACCTGTCAGCCAACTTTCAGGTGTACTTTCGACCCCACACGTCCAAAAGACAATTGTCACCAAGCGATAATCAGAATAGAAGTTTAATCGGTAGTAATAAGAATACAATGCGCTTACTGTTCGTCACAGACATTGTGACAGAAATAGCCAATCCAAGCTCTCTAGCTGATACTTCGACAAGGGTAGCAAGAGTCTGCCTTTCTTGTTCCAAAGAACACTGGTGGCAGTGACAAAACAAAGGCCTCTTAACAACTCCAGCTTCACCTCCGGACCTGGCTGTCAACACCTCGCTTTATGACGTCACCAACAGCTAAGAGGGCGGCAGTGGTTGGAGATACATCTGGGACGATTGGGAATGGTGGCATAGGAGCTCTGCAACTGACAAACCTCCTTCTTAAGCTCTGCAAACATCTGCGGAGAGACAGACAACAAAACAGGACGTTGTAATGATAGACCAGAAGGATGAAGGAGAGCAGAGGGGCGAAGGCAGAGAAGCTCTGATCAGGGGAATTTAAAGAAAAACGTCTGGAGAAAGCTAGGGGCTTTAATGTCTTTCAGGGAGGTAACATTCCTCATTAAATTGCAATGCAAACTAGAATGGACAGAACGTGGGTGTAGTACCAATATAACTATGGCCTTCCACAGGTGTCAGTAGAATACGTCATTCCATAAGGTTTGAGCCACGATGAAGGTGATAACAAATATTTGAGAATATTGCCGCTAATTAGCCTTTTGATTAGAAAATGGGCAGACGGGAGACAGTGCGATCAGTTTTTACTGCCTGTGTTTCAAGTAGATGAAAAATTGAATGAAAAAATTCACCTGGCTGCAAAAACTTTAATCATTACACATATTGACGTTTGTCTAAGTATAAATTGTTTAAATCTGGAATCTCTTCTGGCAACACTATTGGTCAAAAGAGGAAATCTTAAGCTCATCAATGAGTTGTTTCACAATAGAGCGTTCAAACCAGAATTCAAGAACGTGTTACCTCTCTTCGGCCTTCACGGCAGTACTTTAAGTGTACACATTCAAAAATGTATTGGCAATTTACTTAGCAATTACCTAATATTTCTTCTTAAACCTTGGCCCAGAGCCCTGATTATGAAGCACCTCTTGCTAATGCACAATGCATTAGTGCTAATAGCAGGAGGCCTTCCCTGTCTGAACCCACCAGGCAGCTATTCTGTTTTTACTGGATGCTTTTTCTGAAATACATCAAGAAAATTGGAAGAAGGTTGAATCTTGCACATTTCTGTTCAGGACTGTTAAAGTTCAGCACAATTAGAAGAACCATTACTAGAAAGAACAGTTAAGCCACACAGCATGCACGTTTTTAATTGTTACTATTTTGCAGTTTGTACAGCCTTAGTCGGTAGTTTACGTCTAATTCAGAGTAAAATTATTTTCAAAACTAAATTATTTCATGCAAAGTTTTACTATTTTGTTACAGAACATGAAAATGCACAACCTGACAAAACAGCCCCATAAGAGTAATGAACCTGTGTAAAATGTAAGTAGTACATGCATGTATGCCGCTTCCCTGAGGTCTCTTTCCAATGAAAATGCAGCTTTTTGGACTAATGTATCCTGCACTTTAAACAGGTATTTTTCTTTTACCCTGAATTGATTATTCTACGATAAATCACCTATATAGAAATATCTCACCCTCAACAGTAACATTTCGAAAATGTGGAAATTAAACCTGTAACGTGCTGTTATAACTATCGTACTCCTGCATTCAAATACTCCAGTCGTCGTGGGTGATCTATGATGCATTACATGATCTCATTTTGTTAGCACAAGTGGTTTGGAGAATTTAGTTTTGTAAACTAGATCAATTATTGTGGTGTATGTACGTAGCCCTTCCTCCTCTGTTTTTGTTGTCACAGTGGGTACGTATACTTCTATGTCTCAGTTACCATTTCAATAGCCCATATTCTTATTTCCCAGCACATATGTCATTTTAAGTTTTTCCTGTGGTGAATCATTTCCTCACATTTTGTTTTGGAGCAACTAATATGTATTTCGCTCTGGTTGACATCATTTATTTATTTTTTTTAATTTTTATTGTGCAGAGAAAAAGGGTACAAGCACGGGCCTACAACCTCCTGGGCCGGCCGCTAGTATTCAAAATGATCGAGCAGGTCAAAAAACATTGACTGGCCCACAGGGGCTCCGCTAAATTACAGAAGATCAGCCTGCACAAAAGGGACGTCAGGATATACTCTTTTTACATAAGTATCAACAAAAATAAAGATAAACAAAAAGCAAGGCGAAAAACATGGAAAGGGCGTCTAACCACAGTAGAGGAACTCCACACCCGACCACCCTGGGGTGGTCAATAAAAAGGAGGGGAGTATGAGAGGGAGGGGGGGGGCCACGGGAAAACCAAATCTATACACAGATGAACAAATTAAGCAAGGAACCCTCAAGGATCAGGGGGACAAGGCAACCTCAGACGTATCCACCAGGGGGGGAGAACAGATAGTCCCTCGATACACATTCCACTGACCCCAGATTCTACCCCACGCCCCCGGTTTACCACGAGCCACATACACCGTCTTCTCCCTGAACATGCACCAGTCCATGTTCTCCTTCCATACGGACACGGTGGGAGGCCGTTGGGAACCCCAAAGCTGCGCAATATCTCTCTTTGCGATCATGTTCCCGAGGGCCGCCCACCGAGCCTAGGCCGCATTATAGTCATTGGGCTCCCACACATTCAGAACACATCGGCGCACCTCCGGCAGCAGAGCGACCCCAGTGACTCGTTTCATAACATCATGCACCTGGCGCCAATATTCCGCCACCTCGCGGCACTCCCAGAGGATGTGGAGAAAGTTGGCACTGAGCCCGCAGCCACGCTTACAGAGCCCGTCGTCAGAAAACCCCATCGAGACCAAACGGGGACCCGTCACATAGACACGATGGAGAATCTTAAACTGGACCAGACGGAGACGGGCCGGGATGGCAACCTCCTTAGGGGAGGACAGCGCAGACTGCCAGTCCTCGTCGTCCAACTCAACCCCATCACCCGTCCACGCCTCCCGAAGTCGCACCAAGAGATCAGCCCGATTATTTATTAGTTTTTTATAAATCAGGGAGATAGTACTGTCGGGGACGTGGCCGTCGAGTATACGGTCCTCGAGAGGCGAAGAAACAGGGACCGTGGTCCCCTCCCCAAAGACCGAGAGCAGGGCGTGCCGAACCAGGGCATAGCGGAAGAACTCCCTTTCACTAAGCTCGTACTCGCTCTGAAGCGCCGCGAAGGATTTAACCGCGCCTTTAACCCATAGGTCCCCCACTCTGCTAATGCCGATCGTATCCCAGTGCTCAAAGCCTTTCGGTGTCCAGAGGCTTCCCAACCGCTCTGAGGCGAATAAAGGAGTAGCACACGTTAAACGCTCACTCCAGCCCACAGCTACATTCGGCGCCTTCCACACCCGTACCGCAATCCTAGTAGGGCCCGTGAGGGTCCTTCCGACAGATCGAGAGTAAAGCGCTCTGTTATAGTTACCGCCGGGAAGCAGGAATTTATCCATCTCATATGCCGGGTTCGAACCAGGAGCGTACGTAGCATGGTTAATGGCAGCCAGCTGGGAGGCCCAATAGTACCTTCTAATGTCAGGAAGCGCGATGCCCCCGTCATACCAGGGAAGAGTCAGCTTTGCCAAAGCGATGCGCGCACGACCGTCCCAAACCAGTCTCCTCTGCAAACTCTCCACTTCCCTAAAGTAAGCCGCCGGAATGATATCGAAGGAGTTCTGGAGTGCGTAAAGAAATCTGGGAAGGGACATCATTTTAAACAGTGCTGCGCGACCAAGTGGAGACAAGAGCAACTTACACCACCGAGCCGTATCCACCCTCAAACGCCGGAGGGGAGACAGGAGATTCTGCTCGTAGCGGGCCGCCGGGTCCAACGAAACGTACACCCCCAAGTATTTAAAGCCGGTTGAGATGTTTGGATCGGAAGCCGAGGCGGCAAAAGAGGAAGGCCACTGGAGATAGGATACACGCAAGATTTGGACCAGTTAATTATCAAACCCGAATTTCTCCCGAAGGAAGTAAGAACATCAAAAAGCACATTGAGCGAGTTCCGCGGCGAGGTGAGGTACAAAAGAATGTCATCCGCGTACAACGAGACCCGATCCTCGAAACCCGGGGCCCACCGGATCCCTCTGATCGAGGGCTCCCAGCGGAGCCAGGCAGCGAGCGGCTCCAAGGCGAGAGCAAAGAGCAGAGGGGACAACGGGCACCCCTGCCTAGTACCCCTCCCGAGAGCGAAGGGCCGAGAAACCCGCCCATTGACTACAACCTGGGCCATTGGTCCAGCATAGAGGAGCTTAACCCAACTAATAAATCCCTCCCCAAAACCAAACTTCGCCAAGACGGCCCAAAGGAATGGCCACTCGATGGTATCAAAGGCCATCGTGGCGTCTAAGGAAACCAATATGGCCGGTTCAGAGAAGGACTCCGCCCTAGCGAGGACGCCATGGAGACGCCGCAAGTTAAGAGCGGTATTGCGATGCGGGATAAAGCCGCATTGATCCGGATGTATCAGGTCACATATAACTCTCAGCAAGCGATTAGCGAGGACCTTGGCGAGGATTTTCGGTTCGGCATTTAGTAGGGAAATAGGCCTATACGAGGCACAGCGGTCTCGTGGCTTACCGTCCTTGGGAATCACAACTATGGTAGCCAGACACTGGTCGTCGGGAAGGGAACCCCGCTCGAGCGACTCCAGAAACATACGATGGAGGAAGGGCGCGATTTTATCCAGGCGTAGTTTATACAGTTCAATCGGCAGTCCGTTGGGGCCCATAGCCTTGCCCGAGCGAAGGGAACGAATCGCGGTAGCGATCTCGTCGACAGACAGGGAGGCCTCCGTCTGCTCACGATCCTCGACGGATAAGCCGGGCAAGGCAATATCCTGCAGCAAGAGACGAGAGTCATCCTCATCTCTATCAGATACCGGGGAGTACACCGCCCGGAGGTGGTCAGCAAAACACTCCACAATCTCACCCGGGTCAGTCACACACACTCCATCCGAAACCCGAAGCTCCGGGACCACACGATTCACTCTCTCCTTTTTGTCCAACCAAGCAATCAATTTACCCGCCTTGACCCCGGCATCATACAACCTACCCTGCTGCTCCCTATACATGGTCTTGGCAGCGTCAGTAACAAGAGACTTATATTCAAACTGCTTCAAGCTGAGGGCGTGGAGCCCGTCCTGAGTGACACCCGTCTCCAAGGCTGCCTCCAGCCCCGATACTTCAGTCTCCAGCTTGACCACCGCCTCATTCTTAACCCTCTTAGCCTCCACTATCTGGGATAGGGCATGCCCGCGGAGCACTGCTTTGAAGGCTTCCCACAGGGACACTGAGGACAACACCGACCCCTCATTCTCGAGAAAATACAGATCAATCGACTTAACAAGGCTATCATGAATTTTGGGGTCTCGCAAGTACCAAGGGTTAATAGGGGCGATCCGCCCAGCGGACCGCGTCCCGGTGTCAAAAAGCAACCACAGTGGGGAATGATCAGAGATACCCCGGGCCAGGTGCTTAACCTCTCGAATCCGGGCAGTCTGGGCCGCGGGCATAAGAAAATAATCCAATCTGGAAAGACTCCCATGGGCCCCAGAGTGAAATGTGTACTGACACTGTGTCGGATGCATTAACCTCCAACAATCCACCAGACCGAGGGTATCCAAGAGCCCGCCGAGCCACGCCTGGGCAGCAGGGAGGGCCCTGGGCGGGTGGCGATCCAGATCTCCCGAAACGACCGAATTAAAATCCCCACCCAAAAGCAAAAGACTGTCAGGAAGCTCAAGCAGCATACGACCCAAGTCTGAGAAAGTGGAGTTCTGGAGGCCCGGGGGAACATAAACCGAAACCAAGGAGAGGGACTGTCCCTCCCACCTCCCAGTCAGGGACACATAACGCCCTCTATCGTCTAGGACAACCCTGGTGATCTCTAGCGGAAGTGAAGATCGTAGGAGGATGCCCACCCCTCTAGAGCCGGTGGTGAAACCGGAATGGGCCACGAGTCGGTAGCCCCCCCTGTTCATGGCATGACAAACATTACCAACCAAATGCGTCTCCTGTAAGAATACCACATCAGGAGTCAAACGACGCAAATATTGCAGCACAACACCCCGTTTGATACGATCCCCCAATCCATTGACGTTCCAAGACATCAATCTCAGCCCGTCCCCCCCATCCCCTCCAGTAGATCAAGGGTCCCCCCAACAAATAGCGCGACACCTGAGACTGAAACAGAGCCAATACCTCGCCTTGAAAACAAAAAACACAAATCCAAACAACCCCTCCCACCCCCCAACCCCCCCCCCGAAATCAACTCCCCCCACCCTGCACCCCTGCGGTCCAAAAAACCACCCCAACTTGCAGTGTGCCTGTCGCCCTAGCAACCCCATTCTACGAAAAGACCCCGGAGGAGGAAAGGGACCTGTCCCTGCCCGCCCCCAACACAGATCATAATTAAACAAAATGTACAAAAGAAGTAGAACCCAGCTGAACCAAACAAAATGTCAAAGTCAAGGACCAAAAGTCACTCCAAAAGAGGCCCGCCACCCTCGGCACCACCAGAAGGCCCAGGCCGGTCACCCCGGTCCGGTAGAGAATCCAGCCAGTCACTCACAGTCGCAGGACAGTCAAAATAGGTGGTCCGGTCTTCGTATTCCACTGGGAGCCTAGCAGGAAAAAGCATAGAGTACTTAAGACCCAGGTCCCGGAGACGGCGCTTCACCCCCTGGAAGCCCATCCGCTGCTTCTGGACAAGTTGGGTGAAGTCCGGGAAAAAGTTAACGGATGAGTTCTCATATCGGACCGGGCCATGTACCCGTGAGGCCTGCAGGATCGCGTCTCGGTCTCTGTAGTGAAAAAGTTTTGCAACAATAGGCCTCGGGGGTGCCCCCGGTCACGGCCGACCGCCCGGGACTCGATGGGCCCGCTCCACAGCAAAGAACTTACTCAGGCCAGTGGGGGAAAGCTGGTTGAGGATGAGATCCTCAACCAGAAGATCAACCGGGCGATTGTCGGAGGTCTCTGGAACACCTATGACGCGGATGTTATTGCGTCGGGCCCGTCCCTCGAAGTCCTCCAGCCGCCGGGCCATCAGGTCGTTGGCCGACTTGAGGTCGCCAAGAGCAGTCTGCAGATCCGACACATCCGTACCAAGGGTGGACGTCCGCAAATCCAGCGATTGAACCCTCTCATTGGTCTTAGAGAGATCCGCCCGGATTAGCGTAACCTCAATGGCCACCGTGTCGATTTTACGGGCCAAGGCCTCGTACTGCTTGGCGATGGTCTCCTTGATGCCATTAATGGCGCCCATGATGTCCTGCAATGACAAATCCGGAGGGACGGACGGAACACCACTAGCATCATCCGGGAGAACACTGGCCGTCCCAGGGGACCCTTTACCTTGAGTGTAGCGGTCCATGTTGTTAGTCTGGACCGGTCCCCCACGTAGGGATGGCTTGGTCTTACGCCTCTCGGGATCCCCCCTGCCACCCATGTTGAACCAAGCTCGCCGAAGGGGACCACCGAGCAAGCGGCGAGGGGGCACAGGCGAAGCAGACAAGAGCCGTACCAGAGACCGCAATATGGCGGTGCGAGAGGATCAAAGTCAGTGGGCACACTGGTATCAGGCGGAGGCAAAGGCACCAAGCAAAGGCCGAGTGAGAACCCCAGCCGCACAAAGCAACTCCACGGTCCAGCCACTCAGAGATCCAAAAGTGAAACCGAAAGTGATGGGGCGGCCGCTGGCACAGCCCCGCTGCCGTTGTTGTTCAACTATGCCCCGGCTCCACAGTTCACCTTCGCACCGGGCACCGCCATCAGTTGGGCCTCAAAAGTTCAAGCCACCGTAGATCAGGTCTCCCAGGTCCAATTTGGTTTCTGAAAAGAGTTTAGGGTTCAGCCAACGTTCATCTTCCAGAATCCGTCAACCAAGTCAGGATAAAGTCAGAATAAATTCCGAGGAGCAGCGAGGGTCCGGGGAGCCCTGTGCTCACGCGACCATCTTGGATGCGTGCTAGGCTCCTCTGGTTGACATCATTTAATGTATTTGTTTAGCATTGCTAATGGAATAATTACTGGATACTAGTGTGGTATGTTTTCAAGAAAGTATGGCAAGTATAGAATTGTTGTATATTAAATATAAATTATTACAAAAAGAAAAACAAAAGTGGATCTTGTTTATTTACAGTGTGAGGAATTACTAAACTCACTTTAAAAACACCATCAAGGGCATTGTGATAACAAATCCAGAATGACTGTTAGAGTCATTGTTCTCTGTGATCTCCATGACTGATCCACCTGAACTGACAACCTTTGGGTGGTCTTCCCCAAACTATTTGCCTGCTTATCTCCACTTTTTGCTGTATTAATTTTGTTGATCTTAGGACTCTGAGCAATCTTAGGATCTTAGGACTCTGAGCAATTTACTACCTGGTTTCATTGACTTTTCTACAATTAGTACAGTTAATTTATCTGTAAGTCCCTAATGAGTGCACTACCTTTGCTCAGGGCATGTAAATTAAATGGTACCAGTGGGCCTCTAGCACTGATGATGCCACCCACTAAGTAACTCTTTAAACATGTCTCAGGCCTGCCACTGCAGAGTCTGCGGGTGCAGTGTACACTGCCTTGTTGACTTGGCATTTTAAACCCCAGAAAGTAAAAATGAGAGAGAGAAACATTTCTAGAATCAGGAAGTAAACTAGACCCCCTCCCATATAGAAGAGAAGATTAAGTATTCAGATCAGTATAATACGACAGAAGGAAAGCAAAGATAGTACTTTACAGGATTTCCCCTTTCATATTGCGTAGAACCGGTGCAGCATCCTACTATGTGAAACATAATCATATTTGTCCGTCTTTTATAAACTTGAGCCTTGCACGCTCTTGCAAAAAAAAATGAGGTCTGACAGCCTTTAATGGATCAATGAGTTGGCAAAGTTCCCAATGCCTGTCCATCGTAGATATACCGAAATCTGAACTGATAATGACATAGAATCAACCATCACAGGAGCGGAGGCACACACTTTGATGGAAGTAGCCTGCCTTACTAAAAAATTACCAATGTAGATCAGAAATGGACACGAATACACTGAGCAGGTGCTGGTGGCATTCAGTTTTATTCAAATGATTGATTGGGAGTCTATGTGCCCTCTGGATTTGTGAGTCCATGTCCCAATCCAAATATTCGAGGAATATTTTCCCAAATAGCTGCACCATAAAGTGGCAGGGATCGTCACCTTCTTCCTTTTTGGCATGCCAAACACGCATAGATTGTGCCGTCTCTGTTGATTTTCCAAGTCCTTGATATCAAATTGTATTGAATCCAAACGACGTTCATGACCTTCAATAGACTTTTTAGCAGCTGATCCTACATCCTCTATTCTGAGACATGCTGCTGGGGTTCAACCATATCTGTAGAGAGGGCCAATGCTTTGCAGGTAACTTCAGCCAAGGACCGCAGTATAATTGTGTTGTCTGCTGGGACCTGGGCATCGTGTTGCTGTGCTTCTGTCCACGGGGTCTGCAGCATCTGTACTAAAGCAAGCAATGATGGTTCCTGCTCGTGTCCACTATAATTGGGTCTGAAGAGGCAGCTGGTGAAGGACAGCCAGCAAGGGCCTCCCTTGGTGTGTAAAGACTAGTCTTGGAGGGAGCAGAATGTTCTGGGGCGCTAGAGGTTGAAGAGAGTGGTGCAGCAGACCCTTGCTTGCCCGCTTTAACCGACTTTTGCGATTCCAGCTGGGAAGTTAATAGGCATGAGAATAAAGCTTTCACCTCTTTCTTGGACATGACACGGTTTAGCAGTGGTCTGCCTTTGGCACTATTACTCACTATCCATCTCTTCTGTCGTGAGGGAGTTAATTTGCCACTCTGTGTTTTTTAGACATGTGAAAATTGACAATCCAGACTCTACTTTTTTATGCTATCGCTTCGCGCTCTGACCTGTTTACAGATTGTTTCTGCATAGACTTGTGGATCATTGTTCAATGAGGCAAGATGGCCGCTGACTGACTTCTGTAAGAGTCGCTGTTTGGGCTCTCTCCCTCGAGCAGCCTGATGGATTAACTTAAACCGAGGATATGCCGCTGTGCATTTACCTGCTAGAGCAGTTGCTTACCTGGCTGTTGAGACACGGCTCCCGCCGAAGGCTGAGGGAGCTTTTGGCAACCTCAGAAGCAATCTTGGAAGCACTGCGGGAGTCCAGAACCGCAGCTGACACTGGGTGCCCTACTTGCGGAGGATTGATAGCGCCCAAGAAAACTAAGACCGTGAAAGACGGGGCCGCAAAAGACCCGCCAAAGGAGACAGACACTGCGGGGAAGGGGCCGGGGCAAAATCGCTGAGGTGCACTGCAGAAGAAAGCTGAGGAGTCTCGGGAAGGCAGCGCAGATGGACTGACTTGGCGACATGCAATGGGCGGTGAGAATTCCATGCAACAGCCTACAGTCGCAGAGGCTTTTTCGGCTATTGGAAATATTTTGAAGCAGTCTACACACCCAGAGGGGCCCAGTATGAGTGAAACAGCTCCCCCAGGCTCAGATCCATCTGAAGAGGCAGCAGCGGTATCACTGCGGCCTGGACCGGAGCATGAGCAGCGGGAGGAGGAGGAGCTGTTTGAGGCTGTTGTGGGCCCCTGCTCGCCTCTACTTTTCGCTTTATACATTGATCCCATGCTAAGGAAGTTGGATGCCACCATTAGTATAAGACCTATGTGCTACCATGGGTTGGAGACAAAAATATTGGCCTACGCGGACGATGTTGCTGTGGTCACCCCTAACCCCCAAGATACAATGGTTGCAATAGAAGAAGAGGCTCAAGCTTTTGGATTGATATCCGGGTACGCATTAAATAGCCAGAAGACGTTGATAGTTAAAAAGAAGTGTATCAAACTAGAAGATCTACGGGTAGTGGATTCAGCTGTCTATTTGGGTGTTGATATAACCCCAGATTTGGGGAAGCTAGTAAAAAGGAATATTGAACCAATTATAGGGAAAGTCAAAAAAGATTTTGATAGATTGAATAATCTCCATATGTCACTGGTAGGCCGCAGAAATGTGGTAAAGATGGCTTTTCTCCCCAAGATACTCTACCTCTTTAGGGCCATACCATTAGAGTTTGAGAAACAATGGCTTATGATACTTGAGCATATCATGAATAGTTTTATATGGGCTCACGGAAAAACCAGACGTGTTATAAGATAAATGTCATTACCTAGGGAGAGAGGAGGGTGGGCAGTCCCAGATTTTAAGATGTATTATTGGGCTTCGGCTCTACAATATATGTCTGGCTTATTTGGGAGGGCTGTTGGCAAATCTTGGGATAATTCAAGCTCTCCTGATGTCTATGAACTACTATTCGGAGAGGTAGCGATCAATTGTTTTATGAAATTTAGCGAACTGTTTTATTATTAAAAAAACGAGATTGAAGACTCTGATATAAGATTTGGGCTGCATTTTAAAAGAAAATTGGTCTTGGCAGATTTAATTTTTACACACAGTTATACAGAAATCCAACACTCCACCAAAATATTTCTGATGCAATAATGTTACAATAGGAGGGGAAGGGGCTGCGGGTTTAGGGGATTTAATAGGTCCTGACGGGCTGCGGATGTTTAGTGATATCCAGCATGATTATGGTGTTAATACAAGAATTGTTTTTAAATACCTCCAGCTGCGGAGCTTTTTTAGAGGGAAAGGGGGGGTCATGCGACTTTCAGAAAGCTGTAATCATAGATGCTATAAGAGTGGGAGAGAACTGCACTATTAAGAAAACTTATGCTGAATTGCAATTACTTAAGCCGGATGACCTGGATAAATACGGGAAAAAGTGGGCTGACAAGCTAGGCATAGATCAGGATTGCTTTTCTGAGTCGCTTGAACTGGGTCAAACTATCTTGCGTTCAGCGGGACTACAGGCTCAGCACTTTAAAATGATCTTTTCTCTGTACCATATGCCCGCAAGGATAGCACAGTGGGGTGGACAGGAGGGAATCAGGTGCCCTCCGTGCGATGGATCCGAAGCTGACCTAATCCACATGTTTTCTAACTGCCCCCGGCTAGTAAATTTAATAAAAGCAATAGAAAAATGTATGGATCAAACATTGAACATACAAACGCTATTAGACCCAGCTCTAATACTTTTGGGGATCCAAATGAGGGGAAGGCAAAATTCATCTGATTATTTTCTGTTTCTTGCTATGGCTGCCCTACGTATTATCATCGCCTCTGCCTGGCTGGATCAATCAACCCCAACCTTTTAGCAATGCAGTTTGGAACCTATTTGCAGATGGAAAGAAGCTGTGAATGATAGCAGATCGTGATTTAATTTAGTTTGTTACTGATGTGCAAACTTTAAAAAGGACCTTTTTTTTTATCCACAAGGCTGAATCGCTGCTCTATCGTCTTAAAAAAAAAATTGTATTGGATTTCATGAATTTGTATTGTATTCTGATGGAAAATTTTAAAAGGGCCTCTGAGTTTCTTTTCACAAGGATGAATTGTTGCTCTACCAGTTTTAAAATTGTATTGGATTTTATGAATTTGTAATGTATTTTGATTGAAAATTTGATCCTCGAGTAACAAATGTACATTTATTATTGCACTGTAGCTTTTGGGGAAAAATTAAAACTTTAAAAAAAAAAAAGACTTGGGGATCTCAACTATTTTAAGTGGGTCAGATTCAAGCTCATTTAAGGTTATACCATATATATGGCGCAAGATCCCTACTAAATATTCTCTACCATTTAGCCACTCTGATACACCCTTGTGGGACACCCAATGTTTCCGGCCATTTTTCATGACTCCATCAGTAGAACCTGGTACCACTACGTGGTTGAGCACATGGGGCATCTTTACGATTTGAATGGAGCTCTTACATTAGCAGGGCTTCAGGCTTCCTTTCATCTCACTCATCACTTTTACTGTAAAAAGATATAGATCAGGAACTACTTCTTAGTCGGCTGTAGGATTATAGTGACAGTTGCAAGCTTCAATTTACTTGTCTTCATAAGGCATCAAATAAGTCAATATTTAGAACTGTCTAGCAAAATGTCAGTCAGTATAGGGCTAACAACAGTTTTAATATTGCTGCCAAATGGACTAATGTTCTGTCTGATGAAATACTGCCATCTGAAATCCTTGCCGCCTGTAGAAGGTTCAGTAGATCCCATTAATTTTATATTGCAACAATTTAAAACCATATGTATGTTATATTACATGCCTGATAGAATCTCAAGGTGGGTGTCAGATTCTCACCTTGTATTTCTACAAGACCAACAGGAAGACATGAAACTAATTCCCAACTTCACCTCTGTACTAGAAAACCCAACTTTAGTCAAAGTTTTCCGAGCACGATGGGGAAGAAGAAAAAGGAAGAGAGAGAAAATAATGTCTCTCATAGGAGGTTTGGGAATGTGACTGCGTGTGCCTGCCAGATGAGGTGCTGCCTATAAGAAAAAACAAGAGAATATGAGAGATAGCATGGGTATCCACTAGAGTGTAACTATTCATAAGTAAAATCACTCATGTGTACCTTGTAACTCCCATCCTGTTGATGGTTTAATAGCAAGGCCAATCAGTGTCCGCATGTGTTGCTCTACAAGAAAAGACAGTATGTAAAAAGGATAGAACAACTAACTGAGCACTCAATTTCGCCTTTTCGGTAATGATCTCATACCTATTCTTGCACGGTGACAAAGGGAAATAGGTCCCACCTGAGAATGACTGAATATTACTTAGAACATCCATTACATCATCAATGTCGAAAAAAAGGTTGAAAGGGAAAAAACTCAAATAGAGGTGCTCTAATCTGGAATAATCATAATTGAGCACTTTGTTTAACTGGTATGTCCCAAAACATAACCAAATTGCTTTGGTCTATGTCTTCATTTCTTTCTAGGAGGAAATAAAATCATACAATAAAGAAAATCTCCTTTGATAATTCTGAACCTGCTTAATCAGATAAGTACATCAAACAATATATGCATGACAGCGCTAAGCGTGAACAATTAGCATCATAGTCACAGATACTTTATAAGTCCTTTGTTGTCTTTTCTCTCTTTCAGGTATTCCAGGAGTAGCGAGTTATTGAAGCCCCCAAAGCTGCAAGAAACTCCAGAATAGGAAAAGAGAAAAGCTGACACTTCAGGCTTCCAGACTGAGAAAATGCCAAGAAACATTGCAGCAGCGTGAAGAGACCGGGAAGAGGTAAGTGCACAACTGACGGCAGGAAGCTGATGACTCGTGAACACTAAAATGCTAAGCAGCTTTCTGCCGTGACCGCTCACCTCTTGTGTGAGTCAGCCCCACCCCTGCCACACCCACTGGCTGGTTTGCAGCAGGCCTGACAGTGGGATGGGAACTATAGGGAGGTGAAGATTAAGGGATATATTTACAAGAATTGCCGCTAAGCAGTTTTGACTTTGCTTAGTGGCAATTTTTTTACCACTGTCTATCGCCAAGGTCTAACACCATGTTTGTGATGTATTTACATTAATTCATTACATGGCGTTAGGCTCAGTACCGGCAGGGAAACTTGCGGCTAACTCTAGCGTCAAGTTGCTAAAATCTTGACGGTAGCATGAAAAAAGAGACGCCGGCCAATTAGCAGCAAGAAAACTCACGTTAGTCAGCCGGACGTCACTTTTGTGCGTCTAACAGGAAAAAAAAACACACAAATACACAGCAAACCAAAAAAAACACAGAATGCAGAATGGAGCAGGCTGGACCCAGTTCAGCACCAGACAACAACTTCTCCAACCCCCCAATAGCCTGGATGACCAGCCAGTGACCCAGGGGAAGTGGCAGAGGAAAACTAGATTCAGTCAGGAGAAACATGACATCCTGATTGCGGAGGTGAGAGAGCATCAACACCAGCTCTTCAACAGCTCCTTGATGTCATTGGGGGACCAAAAATGCCACTTGGCAGTCTGTTGGCAGCACAGTGAGCTATGTATCAGAAGTCAAGAGGACAGTGACCGACAGCAAAAAGCGCTAGCATAATGCCAAGGGCAAGACTAAGCAGAAACAGGCAGCACTGTAAACCGGAGGTGGGAATCCACAGGAGAAGCTTGATGTCTTGGAAGAACAGGTGTCCGCACTTATCAGTGAGGAGTTGGTGGCTGGAGTAGAGGGACAGGGTAGTGCTGACTATGACCAGCTACATCAGCAACAGGGTTAGTAACAAACAGGGATATAGGGGGTAAGTAATGTTGTTTCTGTCCATCTATCTGTTATGTTATTTTATGTGAAGATAAATTTGTAAAGCGTACTTCCACTAGGGAGGTTTTCATGGTGCTACTTTGATTGATACCCAACTTCTGGAGAACATTCAAAAAGCCTGACGGAATAGCCAAGTTTTAAGAAAGCTTCTGAAGCCAAGGAGATTGGTGCAGAAGCAAATTTCAGATGGGAGGAAGTTCCAGAACATTGGGGCCAAAATGGCAAACCTGGCACCACCAGTACGCTTTAGTTTAAAAGAGGGAGTGGACAAGAATTACTTGTGGGCTGAGCGAAGATTGAGTGTGGGAGCGTACTTGTTAATCAAGTTGTTCACAAATTTAGAGCTTCTTCCATTGAGTGACTTGAGTTGTGAGAGGCGACGGCATTTTCGTTTGTAGCGAATGCCGTTTCCTAACAGTCTTTCACACAACTTAGAGAGTGAAACACGCATGAGGTAGAATTCATATAAGTACGAAAAGTAAGATACATATAAACATAGGTGAAGAAGAAAGAGAATACTTAAAGAGGCTTCAGTTCTCTGTCCTGTAAGTGAGCACTAGTGGAGAGAAATTAGAGTTTAGAAATAGGGAAGGAATAACAAATAACACAAGTCCATTACATTACAGTGAATAATACTAAGAACAGAAGAACAAGTAGCCTAAGAAGAGAAGCAAAGGCACACAGCTCCTGGGTAGGAATTTTCAAGTGAATTAGGAGAATAAGGCTAAAAGGAGAAGAGGAGTCAGAGGGTGATTTACATGTAATTTCAGCATACAAGAACACTAGAGCAGAAGAAAAACATAAGAAGAAGAAGGAAGGAAGACTACACGTGTGTGCATTCTCTTCTCTGTCCAATTCCCCTTTCCCCCTTGGGGCTCTTCTGGCTACGTATTTAAGGTTGTGCGTGGCTGGGGAGTTCAGAGGAGGAATTGGGAGCTTACGTCATTCTGCTCCTGTGTCACCCACCAGCAAAAGAGAAGAGCTGGTTCTGATACATCTGCAGACGTTTAGATAAGTAGAGGGGGATGCCAAAGTAAAGCAAATTAGCATAGTCGACATGGGACATGACCATGGCGATAATCACCTGAATCCGAGCATCATGGGTAAGAAATCTACAGATCTTTTTTATTTTCCTAAGTTGGAAAAAGCAGGTAGAGATCACCAACCCAATCTGGGGCTTCATAGTGAGGTCTTGACTGATTATTACCCCAAGGCTCTTAGCTGAGCTAGATGGAGAGGGGGACTGACCCAGCTCCCTGGGCCAGAAATGATGGCCCCAGGGATTTTTAGAAATGCCACCTGTTAAAACCAACTCTGTCTAGTCCGGATTGTGTTTTAGATGGTTACTGTTCATCCACTGACTAATGAACAGCATGGTAGACTGAAAGGCCAACTCCAAGGAGTTGCTGATGGAGAAAATAAGTTGAAAATCGTCAGCATAGTTAAATGTACAAACTTGGCGCTCTTTCAGGGCTTGGACAAGAGGGAGAAGGTAAAGTTTAAACAACAGGGGAGAAAGTGAGGAGTCCCGAGGGACTCTGCAAGAAATTCTAATTCTGGGGTAGTAAACTGTGCCGTACAGACCGCCTGGGATCGATTTTCCAAAAAGGAGCTGATCCAGCCAAGAGCAAGTCCCGAGATTCCCGCGTCCCTCACACAGTCGACCAAAAGATTATGGTCAACTGTGTCAAAGGCCGCGGAAAAATCAAGCAGGACAAGAGCCTGCGAGGAGCCACCATCGACCTCACTACGGAGAGAGTTCAACACTGTAAGGATCACCGCCTCGGTAGAATGAGCCGGGCGGAACCCCGCTTGGTGGGAATCGAGAAATTTGGATTCCTCCAGGAAATCAGTGAGACATCTCATGACATAGGCTTCCAAGACCTTGGCTAGGTAAGGAAAAAAAGAGATTGGTTGATAATTAGTTAAAATTAGCAGATTCGTGCCCACCTTCTTCAAAAGGGGGACAACAATTGCCTTCTTAAAAGTGGCAGGGACGATACCCTGGGACAGCGACTCATTTAAAAGGTTGAGGGCAGGACTGGGGAGGGCAGTAAAATGTCCTTCAAGATGCCAGGAGGGCAGCAGTCAGTGGGGGAGCCAGATTTGACTTTAGAAAGGAGATCCACAAAGGTATGCTCATAGATTATAGGGAATTGCGTAAAGGTGCTATGATTTCGGGTGGTATGAGAGGTGGAATCCCGATTTGGCAAACCGGAATACTGGATTTTATTTTTTTAATTTTGTCAATGAAACAGAGATTCAATGAGTTTCAAAAGGTTTGGGAAGGGGTAGGCTTGGTTGAAATTCTGTCGGGTTAGACAACTCATTCACTATAGAGAAAATCTCCTTTGAGCGATTAGTTGCAGACAGGATTTGAGAAGAAAAGTATGCCGCTTTGGCAGTCAGGATAGATTTTTTATATGTTTTCAGGGAGTTCAAACAAAGCCATTTATCTTCAGATAAATAGTTACGTCTCCACTTTCTTTCCAATTGCCATAGGGCTAGTTTTTGATTTTTCAGCTCGGTGGAAAACCATTTCTGAGCATCATGGCGACGAGTGGCATGAATCTTTCTGGGGGGTGCAAACTTGTCGCCAGTAGCCAGCTGGTTAACTGTGCATCAGCCAATTTAATAGAGGAATGAACAGGAGGAGTAGAGTTAGCAAGGGAATCAAGAAATGAGGGTTTTCTCGATCTTATTCCAGTTTCTACGTGTGCCACCTCCTAAGCTGGGGGTTTTGGTCGAAAAATTATCATGAATAATGAATTTAATTACATGGTGGTCTGACCATGTACACGGTAAAACTGATACAGGGGACATAATAATGTTGACTGTCCAGACCTGGTCAAGGATATGCCCCTTAAAATGAGTGAACAAAGCTACAGTGGTCCTGTCGGGTATGTGACCGATTTCTTCACAGAATTATATTATTTTCAACAGTAAACAATAGGAACACATGCGAAAACCACTTCATGTATACTGAATTCAATCAGAATATTTATTTAAACTAAATTTATCAGGCTGTCAACAAAAACAGTGACAAATAGTGCAGTGAAATAAGTGCTCAGTGACTGTTGTGAAGTGGAAGCAATATATACAAATTTGAATAAAATATGTACTGGTATTCACAAAAGAGATTCCAATTTGTTTGCAAAGGGGTTCAGTACATATATAATCAATGTCTCTGGTAGTGCGCCAAAATGCATTATATTCAAAATCCAGAGACTCAATAATACTGAGCCAACAAGTTAATAACTCCATCGTTTAGACCCTGACGACAGGTTATTGCATGGGTGTCATGGCGGGTCTTCCTCAAGGCTATAGAGAAGGTGTGGACAGCTGTGCAGGGCTGTGCTGCATAAACAACTAAGTCTCAGTCCTGTGTTTCTCCCTGCGCTGGCACTAAATGTAGCTGCCTAGAACCAAAGCAGGCACTCTTGCATCATTGTACAAGGGTGTCTGCATTGAGGTGAATGATTGATTTGTGTGCAGGAAGGGACACCTATCTGTACATAAATAATCATGGATGCTCTTTCTCTATCTCAATATGTGCTGCACAATGCAGCACACACACAAACATCAAAAACAAGCACAAGTCCAGCATTTAGCATTGTTGCACAATGTCAATACTGTTGACCTAGCCACATATTTCCCCCCTCCTTGGTAATACGGGGCAGCATCAAAATCAATGTCAGTTGTGTTGGAAAGTCCACTGCACCACCCATTGCCTACCCCTCTCAGGCTAAGTATAGCGTAAAAGTGTGCCTCATTTACAAGGCAGTGCAAAGCCACATCAGGTGGATCAACACTGCCTTGTAAACATTACAAAGCACATTTTGCCACAGTAAAGTAAACAAGCATTTGCAATGCATTCGGTCTCGCCTTTGGGACCTTGTATGTATTTAGCTATGCAGCACATTAGCCTGGGTTCGGAAACATCTACTGTTCTTTAACATGGAGGGAAAGTAAGCACCTAACTGTGTGACATGCCAGGTATGGGAACACATGTAGAGAAATAATGCCTTTCAGCAGGAAATCGTATGGTCCAAAGCTCTGTTTTTAATATAAAAGCAGGGCCCTCGGTGGTCATATCACTGAAAATACAAGATTTGAAAAAAAATATTATTGTCTGCGGGTGCTCGTGGAAGACAATTTCGATGGACTGGAATCTAGAGAATGCTAAAGTGATTCTGGTATTTTACTAACCTCTGCTGATCGTTTTCTATCAAGAAAGTTAAATAGAGGCAGTTGCCATTAAAATAAAAAAAAGAAAGTCCCTCAGCAGAAAGCAATTCTGGTATTTTACTGACCTCTGCTGGTCCTTTTCTATCAAGACAGCTAAATAGAGGCATTTGAACAGAAGAAAGTCCGTAAGCAGAAGCAGACAAGTCCTAGGGCTGATCTCCAGAGCCCACAAAGTACATACACATATTTATTTATTTTATTTATTTATTTATAAAGTTTTAGAGCGCTTTTCAATATGAATGGGAGGAAGGACAAAAGCAATATCTATAACAATATCCATAAGAGGAAGGGAGAGAAAGAAAATACAGTGCAAAATACAACCAGGAGGGTAATACAATAAAAACAGGTGTAGGTGGGCAGCAAGGGTAAAACACAGTGTACAATAAGGGGGAGCTGTATCAAAAGTAAGAGCAAAAGTAGGAACAGTCAACAGGTGCAATGTCAATGGGCCCGTGAGTCTAACCCTATTAGGGTATGAATTTGTTCATTAGGAATCTTTTGGCTTCCACTTGAACGCCGTCAATGAGGAGATTCTGCGAACTTCCGGTGGGAGAGAGTTCCAAATCTTAGGGGCAGCTCCGGAGAAAGCTCGGTGACAACTTCTCTTTTTCTTAAGGATGAGTGGTTTCAGGAGGAGGGTAGAGGGGCTTCTTGAAGCTCTTACGCCACAGGATAAGTTTTTGCGCAAGGTACGTATGAGTATTAAGGTGAAGGGCTTTGTGTGTAAGAACAGCAATCTTTAATTGAATTCGTGCTTCGAAGGGCAACCAATTGAGGGATTTTAGAACTGGGGATATATGATCTTTTCACTTGGTATCTGTAACCAGTCTAGCAGCCGAGTTAAGAACAGCCCTTAGTGGAGCCGGAACGTATTTGGGAAGGCCACAGAGGGTAGCACTGCCATAATCTAACCTCGGCAAGACAAGCACTTGGACCACTTGCTTGAAATCATTTAGAAGAAGGAAAGGTTTGATATTTCTGAGGGATCTCATCAGGTGGTTAGCTCCTTTGCATACATTGCTTATATGACCTTTCATGGTCAGGTGTTTGTCCATGGTGATACCGAGAGACTTGGCTGCGTCTACAATGAGAGGCGTACAGTTGAAAGTAGTGAGGTGACTCAGCCAGAGGTCTAGCTTGGGGATGAGATTCGGAGGAGAGATGAGCAGGAATTCCGTTTTAGAGGTGTTGAGAAGTAGATGATTCTCCGTTAACCAGTTTTGAGTAAACATTAGAGTAGTATTGAGTGAGATGATGTTTTCAGAGGATGAGATTTTCAGACATAGTTGCGTGTCGTCCGCATACATGTGGAAGAGAATGTCCATGGAATTTAGAGAATGTGCAAGAGGTTCCATGAAAAGATTGAAGAGGATAAGAGATAGACCGGATCCTTGGGGGACCCCAATGAGTATGAGAGAGGGCTGGGAGAGAGAGTGGTTTGCCTTGACTCTTTGAGTTCTGTGATGAAGGAAGGATGAAAACCATTGTAACACCAGATCAGAAAAACCCATTGTATTTTGCAGGATGGATAGGAGGTTGTCATGATTAACCGTGTCAAATGCGGAGGAAAGGTCGAGGAGGATCAGGAGGCAGGATTCATTTTGGTAGAGCATTATTAAAAAGTCATCAAAAATGTGAGTGACAGCCGATTCGGTGCTGTGCCACTTCCTAAAGCCCGATTGATGCTGGTCTAGGAGTTGGTAATTCTGTATGTGGGCACAAAGTTGGGATTGCACACATTTTTCTAGTAGTTCGCTAAAGTGGGGATGTTGGAAATGGGGCGGAAGTTATTGAGATCAGATTTGTCAGTGTTAGTTTTTTTTAGTATGGGTGTTACCTGAGCTGCTTTAAAGCATTCTGGGATCATGCCTTGTGCTAGGGAAGCATTAACAGTCCTAGTCCATGTGGGGATCAGTGCATTCTTGATTTCTTTGAAGATAAAAGGGGGCAGCGGGTCACTGAAATGGTTGGAAGGGTTGATATTCTGAAGAATCTTGAAGATATCATATTCACTAAATGTGGTAAAGTGCTCCATAATGCATTGTTCTTGGAATTCGTGGAGGTCGATTTACACCTTACAGAAGAGTCAATGGGTGAGGCAGCAAAGGAAGAAGGTAGTAGAGCCTTCTTAGAGGCGAGGTCAATGGAGATGATTCTTGATTTATCCGTGAAGAAGGCAGCAAGATCATCGCAAGAGGGTGGGTTGCCACCAGGATCAGATTGGTAAGACCTTATGACTGATTGTTGTTTGACCAATTCAAAGAGTTTCTTGGGGGGTTTGCCATTTGATCCAGTTGGCTGAAGTAAGTCACCTTAGCACTCTTGATTTGTTTGTTGTATCGGCTCCTGGCATCTCTAAGGAGTTTTATATGGTCTGTGGAGGGATTAACTCGCCATGACCATTCAAATGCCCTAAGGATGCGGCGTTCTGAGTTTAAGTTTGCATTATACCAAGGTTTGGTTATTTTTGTTGAGGCGTTTTTTAGTTGGAGTGGAGAAATATTCTCCATGATGTTGGAGATGGTTGAATTGTATTCGTCGGTGAGTGATTGAACCTCAACTATGTCAGCTTGGAAGGAGGGGGCAGATTTACAATGGGCAGCTAGTTCGTTAGAGTTTATAGCTCTTATGTCCCTTTTCCAAATCTTAGATTTCTGTGGTTGAGCCTTCCTCATCAATTCCTCCCTGTTGATATAAAAGAGGATGCAGTGGTGGTCAGACCAGTCACAAGGGGTAATGGAATCTATGGCGATAGACTGCTCTTTAGAAATAATGAGGTCTAACGTTTCTCCTTTGTTATGAGTTGGTTGGACACATTGCTGAGTCAGATCTTGATCAATTAAGAAAGATTTAATGCAAGATACAGCGGGGTCGTTGGGGTTAGACCAATGAAGGTTGAAATCACCAAGGAAGATTTGGGACAACGCTGAGTTGACATTACTAGAGATGATTTCCATTAGCTGCTCAGTGAAAGGGAGATTGTCATCCAGGGGATGGTAAAAGGTGTGAAGTTTGCAAACCGGTAGGTTCATACTTGATATAGTGAGACAGAGGTATTCACAGGAGGCAGGCGTCGAAGAGTCTGAGTAAGAAACCAAAAGTGTGTTTCTGTGAATACATGCTAGTCCCCCACCCAGTTTCAGAGCTCTGTCAAGCCTAATTATGTCATGAGTGGGGGGTACTAGGAGGTCTAAGATAGGAGTGGAAGCTGGATTTAGCCAAGTTTCAGTGAGGATGATAATGTCTAAATCATTGTGTTGGATGACGTCGAACATATCGGTGGCAGGTTTACTGGCTGACCTGCAGTTAAGTAGTACACATTTAAGATGGGGTGGATTTGGGGGGGGGGGGGGGGGCGACTGGGTGACGTTCACACAGGTGAGGCTGTTAGTAGTACTGCAACTTAGATTGCGACGGGGTTCTCTGTATGGGTTAGAAAGGATGGAAGGAATTTGTCTCGGAGGGTCTAGGTTAGGTTCTGACAAGCTTGTGCTACAGTTGTGAGAGTCATGTGGATCAGTGTTCGAAGGGTGGGACTCAGATCCACTGTGACAGGCGTTGGCATTGGGTAGTGGGGTAAGTTTGGAAAAGGTTGTGTTAGAGTTATGAGAGTCCAGTGGATCAGTGGTCGAAGGTTGGGACTCAGAATCTTTGGGACAGGCGTTGGCGTTGAGTAGTGGGATAGATTCGGGGGTGGAGGGAACTAAAGGCTGGAACAAGTGATCAGTAGTCCTAGAGGCCTCTCTAGGCCCGTACGCAGAAGAGAGGAGAGAAATGATCATAGGGAAGAGATCAATTGAAAGGGCTTTCAGCTCATGTAGTTCAGAGGAGAGAAGGTGTAGCTGTAGAGATATTTCATCAAGGTGCGTAGTTAAGTCAGAGTGTTGGGAGAGGGGAGGAAGGAGTGGGGAAAAGGCGATCGGCGACGGGGAACCTTGGGGAAGGCCTGTAGGGGCTTGTGGGGGCGATCGAAGCCCAGACTCAAGTCTAGTGTGTGACAGGGTTATAGGCTGGGGAGGGGGACATCATCTGAAGTAAGGGAGGACTGTAAGACTAGATCTGAAATAAGAGAGGACTGTAAGACTAGAGGGAGCAACTGTGCTCTAGAGTCTTCCTGTGTCGAATTGACAGTAGGAGAAAGAAGAGATTGAGCCCATTTGGACTCGAGGGAGCAACACCGCTCTAGAGTCGATGAGTGACAAGCTGACAGAAAGTGAGGAAGATGAGGCCATTGGGGCTTGTGAGGGGGATCGATGCCCAGACTCAAGTCTAGTATGAGGCAGAGTTATAGGGTTGGTGAGAGGGACAGTGTCTGTTACATGGGAGGACTGTAGGACATGAGGAAGTATCTCCACTCGGGACTCATCGTGTGTCGAACTGAGAGTCAGTGAGGAGATAGAGGCCAAAGATCCGTCATTCAGTTGAGGAGGCAAACTAATGAGATGAAGGGATCCGACTGGGGACACGGTGGCTATGTGATTATCCAGCTGAGGTGTGGGGTATAGGGAGAGTGGGGTACTCCTGACAGTTACGGGGGTGTTCTAGTGAGTTGAGGTAATCCGACTGGGGACATGGTGCTATGAACTCACTAGGAGGACATATAAGTATATACTTAAGTATATACTAAATTATATATACTAAAGTATATACTAAAGTATATACAAGAGGTATCAAATGCTCGACCTAAAAATAGTGATGTTTCTGTGGTGATAGGGGCTTCTAAATGTGCCACAAGCAAATGTAATTGCTTAATTGTTGGTTCGATGTGTGAAGATAAATGAAGTACACAAAACAACATCGAAAAATGTTGGATATAACTGTTTGTAGTTGACTTACCCTTTTTGCTTACATGAAAAAACATCCATCTACTGCAAGCATCTAGCGTTGCTGTTTTGGACATTACATAATGATAAAAAATGACATACTGGAGGCACAAGGTGTATTCAAAATGTATTCAAGTGTTCCGCAGTTCTAAGCATTGTGTCATTCCTGCACCATGTCCATTCAAAATCTGGTCTAAGGAGTATATGTTATGAAATCACACTATCACACCCAAGAAAGGCATCCTCTGGTGTGCTGCATGACACATCTCATCTTATAAGAGATTGCAACATCTTCCTGTTGTGGCAAGCAACAAATGAAGCTTGAGTAGTAGGCACGTGATAAAAACCATTTTCAGCACAGTTACATAACTGTGTGGCAGTCAATTGTTTGTCTGGCCTCAGTCTTCCACACACAGAGGGATCAATGGACACATTCACATACACATACACAGAGGAGTTGGCCTAACGGTTAGGGCCCTCGACCTCGGACCTGGGGGAACTGGGTTCGAGTCTCGGTAATGACGCTAAACGTCTTGGCAAATCACTTAATCTCCCCAAGCCTAACAAAAATGAATGTGTGTCCTCATGTAACGTAACTGGTGCTATGTAAAGCACTCTGATACCTGATTGGATTCGGGTCAAGTTCACCCTATATAAAACTCTGCAAAAAAAAAGAAAATACACGTGTTCACAAGATATACCTAAGCTGCCTCACATCCTGCTTAACACCTACAGTAAAAAGAATGGACTACAAAGGATGTCCGTGATTTCCAATAGAAAAATAAGTTAGAATGTAGACACTTTGTGATAATTTAACCACAGAAAGACAAAGTGTGTGTTTAAGCTCAAATTGCTAACATCATGCTTCACCCTAACGAAATATCTGTGTTCTGAGATTTACAAATTGAAGCTGTACCCCTGTGTTTGCAATTGTGCTTGTGGGTATTGAAGCAACCGTGCACCAACATAAGCACCCTTGCACCAAAGTGCAAGGGTGTCTGGATAGAGGGAATTATTGTTAATGAACAGGAAGGTGTTCCTCCCTGCACATAAACGTCCATTCATGGGATTACCTGTTTCTCTGTGTGCTGCACTCCTTCAAACACATGGGGGCATATTCACAATGAAGGGACGGAGTGTGGCGTTAACTTTGTTGGCTTAACGCTGCCCTCTGCCACTTCAGAAACGGAGGGATGCACCGTCTTTACACTAATATGCTGTAGCCCTGTGCTTCACCATGCGCTGGTGCTAATTGCAGTTGCTTAGCACCAACGCATGCATCTTTGCACCATTGTGGAAGGGTGCATGCACTACAGGGAAATATTGTTTATTTGCAGGAAGTTGTCTCTTCCTGCACGTAAACGACCATTAATGGTATTTTAAATAAAAAAGATTGTTTAAGCGCAGGAAGGGAGACCTTCCTGCAGATAAACAATCAATGGTGTTTTGCTGTTTGTATGTGTGCTGCACAAGGCAGCACACATAGAAACAGCAAAATCGAGGTGAAATAAAGCACAGGGTAGGCTAGAATATTTTGGTCTTAATTTTAGCAATGGGTGTTGCGGTTGAATGCCCACCGCAACACTCTTTGCCCACCCCTTTCACGCTAAGTATAGTGTGAAAGGGTGCCTTATAAATAAGGCAAAGCCCGTATTGCCACCACAATGTCACTAAAAGAGACATTATGGTGGTGATAGGGGCTTGTCAATATGCCCCACAGATACTTCTAGAGATAGGAGAATCAAAGCACATCTTATTGTCTTTTCCACATGAAAATCACTGTATTTCTGGTCTCAGGTGCATGAGTGGCCTTCTCCTTATGCTACACTTGTAAATAGGTGGCAGTGGCAACATCAATGGAGGGGTGCAATGGAATTTCAACCTTAAAACCAAGTGACTAATACTTACACGCAATGTGTAATGTGTAAGTGTGCTTTATCCAAAATGGCGCGTTAAGTCATGTGAAGTAGCTTAACACTGCATTGTAAATAAGGTGAAGCATCCAGCACCACAGGAAGGTCTGAATAGATGATGTTTCAGTGGCAGTAGGGGATTGTAAATATGAATTTCACTGTAGGCATACAGAGCAAATGTCCAAATCATGAACAACTAAAATTTAACATTCCTGGACATTGTAAATTGACATACAAAGCTGCGTGTAACAGGTGTACCATATAACAAAGGAGAATAGAAAGTGTCATGCACTCTGATTGTCAAATGTAAAAATACATGTCAACATGTACCAGACACATACAACACTATCTGCTCTTTACATTGCAGTGGATGAGACCTCACCTCCTGGTCAGCAGCCTATCCCACTCATCAACAATGATGAAGATGTTGATGAAGAACTCACAACCATCGACTGTGACACCCTCCAAGAGCTACTCAAATCCATAGGCACTCCATCTCTAGAGCCGGGGAGATCCAGCAGCGTTGTTGCACCTCCACATGCCCTACTAAACATCCAGCAGGCACCAACTACCACCACAGCAACAAACCTGGAATCTGAGGACCGACGGATACAATTTCAACGCATTGTGGTAGATTTCCAGCGTGAGACAGTAGAGCAGATGCGGGCGGGGTTGAAGACTGTAGCACCCGAACTCGAGGGGATCTGTGGGTCCCTCAATCCCAACAGGAAGAACTCAACTGCCGTCTAAGGCACCTGCAGTCTGCTCTGTGGCCTCCATCAGTCCCTGGCTGACATCACTGGTGTCATGACACACAGGCAACAACAACTGTCCTTCCAAAGTAGCTCCAGTGATGTGGCCAAAGATTTCTGGGCAATTAGGAAGATCTTGGAGATCGTGGAGGGGAAGCAGGATTCCCACTTGGCTGCCATGGCTGCCTGCCACCGTGACATTGCTGGAGCCCTGCAAGCCATGCAGCTCATCCTCGCTGCAGTGATGCCTCATCTATTGGCACAGATGAATGCCACTGCACCTACAGTGTCCACATTTTCTGCCCCTGATGTGTCTGTGTCTCCCTGGGCTGGAGCTAATCCAACATCACCCTCACAGGAGACACCACACACATCGGTTCGAGGCTACCCTGATTCAGGTTTTTCGCTGGTGTGCACTCTGTGGCTTATTTACGTTTATTTAGGCTGATTGTGCCTGCTGCTGTTGTTTCTCTTGTTTTCTCTTTGCTTGCTCTGTCCATTTCTTTTAGGCTTACTGCTTCCCTCCGCTCCCACTGCTGACCCCTGACCCCGCCCCCTACCACCCCACTCCTGCCTCCCAGCTGCACGTCCCTCTGTCCTCCCCTTCATAATGGCAGCCGCTGCGGGGGAGAGCGTGTGAGTCCACAGACCTCAGTCCTGTGTCCACACTCTTCCCAGCTGCTCCACTGTGCTTGCGTCACCTCCGAGGCCAGCCCCCTTCATTGCAGGGTACGAGGCTACCCTGATTCAGGTTTTTTGCTAGTGTGCACTCTGTGGCTTATTTACGTTTATTTAGGCTGATTATGCCTGTTACTGTTGTCTCTCTTGTTTTCTCTTTGCTTGCTCTGTCCATTTCTTTCAGGCTTACTGGTTCCCTCCTCTCCCGCCGCTGACCCGTGACCCCGCTCCCTATCACCCCGCTCCCGCCTCCGAGCTGCACGTCCCTTCCCCTTCATAATGACGGCCGCTGCGGAGAAGTGGTTGTGAGTTCACAGACCTCGGTCCTGTGTCCACACTCTCCCCGGCAGCTCCGCTGTGCTCTGCGTCGCCTCCGAGGCCAGCCTCCTTCGCTGCAGGGTTCGAGGCTACTCTGATTGAGGTTTTTCGCTGGTATGCACTCTGTGGCTTATCTACGTTTATTTAGGCTGATTCTGCCTGCTGCTGTTGTTTCTCTTGTTTTCTCTTTGCTTGCTCTGTACATTTCTTTCAGGCTTACTGGTTCCCTGCTCTCCCACCGCTGACCCGTGACCCCACCCTCTCCCACCCTGCTCCCGCCTCCCAGCTGCACGTCCCTCCCCCTCCCCTTCCTAATGATGGCCGCTGTAGGGAAGTGCGTGTGATTTCACAGACCTTGGTCCTGTGTCCACAGTCTCCCCGGCAGCTCCGCTGTGCTCTGCGTCGCCTCCAAGGCCAGCCTCCTTCGTTGCAAGGGTTCAAGGCTACCCTGACTCAGATTTTTCGCTGGTATGCACTCTGTGGCTTATCTACGTTTATTTAGGCTGATTCTGCCTGCTGCTGTTGTTTCTCTTGTTATCACTTTGCTTGCTCTGTCTATTTCTTTCTGGCTTACTGGTTCCCTCCCTCCCACCGCTGACCCCGCCCCTACCACCCCACTCCCGCCTCCCAGCTGCATGTCCCTCCCCCCTCCCCTTCATAATGGCGGCCCCTGCGCAGTCCCGCTGCTGGCGCACCGAAGGTGCGCCTAAGGCAAGCCTGTCTGCGCCCATCCGTGACCCGGTAGCGACCAGCGCCAGGACCCCTGGCTCTCCTAGCACCCACCGCTACGACACACCCACCCTCCACCCATTCAACCCCGGAAGACACCCCGACTGCGCAAGATCCTCGCCGAGCACCACTCATGGGCAGTTCGAGTGCAGACACTGCCACAGATCCTTCACCATCGGCAATGCTCCCACGATCGCCAAGGGAACGCCTGATGCTCACTCCACCGAAACCCTGACATGCATCCTTCTCAACGTGCACTCCCTACACCGACACGCCATAGAGATCTGGGACCTGCTCAACACCCTCTCGCCCGACGTTGCCTTTATCACGAAAACCTGGACCAACGCCACCTCTGGTCCCAACATCGCCACCGCCATCCCAGACAGCTACAACATCCAGAGATGGGATCGCCCGCACTGCCCAGGAGGAGGACTCGCCATCGTACACAAGACCCACCCCCGTCTCGCCACATCCAGCACGAATGACCCCCACTCCAATACAGAACACCTCCACTTCCAGATCCAGACAAGCCCTAGAACCATGCTATGCGGCACCCTCATCCACAGACCGCCAGGACCACGCACCCACCACACAGCTACCATCGCTGAGCTCGCTGCACCCCACGCCATCACCTCCACAGACTACATTCTACTCGGGAACCTGAACTTCCACATCGACAATGGCAATGACCCCGACTCCACCACTCTCCTCGACAACCTCGACAACCTACGGCTGAAGCAGCTGGTCAACACGTCCACCCACAGAGCGGGCCACACCCTCAACCCCATCTTCACAGGAGGAACAAACATCTGCTTCTGCCACACCACCCAGCCCCCCTGGACTGACCACCACTGCATCCACTTCACTTTCAACACCACCACCTCACCCAAACCCACCGTGCGCCCGCCACGAAGGAACTGGAGCAAGATCACAGAGGAGCACCTCAACACCACCCTTAGTCAAAATCCCCCCATCGCCGTGACCGAGGCCAACTCCACAGCTAGGAAATTTCACCACTGGATCTCCTGCTGCGCCAACAAGCTCGCATCACTCTTACTCTGCCAAACAACGCCCGCTGAAAGCCGCCTGGTTCACCGCAGAACCTCAAGAAGCCAGACACGCCTGCAGATGTCTAGTGAAAAGCTGGTGAAACATGAAAACCACGGAAGCATGGATCAACCACAAGAGCGCCCTGAAGGAATACCACCAGAGCATAAGGGACACCAAACGAACCTTCATAAGAGACAACGTCCAGACCAACATAACCAACGCCAAGGAACTGTTCAAAGACATACAGCAGTTTGCAAAACCCACCTGCGAAGCCATGGACATCACACCTTACCAGAAACTTTGCAACAAACTCAGCTCCTACTTCCATCTGAAGGTCAAGGCCCTCTATGACAACTTCAGCGAATCAGCTACAAACACCACCCCCCTCCCACCACCGCCGACAAGCCAACCATCACGTCCTGGGATCCTGCCACCGTCTAAATCATCACCACGACCATGAAGAAAAGATACTCAGGAGCCCCTACGGACCCCTGCCCTCCACACATCTTCCACAAGGCTGCCGCCGTCATCGCACCTGAACTAGGACGCACCATCAACACCTACCTCAGATCAGGCATATGTCCAGATGACTGGAAACAGGCAGAGGCGAAACCCCTCCTCAAGAAACCAACGGCCCAGCCAAAAGACCTGAATAACTACCAGCCCATCTCTCTCCTCCCATTTGCGGACAAAGTCACCGAGAGACTCATTAACGCCCAGCTGACCGCCTTCATAGAAGAGAACTCCATCCTGGATGCCTCCCAGTCTGGATTCCGCAGCAACCACAGCACTGAGATCCCCCTCCTCTCTGCCACCGACGACATCCGCATGCTGCTGGATCAGGGACACACCGCGGCCCTCATCCTTCTAGACCTTTCTGCAGCTTTCGACACAGTCTCACACCGCACTCTCGCAGCCAGACTACACGATGCGGGAACACAAGGAGCCACCCTCGACTAGATCCAATCCTTCCTCTCCGGCAGAACCCCGAGGATCGGACTCCCTCCCTTCATCGCCAAACCAACAGAAATCAACTGCGGTGTACATCAAGGATCTTCACTCAGCCCCACGCTCTTCAACATCTACATGGCCCCCCTCGCCGCCATCGTCAGACAGCATGGCCTCAGCATTGTTTCCTATGCTGACGACACCCAGCTCATCCTCTCACTCACGAAGTAACCTGAAGACACCAGACTCTGCTTCCAGGAAGGAATGAAGAACGTATCGACCTGGATGAAGGACAGCTGCTTGAAGCTAAACTCTGAAAAGAACGAGGTCCTCATCCTCGGCCCCTGCACTTCTGCCTGGGACAACATCTGGTGGCCCTTAACCCTCGGGAGCCCACCCACCCCTACAGACCACGCTCGGAACCTCAGCATCATTTTGGACTCCTCCCTCTCCATGAACTGCCAGATCAACGCCGTTGCCTCCACCAGCTTCAACTGCCTCCGCATCCTCCGCAAGACCTTCAAATGGATCCCCCCCACGTGCAGAAGGACCGTCACCCACGCACTCATTACCAGCAGACTGGACTATGGCAACGCCCTCTATGCCGGAACCAATGAAACTCTTCTGCACAGACTCCAGACCATCCAGAACCCGAAGCCAGACTTGTCCTCGGGACACCGCGCCACAAGCATATTACACAGCACCTACGAGGCCTCCACTGGCTTCCAGTCAAGAAGAGGGTCACCTTTAAACTCCTCACCCACGCCTACAAATCCCTCAACAACATCGGCCCCAAATACCTCAACGAGAGAGTATCCTTCCACGTACCCAAGAGGAACCTCCGCTCCACCAACCTCACCCTAGCAGAGGTCCCCCGCATCTGCAGAGACCTGGAACAAGCTCCAGTTGAACATCAGATGCTCCACGACCCTGCACACGTTCAGGAAGGACCTCAAGACCTGGCTCTTCGACTGATCCAGAGCCGCCGTCCCCCCCCCAGCACCTAGAGACCCTCGCGGGTGAGTGGCACGCTTTATAAACCCCTGATTGATTGATTGATCAGAGGAGGAAGATGTGGATGGCACATCTTTTATAAAGAGAAGCCAGTCATCTGTGTCAAATAGCCAGTCTCTGCATTGCCCTGTGCTTAGCATCATGGCTGGAAATATCAACAATCACTGTCCTCATATTGACTATGCTACATTCACCTTGGACGTTTTATGGACTGTCAATGCGGCCATTGATTCTCAATGACACTGCAATCATCCTCCTGACTTCGAGTTTCTGATTCCTCTACATATCTCATGACATGTAGCCAAATGGACTCTGTCTGGACATACACTGGCTATGTACACAATTTTGGAGTTTTTTCGAAAGAATTTGTCCAGTGTGTCAATTTCTACTTCGCACATGAAAATCAATGCACTTTCACTTGCATGATGTGTGTTTGTTGTGACCATCAAACTGGAGAGGAGTCAACAATGGTGTAGCCAGTAAAACAAATACAAAGGGCATTCTGAAAAATGGGGTCTACATAGTCGGGGTCCTTGATAAGCAGTGAGATGACTGAAAATGTGTAAATGACACAATGGGTCAAATTTTCAAGGCACTATTGACATTGGAACGTCACCTTTCCCAACGTTCACGTGGTGATAGGGCCTTGGATCTCAATTCAATTCAGCATAAAGGCACTTGAAGTGGCTTAACCCCGCCTTGCTAATAAGGCCTACTTTGACCGTATACTTAGTGTCAAGGTGTTGAACAGTGGGTATTGTGATGGGTGTTCAGCCAAAACATATATTAAGACAGAATATTCATCATATTCCCAAGCATAATTTGGAAATGTAGCCGAACAAGGAGAAATGCAGTGTAAATAAAACTTGTTGATATATCCAGGTGTGCAGCATTTTGCAGGACACATACAGACAACAAAGCACCATGAGTGTCAGTTTATGTGCAGAAAGGGGCACCTTCCAGCACATGATCATACATTTCCACAACACCGGCACCCTTGCACTATGGTGCAAGTGTGCCTACATTTGCGCAATGCAGCAATATATTACACACATCCATGGAGAAAATCAGTGCTGCGCTGTAATTTCTGAACTATGGCACAGCCCTGTGCTTCTATACTGAGGGAGCGCAGCATTAGCCTTCTTGCCCTAATGCTGTCCCACACGAATGTAGCTTTAAATATGCGCAAATGGCTCACATACATTGACTACAAAAAAAGCGGATCACTACATTGATGAACTGTCAATGTCCAATCAAAGTATATACACAAACCAGTCCAGCCAAAAGTACAATGTCAAAACATGTCAACAATTGATAAACTGCTCTTTGGTATGAGAGGCAAATGTAGTTATTGTCATAGTTCAAGACGCAGGCAACTAAGTACACCCAACATACCTACATCAGGAAAACAATGCTGTAGGAGCTCAATGCCTCCATTACTTAATGTGTTTTTCAGCACAGAGAAATGATGTGTATACCAACTTTTTCAGCAGATTATCCCCATGCAATGGCAGAACTTACCTTTTCTATCCTACATATCATGCATGTTTGATAATACCAATCAATCAGCAGTATGACAGGCGTCTGTCCCTAGATAATGAAATTAATCACATTTTTGAGCAAAAAACATTAGTGGGAATGATTGTGATGTATCAAAATACTAACTGCAAAGCTCTCTGCCCACATTAAACATTATTGACACCACAAATGATAAAACACTATACCTTTATTTTAAACAATTAAATACCTAAGCTAAACCTAAATGTAAAATGCTAAAATACTATCCTAACCTACACTATTCTACCTTATGCTAATTCTACAAAACACTAACCCAATATCCTTATCTTAATCGATACACATAACAACAAATATGAAACATCAACTCCCCTCCTCCCCCTTTAATGTACATGCTGAGAAAGGACAAAGACAACTTAACACACACATACACTACCTAAACATATTCCCTAAACAAATATATATATATATATGTTTGTTATTTTTTTAATGTTTTAATTAAAAAAAAATCAATAACATTAACCCCTTACCCAAAGGAAAAGGAAACATAAACCAAAACACAATGTCAAACTCTAAACTACAGTAAAACCTTCCCTACACCTAACTCTAACCTACATCTACACTTATCACTACACTCTACTATATATGAACAAGATTTAAGTACAAAAACAAGGATTAGGGGGGCTGTATGAGGTGCATTGTCCAATCAGAAGGGGCCCAGGAAACCCTTAATGTCCTGAAGGTGGTTTAACACCTCCACCATTTCTCTTTTCAAAGACGCTACCCTCACATTTAGGTCCAACAATAATCTGCGGTTGTCCAAGGTGAAATATGTAGCCTGTCTCTCTGTGGCTGGTGGGGCTGATGCAGCCGGTTGGGCAGCTGCAGTTGGTGGGGCAGGAGGTGCAGGTGCAGCATATTGTGAAGCTGTCATTGGTGCGGCAGGTGAAGCAGGTGAGGCAGGTGCAGCATGTTGAAGACCTGCTGATGGCACTGAATGTGGGGTTGCATGTTGTTGTACACCAGATTCACTTGGCAGGTTGTTTTTGCCCCTCTGGTACCAGGCAACACACCAGTCTGTCTGGTGACTTTTGGGGCACCCTTGGGAACGGCCTTCCACCGCCTTGCCACCCTCTCCTCATTGAACCTCTTCTCCATTGCATGGTACACCTTGGCAACTCTGCAGATATACCTGTATATACCTGTATCTGACCTTGTGCTACTTAAATATTTTTACTGCCTCAGATGACATGTTGTCTGTAATGAAAGACACACATGACACAATGTATTAGGCAAGACAAAAAAGAAGGTCCAGCAAGTATTTTCTACACTCAAGTGTACAACAGGAACTTTACACTATAGTTATCAACTATGTACAACATTAAGCTAGATCTAACAAGTCACATGTGAAGCAAAATCCTACTCACAACATGATACTGATACTGTCATGGTAATGTTTGGCATGACACATAGCAATGGTAGAGATCAACAACAACAGTGGAAGGTCAGCTAAGCTGAATCATGACGTTGACACAAACTCAGACAGAGTCTACCAGGGGAATGTACCCAATGAGACTGAGTTACAGGCCCTTTGAAGAACCAAGGCATCAAGTTTAGCTGAAATCATTGGATGCACTGGTTGAAATAGGGGAAAACTACTAAGCATGAAAGTGTTACTCTTATACAACAGTCACTCAAATCTCAAATCCTCCAACCACTGCAGTTGGATGTGTCTCCACAGCTACACATCCAGGATTCATACTGTTTACATCTACTTGAAGCATCTGAATACTTGTGTGTCACAAGGCAGCTAGCTAAAACACAACATTTCTTATACTTTGCACATTGGAAGTAAGAAAGGGAAAATGGTTGAAAGTGTTGGGCACATCTCAATGTATAAACCATGTATTTTCCTATTACAACCAGTTGTAGGACTGGGTTATACCACTCATCCAACATTTTCACTTAAACAGATTTCTTCTTGGAGGCTGTCTCGTTGTAAGAATAATGGTCATTTAAAAGTGTTGCTGCAATGCTCTGATCCTCAGTGACTGCTACATCATTCCAGTGTGTACATGGATTTCCTGTCTGGTCATACACATAATTAACATCCCCCCAACGTATTGCTGTCTGTATGTACACTGTGAAACACAAACACAGATGCATAGGCTGAAATAACATTCCCAATTTGCACATATAGACAGGGTGAAAGTGCTACAGGAACTTCACAAGATACACATACCAGCAGAGCTACACCATGTGTATAATTTCTTCTGCAGCCATACAACGTGTACTAATGCTACCATATGCACATGCTAAACTATCAAGAAGGCATTCTCTTAGGGAGATGAAAAGCAAGATGTAGGTGACTTCACAACACTACGCCCATTGCAGGTCCATGGTGTAACAATTTCACACAGTATTAAGGTCTGTAGAAGCATCATCAGGTCACAGCATCAATTGCCAAGTTGAAGGATGGGCCCAATGGGTAGACTGGTGTAGGGTGGTGTAATTTAAATTATGTTGACAATCTGCTCCAACATGTACAAAATGCATGGAAGCAAGGCGTGTGCTATATCAAGGGGCACCCCAGCAGTTTTCACAGTCAAAAGTGTAATCTTTTGCTGCCTAGCACCAATGCAGGCAACCTTGCACAATGATGCAAGAGTACCTGTATTGTCACTAGGCAGCTAATTTTGCACCATCGCAAGGCAAAATGCAGGGCTGATCCATATTGTTGTAAGTACAGTGCAGGGCTGTTGTTTAAGAAGTGTCGAAGCACCATGTTATGCCAAGAAGGCTAACGCCATGCTCCGTCACTTCTTCATAATTAATATGCCACAAGATCTTCTTATGATGCTGCCTCATCGCGGTAGAGGTGATATCCTTGTCATGTACACCCAGAGTGGGATCAACAACATACCGGACCGGTCATAAAGATGTTGTTTTTTTAAGGATGCATACATGTACTAAAGCACTCAACTAGAGTCGAGGTAGTCCCTGAAGGCATCAACGTCCCCTTGGGTGAATAATAGGCGTCCAGTTGAAACACAAAAAAAGGAGTATTTATCACTCATGAGGTGGCACATGCGTCATTGTCACTATTGAAGTCATCTGCATAAAAAGTCAAAACAATTACATAAATGTGTCGGCTCGTGTTGCCTATAGGAAGGGATGTGAATTGACTGTCTGACATACAACCCATGCCCAATGCAAGATTGTGGAGTATGAGATAATCTTGCAACAATAGATTTATTTATTTGAAAAGTTTTATAAAGCGCGAACATGACCCTTGAGGGTATCAGAACGCTGTACACAGAGGCAAAAGCATGAATAAACTCAGTACATTGGAGGTCAACACTGTAAAACAACAAGGAGTATACTCCTTTGTGACTTGTGACTACAAATTGAGAGTGGCAATCACATCCAAACTTGCTTAACCACCTATTAACAGCTGAGTGTCTGAAAACACCAAGCCTACATCACTTATATGTCAGAGACTGCAAGATCTTATATTTTACAATCTCACAAGCACATCAGACAATGTAGGCTTATTTACAATCCCCTTGGCCCGCCGCTGCATCACGTTTAAAATGGGAATAAATTACGTACGGGTGGTGCAAGGGGCTTAAAAATAGACCCCTGACTCTTCAGTCTACCATTGTCCTACCATACTTGGATGTCTGTTAACAATTGCAAAATACCTTCTTTATATGGCCCTTACCACTGAAGCGCGCTACAGCAACAGGCCAGGCAATACACTCATTAGTGGGTATAGAACACAATATTGTTTTTTGTGACCCAAAACCGGATGAGCAAGTCTGTGCCAAAATCAATTCTAACAGCTCCAAGTAGGAGGTGTTCAGATGAAGCTACAATTTCAAATGTTCACTAATCAACATGTCATTTGCTCAACATATGCATATTTAAACTTGAAACACAGAAATTAGCTTGAGTTAGCAATATGCGTGACTTTATATGCAGGAAGGTATACCTTCCTGCACATTACATTTCATCACTACATGATGAATAGCAAGATCTATGTGTGTGAAATGTAGTATCACACATATAAGTTAAATGCAACGTTACATTTTGTTTATGTACAGGAAGAGACACCTAACTGCCCGGTAACAAACTTTCCGTACAACTTTCCCCACAGCACAACCACCCTGGCACAATAGTGCAAAAATGCCTACAAATAATTCCGGGCAGGCTAATTTTGCACAATACCAAAGGCAACATCATGTTGCGTAAATTACATTTTGATAATTAATACAGCTGTTTCCATGGAACACATATCGTGAAAGCAGACAACATTTGTAAATTGCTTACTCCCTTGCCGGCCAACGATGATCCCCAGGTTATCTAATAGGTTGCTCTCACCAATCCGAAGATCCACCCACCTCAATTTCTGGCCCTTGATGTCATACCCCTGCAGTACATGTCCCCCACTCTCAAACATTTTTGGGAGGTAAAATTTTATTAGCCAGAAGAAAGTCCCAAATGCTTCCTAAGACAGCCTCACATGTCTACCCTCACCCAACATCTCCTGCAATGCAACTAAACCCACTATTAAAAGAAAAACCCAATTAAATAACAGCAACAAGAAATACACAATAAATGTACCCTGTAGACAAGCACACAACATGACTAGTTCAAAAACGCAAAAAACATGGAATCATAGCGACACAGGAATTGACGGGGACAGTAGAGACAGCAGACTAGACACCAAAAGTACTCTCTCACAACACAGATTCACCAGACTCCTCAAAACACATCCATAAAGCTCAGTAGACAATAACAGTGTGATTAAAGGTGAAAGTGTACAAAGCTTCTCCATGAAACAGGATGCATGTTGATATAACTTCCTGGGCATTTGCAGGACTATTTTTGTGGAGTATGCATGAGTTTTTTCCCCGCTAAAGGTTTAGAGGGTATTTTCCATTGTCGAAACAGGTACTTTGTGACTATTTTCTATAGAGGGAATGGAAACATTAATGCTTCCATGAAAAGAGGCAAAAAATGTGCCGCTAAGTGGTAATTTATCTGCAAATGTAGCATATATTTATGCTATTGCATGCTAAGCAACACTCTATGGCCATGGCATGTGACCTGTGTTGTGTATGTGACTTTCCTTTATCTGATATGTTTTGATCTAAGAAAAAATATAGAATGTCAACATGAACACCTTCACACGTTAATGCAGTGCCATATTTAACAATGTTTGATAGGCAATTCATGCATTAGTCATATTTGTTACAATAGGTTGTATGTGTGTCTACATATGAGGCAGTTACATATCCCATTGCAGTAAGGTGTGCACCACTGTCATGGGATTGAGACACAATCTAGCTCATACAACAAGCATTCACTACTTGTTTTGAAGATTTATACTAATGCATACAATGCACATTTTGTCAACAGAATCTCTTCGGAGTATTTCTTAGGTGGAGTTAGTTACATGAACATTTGCACAGGTTTGTGCAAAGGCACTCAACGTGGCTTAACGCCACCATGGTTTCTTTATTGTTGCCACACAAGTCCACTGCAGTAACTGGGTATGGCATTGGTGTGGATTTAGACAACACCACCACAAGGGCATGCACATGGAAGCCCCTTTATCTTTACTACATATGCCTCATCCCTGTGAGTTATATAAATACAAAGTGATATGTGATTGAATGTTTCACCACATATGCCTCAGACCTTTCCTCATAGATTAACCCTAACAAAGTGTTATCTGAAAATGATGTGTCAATGTGTGAAGCAACATGCATTCACCTTTTGCCTAGCATACTGAAAGGTAAATGCTGTGTATTTTTCACTGCATCACCCTTCTTAAGGGTACTTTTCTGAACCATTACATATTTGGGTCCTGTCTCAGATGACCATATTTTCTTTAGCATCATCAGGCTAAGTATGTTGCATCGTAAGAGGCATTACAACACCCTTTGCATCCCCCTTTCATGCTAAGTCGAGCATGTGCATGTACCTATCATTGATTGCAACATTTAGTCACATTATGCTGATAACCTCTCTTTGAAAATCGTAAGAGTGTGAGTTTTACATCAAAACATTACTAACAGTGGCATTCTGTTTGTGGTATGCAATGACAAATGTGGCCCTGAGTGGTTTCAACACAAATTATACCTGTCCCTTTACATGTGATAGGATTTCAATCTGTATCCTGGATACTGTTTAATTTTAGCTTATGTCCCACACACATCCCTGGAGATATACAACAACATGGGACCTAACCATTTCCTAGAAGATGGATGCTCTTATTTGGGTATACATATGCTTGCAAATAGAGTGATATGTTGACTTGTAGTGTTAACAAATACCTAGATTATACGACCTATCCAATCATCATTTAAAATGTTGTTGTGGAATTACAGAGGTAAATGATGCCACTTCATTGTCGTTCCATATTTTTGTGGCAAGTCTTAAACAAATGCATAACCCTTTGAGGCTGTGATTAGTTTTAAGTTAATTGTATGTATTGGACATGCTCGTTGGTGTCCCTGACCCTGACGCACTTTACTCATGTGTCTGGCAGATTTGTTTGATTGGTTGTATACATACAGTAAGTGTGATGGGATGAGGATAGTGCCAGTTGACAACATTAATTGCCATGCCACACTCATGGTGGTTGACATAGGACATCCATGCATTGTTGTCATTGCCATCCTATTTGACCTACTTTCACAATAGTGAATGCTGATGTTTTCTCAGTTGTCCCATGGCTAACCTAAAATGTCAGCATTTGTGCTGCGAGTGTCATGGCAAAGTAAGTTCAGGGCAGTGTTGAAAGATGAATCATACACACTGTTTGTAATGCAAGACATTTACAAATGTTATTTATTTATTTTATTTTAAAGGTTTTATATAGCGGGCTAGACCCGGAGGTATCAGAGCACTTTACATGAGTATACGATCATAGTTGCAGGTTACATCGTTACATAGGTTGCACAGTTATAATAGCATGGCAAAATAGTTACTTGTTAGGTCGAGATAAACAATAAGCAAATATACGTAAGGGAAAAAGCAGTCAAGGGGAGAGATTCAGGGGAGGGGGTAAGGAGCAGGGGAAGTAGACAGAGAATGAAGGAGTGAAAGGGGAGGGGGAGAGACACAGCGTGGAAAGAGGGGGGGAGGGCGATGGGGACACAAACCGGAAGACGAGTCAAAGCTGCGTCCAAAGTCCAGTAAGCTGTGATCATAGGGGAAGTGGTATCATTTCCCCATCTCTGTTGCGAGAGGTTCCCTTTATGCGGTGGACTCTCTCAGAGGGGTCTCTGAGACTCCAAGGCCTACATACTGGATCCATTCCCCAAAAAGGGGAGAGGGAGTGCTTTGGCAAGGGGGGCCATACCATATCTCAGTTGTGAGTGGCTCCCTTGGCACTGTGGACTCTCTCAGCGGGTTCGCTGAGACTCCAGAGTATAAATATTGGATCTTTCCCCAACAAGGGGAGAAGGAGTGCTTAGTCAAAGGGCACAAAGGACAGGGGGCTAGGCGGTGTAGCAGGTAAGGGGAGAGATTTGGGGGTGAGGGGATAGGAGCAAGCGTTTTACATGAGAAACACTAATGTTACAATTTTACAACAGTGACAAGTTACATAAGTATCACGAAAAGCATTTAAAGAACACAGGGGACAAGGTTAATGGAGCAAGGAAGGGTAAGGGGATAGGGTAAAGGGGTAGGAGGAAGAAAGGATATAGAGACGAGATGAGCAGCGCAGGGCAGGACTGGCACTGCAGGCTACACCCCTTGCCGCGCACCCAGCATCGTGCAGCTGGGGCTAGTTAGGGCGCAAAAGTTCACAAGTGTCAGCAGGAGTTTCCGCATCCCAAGCAGCCGGCCAGACCTGCTAATTATGTGGCCATACAGGAAGCCCCAAGTCGGGAAGGTGCGGGGGGCCGAGGCGGCCGGCAGCACGCAGGCACGGGACGAAGCAATCAAGCTCGCGGGCAGGGAAGACAACCAGTAATTTGTGCAGCACAGGGCAATGTCGACACCACAATTAGCGCTCAGTGCAGTTGGCGATGTTCAGCACATTGGTGGAGGTGTTATACTGCGGGGGCCCAGCATTACTTGTAGGGGCTCACTCCTGTAGTCCACCCAAACTCGGTACTCGGTGAGATTTGCGAACATTGACGAGACACCTGCTCCTTTGAATGAGTAGTAACATCTTCTTTGTGTGTACTGTTGTCGGTGGGGCTATTCGTTGTCAGCTTGGAAATTCGGAGCCCTGGGAAGCCATCTTATGGTTGACACCGGAGAGGCACAGCACCTAGAGAGGTCGGTCTTGGCATGCAGGGTTTTTTTAGGGTGCCGATTTTGAGGCCATGGCCGCCATCATGGAGTCAGGCACAGGACAGACAGTCCTTGGGGCCGGCCTCTCCTTTGTGCCCTGTTCAGCGTACCCCGCAGGTCCTAGGCCCAGCGGCTCCCGGATCGCGGGACCAGTCCGCGCCAGAAGGGAGAGAAGATGGTGGGCGCTCTAAAGATCTGCCGTGCTCCCCTGCAAGTCCACGGTCGTGCTGGGGGCCAACCGCTGAGTCGGGTAAATAATCGCCCAGTCCGTCTGTTTCCAGGCCCCGGTGGGGGAGTGATGACAGGTCCCGGACCAGGTGCTCCCCGGAGCGCAATCCCGGCAGGGACCAGGAAGTATACAAGATGGCGGGTGGTCTGCGGAGGCCCAGCCAGGAGATCGCCGAGTCCTGAGATTGGTGGTACTGACTAGTAGCAGCATCGTGCAGGGCAGGTACATTTCGAGAGATGGGTCCGTGCTCTAGTTCCTCTGGGGAGCCTTGTGGATCTGGGACAGCAGCTGATATTGGTGGTAGTGACCAGTAGCAGCATGGTATCCGGCAGGTACACTCCTAACGCTGGGTCAGCGGTCGAGCTCCTCCGGGAGTCCTATGGCCCTGAATAGTGGCTGAGATTGGTGGTAGTCACCAGTAGCAGCATGGTGCCGGCAGGCACATTCTCACAGCTGGGTCAGCGCTCTAGCTCCACAAGGGAGTCCAGCCGCTGGACCAGGGGAGTAGGGCCTAGGCCTCATCCACTTCAATGGCAGGTCGGTTGGCCTGGAAACGGCTCAGTGGGCCAAGCAGGGCTCGGTGACAGACACCAGGGCGGAGACGGCCTGGCCTCGGAAGGCGCGGGGTGTCCTAATAGCATGGGATGGATAGATGAGGAGCGGCCTCGGCGCGGATGAGCCGTGTGGGACGTATATCATTACAGCGACACATGTGTGAGGTATAGTGATAGTATCACCTGTAAGGCCGGACAATATGTCTATGATTGGTGTAGGGTAGTCCCTACACTGTATTGATTCATCAGTTAGTCTGACTCCCTTATCCTTTGATTCTTCAGCCTCCCCACCAATCCTGATCACCATTGTCATGTATCTTTAGGACATTTGTCAGTGAACATATTTCCAGTGTGAAACAGTACATAAAGATTGTTTGTCAAAACTTTGAAACATATTTGAGCAGTGTGGCTCCAGCTACATTGAAGCACCAGATGCACATTGTCTTGACTCCTAAATTTGTATGAGAAGATGGACCTAATGGTGCCTAGGGCACAACACAATAAGGCTATGCACGGACTTTTTAAGATGGGATGCACTATCTTTAAAGCTCTTTATGGGAATAGCCCAGCCTTTGGTTCATCTAAGATTCTACGTTACGTCCCCACTCGCAACTTACTATCTATTCACTTGAATCTGCTAGTCACCCCCACCTTCAAACTCAAGAAACTTGGAGGTTCTCGATTTGGAGTCTTAGCTCCTCAGTTCTGGAATTTGCTCCCGATGGAGTTGAGGACGGCCACCTCTTATGCTCTGTTCAGGAAACAGCTGAAGACATGACTGTTCTCTCAGGCATACGATAACTAGCTCCCTTTCCTCTAGTGCTGCATCACGTCTCCCTTAGCGCCAAGAAGCCGTTGGTGAACGAGCGCTTTATAAGTTTCTTATAACATAACATAACGTAAAATAAGCACATTGTATTTCACAATGATAGTCCATATGCGATCTATAGTTCCGATTCACAAAACATTTTAGCATTCTAGGTCATGGTTTAGATATTGTCATATTCTCAACTAGGTGATCGCTCTGTGTGACACTATTAGTTGTACTACTTCAGTTTTCTTGATTGTTCACCTTCTAATTTCTCGAACCAAGCATACAAGGTATTGGTGAAGTGATTGTTTATTAAAATACATCATAAGGTGAAAATATTGGTGCAAAGCTATACGTGCTAACAAAATGTGATGTGACATTTTGTGAAGAAGTTGTTAATTATTGCATCCCTCAAAGTTGCTGCTGCAGAAGTAGAAGGTTGACTCTGATCCACTTCTTCCTCCACCCCATCATTAGGATTTTACATCTCTTCTATATCATCAGACAGAGGTGTATTTGTCCTTACACAAATGTTGTGGAGTATGAAACATGCAAGTATAATTTTGCATACCAAGGCCGGGCTATTCAGGAACCTTCCATCTGACATGTCCAGGCACCGAAACCTTGGGTTTAGCACTCCAAATGTCCTTTTGACTATGGCCCTTGTGTGGCGCAGTGCCACATTGTAGCCCCACTGTGCTGGTGTCATCACCCATGGCAATAGTGCATAGCCTTGGCCCGCTGAAACAGAAAATGGGAAAAAGGTACTTATCTAGAAGTGTTTGAGAATTACATTATTTAACTTTGCGTCCAGTGTCCAGCATTGTACATTCACCTTGCACACGGTGTGGTACATGCAATTAAACAGCATCTATGCCATGAACTTACCAATTGTTAACAGCACACACATTACTACACTACTATTGGCAGGGTCCTCTGTAATATCTCCATAGTGTTACAGTCGGGATCTATGGGTACCTTTACAACATGTTGTCACTCATGATCCTTCAAATCACATGACACATGGCAGTAGCTGTAGGGGTTACTTCCATTTGGGACAACATGTAGTAACCTTTTGTTCTGGATGCACAAGTTTCATGGGGATGGTTTGCTTTCTCATTCTCTAGTTGTAGATGTTCAGTATGAGGTGTGGTTACATGAATGTCCTGGACAATATATGGATGTGAAAATGGTTCTTCATGATGTTTTGTATGCCACTGTAGATCAATGGTTGTGTAGAAGGCTGAGCTAACCTGAATGCAGAGCAAAGTGTTCTTGTGTGCTTAACTTTGACATGTGCAACATCCATGTTGTTCTTGGTCAAAATAATGAATATGATGTATTTGCCTTACTGAGCAGCTACCATTGCCTCATTGTGGACATGTCATTTTGTTGTCTGGAGATGACATTAGATTATGTAGTACATATGTCACAAACCTTGCAATGTAATCTGAGTTACTCCCTTATGCGATACAGGTTACAGGTACTAATCATCGTGTAGATGAGGATGACCCCTATGCTTCTGTATCCTCAGTTTTGATTCTATAGGGTCGCACACCACTTGCACAATATGTCATGGATGCACTAAATTGGATGTGTATTGTGAGGTTGTGGTCTCAAATTCTGTTGAGTGATGAGGGGTAACAAATTGCCCATGGAAGACAATGTTGCCATTTGCAAAGTTTGTGATGTCCTTTGTAGCGGGCCGCCTTACTGCTTACCAATTGGTATTTGCAAGGCTCTGCATAAATTCTTGACATAACCAGGTAGTGGGAAAAGGGCCATGTCCTCTACCGTAGCATCATGCTAGATAACAGTCCCTCATCTCATGAGACTGGTTTCTGTGGACCACAATGTCTTACTGAATGTCAACATGTGTAACGGCAGGGTGTAGGGTACTACACGCTATACTGTATTGAGCCCAGGAGATTCGGACAGATGTGTTTTACATCACATTCTTAAGTCTTATCTGTGACCAGACTGTCATTGTAAGGCCAAAGGTGTAACTTAACTACAGTCAAAGCATTTCATATTAGGCCACAATGGTACTACAAAGGTTTTTGGGCATGTGATCCCCAAACACAGAATTTATGAACACTAGCTGTTATAAACTTTTGTTTGTTACAAAGACATAGCAACATCAGGAGAGAATGATAGCAGACTGAATGAGTGGAGAAGGAAAGGTAATTGAAGCAGGATAGAACTTAAGTACACATGCAACATAGGTCATGGTTTACTAAAAGGAGTGTGAGGGATGGAAAAACTCAAGCTTGGAAAATGGTTTAGGTAATACACATCTTATTACAAATATATGTTTATGTGATTACAAACTGAATTAGACTGAGTAATTTGGAAAGCTGACAAATCATTTTTCACATAGAATTGAATGATGAATGGAAGTCCAAGGGACTGAAAGAAGGCAAAGCAAGATTGGATGACTGGAAGGAAAATACAAGGTAATGTATGATGTTAAGAAGGGGCAATGGAAGGAGTTGATAGAGATTATCCAACTGGACATGCCAAAGATGATTAGATTGATAATTTGGAAAACAGCTAAAGAAAATAGGAACATGAACAGTGAGAAGGGCAGAAAGGTAGGAAGCCAACAAAATGTTAAGTGAATGGACCAAAGTGAGTTATGAAGTGAACAAGTAGATGAGACACATGGAAATGGAGGAAATAAATCAAATGTTGGAAAGACATCCATTGTTAAATCAGGTAAGTATGAAGTAAGAAAATGTCACTAGTAAATGTCCAGTTTTACACCTTAGTTAAATTGTACAGTTGCAATAACAATCATTTTCAAACATTGGAAGAAGGGGAACTAAGACCCCAGGCACTTGAATGTGTTGATATCAATGACTCTGGGGGGAAATGTATTCCTTGAGTGAAAAAGTGGGTGGAAATTCAATTTCCTAACTACTCCCTTGATTGGATTAGTTAAGTACATGTAGTATTTTAAAAAATATATGTTTGTGGATTGAAGTTGGCACAGAAACAATATATGCACAATGTGATTTCCTAAATGAACAAATTGACATCGTTGATTGTTGTATGTTGATTATTACACATGTTTGTGTTCCTTTAATTCGTGCTTGTGAGCGAGACGTGGAACCTTGCTAGGTTCTGGTTTAGATTCTAATCCTGGGGTCAGTTGCACTGGCGTCCTGGAGAAGAAGCTGTGTTATCGGGCGCTCACCTGTTCTACTGATTTGCTCAATAAATCTATCTCCTACATACGCCTGTAAGCATCTTTACATTGATCTACATGATTGAGAGGCTTGAGGTGTATGGTGTGTTAAAGTTGTACTTATCAACAAGCAGTCCATTTTCATAGATGCCATTCTGGTTAAAACGAAATATTATCTATCATCATTGTGGTAGCCAGGCTCTGCATCACCAGAGCCTGGGTTTCTTCTTCACCTCGTAGGGTAGCTGAATAAAGGGCAATTATGGGGCACATTTATGAGTTTGAACTCAGACTGACAAAAACAAGGGGGCCTCCCTCTATGTAAAAAATCAATCACATTTGGGCGAGGTTCAGCTGGGATCCATACATCAATGTTAATTCTACTACTACAAATCAATCTGCTTGAGCTATTGGCCTATTAACATTAGTTAATTCAAGATTACGGTGAAGTTTTGGATTGTTGTTGGATATTTGTGTTTTTCTGATACTTCTGATTAATATATTGTCATTACCCAGTCGATTATATAATGGTATGTTCACTTTTCTATTTATTTTGCCATACTGTACATTGAAGATGCAATTGCAATGTGCTTCAAAGTTGGTGGTTATCCTTCACCGAAAGTATTGTGTGCATTTAATAACTGGACTATTTTTTTTTCATGATTGGCTTCGTATAATAATAAAATAAGATAAAAAATAAAATAAAAAGGCATTTAAAACCCTTTGCCAAGCCTTAAATTCCCCATTTTTACATCTAATTCACCCCTAATGTAGGTTCTAGGTAGCCCATAGAGCAGGATGCTGTGTAAGTAAAAGGCAGGAGATTTACTTTAAAATTTAACATATCCGGATAGTAAAAAAAATCTAAATGTAGTTTTCACTACTGTGAGGCCTACTCCTCTCATACGTTAACATTGGGAATTCCATATTACGCTTTTTAGCTGTCAATTCCTGGTAGAGAAGGAGTAGCTATGTCATGTTTAACATCATTGGAATGGCAGCAATAAATCCTTTTTGCTGGCAAAGTTGGATTTAACATTACTCTTTTAAAAAGGTCACTTTTAGAAAGACAGCATTTCTCTGATGTTAAAGCTCTGTGTGCTGGCAGCCTGTCTCCAATATACGTCTGGTGTGGCTGACAGCTTGACTTTGTGCATTCTCCCTAGACAGCCACACACAAAGGAAGGTAAGGTGTGACTGAGTGGCCAGCAGCATCTGGATGGATCATCCTGGGCAGGATGGGGAGGAAAAGCTGACATTTACACCTGAATGGGCTGTGTCCTGTCCTGATGCAAAGTGTTGCATACCCCCAGTAGTGAGTCTCGAGCAAGGGCTGGGAAGGGTGGACCTCTGTGAACTTCAAAGCCCCTCGTTGAAGTCTCCTCCTCTTTAAAGGCACAACTGGGTATAAGTACTGGGTGTATGACCCCACCAAATCAGACATTCCTGGACCTGAAAATATACTCTGCTAGGAAGAAGGGCTGTTGAGCTGCTACAAGAGCTGCTTTTATGCCTTGTTTCCCTTCCGCCTGTTACTCTCAGCCCCTGCTGAGGAAGAACTGGACTCTATTGAGCCAAAGTGATATCCAGGGGCATGCTCACTTGCCTCCTGTTTTTAGACTCAGGTATATCAAAGTTTCGACACATTGCCTGTGCCTGGTCCTTTGGAAGTGGATCTAGGTGCTTACTCCAGTGGAACCGGCGCGTCCTCTGCTGTGTGAAGCAGCATCAACACATTGCTGCTGTTGGCAGAACAGAACCGGTGCATCACACTCAGAACCAGCTCATTGCCACCAGAACAGATGCATCGAAACCACTGCATCACTACCACTGCAGTGAGAGATGATCGACTCATTCCCTTGACTGCGCAGAGAAACCGAGCATATTGGCTTTGGAACCAACACATCTCGGCTTTGGCACTCATCTTTGGAGCTGGTGCATCACCACCATTGCATGGAGAAAATTGACATATGCACTTTACAGCAGGATCGACACCAATGCGTCACTTTGCTGCACCCTGCATCGTGCTCTTGCAACCAGGATCAAGGTACTTCATTCAGTGGGCCTTGTGAGATGACAGTACGTGGGTTTGAGGATAGAGACTGGATGAAATTCAAGGAGTGAATAGGCCCGTTAGTGCGATCTGGGATAGGGGGTGAAGAGAAACAAGTAATAGCTGACCAGGCTGCATGGCGGGCTCATTATGCGATCTATAGTGTGGAGGATATTTGGGAAGTTATGCGAGATTTTGAACCCTTTATACAGCAACATGCCCTTAAGCATATCTCTGCTACATTGATTAGTCTTTGGCAAAAACACATTGGGACAGAAGCACCTCAAATTGTATTTGATATTAAGAGATCGTGTTTATGATTTGTCTATGAGATTGTTACAACTCTAGTTGCCTACAGGGGTAGACTACATGAGAGGAGCCCTACTCAGATCACTCAGTTTCCAATGTGAGAGGTCCATCCCAATATCAGGGGCACACAAGACTTCTTGCAGATCTGCTGGTGCTGCTGGACTCTGCATCAGTGAGTCCTACTCCTTCCTGAGGTTCCCTTTCCAGTCCTGGGCCTTAGAAGTGGGTTCTGCAGTTGTTTTCTTAAAAAATCAATGCAGTGGCCCCTTTGTTTCAGTTGTAATCAAGGTAGTATATTTTGACGCAGTGCCGATTAAGAAATGACATGGGTAATGACTGTGAGGTTTGATGACTACGCAGCACCAAGCCATCAACAATGTCGGTGAGGCTCCACAACTGTGCAGCACCGAGCAAGGCTCGATGAAGATACCTGACTGTGGAGAAAATGCTGACTCATCGTGTACTCTACGTCAATGCTTTGCTTTTTTATACAAGGTATTTTTCCAGTGGACCCTGGGTGAGTTCTTTTGCCAGCCTGCCCTCCTTCGCCTTCGTCCGGCGCTTTGGATTTGTACCTATTCCTCGCGACTTCAAGTAATTTTTTGACCGCTAGTGACTTCTAATCACTGTTTTTATACTTAATCTTTAGAAATTCATACCAGAAAATCTACTAATTGAATGTTTGTAGTTTTGGTCGTGTTGTACTCAGATGAATATTCTCTATTTTCCTAAACTGGTGTGGAGTCTTTCTGTGGTGTTTTCACTGTGTTATTGAAATGAAAGTGTGCACAAATACTTTACACATTGCCTCTTAAGTTAAGCCTGATTGCTGTGTGCCAAAGCTCCAGAGGGTGAGCACAGGTTAATTTAGGGTGTTTATATGACTTACCCTCACTAGAAGTGTTGCTCATGCTTGGACAGGGTGTAGACTCTGCCAACCATAAACCCATTTTTTAACACAAGGCATCTGCTAAAGTATCATTGCAATGTAAAGTACCTAAAGAGAACTAACTCCCCACCATCAACATCACAAGCTCACACACAATGATTATGTTGACCCAACAGTACAGGAAATCTCAGAGAAAGCCAGAGGGGGATCGCTGGAGCATACTATTACTGATGTACCAAACATACTTTCAAGCACGACCTGCACTGCCTAACCACCCATACAGCCTGTGGTAATTTCTCCAGCAAGGGCACTGTGCCAAAGACTGCTTCATAAAGTAAGAACCCTTACGAGCCCCATCTGCACAGTATCCCGCCCTGGGGTCAACCATCACATAGGCCATTGTATTTAAGCTGCCATATAGTAGGCTTCGCAATTTGGGTGCCAAAACGTCCCCCTTCTAGAGGGCCCTGGAGCTTATAGAGTGCTACCTTTCTCTTGTTCCTGCCCTAGGGTTAGCTGTTGGAGGAGTGCTTCAAGCTCCCCAAAACAATCCCTTTGGCAAAATCAGTGGTAGGGCTGTAAAATAACAGAGAGCCCATTGGAGCAACAAAATTTTAGCTATCACAACCCGGCCCATTGGGTACAAAGGAAGATCACACAAGAATGTGAGGGAGCCCTTCAAATGCCGACCCAAGTACCCACCGAGCAGGCATGCACCATCATGATGTATCTGTATACCCAGATACCAGAAGGTATCAGCCCTCCATCTCACAGGAGTGGCACTTGTAGCCAGTCAGTCTAGTCCAGGCACAGGAGCCAGTGAGTAGAGACAGGACTTACTCCAATTTACTTTCAGCCCAGACATCCGGCCACAAGCTGCCGGTAAGTAACATCATTACCTTTGGTAGGATACCTGCAAAGTGTCTCAAATATAGTATATTAGCATCTGCATACATGAAAACAATGTGTGCTCTGTGGGGTAATCAAATGCCCCACACAGCTCACTTACAGTGAAGCAAGCAGGCCAGAGGTTCCATCACCAGGCCAAAGAACAAGGGTGACAATGGACTTCCCTGACTGGTGCTGTGCCCAGTGGACCATTGCTGTAACACCTGTGACCAGTGAGCACCCTGACTAATGGTTGGGCATGGAGTAGTATAAATCCACCAAAGGATCCTAGAATTGAACCCTAGTGACATACGCAATGCAAATAAATAAGGCCATAGAATGGTGTTGAACAATCTTTCGATATCCGATGAAAGAACGACCGCCTTCACTGCAGCCTGCGACACCTGATCCATAACATAGAACAAATGCAGTAAAAAAACGAAAGTACTACAGCTTCACTGAATCATACGAAGCCAGTGCTTTCAGCAAAAACTGGTCACTGTGTTCCCCTACTATCGTACAGAATGTACATTGTGAAGTACTACCACAAAGAGCTGCCAAGTAGAGATCCTATGGAGGGGGCCACTTCCACACCAGAGACAACAGAAGGGAAAATGATCTGAAGCTATCCGTCCCAGATACTCTGCCCTATAAACGGACAGAGCAGTTCCCCAAGAATAAGTCTCATCTAGGTTGTGTTAAACTAGAAATGTTCACGTTAGTGCGTTGCCCTATGTAAGTTAGCATTCACTGTGCCATTTTCTTTGCAGGCGCCATTTTAGGCTGTTCGAAACTGATTTAGTTTGATTGCCAGAAACGCTCCACTATAAGTTTTGTTTTCTGCCATGTAGATCTGTTCCCGTAATGGGTATTGGTGCATACCTTTCTCACTAGATAGAGGCTTCTCCCACTTGTCTGGTGGCGGCTCGAATGGAGCAACCTCTGACTCTGTAACTTTGTGTAAGATATGAGAGTTTACACTTTTTTTTCTGTATACCACTGCTTAGCTGCAGCTGCCTGGAAAATTCCACTGTCAGCGTGTTTTAGCCCAGTTACAAAATGTGCATAATGTATCTCTATGCTTGTTGATTTCAGTCCCCTCTGCAGCACTCCTAGCGACTCGGCAGACCGGGCTCCGCTCTGTGAGAATAAACAGTTATTGGTTTGTATTCTGTACTGACTTACTGACTCTTCATTTGGTATGGAAGGCAGAGAGGTGGTCATTAGTGACCCTGGTGACCCTAATTGGGCCAGTTCCTTCAGTTGGCACCCGAACAGGGACTCCTTCGGGTGATTGATCCATCCCCTTTCTGTAGACAGGGGGCAGGCCGAGGACATCATTGGGTCGGACTGACAGCTCAGGGATCCCTGCACAAAGAGTAATATTTGCTTGCAGCTTCCCCTTCTGTCTCGCCGGATGGTGCCTCACCCAGTGGTCATCCCGACTGGAGTCCTGAACGGTGAAACCCTTGAATCTGACCACTTGGTCTGAAGAGTCAGCAGTGGAGAACTGGTCTGTATGTGCTTCTGGTATCAGGTGAGTTTGTTTTGGTTCTTTGTGGATATGGTACCATTATGGTTTGAGTTTGGTACGGTCAGATGACTGTTTTGATAAAAGTACTTGCAACTACTTTTCCATGTAAAAATAACAAACTTGTTTTCCGTTTAAAATGCCTGGACTCAGTAAGATTTGGACTTTGTGTTGTCGTTGTTTCTCTGCAGTTTCTCAAATGGAAGAAACTCAGCCTGCGCCTCCTGAAGGCAGCCCTAATTTTTAAATGTATGTGTAACATGGTCTTGGCCCTATTATGTTTAGTACATTCTGGCACAAATATACGAGGAACAATGCCGAGTTGCAGTGGCCGTTGATGGGAACAAAAAATTGGGTTTTTACAGGGGCACTTATTTAAGAAAAGAAGTAGACAGTCCATGTTTGACTCCCTCAGCACCTGGCAGAAGGAGGCTAGACAGGGAAAATGAAAACATTGACACAGAAAGCTGTGGCATATGATAGAGTAAGACAGGAGTCTGGAATTAAATGAGAAGATAGGAGATTTCAGTTGCATATTGATAAGTCTTATTTGGCCAAAGAAGAAAATGATACCTTTGTAGAGGAGTTGCTAGATATTCGACCCCGCCTCTTTATGCCCTGCAGAGGATATATCCCGCCATTCTCATATAGTCACAGCAGCCTGTTACGTCTGCTTCGGCTGTTCCCGTATCTACGGTTGTTGTTTTGACAGCTTTATGGCACCTCCCGGTCCTTCTTTGTTCTCGCCATCTTTGGCAACTGTGACCCCCAGCACATCTACTGTCTCCACTCCTATATCCTCTGCTGTTCTTTCTCTTCCGGTGCAAACATTAACAACGATTGTGCCTGTTACCTCAGTTGCTTCTCCCTCAATGGTTTTTCATCCTCCCACGCCTTTGAATGCTGAGACGCCAGTACGTGGGTTTGAGGATAGAGACTGGATGAAATTCAAGGAGTGAATAGGCCCGTTAGTGCGATCTGGGATAGGGGGTGAAGAGAAACAAGTAATAGCTGACCAGGCTGCACGGTGGGCTCGTAATGCGATCTATAGTGTGGAGGATATTTGGGAAGTTATGCAAGATTTTGAACCCTTTATACAGCAACATGCCCTTAAGCATATCTCTGCTACATTGATTAGTCTTTGGCAAAAACACATTGGGACAGAAGCACCTCAAATTGTATTTGATATTAGAGATTGTGTGTATGATTTGTCTATGGGATTGTTACAACTCTAGTTGCCTACAGGGGTAGACTACATGAGAGGAGCCCTACTCAGATCACTCAGTTTCCGATGTGAGAGGTCCATCCCATATATCACCCATAAATACCTGAGATAGTGGATTAGCACGGTAATTTCACTAGACCGGCTGTAGCGGCCCGTTTTCAGGAACAATGGGTTTATAGTCCATGGAAAGGGAGTGAGGTTCTAGCCCTTAATACTCATTTTCTTGATCCTATGAAAAATCCTACAGCTTATTTTAAAGAATTAACAGAGGCTTCCTCTTCTACAGTAATGATTCTTGCTGATATTGAAATGTTTTTGGTCTTCTTGTTCCGGTTGATGTTTAGAGACAGGTTTATACTCAAGACCACGTCGCGGAGTTGGGTGGTACGTGGGATGTGATTAAAGGATGGGATCAGGAAAGGAAACCAGATGATAAACCCCGAGATACTTGCGTTGCCAGGTTGAATTATTGCATATATGCATTCCCTTATTCCGCCTAAGAAGGTAAGCTTGGAAAAATTGACGGCTTGTCAACCGAAGAAGGATGAAAGTGTGTCTGATTTCTCTACTCAGTTTGAATATACGTTTTTGGACTATAGTGGACAGGATAGGTCTATTGAGGAAGGAGTCTGATTGCTTGTTGACAGATTTGTTTCTAATTTTCTTCCTGAATTTATAACTCGCTTACAGGCATCTGAGAGTACTTGATCCACCTTTTTCCCTTCTGTTATTTTGAATATGGCTCAGTATTACGAACACCGAGATCAGGAGGAAAAGGATAGGACTGATGAGAAACATAAGGATTTAAAAACTAAGATGTTTTTACAAGTGTCATGGGGAAATAGTAGGAGACGAGGGGGTCCTTCTAGACAGCTTCCACGTACCAGCAGGCAGCCTTCAACTACACCTTTAAGGCAAAATCAGTGTGCGTATTGTAAGGAGGAAGGTCATTGGCATAGCCAGTGCCCTATGCTTTTACATAAAGTTGCAGCTCCTAGAGGGCGAGGTTCTGGTGGGAGAGGTCGTGGGACAGAGAGAGCTCAGAATGCTACGGTGTCACAGGGTCGTTCTGATAATAATTACTTTGATGACCCTCGTGATGGCCAGTATTTACATGATGATTACAATACGGATGAGGTGACAGGTATGTCCTATAGCTACGACAGCCAGGATCAGGAAGAGGGACCAGTTCAGATACCTGTAGATCAGTGTGGCCCTTATGTTACAGCGGATATGCAAGGTTCGACTAAGGAATTTTTAGTGAACACAGGTGCGACAAAGAGTTCTGTTTCTCAACATATGGTCCCTGGGCTGGCCCTGTCTGGCCACAATAAAGTTTCTGTAGGTTTTTCAGGTGTATCGGTTGTAAGCACCATTTCACGACCCCTTGCATTGACTGTTGGTCCTATTACTGTGGAATCTCAGTTTTTGTTGACATCCAACTGTGGTGAGAATTTGATGGGTTTGGATTTGCTGAAGAAGTTGGATACTACTATTTATTGCTCTTCTGCGGGTGTCTATATTACTATGGGTCCCGATGTGAGTACCAAGCAGTGTTTGTCTCAGGATGCACCCCTCCCTGCTGAATTTGCTGACATCCCACCCACTCTATGGGCTACAGGTGACACGGACATAGGGCTGTTGCATATACCACCAGTTTTTGTTTACAAGTTAAAGAGAATATTGTTTTGCCTTGCATTCCTCAGTATAAGATACTGCAGGCAGGAGAATGGGCTCTTCTTCAGATTATTCAGGGTTTGATACAAAAGGGAGTGGTTGAGGAAACGTCTGCCAATATTTGTAACACTCCTATCATTCTGATTCTTAAAAGGGCACCCTTGGCTCCATTGAGGACACTGATAAAGTTTATCATTTTGTGATCGATCTGCGCAAGGTAAAATAGTAGTTCCACAGTTACCTGTGGTTCCTGATATTACTACGCTTTTGACGATGATTCCTTCTACTGCAGAAATATTTTCTGTTATTGATTTGAAAAATGCCTTCTTTAATATTCCTATCCATCCAGACAGTAGATATTTGTTTGGGTTTACACTGGCTGAGAGGAGTTTTAGATTCTGTCGTGCTCCTCAGGGCTATACAGAGAGTCCTAGTATTTATAGTCAAGCATTAAAATGTCAGTTGGATTCCTTGTCGCTTCCTCCAGGTAATATATTAGTGCCGTATGTTGATGATCCTTATTGCTTCTGATACGGAACAGGCTAGCAAAGAAGTTGTTGTTGCATTTGGCCCATCATGGACATAAGTTTTTTCTAAACTTCAGTATCATCGACAGGAGGTCACCTATTTAGGTCACCTACTGTTGAAGGAGGGTAGGAGGTTGACCCCTGAGGGCATCAGTACCATTATTAAAATGCCCATTCCATAAACTCAGAAAGATGTGCACGCTTTTATCGGTATCACTTTCTACTGTCGTCAGTGGATACCTAATTCTATCCTACTATTTAAACTTTTGCTTACATTAACAACGAAAGCAGTGCATGAGCCTTTGCCTTTAATGCCTGAATTCCAGTATTCTTTTGAGCAATTAAAAACTGCACTTTGTTCGGCTCCAGTGCTTGGCATATCTAACTATGGCAAACCGTTTGTGCTCTATGACCATGAGATGGCTGGCTGTGTGCTTTCAGTCCTAACACAAAAGTTTGAGGATAAGCAAAGGCTGTGTGCCTATTTCTCTGCTGTGCTTGATCCCGTCGCAAGGGCCCTCCTGAGTTGTCTGAGAGCGGTTGCGACTGTGGCCCCTTCAATCATACAATCGGCTGGACTCGTGCTTGATACTGACCTCACAGTTATGGTACCCCATGCTGTGGATACACTTTTGAATAAGACAAAGACACAGCACCTCACCAGTGAACGTCTTACTGGCTATGAATTGACATTGTTCGCTAAGCATATTACAAATAAAAGATGCGCTACTCTGAATTCAGCCACATTACTACCCCTCACTTCTGAGAACACTGCAGTCAATAAACATGATTGTATCTTCCGGACAGAAGAAGAGACAAAGGGACGGGTAGACCTGACTGATGTTCCCTTATCTAAACCTCAAGGAGAACTATATGTCTATGGCTCTTGTTTTAACTTACTAGATGGTACCACAATGGCAGCTTAAGATGTCACTACTTTGCGTACGGTGGTAGAGACATCATGGGTCCCCTATCAGTCGGCTCAAGCTGCTGAGCTCGCTGCTCCTTTTCAAGCTTGGGAATTGTGCGAAGGGCTGGTTGTCAACATTTATACTGACAGTCAGTATGCCTTTAGGGTTGCGCATACTTTTGGGTGACTCTGGGCTGAAAAAGGGTTCCTTACTTCCCATGGTACCAAGATTCAGCATGGGCACCTCATATTGAGGCTTTTGTCTGCTTTAACGCTCCCCAAGAAATTGGCAATAATTAAATGTCTCGCCCACAGGAAGGTTACTGATGTGGGTAGAGGAAATGCTTTTGCAGATCAGACAGATAAGGAAACGGCCCAAACAAAGGTGAAATATATGTTTGTAGCAGGTCCAGCTAGGTGGGTCCCTGAAGTTGTCATGTTTAAGAATACCCTTGAAAGTGTAAAGGAGATACAAAGTGAAGCAACAATGGAAGAATTAGCTGAATGGCAGCAAAGTACAGCACAGCTAAATGAGGAAGGATGTTGGATTGATAAATCAGGGAAGCAGAGATGGATGTTGCCAGATGCATATGTTCCTTTGGATACTATGGCACATGGTCCAGCTCATATTAGTGCAAAAGGCATTTGTGAGCTGTTAGTAGGCCTGGGCGGCAAATTCCGTTCCGCTCGCGGAATTTGCGTAATTTGCGTAATTTCACGTTCCGCGGAGAACGCAAAATTGCTCAAAAGTCTGCTTTCCGCGATTTCGCGAAATTTTTGCATGTTCGCGTTCTCAAAATGCATGTTCGCGAGATATTTCTCCTCGAGCACGCAAACAGCAATTGCGAACAGGAAAAAAGCATCGCGAACAAGCAATTCCGCGTGTTCGCGGAATTTTTGCGTGTTCGCGGAGATTTTTTACTGTTTCGCGGAGATTTGCGTAACGCAATTACGCAAATTCCGCCCACCCCTAGCTGTTAGCCCCTGTATCGCAGAATGACAATATTTCTAAGACAGCTGTGCATATAGTGAAATATTGCATAATCTAGGAAAGAGTACCCCGACAACACCTGGTAATTTTGAAACACCCACTTTTCCTTTTGAAGTCCTTCAAACAGACTATATTGAATTAGAGAGATGCAATAATCTTAAGCATATTTTAATCGTTGTATGTGAATTTAGTAAATGGGTTGAGGCTTACCCCACTAAAGACAATACAGCCATTATGACTGCAAAGGTACTCCTGAAAGAGTTCTTTCCTCGTTTCAGCTTGCCCCGAGTTAACTGGAGTGACAATGGAAGCAATTTTAATGTGAAAGTGATTCAATTGATTTGTGAGGGTCTCCATGTAAAACAAAAATGTCATGCTGCCAATCATCCACTGTCAGCGGGTTTGGGTGAGAAGTACAATGGTACTCTCAAACTGAAATTGGCAAAAATTCAGGAGACCACAGGGTCAAAGTGTCCGGAGGCTTTGCCATTAGCTCTTTTGTCAAGAGAACAACAGTACATTCTAGAACAGGATTGTCTCCTAATGCGGTCAGGGCATCCCGCATCCTCGTAGGTTCTCTGATATTGAGTACTCTCCGTTACTTGATTACCTTGGCCAGTTAACAGAGAATGTGTGTTCTATTCACCAACAGGTGCGCGAGTCCCTAGCTTCTACACTAGAGGGAACCAGCCACGATATCCAGCCTGGTGACTTTTTGCCTATTGCGCAATTTCCAGAGGAAGAAAAGTTTGGAGCCACACTGGAAAGGTCCTGAACAGGTTTTGTTGGTGACATGTACTGCTGTGAAGGTTGCTGGCAGTAAGAACTGGGTCCATGTGACCCACTGTTGGAGGGTTCCCTTGCATCTTCCCTATGACCTGTGGGTCAAAGACGGGATTGGGGACACGGAGAGTGAACGGGTGCCCCGGTTTATCTCCTTCAGCGATGCTCAACGAATGTGGACGCACATGGATAAAGAGAATGAGTATGTGTTGAAGGAGGCTGTTCCCCCAGAAATATAAGCTATCCAAGAGCTTTTGTTCGCTGATCACATGGTGCCTTGGGCTACCAGGTACAATTTGCACCCTCTGCTGAGGGAAATTGCGTATAGAGAGAAAAAAGATTAGGAATGGACTGTGTAAGACAGGTTTTACTGAGTTATAGTACCTACGGAATTAGTAGAGATTAGTGAAGGAATTTTGCTTACTTTATTCTAGTTGTTTGAACAATTAGTTAGGGAAGACGGAAGTATACCTTGAAGGTATACCATCTTGATCGACGATAGATACTTTAACAGAGCTTAGGACAGAGCAAGCTCCACCGCCGGAGCTCAAGAGTGCCAACATATTCATGGACAATAGGAGCCTGTGCCAGTGAGGCTCTGAAAGACACTGGGAACTTGTATATTTCCTTAGCATTTTAACCCTTTTTTATCAGTTGTTATGCATCCCTTTGGTAGACCGGTTGCTGAGGAAGAGCAACCAGTGATTCTTATTCCCCAGTATATTATGGTGTGGACATGAAAACAGAAAGTAATATGTGTTGCTCTTGTGGTTTTGTTGTTATTGGTATTGTGTGGGGTGTCATGGGTTTTGCAAATTATCATGATGTGCCTTTACATAATAAGGGTGAGGTTATTCCTCCAACAAGAAAGAAAAGGACAGCCCCGATCAATGTATTTCTAGATACACAAAAGAGATTCTTTGGAGAAGGGACTGCTTGCTACCCCACTGAATCTGTCACTAGTTTATGGACAACTTATCCGTTATCACTTGTAAATTATACATATACTCGTCCACCGCAATTTACCAAAGTGAAGGGAGTTTTTGGTTTTGGCTATCCAGGACCTTGCTTATATTATAGAAAGCCACTGGGAATGGGTTATCCAGGTTCTGATAACAACACGTATGGCGACAACTTTTATATTGAAGAACAGAATGTCACTTTGGCGGGTTGGCATTACAAGGAATTGATAGTTACGCAGGAGGCTGGTTATTACCCTGCTTGTTGCCCTAGCATGAACAGCACAGACACTTCTTTGTATATCAAGTGTTCTGTAATAGTGTTGTACAAAAATACAATCCCGCTAGTGAATGACAAAGATCTGAGTACCTTTGGAATGAATACTAGCTATGCTGCAGTAGACTACGAATGGCTGATTTATGCACACCCGGGGCTTTACTTCTTCTCTAGTGGTGCATATTCCAACGTTCATAATGGTACAGACGATGTGGCTCTCGGTATGGTGTTGTCCTTAGGCATGCCCTGTAAATATTCTAAGCCTAATGTCCCCTGGGTTAAAAGGACTCTGACCAAAGAATTCTGTGAGGGAGTGACCAATATAGAAGTCAATAATTATAGTAACGGGAACTCTTTTGAATACATCCTTTCTTCTATTTTCACTTTGGGTAGTACTTCTATTTTGGGTGTAAGTTGCAAATTTTATCCAACACTACTGTGGCACCTTTACACAACCTCACCACTCAGTTGGAAAGTATGTGAATATATTCAGAACAGATTAGATATGTGGTTGATTTTATCTTGGCCAAGAGTGATAATGTATGTGCGGTAGTGGGAGACCAGTGTGTGGTCGGCATAAAGAAAATGGAAAAGAATATTACCATGCATATTCTAGACATCCTCAAGAATGTCAAGGAAATGAAAAGTGGAAATTGGAGTTGGTCTCTTTTTGGTAGCTGAGGCTGAATTCTTGAAAAGCTGGTTTACATGATGGTGATATTGGTGCTTTGCTGTGCCCTTATTCATACCTCCCCTTCTGTTTCTCCTATTGCACCACTATTCTCACCCCTAAATGGAAGATATATATTCATGATTCCAATGCTGCAATTATGGTACAGTAAGAAATAGAGGATATCATGAATATAGATGAGGGCATTTTCAAGACTGCTTCCCTCCTCACAGTCTCCTTTCCTGATACTGAAAACATGGAGTGCTCATAAGGGTTTATTGTTATTGTTGTTTGTGGTTTCCTGTTTTCCTTGTTGCTGTTAGAAAATTTTTGAGCTCATGCTATAAGGAGGGTCTGTTAAACTAGAAATTTTCACGTTAGTGTATTGCCCTATGTAAGTTAGCATTGGCTGCGCCATTTTCTTTGCAAGCACCATTTTAGGCTCTTCGAAACTGATTTAGTTTGATTCCAAGAAACGGTCCAATATAAGTTTTGTTTTCTCCCATTTAGATCTGTTCCCATATTGAGTACAATGTTCCTATTAGTGCATACCTTTCTCAATAGATAGAGGCCCTCTCCCACTTGTCTGGTGGAGGGCCCGTATGGAGCAACCTTGGACTCTGTAACTTTGTGTGAGATATGAGCGCTGCAACAATTGTTTTCCGTATTCCACTGCTTACCTGCACCTGCCTGGAAAATTCAACTGTGCTCCTCTCTGAGTGTATAAGAATAAATAGTTATTGGTTTGTATTCTCTACTGACTAATCAACTCTTCATTTGGTATGGTAGGTTGAGAGGTGGTCATTAGTGACCCTGGTGACACTAATCGGGCCACTTCCTTCAAGTGTACTACATGCACTGGGGAAAAATAGGAGAACAAATGAGCATACGGGTGGTGACCCCTCAATACATCTAAAAACTGCCACTGCTGCATCCAACCCAAAAATTTGATAGCAAAGAACTAGTTTGGGACCCCTGTAATGGAGTCGTGCACCATAATAATGTCGCCTTCCTAGAGTTTCACAGATTGAGCATGCTGTAGGCTTATGTGACCTAAATAATCAATGGTGCACCCACAAAAAAAACTGTGTGACTCATACACTACCAAAAAACATCAGGTTTTAAGCCAATGTCTTCCAGCCCTGTATTCTTATCTTGCTCACTGACATGCGTTGAGTCATCTGTGTCAACTGAGTGTTTAGGGGATCAAGTGTTCAATAATTTGGGTATGTTCCATTGCTGCCTGTTATTTAGTGGGTATGAACCCAGGGTGCAAACGCCCAGACCACTGTCTCTGCCTCTGACTCTCTGTGGCTGCCCTGGACAGTGCCTTAACAGCAGTGATAACTTCAATAGATTAGCATAAATAACATTGAAACAAAAGAGTATAGGATAAGGGTGGGCGTAGGTCGCGAAGTAGCACTTCGCGAAGCTAAGCAAAGTGAAGTTCGCACCACGCGAGCTACGCGTAGCACTTCGCGAACTGCGTAGTAACATGTTCGCACTGTGCAAGATGTTGTTTTCAATGATTGCACAGTGCGGACAAGCAACCGGCACTGTGCAATCATTGAAAATGGCATCTTGCGCAGTGCGAGCTGTAGTTTTCTGCTGCTCAAGTAGATTTTTACTCGAGCGGCAGCTTTCTCAACACGAACTGGTAGTTTCTCATCGCGAGCGGTTGCGAGCATACGCGACCCCTCGCAATGAGAAACCTGACCTCCTCGCTTTGGGAATCTCACCGGGAGGTTTATTTTCCATGCTCGCGATCGCCAACTTGATGTTGCTGATCGCGAACAAGGAAAAAGTCTCGCCGGGATGTCATTTTGCTTGCTCGCGGTCGCCAACTTGACGTTGAGGACCGCGAGCAAGCAAAAAATGACCGCAGCACTGCGCAACACTACGCTACGCATGTTTGCACTGTGCTACGTGCAGTTCGCGTAGTGCGAAGTAGCGCGAACTTCGCAAACTACGCGAGCGTAGCGTAGTGCTTCGACCAGGCTTAGTATAGGAGAGACCCTGCTAGAGCAAATTCGATTTGACTGCAAGAAAGGAGTTTCTCTGCATTGGAGTCTCAGTTGTGTTATCAGAGAAAATTGGTGTAACTCCACCATTAACAGCCCATGGACCATGTTTTCAGGCTCATTGTAGAATCCGGTCTCCATCCTTATAATTAAGGAGAGGTGTCACCAGTGCCCCCAGTGCCCCCAATGGTAGCCCAGGAGTAGTGGGCCTGCCAGGAACCCTGTGTGCTTGTTTAATTGAAAATAGTTTCATAGGGCGGCCATTGCACACTTCGGTGGCCAGCAACTCCTCGACATAAAGTTCAGACCATTGGCCCTCCATGCCTCCCGGAGCCCCACAATCCAAATGATTTTTTACCACAAGCGTCCTTCGGCATCTTCAGCACACTATTTCAGCTTGGCAGTCTCTTGTCGCTGTTCATCCATAGTGCACTGCAGAGTATCTAAGGCTGGTTTGGCATCCATCAAAACTTAAAGGGCCTCATTTGCTGAGACTTTTTCTTTAAGATTTTTATAGTCATCCCAAAGGAGGTTAATTTCAATTGCAATTGTGTCGATCTTTGTTTCCAGAGGTTGTTTCCATAGCCCTTTTAGGGGGCATATTTCACTGCAAGTTCTCTGTGCACTTGGTACAGTGTGCATCTACTTTAGTTTCCAGTACGTGAAAGGCCTGCATGTCTCCAACTTGAGTGGGAAGCATCCCTGCTTCAAGCATCTCACAATGCCCTGTCTTGGGCATTTGGGGTTTATCATCTTGTCCGCACTCATCAGGCCCAGCCCACTCCGCAGTGGACCACTCAGGCTCCGCATGTATTGACCTTCTGATTAAGTACAGCAGGGATGGTTGCAGACTACTGTCACAATGTATCTGTTACATTGGACATCTAGAAGCAGTACCCGCCAATCCACCATAAGTGGCGCAAGGGAATGAAACCCAGGAGCATCTGAACCACAGAACAGACCAGGGCGATCATGCCATTAATCGTGTATTAACCTGATCCATCAGCAATGTCTACCACAGTCCTCCAGAGGCATCTCCAACCACACTTGGAGCACTAGTGCAGCACCGACCAGGCAGTTCCAATGCCCATTGATGGTAACAAAGACCCATGCATTAGGTGCTGCAGCATCTCCCCTTACATATTTCATGAACAAACGAGGTTAGGAGGGCGGAAGCCCAAGTCAAGCCACTTGCAAACTACAAACCCCTTCAAGGCTGACAGTAACTGACCAAAAACTATGCCCAATGTCCTAATCGGGGCATGTGACAGACCTCCAGGGTGCAATGGCGCTTCTCGGGCCCTGATTGCTCAGCACAAACAAAGGCAGACCCTTATGTCTATTGTGATCCTATGCAGTGCCCCACACAGTCTCCACGCAGCTCCTGCCCACACAAGATACAGCTCTGTGTACTACAGGGGGAGAATAAGGGGAAATCTGCTATCCCCCACTTGGCCTCCTACACAAGTCCCCTGTCACACACATCTTCCCTGCGCTGGCCATGGCTTGCACACATCACTTCGGGAAGGCCGCACCGACACCACTTCAGAGTCCGGCTCACTCCACCTCCATGAAGAGCACAGAAGCCATATTGCCATTTGTCACAGGGGGAACTTGGGTGGACAAAAATTGGGAAGAATTTGCCAATTCACAGGCTATTAAATGAGCTTCAACCTGCCAGTCTGATTCCCCATCAATGGGCGGGTCCTAGACCAGTGTAAGGTGCCCTTGCAGCCCCAGGAACATGAGTGGGCATGGTGCAAGCCTGGGAGCAGCCCTCAGACACATCTTACTCCATTAGCACTTAGTCCACGAACACCCCATTCCATGTAGATTGTTAACCTGGGGTAGGTGTTTGCCAACCCACAGAGGACATTCGAACACTCTTAACACTGAGAATATTTGGATGTTGTGGAGTTAAAAGATTTTGATTATTTGCACAGTAATACCGAATACTTAGTATTTCCTCAAGTGATAATATCTGTCTTTCTAGATGATAAAATCACTGGAAGTATATTAATTTCTGCACAATTCAGAACCTATCAATATCTGTTTCCTGTCAATGTTGAAAGTGGCCCCATCTGTTTATGTGGGCAGTGTGAAAAGTGGAAATTTCTATTTATTTGGTGTTATGAAATAGCAATATCTCCATATAGAATACACGTGATGTCCACACCTCTAACGAAAAGCCTGAGGATGACAGAATCGCCCACACACATACACCAAGGAGGCAACAGGGGGAAATAAACCCCACTATAAGATAATATGCCAATGTTGAGGTGCTGTAAATTGGAATCCAAGAGGCATCTTTATGAGAAGAGAAAGCCAAATATCAAAGATGGCAATACACAATTGTTCATTTCGTAGTCATCTATTCAATATAATAATATTATATTATTAATAATGGGCTCACTAGTAATGGGTTCCCATGCACATACAAAGCAGCCCCAACAGAATAAAAATCAGGAATCTAAAACAAAGAAGCAAATGCAGGTAATGACCTTATGACTAAACTACACTATACTGTGTTGCATCAACAAGGAACTGTAGAGTCAAAGACCATTTATGACAGGGTGTGCACCACTGATTTTTCCTACGAGGTTTCCCAGGTCCCGGTGGAAGACAACCCATACCTTTTAAAACAAGGGAGCCGCAACAGTTTGGTTTCTGCCGGGCATTACAATGCAAAGCACCAAGAGACAAAGGAGATTGTGGTGGCGATAGGGGCTTCACCTTATTTACAAGGCCGTGTTAAGCCACTTAACGTAGTCTAATGCTGTCTTGTAAATAAGGCACCCTTTCACACTGTACTTAGCGTGAAAGGGGAGGGCAATGGGTGCTGCGGTGGGCGTTCCACCGCATCACCCATTGCCCCCTATTTACAAGAGTGCTTTATTTCTACTTCACTTTGCTGTTTCCAGGTGTGCTCTTTTGTGCAGTACACATAGTTACAGCAAATTGCCATTGATTGTTTATGTGAAGGAAGGTGACGCTTACTGCACATAAATAATGAAAACAAAATGATGTTTTGCACCTTCTATGTGTGCTGCATTAAGCAGCACACATAAAAGTAACAAAACATGATTTAAAGATTGTTTATGTGCAGGAAGGGAGACCTTCCTACACATAAACAATTTTCCCCTCAATGCACACACCCTTTCACCATGGTGCAAGGGTGCCTGCATTGGCACTAGGCTGCTACGTTTAGTGACAGCTCAGGGGCAAACGCAGAGCTGCACCATATTGTTAAGCCAGGACAGCTAGCACTGCACTCCGTCCCTTTGTTGTAAATATGCCCCAGAATGTCTTTAATTTGTGAAAAAGTAAAAAGGAACGCCATGCTGATGACAGCATAACATGGTAGTCGATTTGACATCCAGATTTGTCAAAAGAGCACCCAATACAATGGTGGCTGCTTTTTTGCCATAAATATCCCATCTGGATCTGTACATAAGGGCCCCTGCCAACATGACAGAGCCGTATGTAGTAGTTTGGAGTGTCTCAAATTGTTTTTTAATAAGAATTTTGAGAAAATGCTGCTAAGCATTGTGCCATTTCATAAAACTCACTTGCAAGTATCTCACACGTAAATTGAATGAGAGGGCATACCTCGTATTCAAAAGATATACAACATACTGTCAGGACACTGACCTGAGGAGAAAATGTCTAAAGCAAAATATCTTCTATTGAAACCAGTCTCTCCCCAGGAAAACATATCTGCAATTTTAAATCAGTAAACTTACCTGTAAACTTACCAAAATGTAGCGAATTTTGAAAATTTTGTAAATTTCATAGGGCCAGGTAATAATATAAAAGTCAATCAAATATTGCCATGTATCCAAATTATACTGAAAGCAGTGTAAGAGTTTGAAACAATGGCTGTTCCTTCAGAAATTAGTTTTATGTCATCATACATTAAAAGTGTAGTATATAAGTAGTATAAAGATAAGTCACTAAAAATACGAAAAACGAAATCATACACATTTTGCACGCCCCTGGACATGTTTCGTTAAAATAATGCATAATTACCAGATTTCACATTATATCTTAGTGCAATGTTTTAGTGTCAATTTTTTTAATTCTAAAAGAAAAATGCAAAAAGCAAATGCTTCATAAACAACAGTCCTCACATTCTGATGTCCATGTGCATTTGCTGTAAATCTTTACAGCGAATGGTGCATTGGTAAATTTTCAACGTGAATGGTCTGCACTTACACCATCTGCAAGAATAGTAATTTTGGGGATTTACTCGTAACATGTATACTGCAAATTTTTCCAAAATTACGTGAATTACACAGATATTATTTAAATTTCGCTCAGGCCTAGTTGTGTCTTATCTAAATGACTAATGAGCAAATGTGAAAAAAGTGCTTGATGCTTAGAAGTGGGTCACACGTGATATCTAATAAATCACAAAAGTCACCAAAGAAAGTGTGACAATAGACACATGTTACATGCAATATTCAGTGGTTAGTCATGCACAATTTAGGTAACGGTTATGACCCTTTGCAAAGTAGGTAGGTAAACAACATTAAGGGCACCATTAGCGTGGCGGGCGGACATTGACCGCCCGTCATAGCCCCGGGAAATGGGACCGCCCGCAATGCATGCGGCGGTCCCGCAGTTTCAATTAGGATGCGCCCGCCACACTGGCAGGCGCATCCTGCATTGTTAACATTGCGGCAGAAAGCACCGCCCGCCACAATGCCAAGTAGGCATGTCGTGCACTTCCATGCACAACATGGCAGGCACCGCACGGTGCCTGCCATTTTGTGCAATGAACTGCAGGGGGGTACCACATGTGCACCCCCAGGATCCCTGGGGGCCTGCTATGAGCCCCCAATGGCAAAAACCGCCTGCCTTTCCGTGGCGGCAACGGTCCCCGCCTGCATAATAATATGGACCAGACACCGCCACCATATCAAATGCTTTTCCACGCGGAAAACCGGCGGACGGTCTTCCCGTCCGCCGGGGTACCCTCCGCCATGGTAATGTGGCGGGGGGAAATTGGCAGCGGGCGGAGGTTTTTAGCAGGTGGATCGCCACCGCCATACGGGTGGTGGCGATCCGCCCGCTATACTAATGGGCCTCTAAGTTCCTATTGCAGATGTAATTTGTGTCGACGTGCTTCAACCCTAGAGCAATCTGCAGGTGAACATTAGGACAAAAGGACTTGGAAAGACCTAAAAGAAGGTCGGAGAGAGAGCACATCATCAATTCAAAATAATGTAGATATAAGGAAAACTTCAAATTGTGTGAAGCATGTTTACAATCTTAATGATATAGCAATTCACCAAACTTGAAACAGCCTACCCCAGTCTGCCACAGAAATTATGTGATTCTGCAGCCGTGGTAATTTTCGCATTATTCAGATTTTCCCACAGGGATTGCATTATCACTTTTTTGGCTGCATAATGGGCCTCTGAGCATTCAAGTGCATGCCCCACCTCATCCCATGCAAAGCATGTTTACAGCCCATCCTCATAAATCTGCCAAGAGACCCTTCTGTTTCACCCCTTTCCCTGCTGTAAAAACCAGATGAGCTGTGAATGATTGCTCCTCCCATAGCTTCTCTGCTCTCTACTTACAGAAACATGTTGGCAAATGCTACAGGGTACGTAAAACAGAAAAACCCCTGACTATGGGCATCATCATGAAGCTGGGCGGTTGGACCCTGCCTGATACCAAGGTGGTCTGGGGGCTGCCCAACAGGCAGGTGGTAGTCTGACTGCCCAATTACGATGTGCCAGCCGAACTGGTTTGTGGAAAAGGGCTCTATAGCACTGTGGCTAGTGCTGCAGCCCTAAAAAAGGACCGCAGCACAGGCCGCAGTCTTATAGAGCACTTTGTGCGCAGTCATGCTCCATGTGGCAGGCACCATGTAGTGCCTGCCAGACGGTGCATTAATGCACATGAAGGGCACTACATGTGCCCCCAGGGTCACTGAACAGTAACCTACAGGGGGCGGAAGCCCTACTTTGGGCCCCAAAATCACCATTCCATCTGCCTTTTCATTGCAGTGGGTTTACCATGAAAAGGCTGTCTGAAAAAGACATCCTAATCCCTACGTGGAGTTTGGATTCCGACCACCGCCGCCGATGGGATCTTGGCTCCTGTTAGAGGCTGTGGTCATACCCCTGACCTCTGTGGTCTGGCTGTCTGCATCGTAATACAGCGGTGGTGGTCCATATGACATCATAATAAGGGCCTATATTAGTTGTACAAATTTGGGGAAGGTAACACTGTGTACAAATAAGAAAAAAAAAATCCAAATGTTGTACATTCTTTTTTCTATTTGCATTTTCAGGTGAAAAATGCCAGCATGTGTTCACAAACAGAAGACAGCTGAACACAATGTGGTAGCTCTTAGCTAGGAATAAAGTAAAGCGAGTTCTGCTGTACAGAGGAAGCCAGAAAAAAAACAGCCAATGGAGAATCCTTTGATCTTTATCCGTTCATGAAAATAAACCCTCTGCTTTAAACCCGCAGTATACATAAAACCCCATTCAGTGTTTCTTATCGATTGCAGAAACACATCAGTATTTTTTTTTATCCACTAGCAAAAAATAAAGGGGCAGATTTATGTTTCCGGGCGCATCTCTGCAAATCAGCAGGGATGCCCCAGGAAAGATGCGTCACGCAAGTTTACCCTTGCGCCACCACAGATGCGCCGCATTTACAATGCAGCACATCGTGGCACAAGGATAAACAGAGGCGTGACGCATCTGACGGCATAAGTGCGGCGCATTGCTGGAGACGTGTCACAAGCACGACGCAACTCCAGCAATGCTCAGGGGCTGCCCATACCTAACATGCTGCGTCATGCCTCACGCCTGCTTTTTCGAGGCTTTTTCCAACGGAACGCCCACCCTGCATACATTAAACCTGACGCAGGTTTAATGTAGCGCGGGGCTTTACAACGTGACGCATCGCCGTAGATGCGTCACGTTGTAAATAAGGCGCAACATGGCGCATGGTTAACGCCGCCGCTGCGTCAGAGAAGTGACGCAACGGCGGTGTAAATGTCTCGCAAGGGGCTTGTAAATCTGCCCCAAAACACATATTTTCTGCAAAGATGCCAGTAATGTTCACCGCAACTTTGTGCAAATAACAATGAAGTCAGATGCCTGTTCTGTTGGGTGTGAATGCAATGTTACTGTGAAAATAAAACCAGACTTGTAGATCCTGTAAAAAAGTAATTAATAAATATAAACAATGACATTTTGACTTTGGTTATTTCCTTTGTGCATAAAAACATTGAGTGTAGCTGGAAATGTAATTCATTTTCAATTTGCTCCTTTCTGCTAGAGCCTTTCAAAGTTCTCTGTACAGTGTAACAAATGCAGCTGATGCACAGGGCAGCTTTAGTGTACATAACCAATTTACTCTGAGACACGTAGAGGGCTCTCCGAAGACAAAATTAAACAATTAGTGTTCCCGTGTTTCCATGCAGACAATACGTTTTGATGAATTACATTATGTACTATATCTATTTTATATATAAAAATGTCAGTCATGAATTTGTGTCTAAATTATTGCATAATTTTTCTATTACTATTAAGTGTTCGCATGCAATAATAGGTAAGGAATGATGCTACAAAAAGGTCTCATCTAATAAATCTTTAGCTGCCTAATCTGCTGCAAAAATTGCTTTTTGCCACATAAACCGCCGCATAATTTGGATTTTCTTGCTGCATTATTTTGCCAAGCCTGCTGCATAATTTGGCCTCACACTGCCACATATTTCCAGTGGCCCTGATTGGGAAACAGACGTTACAATAAGCTTTTTACCTCGTTGTACTTTTACCACACATATTATAGCATGCATATTTTTACCGCGAAAATGCATTCACAACAGATGCCATTACCACGCATTTAAGGCAATTTGGGGAGGTGGGGGCGTCTCCCCCTCAAATACATTGTTTTTAAATCTAAAACCAATGCGTGGTATTGTTATGCGATGTAAATGCATACTTGCAGTAAAAACATGCACGCTAAAAAATGTGTAGCAAAGGCATGCAAAGTAATTATCTGCGTTGTACCGTCGTACAACCCCCATGATTATGCATGAGAATAATTAATGTGTGCCTACTCTCCCCTGTTTGCTGGGTTTTATAACAATGTCGAGCAGTGGAGCAGCATAGCAAAATACATTTTTAATGAGTGTCTAAGAGAAAAAAAATGAAAACGAGGCCGTAACTGATTGCTATACTGAACTTACTCAGCACTCAGTTACCTAACATATCCCAAATCCGATTCATAAACAGTTTTTATAGTTTCTTTAGCAGTACTACAAATGTGCTACTAATGTAAAACAACAAACTGCAATTCACAAACCTATGACCAGCGGTTTGCGCTTCCGCTTTCCCTATCTCTTAGGTGTAGAGATATTTTCCCTGACAGCAAAGATCTCCTTAGACATAGGTATACATCTTTGGAGAAGTAAGGGCATTTTTAAAAAGCCCATTCCTATTCACAAACTGCACTTTGAAAGTTATTATAGGCAAAAAGGTACCAAAATAGTTAAAAATGAACTTCAGCTCAGAGCTGTAGTAAGTCCATACCCTCCCCATAGAAAACCATGGAGGTAGGGTCTTAAAATAAAACCTCATAAGGAATAACGTTAAAATAAATAAATAAATACATTATTTTTTTAAATATATGTCAAATTTTCTCAATGTTAAAAATGTATTATAATTTAAAAATTACTAATATTTTATTTTAAAATAATTTACTGCAATTTTTTCAATTTAAATTAAATGTAACCTTATGTTTTACAAAGTTAATTCAATTAAATTAAGTTTAATTTTATACATAATGTTTAGTGACTTTTAATAAGTAGTCAATAAGTATCAGCGTTTTTCTTTAGATGGATACATTTAAAAAAAAATATTTGAAAAACAATTTAATATTTTTAAATTTATTAATTATTTTAACTTAAAATATTTTAGCATTAACTTTACCATACAGATATTTTTTCCCCCAATACTTTACCATATGGAGATCGCTGCCCAGATTGGGGATCTGTCCGTCAATTGTGCTGAACCTCAAACACAGTCATAAAATCACTATTAATAGAAATGTTCTAGTTGTATTTGATGATTTTACTGACTCCATCAGCAGTGTAAAAAAGCTCCTGCAGCCCCTGCAGTGCTGGGGCCCCAAGCTCCAGGGGACCCCCTCAGAACAGTGCGCTGGCCTCACAGCTCCTGAGTGAGTCCAAGGTGGACCCCTCATGTACTTTGCAGGCAGCCCCTTCAAGTTTCGTTACCCCCCCTGGACTCCATCCCCTATATCACGGGGAGGGCACATGTACATCTACACTTTTGAGGAACTTTGTAGTCGTTTGTGATGAATAGCAAACATTAGTAAAGTTTCTCAAAAGCATACAAGTAACTTTGCATGTGTAGGTTTACTCATGTGCAAAGTTACCTTTAGGAATAGCTCTGATTATGTTTGGTCATGCCTTCCTCAGAATAATTTCCAATATTTAGTTATGTGAAATTCCTAATGAAAAATATAAAACTTCTTATTCAATATAATTGTTCTGCATGACCGTTAACATGTTGAATATCAATGCAAATTGTATTTTTTGAGCAAAGTTATGAGAGGAACAAAAAAACAGTCATATCGGATATAAGGATATTCTGACCTGGAGTTGTTGGCCAGGTTATTGATATCGATATTTGGATGCTGTGGAGAGATTGACCTTGTCATGTTTATCCATTCACGTAAGAAACTGTTGCGCTATATAGCAAATCGGCACATTGAAATGCAAAGGATTTGTAGTTTATCTGTAGGCATAATTTGTACTAAAGTTGTGAAGTTGGAAAAACTGACATATCGCACATTGGTAGTAGACCAGAATGACAGTTCACTTCTGTCGTCACACATCAGATGTTTTGTCTCTGTTACTGAGACCTATCGTAAGACATAAATCATCAGAGACATTTTTTGAAGACCATAACAATAACAGCATGACTTATTCCGTAGCTAAGTGTGCTCATGTGCATTAAACAATCCTTCCATTAAAGAGTGTTGTATATTGAAAGTGTATAGCAGCTTCGACAGGCTTGAAACGCCCCTTGCCTATTACTAAGCTTCATTGCACCCTCTTCAGGAACTAATGTTTGTCTTTATGACTCAGTATAGAACAAGCATGTTGATTTGGTCTGCTCTTCTACTTTTTTGATGAAAGTGAATATGGGTACATGCTATTGAAGGATACTGAGCCAGACTTCGGGAGATGGGCAATTATGGTGTTAAAGGTGTTATGGTAGCAGTTGGTGTAAGTGAGTGCAAATGAGTGATGAATGTGTGTAGATGTCAACTACACTCTATTGGAGATGGCCCTTTTTGCAGGGTTATCCCTAAACTTTTTGCATCTTCCTCCTATTTTTTCATGACCTGTTTGTGTTGGTTTTAGGACTCTGGGCACTTTACCACTGCCGATCAGTGCTAAAGTGCATATGCTCTCCATGTAAAATGTGTTATGCATTGGTGTTTCCATGAATGGCCTATTTGATTTATGTGTCAGTCCCTAGAAAAGTGCACTGCGTGTGCCAGGGCCCATAAATCAAATGCTGTTGGTGGGCTGCAGCACTGGATTGTGCCATCCACGCAAACAGCCCGTAAAGTGTAACTCTGGCCTGCCATTGCAGAGCCTGTGTGCACTCTGGGACTGCTATGTCGACTTGGCAATTGCACCCACTTGCCAGTCCCTAAACCTTCCCTTTTCTACATGTTAGTCACCCCTAAGTTAGGCCCAAGGTACCTCTGTGGGCAGGGTGCATTTTATGCGAAAGGAAGGACATGCCCTGGTGTGTGTGGCGTGTTCTGATAGTGAATTACAGCCAATTTTGTTTTTCACTATGGCAAGACTACCTGTCCCCATCGGCCAGAATGGGAAGTTTGATTAGAACACTTTATAATCCTAACTGACCCAGGGTACATGGTAGAAATTTGAGTTTAGTATGCCTGAACTAAGAATGATAAAATATATCTTTTAGTGAAGTTGGTTTTAACATTCTGTGTTTGAAAACACCACTTTTAGAAAGTAGGTATTTTCTTACCTAACCATCCAGCCTGCCTCTGCTAGCTTGTGTATTGTCTGTCTGGTTTGTGAGTGACAGGGGCTGGGGAGACTCAAGGAGACAGGGTGAGTCAGCACAGGGCTGAATAGACCTATCTGCATGTAGAGTGGCAGGAGGAGTAGCACCTGGGTCTGAATAGGGCTGTGCCTGCCTTCCACAATGTTGCCTCCACCTCCTGTAGTGCGTCTGAGGACTCTGGCCCACACTGACAAAGGAAGAAGGTGTACACTGGCAGGATGCACCCAGAACTGGTTTGGACCAGGTACAGGACTCTCTGCCTTCAGAGAACAAAGGATTTGGTGGTATAAAGTTTGGGGCCCAAACCCCAGAATTTTAGAACTCTGTTGGATCAAGAAGACTGCCAAGAAGAAGAACTGGAGAAGCTGTGAGGAGGAACTACCACTTTGCTGTGTGCATTGCTGTGTTGGCCTGCAGCAGCTGCTTCTGTCTTGGGCAGTGAAAGGATTGGACTGAACTTTCTGCAATCTACTTTTCTCCAAGGGCTTGAGGTAGAGCTTGCCCCTGTTCAAGAAATCTCAGGAACAGCAAAGACTTCAAGTTCTTCTGCCCTCAGCATTGGGAACTGTGTGTTTTGTGCTGCAACAGAAGAAAAGCAACTCAACAAAGTCGATGATGCCGCTGCCGACTCCGTGTCCTGACGGCACCAAAGAGGGCATCACCACAACACCGCACTGCGACCCTGGTCTCACCGACGACGATTGCTCACACCAATAGCGAGCCGCTGCTCGTACCGCAACATGTGGGCACCGCACTCCACACCGCCTCGGTTTACAACAATGCCTTGGTACCCCAGACGACGACGCTCCATGCCAGAATCGAAGCTGCTACTCGCACTGAGGTTTGAGGGCACCGCTCGTAAAGTTACACGACACACCAACCTCATCCCACACCACAGCCTTGGCCTACCGATGCCGGTGCCATTGACTTCAGTTCGTCAGCCGACGACAGCGCTTCAGCAATGACGATGCCGGTGCCTGCACCGTCACCTGCCAGCACCGTGACGGGCTCCGCCTTCATCTCGCACTGCGACCCTGGTCTCACCGACAATGCCATCTGAAGCCACCACCGAGTCGCTGCTCGCACCGTGACCTGAGGGCACCACACGCTGCATCGCTGCACTTCACACTGCAGCACCCGACGCCTGCCGATGCCAGCGCTCCTGACTCCATCAAAGAGGAGTTCAATCTGCAACGTTTTTTGAAAGCTCAACAAGAGGTTATCGACACCCTGCATTTCTGAAAGGTACTGTTTGCAGGTCTTCCCAACACCGTAGCTGGCCCATGATGCCACGGTCAGTCAGAACTGTTTGGATTTGTTTGCTCACGACGCCATGATAGCCCCGGACGGAGCTATCGACATCAAGGAACTGTTTTACAAGGTTATTTTGATAACGGAAGATTTTTAAGTACTGTATTGTGGATTTCTATCGTTTTGGTCTTGTCTTAAATATATACAAATATTGGATATTTTTCTAAACTGGTGTAGTGTCCTTTTGTAGTGCTTACACTGTATAACTGTTGGTTATGTGCAAATGCTTTACACACTGCCTCTAAGATAAGCCTGACTGCTCATGCCAAGCTACCAAGGGGGTGAGCAGGTGTTATTTTAGGAGTGTAACTCCCGTATCCTGACTAGGAAGAAGGGTTCCTATTTGGACAAAGGTGCAAGCCCTTGCCAACTAGAAACCCCCATTTCTAACACACTCTGTTATGAAGGATGACTGGGTTGAGGTTGATACCAGATAGGTGTCTACAATAGGGGAAGTGAAAGGATGATATTTGCTGGAGCAATGAAGAATGCTATAATAATGGTTAGGGTAATTTGGCTCTCTCGTGTTGGGGTGGTTGTTTTGTGTCACAAGTGGAGGGGTAGTGCTGCAAGGTAGATTATTAGTAAGGGTAAGTATGCACCAACCATTAGCAATGAGGCCCTCAACACAATATAACAACGTGTCTCAATAGATTATTCCTTTGCTCAACCCTTGGCAGCTGGTTGCCAGCAGGCAGGCTTAATTTTGGAGACGGGACTAAAGAATTTTAAAACATCAATACAATAAATAAGTAAGACATAACACACAATAAAATCCACAACAAATGTATGAAAATAGGCAATATTTGCATGATTAAAAATGACATCAAAACAAATAAAATCCAAAGCAGGATATAATTTTAAGAATATATGCTTTATAGTGCCTAAAAACTAAAATCACCAACTTGGGACATTTGCTCGAGCCTGACCGGGACATAGTCAAAGTTTAAGCCAGACGGCAATAGGGTGCGGGTCGGATACACTGAGAGGTAAAGCCCGGTCAAGATTTTACCTTTGCACTTACTAGATTTTCTGGTGCTTTTTCTCTCCTTCGCCGAGCGGGGCACATCGTCAGTCCAGAATTCGGATCTATAAGGGCAGATGGGATTTTCACAAGGCCTCAGTGAAAATCTGGAAGTCTTGAGCTACGGAGCTTTCAGCAGAATTAATCTGAAATCCAGGCTGAGTCGCGGTTCAAGGTCACTGATTTGATTCTCGTCTTGTCCACTTAAGGAGATTTTTTACAAAAGTTCTAAAAATTATTCCAAACTTCAGGAGGTTCTTCCTGAAGGTCCTTTTGGGGGATCAAACTGTCTACAAACAAAATCCACGTTTCCAGAGCCTCTGAATTGCTCTTCAGAAGTAGGGACTATAGTTACAACAATATCCCTGGCAAATACTGTAAAGTCCAGCTGAAGGTGTTCAGCTTGGTTCCTCTTGCTGGAGATGATGCAGGTAGAGTTATTTTAACATGTTGCTTTCAGGGAGTCCACTCCTCTTTTTGAATCAAGGCAAACTCCTTAGGGCTGTAGTTCCTTGGTGTGCAGCAGTTTCATTCATTCAGAGTGCAGTCCTCTTATGCAGGCCAGTGGTTCCAGCAGGGGCAGACCTTTTTCTTCTTATAGTTTCAGTCAGGGGATCAGAGTTGCTATGCAGCTCTTCCATAATTATCCAGTGTTCTGTGGACAACAAGCTGGGGGGCACCCCTGACCAATAGAGTACAGCATGCCACCCAGAAGTATGACAGCTTCCTCCAAAGTGTGGCATATTCTTCTCCCACAAATCACTATAATTTAAAATTCAAGATGGAGAAACTTTCTGCTTGGGGTTAAGATCTGGCTAAGCCAACCTACTGTTGTGTCTCATTTTCCTTAAGACTCCCCTTCCAGACCTTCGGCAAATTCCATTCCTGGGACTCCAATCTGGCTGGGAGGTACAGGAAAAGAGGGTAGGCCTGGGTTTCATCCTTACAGTCCTTCTCTTTTTGAAGACCATTTTATTTACCAAGCCCCCTTCCTGTTCTCTGCAGCTGCAGATATCCCCCATAAGATATCCTTTGTATCTGTGCAGGCCACTTATCACCTCATCAGAGCAATTTGGCTAAGCCTGTCAATGTTGGAGAGGTTACTAGAAGACTGGATTTTGGCTCACAGAAAAGAAAGTGATACAACTTATTTTCATATTAGTTATAATAAAAGTTGTAGGATTTATCCTTACTAACCTTTTAAGTTGCAGAAATATTATTTTAGCTCACTACTGTCAATAGTTATACTTTATTACAGCATTCCAATGTACGCCTATGGAGCTAAAATACTACAAGGTGGAAAACCAAAATGGTAGTTTTTCCCTCACCAAGTTATATGAATCATCTTTTAAAATATCCCTGCTTATTTTTACATATCACTTTACCCAGGGAGGCACCTAGGGAAGACCTTAGGGGTGACTTAGATGTACAAATAATGTAGTTTAATACTTTGGAAGTACCTTTCAATCCAAAATTGGGATTTGCATATCATTTCAAGTTAAAAGCAGTTTGCAAAGCAGAGCTGACTTTAAAATGACAGCAGGCAGCACAGCAGTGCACGCTTAAGTGCATTAAATCTGCTGGGCCTCTAAACCTACATGACCTCCCAAATACTAGGGACGTACAGGCAGGTTGTTAGTGGCAATTTTTTGATACCTAATTTCATATACCTTTAAATCAGAGTACTGGCCCTGGGCCTGGTTAGCAGAGTCCATGGCGCAGTCAGAATCAGGTGCCATCACTATCAGTCAAAGAATGGGGGTGATCAGGGCCAAAAGGATGACTTTCTCGCAGGTAGCAATTGGTTCTTGTAAAATTGTCAATTCATGTCATACAGGTGGCTTGGACGTCAATCAGAGTGCTGTTCCAGTGGGCCACTGAGAGAGTTGTCACCGAGCTGACTTTGGCCTCATTCTAGATCTTTTGGAGAAATCTCAAACTTGACACAATTGTGTGGTGACTAGTTTACTTCTTGTGGCAGAATATAAAAAAGTCAGCTGATGTACTGATTTGGTGCTTGATTCCTGGTATGTGTACTGGGAAAGGGGCTGAAAAGGGATTTGCATGTGGTAAAATAAAATAATGAGAAAGAAACATTTATCAATCCAAAGATGTTTCCATCCTGAATTTAATATAGAGTTGGGTTTGCATGTGCACTAGAGCAAATGGTATGCATGTTCATTTGCATTTGTTTCCCTCGTCATAGTCCGCTTGATTTAAATGTATTCAGTATTATTTAATGATGTGCCTTGGCACAATCATGTCATAGATGCTCACAATATGTCTGGAAGTTTCAGCATTAAGCATTAGGGGAGCCCAAACTTTTGCCAGGATGGACACCATCATACCACGCATGCTCACAATATGTCAGAAATTATCACCATTTTCATGGGACCAGCATTATATTACTTGTGGGAACCACAGTACTGATTCCCAAATATGCTAAAATCACTATCTTATTTCCATTGCCAACATTTTGTTAGATATATACATCATGATATCATGTATGCTCACAGTAAGCTACAGATTCTCAACATTGTTCAGGGACAGCAGTATGCGTCAAATTTGACACCACCATTCCTTGGAGGTATACAATATGGCAACATTTTCATAATTGAGCCATTGTAAAAGAACAAGTATAGATGACGAAAATATGTCAGTAATTATCACCATTATGCCTGTACCGGATTTTTAGTGTGTGTCAAAATCATGTCATTGAATTACGAAAATGATGTCAAGGACATGATTTTACAAGTGGTTGACATTATTTTGAAGATGAGCGCATTTGCCAAAAATTACATTCATTATGCTTGGACATCATGGCATTCATACTCCAAAGTTGTTAGGAAATAGCACAATTATCCCAAGTCTAGCATTTTACCAGCAGTGGGAATCCTTATATGGATGACCAAAGGTTGCCATGAATTAACACCATTATGCTAGGACCATCAACATTACATGGGAGAAGGAGCGTGGCATAACTGCCAAATATGGCAGCCACAGCTTAGCCTCGCTCCGTACAGTCAGCGCTCATCCTCCACAATCCTGGCCTGCATCGAGGCCCTAGTGCTTCCCACTTACCACTGAAGATAGCTGAGGAACAACTTCAATTGTGTGGGAGGCTTTTGGAGGTGGTGAGTAGCTCTGTGTTGTGGGAGAGATGTGCCACAGGTCCTGGAGAGGCGTGGCCACGCAAGATGGCCTGGACCGGTGCAGCTGAGGCAGCATGGGATGCTGTTCTGCCCTATCGGGGCCCAGTCTGAGACACTGTGCGGTTTTGGTGCCGGGGGGGCAGGATGCTGTCCCTCCCAGACTGATGCAGCATTCTTGGCACCCATGCGCAGAAGCAACCTTGATGGGCCTTCTTTGCTGATGCAGCTGGATCACAGAGGGAGTGCTCGTGGGCCATGGCGATCAGTGGAGGCAGCTGACCCTGGACTCTGGGAGTCAGGCTCCTCCCTTCCCCCTTTAAGGAAACTCACAGCCAGATGGCCCCTGCGGGGGTGGAAACAACAGATGAAGGGGAGAGGAGTTTGGACAGGCAGCTGCCCTGGGCCTGCAGAGCTGAATCTCTAGGCACCTCCCTCACATCGAGCCTGATTCTGGGGCCTTTCTTTTTTGTCATCACCTGACCTTTAGAGCTGGTTGTTGCCGCAGTCCCCCCAAAGGAATAAGGATATTAGCGAGAGCTGCCACTTTTGACTGACTGGCCTTTTGGATCCCCAATGAGCAGCATTCAACAGAGGTGAGGCTGAAAACCATTACATTTCTTTACATGAGGTCTTGGCAAGCTCCAGGCTTCTTCCTCCCACCTCTTCTGTCCTCCCCTTCATCCCTGGGGACTACCATCTGATTCTGCTGTCAAGAGGCAGGCCTGGCAGACGGACTACTTGTGCTGTCTCACTTGCCAGAATACACTGAGGGTTGGATGGGTCAGTGGTGGTTGCGCATTCCTGGAATGGCCTGGGTTGAATGACTTATGTCGATGCATCCACTATGGCTAAGGACAAGGATCCCCCCGGAAGTAAACAGGGCACGCTAAATAAGTTTGCACTCTTATGGGGTGCTGGCCAGGCTTAGAGTGTGGAGGGCAGGGTGGTCACGTCCCAGATAATGCTGCCCTTCTGGAAGCTATCAACCAATCTAGAGACATGCTGGGTTCCAGGATTGGTACAGTGGGGAGCAATGTCGCTCTGCTTCTTCAAGACCTATGGAAGGCTGTCAAATGGGTCACGAAGGCAGATCCCGGTGAGTTGGGGTATAAAGGACTCCATTCACATGCTTAAGCTAATGGTTACCATGCTTATGAATGCAAGCACTGAGCTGCTGGCAATGGTCAAGGACGCAGAAGGCAGAGCTTACCGAAATAATTTACAATCTGTGGGATTCGCAGAGAGGGATGTAAAGGCACATTCTTGGAGTGCTACTTGGACCAATGGCTCAGATGCTTCATGCCCCATGAGGCTCTGTCCCCCAGTGTTGTCATCAAACACATATGGCTCTGGTGTGATGCCCTCTACCTAGAGCTCAGTCCCGCTTTGTCATTCCAAAACTTCCAAAACTCTTGAACAACATAGACAGAGATGCAATCCTTAAGCTTGCCAGACTCCAGGGCAAAGTTATGTTCTAGTCCCAAGCTATAATAATCTTTCCAGACTATACTGGGCTGGTGCAGCAATAACGGCAAGGCTTTCTGGAAGATTAAAATAGCTTTGAGATTTAAATATTCAATACATATTGCTGTATCCTGCCAAGCTGAAGATGATTTATTACTCCCAAATCGTTTTTTAGTTTTCCACTAGACAGATGAAAGAGTTCACCTTAACCACATACTTCTCCAAGAATGGAGTCATACACCTCTTTGGGGAAGGGGCCCACCCGATACTCAAAAACCCTGGTCAAGTAACAAAACAGATCACGCTCCTCCTGGAGAAATATTCAATGAGCTTGGGCCCTCACCACCCTGACCATGCGAGCCCCGCTGGGGACGCCAACCTCTCCAATGCTCCATTACCTGTTGAGGGTAGGGCACCACTGTGGCCTAGAGAGTGGTGGTGGCCCTCTGCTGTCATTGCGTATTATTAGGATGGACCCGCAGTGCTCCTTGTTTGGACCTCATGGTGGTCTGCCCCACAACACATATTTCCTGCTCATGTAGTATGAGGTAGGGGAGTTGGGAGGATGTTATTGTTCTTGTTTTGTTGATCCACTGTACAACATCTGCAACCCAGCTGCTGACTGACCCCTTTTTCCCTTTCTCCAATCAGAAGTGACATGAGCGATAATTCGGCCATAGATATAGCTGGTCAGCTCCATGAGGTGTTCTGGAACATGAATGGATTGCTAGACAAAATTAAAATGGGTGTGGTTCTGAAATATGCTCAGAAATTAAAAATTAAAATGTTCTGTTCCTGCAGGAGAATAATCTAATGGGTAGCAAGGTCCTGTGTCTCACTAGGTTTGGCTACACACCACAAGTATTTCACTCTGGGCTCACAAAGGGCTCTATGGGTATGGGCATCCTGATTAAGATTGGCGATTCTCATAATGAAATAAATAGAGAATCAAGACTTCATGATTTCACGGCCACTCTGCAGCACCTTTAAAGAACATAACTAACAACAATCTAGAATTAGAACACCACTGTCCATAAATAGTCTCCTCTCAGAACACTCTTCTTCTTTTCATGTGACTAAAAAAACCTTCTTCTTTTCTTTTTCTATGCTGCTATCAATAAAATAACAATGATTACCATAGGATCATGAGAAACAATCTAATCCACAAAGAGCAATAAATTATATATACTCTATGAACAATTAATATAATTTACACATCGTATACTGTAATCCTGAAACATTAATCTCAGGTTCTCTATAGTGTACTTCACTTTTCCATTTTTTTTATATCATGGGAAGAGGAGGGAGGGATAATGTTAGCCTCCGTGTCTTTCATGAAATCTTGATTCTCTATTCATTTCATTATGAGAATCGCCATTTCATATCAAGACCGGAGTCTACATTATGCATGTTGAAAGCCGTGCATTACCACATTTGACACATGCTTTATTGGTCTAAAAGAATGCTTCGCAAAAATTCAAGCATTAGTCCAATCTGCAGATTTAAGTATTTCCTCCAAACGCCCCTCAGCTAGATATAAATTATTTGCCATAGCACCCCTTAGCGAGTGTGGTTTAAACATCTTCACTTTTACACCTGCTTGCATCATAATGTTTCTAAGCCACCGTGGTATAGTTGCAGAACTCAAACCCTTATGTGGTTTGACATAGGATATCAACAACTGTTTCTCCCCATCATTTCTATGCTCTAACATCCTTCTTTCATACTCATGCAAACAATCCACAACACACAGTTTCGAATTCTGCACAAACCTTGGATAGAAAACAGACTCTGACATCGTCTTAGTTTTTTCCATATATTAAAATATATCCCCTCTGGACTATAAACCTTGCTATCTATTTCCAATGCCATAACATTAGAAGACCTTTTGAACGAAACTATACATAATAATGTAGCTAATTTCTGAGTAATCCTCTTCAAATCCAGATACTTATTATGAGGCCACTCCTGAAAGAAACCTAGGACCAAACTCACATCCCACAAAACAGCACATCGATCCTTAGGAGGCCTCCTTAATCTCATACTCTTCATCACTCTACAAACCATAATATGCCTCCCAACTGACCTACCATCCTCCTCAGCATGCCCGGAAGAAACTGCTGATCTATAACAATTCATGGTTCTGTATTCCAGACCTCTCTCAAATTGTTCCACCCAAAAATTAATCACTTGCACAACAGGAGCCTCCACGGGATCCAGACCCTTTTCCAAGCAACATCTGTCCCAAATTCTCCAAATCCCTCTATGTCTCTTCCTAGTTCCATGTGCCCATGATTCCTCAAAGAAATCTGCAACCTGTCGCGAAAGGCCTTGCAAACATCCAGGTTTCCTGACACTTTCCAAACAAGAAGGTTCAAAACTCCTTCCTGTACCAAAGGGTACTCTTGCCCCTCTCCATTTATGAAAAGACTTTCTCCTACTGGAATCAACAAAGGTATTGCACAAGCCAACTCCATCACATCGGGAACCATACTTGTGATATCCAGAACGGTGTCACCAAAACAATCTGGCATCTCTCTTCTCTCACCTTCAACATCACTCTCTGTATCATTGCAAATGGAGGAAAAGCATAAGCATTTCTCCCCAACAAAACCTGTTGAAACGCATCCACCGCATTTGCTTCTGGTTCCGGCATCCAACTGTAATAAATTGGCAACTGGCAAGTTAACCTGCTCGCAAACAAATCCACTTCTAAAGGACCTCAAAACTTGTTTATCCTTACAAAACAACAAAGATTCAATTGCCTTTTGCTGTAATCTCTCAAATGACGTGAATTCCAATCTGCAGTAATATTCATCTCTCCTGTTAAACATTTTGCTCTCACCAAAATCCTGTGCTCTAAACAAAAATTTTAGAAGTCCATTGCCAAATCTGCTAAACCCTTGGATCTGCTTCCTCCTAATTTGTTGATGTAAACTACCGCTGAAACATTGTCTATCTTCATGAAAACTGATGTTCCCTTCAAAATCTCTTTGAAACTTTTCAAAGCAACAAGCCAGCCTTCAATTCCAAGCAATTTATAAGTCTTCCCCTCTCCTTCTGAGACCAAATACCACCTGTTTCCAAATTGCCCAAACAAGTTCCCCATCCTCCTAAACTTGCATCTGTCTCTAGAACAAAGCTCGGAGCACACCCGAAAATGGCCAGGCCATTCCTTGCCTGCATATTTTCCAACCATCAAAGCAACTCCTACTTTGCTTCTGAACTCAGAAATATCCTGTCTCCATACCAAAAAACATTCTTTAGTGCATCTCCTTTCAAACTTTGCAAAGCACGATAATGCAAAGGACCTGGAAAAGTTACCTAGATGGACAAAGACAACAGACCAATCATACGAGCTAGATCACCTAATCAAAAAACTCTTCTTCAGAACTTGAGATATCTCTTTCCTTATTAGTTTAACTTTCCTCACTGGAAGTTCCAACAACAACCGCACTGTATTTATCTGGAGCCCCAAAAATTCCATACTCTGCGTATGCAGACTTTTCCCTGTTCACTATAAATCCTAGATTCTCCATCAAGTTCCCTACTAATTCAAACTCTTTCATCAAATCAAGCCTGTGTTGGAACATAATCAAACTATCGTCCAAATATGCAAACAAATGTATTCCTCTCTCCTGTAAATGTGCTACCACTACTCTCATCACCTTTGTAAAGCACCACATTGTCGATGAAAATCCGAACGAGAGGCACTGAAACTGATATAAGTGTCCTCCCCAACAGAACTGTAAATATTTTTGGCTCTCAATTCCCATAGGAATAGTGAAGTATACATCCTTTAGACCTAATCGTCTTTTTACAACAGATCTCTCAGACAATGAATGCCTCCCATTTTGAAATGTCTGTATACCAAATATTTGTTTAGTTCCCTCAGACTGATAACTGGTCTCAATCCTTTGACCTTCTTTTTTAACAAAATTTGTACTTACGAAGAATTTCTCTGACGCTTTTACGCGTATGATTGCTCCTTTTTGTAACATTGCTTCTATTTGTAAATCTATTACTGAAAATAATTATTCTCCTACTGTTAATTCTCTCTGGGCCTTTTCTTTTGTTCTGGAAAACTTAAAAACTCTTTAATAAAACCCTTCACTATCTACAAAACCCAGGGATCTTGTGTTATTTTCCCATGGTTCTACAAATTCTTTAAAACGCCCCCTACTCTTCTTTGGAAAGAACCAATAATAATCTCCATACTAACCTTGGTTTCCATTAGATTGCCCTCTGCTGCGGAAGAATCAGCTTCTACTCGCCCTTCCATTTCTTCCTCGATTTGGAAAGAAACCTTGAGAGATCTGGAAACCTCTCCCTCTGTTTTGTGAGTAATACTGGGACCTGTGCATTCTCGGCCAGTAGTGGGTCCTCTTTCACAGCCCCGTCCAAACATTTCACTTCCAAAAACCTTCCTTATAGTTGACTGAGTCTTATCCAATGGTGTAAAAGTGGCTACATATTTGCCCACAATTTTAGCCAGCCCTTCGCCAAACAGTAACCCCTTTGCATCTTTGCTTTGTTCTCTTTGCGCCATATTCCCTAACTTAGGGCTTATCTCCATAAGAATCCCTTTTCTTCTTTCTGCCAGTAAACCCACATTCCCATTACCCAGAAGCACTACAGCTCTCTGGCTCCATCCTCTCAACCAACCCTATCACATCCAATACCTTGTCTTGGCAGATCTTTAAAGAATGCTCTAGACCCTTTCTTAGATCCCTACCTATTTTAAAATAGGAAGCGTATTAGCTCTGTATCTAAATTTAGTGTATTGCTAACTTTTTCCTCAGTTAGGTCAAGAGCATTCTAACTTTAACACGTCTCACCTCCTTATCCAATGGTTTACGTATCCATTCCTTAATGAACCTACTCACATGGTCCATTGGCCACCAATCACCACTCCTAGGATGCTTTATATTAAGGGGTGAGAACATCTCATCTCCTAATGGGTCTCTAAGTACCTCACCAAAACTACCATCCTCCCATTTGTCAAACTTGTCTTATTCTTCCCCTTGAAGATCTAAGACGTACTCACCCACTCTTTTTTATTTTCAGATATACTTCCATTAGCCATAAGGCTTTCATCTCTTTTTGTGCTGCGACGGACACCTTTCTTTGGCGTAGTGTAGGGACACCCAATCTCTGTATGCCGCCAAGGGCACCTCCCTTTCTGATGGCATTTAAACCACCCTTCCCTCTTTTAGGCATCACCGATTCTCCACATGCTTAGTTTTTTTCAACCTTTTTCCCCCTATACTGATTGAAATTTCATCCTCCTCACTCAGAGAAAAAATATTCCTCCCCTGAATCCATACCAAGTCTTCTTTTTTATGTAAAACATCATTCACATACTCTTTAATCTTGTTTATAATCTCATGTTGAAAAATCCTCCTCACCATATCTTCATCCAACTGTGATGTACTCATACTTCCACTACTACCTTGTTATTCTTCCATAATAAACTACCCAACTATCACTACGTAACCACTCCAAAAATCTTCCTTTCTTCTGAATAAAATTCCAATATTATCAAACTACAAAAAAGCACTCTCCTCACCTCATTCGGCAACTACTGGTAAACTGTCACTTTGTCTTCGTTCTTTTCTTTTTTTTTTCTGTTCCCGACGTTACGCACATCACGCTAACGTCTTTTCCATTGCTCACAATACATTTAACCTAAACTAATATGGCGCCGAGATCCCGAGAGAACTCCCGCGTGAACAAACGACACGAGCAGATCTTTATTTACTGCTCACAACATGACGTTTCCTTAGCACGCGCAACACACACAGGTCCCGCGATTGCCCTCACAGATAATGTTTAACATTCAAGCTAACAAGAACAGTAAGGCTCAACGCTTTAAATTTTCTACATTATATAACGCTCAATCCCCGCAAACCTCAAGTAACATTCATATGTTGTAGCACATATCGATCTAAGCTCTCAACTGAACTACTGTGTATGTTATCAAAAAATCAAATCCTTTTTTTTAACTTCAAATACCAATTAAAGATAGATTTAAATGCTTGTTTAATTAAATAAACTAATGCTTCTATAAATTAGAAGCACATGACCATTGTTACCACCATAACCACATCTCAAACAAACATTAATTCTTCATTATATATTCAAAATGAACAATAAATAAAGGTACTTATCTCTCCAAAGCAGCATTAAAAAGAGGAAGAGTGTTCTGAGAGGAGACTATTTATAGACAGCAGTGTTCTTATTCTAGATTGTTGTTAGTTATGTTCTTTAAAGAGCTGCAGAGTGGCATTAAAAGAAAGTAAGGCATAATGGTAGCCTCCTGTTTTGATATGAAATTGCAGTCTCTTTCAGCTTGTTAAGACCTAGTGGATCCACAGGGCAGGTACACGGATGGTAGCCATAGTCTGTATGAGAAACCCCTCATGCTCCTTAATGTCTATGACCCTCTTTCTTTAAGCCTGGCATTTGTGGACTTAATTACTGGGCTATGGGGGAAATTCCTGTAGGGACTCAAAGTTATGGGGGGAGACTGGAACAGCGTCATGGATTACACCATTGATCGATGGGTACTGCATGGACTGCCACTGGGTGCTGGGGGTCCTTGCATGTTATCCTTTGTCAATGGTGTGGGCTTAATGGACATCTGCAAAACCTACCACCCCTCCTAGCACGGTTAAATTACTATTCTCAGGTGCATGGCTCCTTCTCACGCTTAAACTACTACCTCGTACCACACCTATATATGCAAAGATTGTTGATGTCGCCATACTAGCGAGGGGGCTCTTGGACCATTCCCTAGTTGCGCTTTGAATTTCAGTGGGTCACCAACGCCCTTACATTTGGTTGCGCCTATCACCCTGAAATCTACAAGGTGCAAATTATAGACAATGCATGGGGCAGTCCATTGATAACTACTTCATCCACAATGTGGGCTCTGTCAAATCCCTGTCAATACACTGGGAATCCCTTAAGGCTTCCTTATGGGGCGCAGATATTAGTTACACCACTGGGAAATTGCAACGTAGAATGCAGACACTTGCTGACCTGGAATCCCAGGTTGTCGCTTTAAATGTGCAGAGTAGACAGAACACTGGACAGTTGGTTTGGAGACAGTTGGGTCTCCTGCAGCAACTGTATCAGCAGGCAGAACATGCTGAGGAGGCCAAATGGTCCTTTGAAGGTGGCTCAATGCTGCATATACCAATGGGGAGGCAAGTAGAATAAAATGATGTATAGACTGTGTCAAAACGCCCTGCACTCCTCTTCTGTTTCTCTCTTATGTGATCCAACTGGTTCTCTATGTATAAAGCCTGGAAACATGGACGGTAGCTTTTCTATCTATCTTGCTAAAATCTACGCCTAGAGAGAGGCTTTGTTATAGGATCAGATAGAGGGTTTTGTGGCTGACCTCCTTCTCCAGACCCTAAACTGGTGGACCATGACTCGTTAGATGGCAACCACATGATGGGGGAAACTGTTGTCGCCCTAGCACGGCTGCATTACAGGAAGTTTCTAAGGCCCAACAGCTTTCCATGGAAATTCTTTAAATCATATATGCCCAAACTTCAGGAACATATGCTGATGGTAATCCGTTCTGCTGTCATTCACTCAGCCCTGCCCCCAGACTGGAGACATGAAGAAATAGTGGTGATTCTTAATCCTAACTGGCCAGCAGTAGAACATTCCGTGTATAGTCAATCAATCAATCAATCAGAACATTTGTAAAGCGCACTAATTACCCGTGAGGGTCTCAAGGCGCTGGGGGGGTGGATGCTGCTACTGCTCGAATAGCCAGGTCTTGAGGAGTCTCCTGAAGGTTAGCAAGTCCTGGGTCTGCCGTAGGAGGATGGTAAGGGTGTTCCAGGTATTGGCGGCAAGGTGGGAAAACGATCTGCCACCGGAGGTCGCTCTTCAGATGCGGGGGACTGTGGTGAGGGCGAGGTCAGCGGAGCGGAGTTGGCGGTCGGGGGTGTAGAAGCGGAGTCGTCTGTTGAGGTATGCCGGTCCAGTGTTGTGGAGCACCTTGTGTGCATGGGTGAGGAGCTTGAAGGTGATCCTCTTGTTGACAGGGAGCCAGTGAAGGTCTCTCAGGTGGGGTGTGATGTGGCTGCGGTGAGGGATGTCGAGGATCAGGCATGCAAAGGCGTTTTGGATGCGTTGAAATCGTTTCAGGAGTTTGGCCGAGGCTCCTGTGTAGAGGGCGTTTCCTTAGTCCAACCTGCTGCTAACGAGGGCCTGGGTGACCGTTCTTCTTGTTTCAGTGGGGATCCACCTGTAGATCTTGCGGAGCATGCGGAGGGTGTTGAAGCAGGAGGATGAGACGGCATTGACCTGCTTCATCATGGAGAGAGTAGAGTCAAGGATGAACCCTAGGTTGAGTGCGTGGTCGGTGGGTGTTGGAGTTGTTCCCAGTGCGGTCGGCCACCAGGAGTCGTCCCAGGCCGAGGGGGTGGAGCCGAGGATGAGGGCTTCTTTCTTGTCCGAGATTAGCTTCAGTCGGCTGTTTTTCATCCACTCGGCGACTGCTTTCATTCCTTCGTGGAGGTTGGTTTTGGTGGTGAGGGGGTCCTTGGTGAGGGAGAGGAGCAGCTGGGTGTCGTCGGCGTAGGAGATGATGATGAGTCCGTGCAGTCGGGCGACGTGGGTGAGTGGTGCCATGTAGATGTTGAACAATGTCAGGCTAAGAGATGAGCCCTGGGGTACGCCACAGATGATCTCGGTGGCTTTGGAGCGGAAAGGGGGGAGGCGGACGCTCTGGGTTCTGCCAGAGAGGAAAGATGTGGTTCAGTCCAGAGCCTTGTCTTGGATCCCAGCGTCGTGGAGGCGTGTGCGTAGGGTGAGGTGGCAGACAGTATTGAAGGCGGCCGACAGGTCCAGGAGGATGAGGGCTGCAGTTTCTCTGTTGTACAGCAGGGCCCTGATGTCATCGGTGGCAGCGATGAGGGCATTTTCGGTGCTGTGGTTGCTGCGGAACCCGGACTGGGATGGGTCCAGGATGCTGTTCTCCTCGAGGTAGCAGGTCAGTTGTTTGTTGACGGTCTTCTTGATGACCTTTGCCAGGAATGGGAGCAGGGAGTTGGAGCAGGGAGTTGGGCCGGAAGTTCTTGGGGTCAGCCTTGGGTTTTTTGAGTAAGATGTTGATCTCGGCGTGCTTCCAGCTCTCCGGGAAGGTTGCTGTCTCGAAGGAGATGTTGATGCCTTTCTGGAGATGGGGTGCGATGGTGGTGCTGGCTTTGTTGAAGATGTGGTGTGGGCATGGGTCTGACGGAGATCCGGAGTGGATGGTGTTCATGATTTGGATGGTGTCGTCGTCATTTATGTTGGTCCAGGAGAGCAGGTGTTTGTGCGGAAGGTGGCCATGAAGACGGAGATCACAGTGGTTGTCGGGGCAGCCGTGACATTGAAGCTGTCGTGGATGTCTGCGATCCTGCGATGGAAGAAGGTGGCAAGGGAGTTGCACAGGTGTTGCGAAGGTGGGATGTCTTTGGTGTTGGAGATGGGGTTGGAGAGTTCCTTCACGATGTTGAAGAGCTCTTTGCTGTTGTGTGCGTTGTTGTCTAGGCGGTCTTTGAAGGAGGCCCTTTTGGCAGATCTGATCAGGTGATGGTGTCTGCGGGTGGCGTTCTTGTGGGCTGCATGGCTGTCTGGTATCTGTTCACGGTGCCATATCTTCTCTAGCTTTCGACAGGTTTGTGTGGAGGCCTGGAGGTCTTCAGTGAACCAGCTGGCTCTCTTGCTGGTGTGTCTGTAGGAGGATTTCTTGATCGGGGCGAGGGTGTTGGCACAGTCGTCGATCCATTGTCTGAGGTTGCGGGTGGCGGAGTCGGTGGGGTCGGCGGGTGGGCTCCAGGCGAGGGTGGTGGTTAGCTGGTCTTCGGTGACTTTGCTCAAGCAGCAGCGGGGGATCTGTTGGGTGCGGTAGTGCATAGAGGGTTTCCGGAAGGTGAAGTGGATTCAGCGATGGTCGGTCCAGTGGAGTTCGGTGGTGTGGTTGAAGAAGACGTAGGAGCTTGCGGAGAAGATGGGGTCAAGGGTGTGGCCGGCGGAGTGGGTGGGTGTTGTGACGAGTTGTCTGAGTCGGAGGTTGGCGAGGTTGTCTAACAGGGTGGTGGAGTTGAGGTCGTTGTTGTTCTCAAGGTGGAAGTTCAGGTCCCTGAGAAGGACATAGTCTGTGGAGGCGAGGACGTGTGTACTGACAAAGTCGGTGATGGAGTCTCTGAACTGTGGTCAGAGTCCGGGGGGTCTGTAGATGAGGGTTCCTCTGAGGGTGGTGTTGGGATTGGTGTAGATCTGGAAGTGCAGGTGTTCGGCGGTGCTGAGGGTGTCGTCGATGTTGGTCGAGACTCTGAGAGTGTTCCTGTGGACGATGGCAATTCCTACTCCTACTCCGTTGGTGCAGTCCCTGCAGGTGATCTTGTAACCGTCCGGGATGGCTATGGCGATGTCCGGTGCCAAGGAGGGGTTCAGCCAGGTCTCCGTCTGGAAGGCGACGTCTGGGGAGGTTGAGTCGAATAGGTCCCAGAGTTCAACGGCATGTTTGCGGGCAGAGCGGGTGTTGAGAAGAATGCATCTGAGGTAGTTGCGTTCTTTCCCGGTGGGTGGATTTGCGGATTGGGTGCAGGTGAAGCTGCAGTTCCGGCAGGAGAAGGGTCCTTGTGTGCATTTCAGGGCGGCCAGGAAGCAGGTGTGTGATCGTCCGATGTTGAATGCGCAGAGGGTGCTGGCATTGTAGCGATGTTGGGTGTTGTGGTGTACGCGGGGGCCAGGGGTTCTGGCGCTGGGCGCGGTCCAGGCCAAATTCTCTTTTAAACTTAGAAGTAAAAATACTGGTGTAAGGATTGGAAGACCATTTATTGAGATTGATCCCCAGCCTGGTACATCTTGATCAGGCTGGGTTTATGCCCTATAGGGCTACCCAACACAATGTCAAATGTCGCTACAACACATCGGCTCTGTTCGACAAATTGGGATAACAGCATCCCCCATATTGCTCTTAGCAAATGTTTTAAATCTATCTACTTTGGGGGTATCTCAGCTGACATCAAGCCATATTACCATGCCTCGCATCTACTGATCATTAATGATTTGTTGTAGGACTTTCATGTCGTCCTCGCTTTTGTGTCCGAGAAATGGGCTATGGGGGACACCTCCCTGGCTTCCTTTATATATGGTGGCTGCAGCCTTGACAGCCTCCCCCCAGCGACCAAGGTGGCTTTCAATCTGTGGAAATGCACCCTCCTGCAGATGGGCTGGTGGGAGGGACTGACTGGACTGACTGCACTTTGGCAAGGCCATGTGCTGTCACAAGTGGCCAGATTAGGGGGATTTCAGAAGTGTGACTTGCTAGGGATAACTACTCTGGGTGATGTTATGAGTGGGGCCACCCTTAAGTCCATTCAAACATTGCAAACTGAGTATGAGCTCCACCGCAGTCAGTTTCATCGATACAGTTCCTCTATGCATTGACCTCATACATAACAGTCTCGACTGAACTCCCCAAATTCAATCATCTGGAAGAGAAATTTCTCTTAAGTGAACTGGGAGGTCACAAGGTTGCTAAGATTTACCAGAGCCTCATCTCCAACCAATCACCTAGAGCTGCAACTATTGCAGCCAGGCTCTGGCTGATACAGCTTAAATACCTTCATAGAGTATACCTTGTGCAACATTGTTTATTGAAGATGGGGATTACTGCTTTCTCCATTTGTCTCCACTTCAAGAGCACAGAGGGGACATTCTGATAAACTGTATTGGAGTGTCATGTCTTGGAACCCCTTTTCCAAGGAGTGACCTTCTGCCTGAGCAGTATTCTGGGCTGGAATGTCCCAATGGACACCAAACATGTCCTCCTACATATTAACTGTGCACTGGGTGGTAACCGATACAAACTACTGCTGCTCTTTTTGGGGTTGACCTTGCCAAACAGGACACAGAGAGGGAATGGAAGGCCATGACCCTGCCTTCTTTGGCAGAGTAGAGAAAGGTGATGAACCACTGTTTTGATTTAGAAATAGTGGTGTTTAGGGCCAGAGGCTGCCTGCAGAAGCATGTTATGGTGTGGTAGGCATGGCTGGACTACCGGGATGTTGTGTTAGAGCCCATCCACCCTATGCTACAAATATTGGATGACAAAATTAGAACCTTCACTGGCTGATACATGCATGGGATGGGTTAAGGTGATTGTTGCTACATTAATTGATGATGTTGCACATGTGGATTGCTCGGGGGCACAGAGGGCGAAGTGAGCTCAATGCACAGGAAGCTGTATTTTATGTTTGTTTCTATGTTCACTGTGTATTAGTATACAGGGCAGTGTTTCTGTTTTAAAACCAATACAATCTGTTAAAAAACATTTCAAGAGAGAGCAATAGTACACCATAGATCGACACTCGTGCACAAACACATACCTTGCAACAAGCATGCCTGCATGTGCACACACAAACTCACATACACACACATACGCATACATGCACACTCACACACACAGCTCCATACACAAATGTGTTATGCTTGCTTTCTGGTGCTGCTGGGGTCACCAATACCTACTTCGGGTTACAGGATTTTCAGGGCTGAAAAGGCTTGGGCTGCTGCTGTATTCCCCTAAGTATGATTTGTTGGGCATCTCTGAAAACGGATAGAAAGGGTGCATGGATTGCAACAGGTTAACCTCATGGAAGGGATCAGAGATGAGATTGGGGGCTCTGAGAGCTGAACTGCTCCAGGATTGGTAGGTTGGGGCAAGCACCAATAAGTCATAGGGTGGGGGGTTTGGTTGTGCCAATGGTGTGTTAATGGCATTATTAATTTAGAGTGAAATAACATTAAAGAGCGCATTTATGATTAAAAATTCCAATCAAATATAAATTGTACAAAGAAGTAATAATGATGAAGAAAAATTATTGTATGACATTAACTGTGATGAATGAATTAAATAGTTGTATAGAGCGTGCAAACCCCCGAAGGTGTCTTAGCGCTATACAGATCAAACAAGGAAACCTTCTGCCTAGGGACACACCTTTGGCTTAGCTCTATAGCCTATTTAGAAAACAACCAGGTCTTCAACTGTTTTCTGCATTGCTGCAAGATGGATTGCTAGCATTAGGGCAAGATGCAAGGCGTTCCATTGTTTCCTCCCACAGTACAAGAGCATTCTTCTGCCCCATTTTGCTATCTTTATTTTTAGGACAGTGATCAATTGTGCAGAGCTCGATCTAAGGTTCCTAGAATGAGTATACCAGGAAAGCTGATTTTGGAAAAAGGTCGGGCCAGCTTTGTATAGGACTTTGTGTATCATGCACAGAGCCTTAAATGACATCCTCTTTTCTACTGGCAACCAGTTGAGGCTGCGCATTAAATGAGACATTGATTCTAATTAGGTGACTTTCAGCAGCGTTCCTGCTGCTGCATTCTGCAGTTTCAGTTTTGTTATCAAGTATTTAGAGGTGCTCAAGTATAGAGCATTGCAGTAATCCATCTTCGAGAAGATGACTGCCATCATCACCATCTTCTGTAAGTCAAATGGAATAAACGGAAAGATTTTCTTGAGAACCCTCAGCATGAAAAAAGCTGCTGAGGTCACAGCACTGATTTGTTCTGAGAAACATAATTTGGTGTTAAAGATGACTCCCAGATTTCTTGCCTTTTGCACTGGCCTCGGTAAAGCACCCAGATCGGAGGGCCGCCATGATGCATCCCAAAAGGTGGTCTCCTAACCAAAAAGCAATGGATGGAGTGAATTCTGTCATGTAAGCCAAATATTCAAGATTTTCCGCTTGAAAATGCCACAGCTTCAATCATAAAGCCAATAGCATACACAATTAAAAAAACAGGTACAGTCTACAGATTCAGGTTTTTTTCTTCTTTTGTGACACCGTTTACTTATGCATGACACAAAAGGAAGAAGAAAGTAGAAAACAGGAAGAATGGAGAAACAGGTGTAAGCTTTTCATCAAACCCACTAAGTGCTACATATAAGGGCCTCATTTACAATGATTAAGAGTAGGGCAGCACTGCAATTGTTTTTGCATTACTGCCCTATGTCAAATCAAAAGGGCAGGAAGGCACTGTATTTACGAGATACAGTGCATGCCTGTCCCTTCAGCCAGCACACAATATGGTACCTAGCAATAAAGCAGGCATTGGAAGGGACACCTTCCTGCACGAAAATAATCCATAGATGCATTTCCCTCTTTCTATGTGTGCTGCAAAATACAGCACACACTGAAAGAGGAAAAAATTAGGAGAAATAAACATATTTCTCTTCGTTATGCATGCTCTGGAGAGGCATACTGTTTTGACGCATTCCCAGTTTCAAGATCCTTGTAAATCGGGGAATGTGTCAACACCCATGGGTGTTGCGTGGAAACACCCACTACAATACCCATGGAACGACTTCCTGATGCAGTGTAAGGCAATGCAGCGACTTGCGCTGCATTGCCTTACACCATATCTACGAGGCCATGAAAAGCCACAGTGGCTATACATGGCCTTGAGATATAGGCCTGCACTCTGCACCACCAAAGCATCATAAAAAGTGACACACTGTCGGTGCAAGGGGCTTGTGAATAAGCTCCACAGTGTGGTACTTCTATCACCTAGATGAAAAGCATTCTTTTTAAAAGAAACACCACCAACTGGATAGATTTCTGAAAAGTGGGTGTAAAATTGAGAGTTGTAGCAAAACACAAAAATCAGCAGAGGTGGTTCCTCCGCTAAGGCGGGAGAGCGCCACCCTCCCCTGACAGCACTCTCAAAAACATGATAAATAAAACGATAATAAAAAAGGATTACAACCTGTTTAATTATCATTTTATTTTTCTTCTGCCAAGGCTTAGAGAAGGGGCCAGGGTAATGACACGGTGGAGGGGGAGTGTTGTGCACTATTATTCACTGTGCCTGTGGGTTTGGCCGGCCTTCTCAGGCCGGCCAATCCCACAAACACAGTGAAGCTCTCTCCAACCCAGCTGCATTTCCGGTTGGAGAGAGCAGGCACAGGCTCTGTTATCCAGAATCCCTTGCAAACCTAAAACATGGATCCACAAATTTCCACCTACCCCGCGTTCCCCAACGTCTTCCGAGAAAAATGGTACCTCACTTGTGTGGGTAGGCCTAGTGCCCGCAACAGGAAACGGCGCAAAAAGCAACGTGGACACACCTCAATTTCACAGTGAAATATTACCCTTTTTGGCAAAGGGCCTAGCTGTAGTATTTTAACCCTAGCTCTGCCGGCACATAGGGAAACCTAGCAAACCTATACATTTTTGAAAACTAGACACCCAGGGGAATCAAGGATGGGGTGACTTGACTGCCTCTCACCAGGTTCTGTTAACCAGAATCGCTTGCAAACCTAAAAAATTGTAAATAAAAACATTTTCCTCACATTTCTGTGGTGGAAAGTTCTGGAATCTGCGTGGATCCACAAAATTCCACCCACCCCGTGTTCCCCAAAGTCTTTCGAGAAAAATGGGACCTCACTTGTGTGGGAGGTCCAAGTACCCACGACAGGAAACGGCCCAAAACACAACGTGGACACCCCCTACACCCACCGACCATGCACAAAACCTAGGGGTCATCCTCGACTCCACACTCTCCATGACGAAGCAGGTCAACGCCGTCTCCTCCTCCTGCTTCAAAACCCTTCGCATGCTTCGCAGGATCTTCAAGTGGATCCCCACCAAAACTAGAAGGACGGTTACCCAGGCCCTCGTCAGCAGTAGACTATGGCAACGCACTCTACACAGGAGACCCAGCCAAACTCCTGAAACGGCATCCAGAATGCCTCCGCACGCCTGATCCTCGACATGCCCCACCACAACCACATCACACCCCACCTGAAAGACCTGCACTGGCTCCCCATCAACAAGAGGATAACATTCAAGCTTCTCACCCACGCACACAAGGCACTCCACGACACCGGACCAGCGTACCTCAACTGCCAACTCAGCCTCAACACCCCCGCCCGCTTCGCTCCATAGACCGCACCCTTGCCACCATCCCCTGCATCTGAAGAGTGACCGCCGCCGGCAGATCATTCTCCCACCTCGTCACCAAGAAGTGGAACACCCTCCCCATCCACCTACGGCAGACCGAAGACCTCCTAACCTTCAGGAGACTCCTCAAGACCTGGCTCTTCGAACAGTAGCAGTGTCCCCCCCCCCTCTAGCACCTTGAGACCCTCACGGGTATGTAGTGCGCTTTACAAATGCTATGATTGATTGATTGATTAATTGATTGATTGATTGATTTTTGCAGTGAAAACAGACCCTTGTTGATTAATGTGCCTAGATGTTGGTTTTGCACCCTAGCTCTGCCAGCACCTAGGGAAACCTATCAAACCTATACATTTTTGAAAACTAACACCCAGGGGAATCCAGGATGGGGTGACTTGGCTGCTTCTTACCAGGTTCTGTTACCGAGAATCCCTTGCAAACCTTAATAATTGTCCAAAAAAACAAATTTTCCTCACATTTCTGTGGTGGAAAGTTCTGTAATCTGCGTGGCTCCACAAAATTCCACCCACCCCGCGTTCCCCAAAGTTTTCCGATAAAAATGGTACCTCACTTCTGTGGGAGGCCCAAGTACCCGCGACAGGAAACGGCCCAAAACGCAACGTGGACACACCACATTTTCGCATTGAAAACTGACCCTTTTTTAACAAAGTGCCTAGCTGTAGATTTTGAACACTAGTTCTGCCGGCACCTAGGGAAACTTATCAAACCTATACATTTTTTAAAACTAGACACCCAGGGAAATCAAGGATGGGGTGACTTGGCTGGCTCTCTCCAGGTTCTGTTACCCAGAATCCCTTGCAAACCTACTAAATTGTCCAAAAAACACATTGCCTCACATTTCTGTGGTGGAAAGTTCTGGAATCTGCGTTGATCCACAAAATTCCACCCACCCCGTGTTCCCCAAAGTCTTCCGAGAAAAATTGTACTTCACTTGAGTGAGAGGCCCAAGTACCCACGACAGGAAACGGCCCAAAACGTATTGAGGGTACAACAAAATTGCCTATCACAAAACAACCTGGTTTTGCAAGGGGGGTCACCTGGGTTTTTGGCCCCTTGCTTGCCGGCCAGCTAGGGAAACCTATCAAACCCACACATTTCTGAAAACTAGACACCCGGGGGTTCCAGGGAGGTATGGCTTGCGTGGATCCCCCAAAGTTTTCTTACCCAGAATCCCCTGCAATCTCAAATTTAGCTGAAAAAATCACTTTTTCCACACATTTTTGTGTGGCAAAGTTGTGGCATCACCGTGCAGACACGTATTTCTTACCACCCAGCGTTCCCCAAGGTCTCCCAATAAAATTGGTGCCTCACTCATTCTTCTGGGTTAGAAAACTTTGGGGGATCCACGAAAGCCATACCTCCCTGGAACCCCCCCTGTGTCTCATTTTCAAAAATGTGTGGGTTTGATAGGTTTCCCTAGCTGGCCGCCGAGCACGGCGCCAAAAACAGAGGTGACCCCCCTTGCAAAACCAGGTTGTTTTGTGATAGGCAATATTGATGTCTCCTCAAAACATTTTGGGCCCTTGTCTGTCGTGGGCACTTGGGCCTCCCACACGAGTGAGGCACCATTTTTATCAGGAGACCTGGGGGAACGCTAGGTGGTAGGACATTCGTGTCAGCCCAGTGATCCCACAACTTTCCCACACAAAAATGTGTGGAAAAAGAGGTTTTTTCAACTAAATATGAGGCTAGCAGGGCATGTTGGGTAAAAAACAGCAGTGAGAGCCACGCAAGTCATTCACCCTTGTACTTCCCCCTTTGTCTACTACTCCAAAATGTGAAGGTTTGCCTAGGTGACGACTGAGTTAGGGCAGAAAGTCCCCTGCTATCCATTTTTACAAACAAAAAAAATCAGACAAAAGGCCATTAAACCACCACAAATATAAATCTAAAACTAATTTGATAAAGGTAATCCACCACTTACACTGGTTGCTTTTAGCACCTCCAGAAACGCAGGCTTCAAAGCACAAATACTTATCAAAGTATAAAAATATTGAAGCCAAGCCTTCTGAAGGTGAGCTATAAATCCACTTCACGGCACCAACCGCTTTATGGTCCATTCACACGCCATTCACACACCACACACAGGACTTCCAGACCACCAGCCACGGGCCCAAACAACCAACTCACTTCCACTTACGCAAAAATACCGCCGCCATGCAAGGGCTCATCACATTCATATGCCACAAGACATAATGAGTTTGACTCCATTTTACCACCTGTCAAGTCTCCCCCTCCTTCTTCCTGAATGTTACTGAACGCATGCCGAGTGAACCTTCACTACTGGCTTCCAAGACATCCACATGGAAGACATGTCTTTCATGCGCCTTTGGCGCACTCACTATGCTAAATCCAACTCCTTCCGGTTTGTGGATGCAAGTTGGGGGGTGTCCGAGTATCCTTATAGGCCATATCTCAAACAGGGCAAGCATATCTACCTTTGAAACTAAGGCAAACATGCTCGAACTTTTCAAAAGATAACATGATAAACTATGAAGAACAGATGAATTTGAAACATGGGTAGTCCGTGACAACGTAGCATATGTCCAATCCACCGTTATGTGCAGTGACTGTAATGCACTTATCATACAGCAAACTGACCATCTACTAAGTTCTAATGGAGGATGAACATGGCAAGCAGCATTGACCCATAAGTACTACAGTAAATTCAGTGCGAGTGTGGCAGCAATGGATTTGAATCTATGGGTGAAGATGAAGTCAGGACGTGTATCTATACTACCTTTACTATTTGCCTTCTACCTTTGCAATATTCCTCGGAAAGCGCACCTACCGTAAGCTGTTCTAACCCGTTCGTGTGTCTGTCCTCAGAGTACTGACTGATCCTGTCCAATTGTTAGGAGACCCTATACTAATGCCTTCCATCTCTAGCTACTTGAAGCTTGAGTGAACATTTCTCTCATGTGCTATCAATGCTCTCACAATGCTCTATACAACTCCTTCCAGTTTGTGGATGCACGTTGGGGGGTGCCCGAGCATGCCGCAAAGTCATTCCTCAAGCTGAGCAAGCATATCTACCTTTGAAACTAAGACAAACATGCTGGAAATTTTCAAAAGCTTCCTAAAGAGAACATCATAAACTACGAAGAACGGTTGAATGTGAAACACGGGTACTCCATGACAACGTGGCATATGTTCTGTCCACCAGTATGTGCAGAGTGGGGACTATAATGCACTTGTCAAATGGCGAACAGAACAACTACCACATTCTGAAAGCAGATAAAGGTGTTGAGAAGTCCATGATTTCCTGAAGTAGAGGAAAAAATATTCTGCAGCTGCTTGTGTAGTGAAGGAGTGGCCCACAGACAGTAGGCATCCATTCACACCAATTGAAAGGTTAACCTATTGGCAGCTCCACCTCAGTCAATTTCCAAGTATTTTGCTTTAGTGTGATACAACATAAAGCAAGTAGGAAAACAGAAGGCAGGCTTACTTGTGCACTGGGGACAGTAAACACTAGTCTCCTGCCTCTTTGCCTGCATCGAGCACCCTTTACAACGACAACATGGTCGCTCCATTTTGGGTGTTGCAGGAATTTTATCAGCAAAGTGTCGCTCCTGCAGCCTTGCCATGCCCTCCAGAACACATGAAGTGGAGGCTGCTGCTTCTGTAGCAGTGAGACTTTCAATCACAGACAACTGAAAGTCAAGGAAAGACATGAGTCTTCCTGTGGTGATCTCACAATAAACAACATACGCATTGTATTTTGCCATCTGGATCAGGTGCGTAAACAGTTTCTTATACAAAGTGTGAGTTTTACGACTCGCATTGTATGGCTGAAGAACCTGGTTGTTCTTGTCCACTCCGCCCATGTACTTGTTGTAATCAAGTATACAGGTGGGCTTGTGGACTTCAGCCATCTGACCCCAAACCCTGACAGGGGAAGTGCTCTCAGCATGAATTGTAGTGAGCACGTACACATCACGCCTATCTGACAACTTGACTGAGAGCAGTTCGTTGGAACGCAACGCAGTGCTCTGGGATTTCTGGAGATTCCTGCAAACAAGCTCCTGCAGGAATCCTTTGCGGCGACAACGAATTGTACCGCAAGCCACGGTGCCAGCTTTGTAGAGCTCACTGAACAGCTCTACTCCTGTATATAAATTGTCCACATAAAGGTTATAACCTTTGTGAGGAAGTGGCTGGACAAGCTCCCATACAATCTTTCCTGTGACCCCTAGCGTGGGAGGGCAACCTACAGGATTAAGAGTTGTGTCCTTCCCTGTATACACTCTCAAGCTGTACACATAGCCAGTCGAGCTCTCACACAGCATGTACAGCTTGATGCCAAAGCGAGCGCGTTTGCTCGGAATGTACTGCCTAAACAGCAGCCGCCCTTTATACAAGATCAAGGACTTGCCAATGGCTATATTCTTTGCAGGAGTATAAACCTCTGGAAACCTGGCATACAAATGTTCCACAACAGGCCGAATTTTGAACAACCTGTCATGGTCTGGATGGTCCCGGGGCAATGAAGCAGAATTGTTATTGAAATGCAGCATGGGCTGCAATAGGAAAAAACTATCTTGTCTCATGTATGGTGCGAAGATGGGGTTTAACCAAACCGTGCGAGTAGACCAGTAGGATCTCATGTTTGGTTTATGCACTACCCCCATTTTAAGCGTAAGGCCCAAAAATATCTTCGACTCTCCTAAAGAAGTGGGAGTCCACTTGCGTGCCCTAGAATGAGGCCCAAGAGTGCCTCCTTGCTCCCTCAGAAATTGTTCGGCACGCAAATTTGTTTGCTGCACAATTTCGTCAAGGAAGTCAACATCCAAAAAGAGATGGAAGTAGTCAATTGGCAAAATATTTGCCGTATCGATTTTACATCCAGCGTCACCAGTGAAAGGCGGAACTTGGGGCTGAACTAAATTGGGGGGCTGCCAAGACAGCACTTCGTCTGTGCTTGCACTCTGGGTTGCTCTAACCTGTTACTGGTGTCCTGCTGCACAGACTGTGCTGGCAAAGGGATAGCACGACTGACATCGTCTCCTTCAGAATCGCTGGAAGATGAGTCGTCGTATGGATCTGCATTGACTGAAAAATTACTCCCAGATTCGGCTCCATTGTCCTCTCCCTCAGATGCTGTCTCAGTATCTGCTGTCTCAGTCTCTGATCCTGCATCAGAGCTGGACTCCAGAACCCGACTTAGGGCCTGGATAGCATTCATCCAACGATATGCCATCTCTACTAGTGCCTAAAACTATCCTTTTAAAACACTATCAATTCAATTCAATTCAAAATCTTTATTTGGATACAATAAATACCCATAAAAGCACAAATACAGACTCTCAGATATCATATTTGTAGAGAAAACAAAATGTGGCAATTTCATCATATGTACAAATACAGTAAAAAGAACTCGACAAAAGCTGTCAATAGTATATACAAATGAATTTTACCAGAGGTAAAGATCAATGGTTACACATGGAGTAACGGGCACGTACTGCCACTTTCAAAAAGGATCCTACCCGGAATGTTAGCTCCTCATCTTCCAGAGTGACGATGTGCCCATATGCTGCCTTATAATTAACCATCGGGATAGTCTTAAAAAATGGTATTAAAAACAGTTTTGTGTATTTTACATAGAAACTACAGAAGAATAAAAAATGCGTCATTGTTTGTTTACATTGAGCATTGCAAGGGCAGGGGAGATGGTCAAGATTGGAGTTGAACCCCAGAGAAAAGAAAAGCAGAAATTTCACAGTATCGATCCTTAGTCTAAAGAGCAGGCTCCTCTCCCATCTACCAATTGGTCTTGAGAGATAACTACAGGGTAGGCGGGTTCTGTTCTCAATCGTCATGTATCAGGCTACTAAGGGTTTTTGTGCCTCTATTTCATGTCTGGTTATATCTGTAGGACGCGTAAAGTGCCTTCATTAGGCTTTTTTTTACTTATGCCATCCGAGTCAGTTGGGTTTAAAAATAACCGCTCAAGATTTACGCTGGCCAGGCTCTTCCTGACAGAGGCGTGCCAGTGTATGTCCTTTCCTTTATCACAGCTAAGACAATCTTTAATTATTTCCCTAGTTAGCTGCGCCGCTGGGTTCTTCCAAACCATGAGCCAGAATAATATATAATCTTCTATGAAAGGGATTTTCAATTCACTGTGGCAAGCGTATTGTGATGTGGAAATAGGGGCGCCCAATATTTTATGATAAAAACAGTTTTCTTCCCTTTGTATACTGGCCCTGAATCTCCTAGACTCTTTCCTTCTTGACAGAGAACAACGAGTAAAGCTTGGAAGTTTCCTCTCCCCTGCTAAGTCATTACAATGTGGGGTGCCACAGGGGTCGGCTCTTAGTCCGACCCTGTTTAACATCTATGTGGCCCCCCTTGCCAGACTATTAAGATCGCAGGGGGTGGAGGTGGTGTCCTACGCAGATGACACCCAGATTATGGTGTCACTGGCCCATTCCTCTGTCCAGACATCCGCCATTAACTTTAGGTCATGCATGCAGCATGTTGCAGATTGGATGGTTATCAATTCCCTAAAGTTAAATGGCGATAAAACAGAGGTTTTGGTCTTTGGGAAAGATCTTGCCATCTGGTCGAGTGAGTGGTGGCCTACTACTCTTGGCATCTGCCCCACCCCCTCCTTATCGGCCAGAAATCTCAGTGTGGTTTTTGACACCTCACTCTCTATGACGCTCCAAACAAATAGGACCGTGGCCACATGCTGGGGCGTTATTAGAATCCTAAATAGGATTCGTAGCTATCTTTCCTTCCAGGCGCGGAAGCAGATTGCAGTGGCTCTTGTAGGTTCCAGGCTTGATTATTGTAACTCCTTATATGCTGAATCCAACAAAGGCCTGATCCATAGATTGCAAATTGTGCAGAATGCTGCTGCACGTTTTGTTCTGGCCCTTCCTCTGGCATCTTCAGCTACAATTGCTAGGAGAGATCTTCATTGGATTCCTGTCCAATATAGAGTCTCCTTTAAGATTCTATGTCTCACTTATAGGGCTCTTGTGGCTGACACTGAAAATGCACTTGGATCTTTGCTTACCCGCTACTGCCCTTCCAGAACTCTTCGGTCTGCTGGATTATTTCAATTGGTAGTCCCCCGCACTAGATTAGCCAGATGGGGAGCGAGAGCATTTTCTGTGGTTGCCCCTAACCTTTGGAACTCTCTCCCAATTGAGGTTAAAACCCTTCCCTCTTTGGATCTGTTTAAAAAGGCCCTGAAAACCTGGTATTTTACCAAAGCGTATTAGTAACAGTTCACTGTTTCCGATTGACGAGCTGGATTATTTGATTTAGGCGCCTTGACGCCCATTGGGCTAAGTTTTGCGCATGATAAAACGCAAATCATTCATTCATTCATTCACACTGCCTAAAACCCCAAACTTATGCTCCATAAGTGGCAGTGGGGATGCATTGTAATTTAAAAATTTTAGAGATAGCAGAAGCGACCTGTATCTTTCCAGGCTGGGGCAAGCCAAATATGCTGTTAATCGCTCTAGAAAACTTTTTGCCGCAGTGTGCTACATGCTCCGCCCATAGGCCGTTCCCTGCAAAAACCAGTCCCAAATAAGGAAAAGTACTGGTGCTCTGTAAACAATCTGAAATCAAAGCAATGGTATTATTTAGGTACTTTTTCGATCCTCACGCCATTAAAAACGATTTCTTGAAATTAGTGCAAAGGTCCAAGCTTGCCATAAAATCTACGAAACCCCACACCAAGCGCAGGGCATTTGGGGTGCATGCCATTAAAACCGCATCATCGGCATAGTGAAGGGTCGGGAGCGTGTTGCCATTAATGATGGGAACATCAGGGGTGAGTGATACCAATGATCCACTCAGATCATTGATGTAAAGAATGAATAGCAGAGGGGCCAGGACGCAGCCCTGCCTGACCGCTCGCCCAACCCTGATGGCCTTTGATACCTCACCGCCCTTCCCGATCCGCACCCTGGCATGCAGGTCCTTATGCAAATAAGCTAAAAAGTATATAAAATCCTCATCCAGGCCATATTTTAAGAGGATGGACCAAAGCCAAGACCTGTTAACAAAGTCAAAGGCTGAGGTCAGATCCATGAATGCCAAGAAGATAGGAGATCTTTTAGCTATTGTATATTTTCCTATGATCAGGTTGAGGTTAAGGCACTGTTCAACGGTGCCAACTTTGCTCCTGAACCCCAACTGGCATGGATGGAGGATGTGACCCTCCTCAGCCCATACCCTGATCTTGTTAAACAGGATCCTCCCAAAGATTTTCAGTGTATTGTCGATCAGGGAAATCGGCCTATGACAACTTGGATTAGAACTGTCACCCTTTTTAAAAATTGGCACGATGATGCTGGTAGACCACGTTTCTGGGATTAGTGAAACTGATAAATTGTTAAAAACATTCAATAAAAGAGGTGCCCAAAATTCAGGCTTATGTTTAATAGATCACTTTGCAAGCCATCTGGGCTTGGTGCCTTATTGCCCGCACTCTGATGTATTGCTTCCTCTACTTCTGTAAGGGTTATCTGGACCCTGGTAGCTACCGGATTCTCGTTCAGAGCCGTGTGTTGGGCTGGAGCTAAGTAAATCTTTGAGAAATGATTCTCCCATGACTCGCTACTGATGTTACAGCTGATGGAAGACAACGGGTGACCTATAGATCTCATGGCTTTAACAGCCTGCCAGAAGCCTTTCCCGTCTTGTAGCACATGCTAATTTATCCCAGTGTTCTTTAACTAAATCGAATTTTCTTTGTTTGATGTTGGCCCTATATCGATGTCTGCACAGTTTAATGGCCATCTGGTCCCTGGGTATTTTTGCGATTGTCCTTCTAAGATCTTTATTTGCAGCAGAGCAAACGCTATCAAACCATCTGGGACCTAAATATGTTTCCTTAATGGGCCTTGAGAGCGCATGTTTAATGCCCTCACATAGTTGCGTAAAGGCACCGACTACATCTGTGTTATGTTCTTTAAAAGTCAAACAGATGTCTACAAGATCCAAATGCGCTTTAACCACCTTGCCCAGTAAAGCTGTGTTATCGATACCCCGCCAGACTAGTTTAAGATTATCGTAGAGGTGGACAGATCTCTTGCACCCATTAATTTTTTTTTGTACTCTGCAGCAGTACCACACTTTACTGCCTTTCATGTAACTTCAAAGAGACTCAATATAGTTCTTTCACAGTCTCATATTTTCAGCACTGGGAAATCACTCTGTAAATATATATATAAATATCAAACAATTAATTCCCAATATCAGCGCGCTCAATACCTGGTGCAGGAAGCAACCCGATATTTAAATTCAGAAACACAAAGGATGTCGCACTCCAGAGACCGGTTTCAGAGCTGCTTTATTTTCACCACCACTACCACCATCGTGGTGAAAATAAAGCAACTCTGAAACCAATCTCTGGAGTGCGGCATCCTTTGTGTTTCTGAATATATATATATATATATATATATATTTATATATATCCTGCTTCACCTCTCATACTCCTTTCAAACAGAAACATACGAATGTGGACCCAAGTTCTGATGCAATACGTTTTATTTCATGCCCTGCACCTCCGCCATATATATATTTCCAAGCTCAGTTTCCTTGTTTCCCAAAAAGAAAAACAGCACTTGCGAGGGCAGTTGCTAGAGTTTATTGGCAATGCAACATGTTGCGTTGCCAAAAAGTCACTCTAAGATGGCCGCCATGTATTTTTTAACAATGTTGCTTAAGTCCGTCTTTGATTTCTACCACAAACCATGTGACACATGTAAAGTTTAAATGTTTTCATGGAGCACAAGAAAAGCGGACATTGAGAAAGCCAGTCGGCGAAACGCGTCTGTCAGTGTTTGGGATGGGGGGGTCTGCTAAATAAAGCACCGATGCTTTGAATTTCTTGGAGTGCTTTCCTTTATTTGAACGCCATGGCGTTTTTGGTTGTGTCGATTATGGGCGGCTCACCACTGCCGGAGTGAGCAACCAGGACGAAGACGGAGCGGCGGCGGTGACGTTCTCTTGTGCAAATTCATATGGCCGCCAGCCCCGAGGTTTATGGGAAGAAGAACGCTGCCGTTGGACTTTGCGGCACCCGATACTGAAGAGATTGGATTGTGCAGAGTAGACGGGCGGTTTCTCTCGCTGATTGAGACGTGCCACGGACCGGAGCTGCTCTTCCGGATACCGCAGCTGCCAATCGCACCGGTGAGTGACCTCCGTATTTCCTCCTGCATACCAAGTATAACTTTAAGCCTCAGTCCTGTTAAAGACACCAGCATTTGCGGGCCCCCCCTGTTTTAAGTTATAGAACTGGACACATATATTCTGTGCGAAGATGTCAAGTTTAAGTGAGAGAGAGGAAGCAGCTGCTGATATTTTTAAAACTGGAATGGGTGTTCGCAACATACAACTTAGAGGTGATAATGCTAGGGTTTCTTCAGAAAGCAATCTCACAATCCTGTACCAGACTTTGGAAAAAGTCCATGAAAGAGAGCTGCGTAAATGGTGGGAAGCTACCTCACTGCAGAGATACATGGACTGCGATAGAATCCCGAGGGGGCTACGAATATTTACGGTTTCCTCATATGAACACCCTGACCCCGAACTCCTCAAGGATTGGGCAGAACACACGAGTCAGCTAAAGACATGGTTAGGATTCTTATCAAATATGCCTGGAGTGATCGTGAAAAACTTCTAGCGGAAATTAAAAGACTGGAAGACCTTATTGGGAAAGAAAAAGATGCCAAACAAAGTGAGGAACTGAAAAATGGAATGATGAAACGCCTGAAAGACTTCGAGTCTATCATTCGCAAATGTAAACAAACAAAGTTTCTCAGAGACGAACAGGACTATGCTACAGGCCGCATCCTGACCTTCGCCAGAAAATTTGATGGGTCAAGGAAAAGGTGAACCAACAAGTTGCTAGTAGGAGTGGCAACATAGACACCTCAGAGTCCGAAGTAGAAACTTCAGAAGGCGAACAAGTAGCAAATCCTGAAGAACTGAGTGTAAATGCGGAATCTCTTTTTTTCCAGGAGTATCAGCTAATAAGGGAGACACGCCTGTGACCAACACCAAGAACCCATCCCCCACAACAGACTGTGTCACGAAACAAAAGAAACGAAAAACCAGGAGGGGCAATAAAAGCAGAAGAAGATGCCCCAACCCAGAGAGTGACACGAAGCAGAGGGAAGAAGGGGAAATGGTAAAAGAAATGACTATCTTCAACGTATTGGATAAGACACTCACACCTGAACAAATCAAAGTTTTACAGCTGGGCCCTACTTTTTGCCCAACTTCAGGATTTGACTATGCGCGCACCAGGATCAACCTATTTAGATACATCAGGAAATTAAAACTACAGAAAATATATTTACTCCATCCACAAATTGTAAGATCTGCCGCAGCACATGAAGGTATGGACAACGAACCAGATGCACTAATAGGACACGATCTGGAAGCCCTCATGACCATGCACACACTCAGTTCCACATCTACATCCACCCACAATGGAGAGGACAATCTGGATGTATGTTTGGCAGAAGCTGGTATGAATCAAACGGGGGGGCTAAGTAATTTCAAAAGAAAATCTTGAGTGGTCCCAAAGACACCTTTTGATGCCATAGACGTTTTTAGTGAGGCAGTGATCCTTGATTTAAAAACATTGGCCAACTGCAGGGACTTTAATAAATGACAATATAACATCCCTAGGAAACACTGGGAGGCCTTAAAGTCCTTGAAAAAAAATCAAACTATTGAAATCAAACCCTCAGACAAAGGGAATAATATGGTAATTTTTAACAAAGATCAATACCATAAAGAAGCTATGCGGCAATTGAATGATAAAGATTGCTACATGCCAATATCAAGAAGGATCTACCTGGAAAGCATTGATGTGTACCACAACCTGTTACAACTTTGGAGAAATTATGGCTTACTAAGCCAAGATGAATTCTTATTCTTGCGTTGTCAAACACCCACAATACCAACGTTCTATCACCTTCCAAAGGTGCACAAGAGTGTGACTAATCCTCCAGGCAGGCCAATTGTGGCATCTATTGACAGCCTCTTAGAAAATACGTCAAGCTATATAGACTCTTTCCTAGCTCCCTTGGTGAAGGACTTGGCCTCTTACATCAAGGATACTCAGGACTTCTTAAGACTTATTGAAGGGGTTACTTGGGAAGAGGATATGTTGCTCATTACCCTGGATATTACCTGTCTTTATACCTGTATTGACCATCAAGACGGCATCACAGCTATTGAATGGTTTTTTAACAAAAGACCAATCAAATATTGTAAACACAATGAAATGCTTTTACAAATGATTACAAACAAACAAACAATATTTTCACATTTGCAGGACAATTGTACTGCCAGTTGCGTGGAACCGCCATGGGCACGTGCTTCGCCCCTAGCTATGCGAATCTTTTCGTGGGCTGGTGGGAGAAGCACGTGGCCTGGGGGGAACCCAATGATCATTGGATTGAAAAAAACATTTTATGGGCAAGATACATAGTTGACCTTTTCATAGTCTGGCGCGGCAGTCGCTCCTCGGCTGAGGAAATTGTAGCCTCTCTAAACATGAATGAACTAAACCTTAGGTTCACAGGTGAAATCAGTAATATTTCAGTCACCTACTTAGATCTTGAGGTTTATGTGGACAAAGATGTACTTTCTACCAGACTGTTTAGAAAGCCTACTGCAGGCAACACTGTTTTGCATGCGGGTAGCCATCACCCACGAAGTGTCATCAAAAATATACCATTTGGTGAACTTCTGCGCCTTAAACTGAATTGTTCCAAAGATCTTGAGTATGAACAGGTTAAATTTGAAGCCACCAAGAGGTTCAAGGAGAGAGGATACACCAACTCAGACCTGACCTCAGCAGAAATTAAAATCAAAAAGATAAACAGAAAAGATTTATTAATAACTAAAAAATCTGCTAAATCAGAAGAAAATGGCCCGGTCTGGATGATTACCAGTTTTAATGAGAAATCTAGCCAGATGGTGCAGATCTTCAAAAAGAACTGGCACATCTTACAACCTGATAACATCCTGAAAAAGAAATTACCATCTTGCCCACAAATCACATACAAACGCATCATGTCGGTAGGGGACTACTTAATTCATAGTCATTATGATTCGGTCCCCAGAGTCAAAACCCGAATAGGCATCCCAGGTTTCTTTCCTTGTAAACATTGCAAGGCATGTAAATTTAGTGAAAAAGTAACAACTTACCAAGGTAGACCAGGCGATCCTAGACCAATTCGTAAGATCAAGTTGCTTCTAAATTGCAATTCTGACTTTACTGTTTACTGCCTAACCTGTCCATGCCCCAAACGCTATATTGGAAGCACGATACACCCTACCAAAAAACGCATCCTTGAACATATGCGGGCTATTACAAACAAGGATCCCGCATATCCGGTTGCTCGTCATTTCAAGAAATTCCATCAAAGCAATCGTGATTTATTGAAATTCCACTGCATCGATCAAGTGGTTAAATCTGAAAGGGAAGGGGATAGGGTACGTCAGCTCCGCATTTTGGAATCTACCTATATAATTGATCTCCAAACAAAGGCTCCGGTAGGGCTGAACAATGATGAGGAGTTGTGGGTTCACCTAGGATAAAATGTGGGAACTTTGGGCACCAAAACGAATGTTATTAAGTTATGTTCAGATCATCTTTGTGCCCCCATTTTTTCAGCCTCATCAAAAACCTCTCTCACCGGCTGTCCTAATGCCCATTCAGGGCGTAATAAATCAAAGTAGGGGGTGACACACCGACGATACGAACCTAAATGGATTGGATATTTATCCACATTATTTCTTTGAACTATTCGTATCAGCTTAGTATTTATGCTAAGATAGGGGTGTTATCTATATATAGGATGTATATATATACATTTTCTTTTTTCTGAGGTATCGGAATTTCTCCAACCCGCCTCAGCAAGTAGGAGATACAAGAGCTGCTGCTGAATGCAGCTTGTGACTTCACATGGGGTTTTCTTCATTGCAATGTAAACCCGCAGCCCGGTGGACACTAACTTTAAGAGGCTCGAGCGTAAGGGGACCTGAGGAAGTACTTTATGATTATACATGGCAACCAGGACATTTTCAACAGTCACCTGTGTTTTTCCTGCAGAGTACCAGTAGTAACGGGCTGATTTTCTTTCAATCCGGCTCCGCGCAACCTCTACCCAGGCAAGAGGAACTCTGGGAGATGTAGTGTGTAATGCATTACACCACGAGGGGCGATCACATGACCAGGAGCACTGGGCGTCTCCACCAATCAGAGGGATGCAGGACTATTCAAAACACGGGTGGGGCAGTATCCTGTGACTACAGCAGCACCTGAGGAAGGCTAATCCAGCCGAAATGCATCGTGCCAAATAGCTGTTCAAATAAAGGCTTCCAAAAGAAATTTCCCCGTGTGGCCTCTCTCTTTCGGCAATGGAGGAGTTTGTTTGTATATATATATATATATATATATATATATATATATATATATATATATATATATATATATATATTACCTACTGGCGGTCGCCAGTAGGTAGTTATAGTTAGGACCACGTTTCCATAGGAAATCCGCAACATTCTATTTTGAATAACTTTTGCGCCGGTCGACGAATCCTTGCGAATTTTTCAAAATAGGTGGGGCGCTACGCTCCGCTCCTACCCTGAAAGTCTCAGGGGGATTCGTCAAGCGGGGGCTGAGATAAAAGGGGGGTCTCAAAACGCGTTTTTCCCATGCATTTTTCCATAGGACCTTTAGACACAGCTACAGCCCGAACGGCTGAACAGAATTACTTGAAATTTGGCAGAGAGGTAGTCCTCAGGTCAAGGAAGTGCCTTTTGTAGGTTTGGTGTAAATCTGTTCAGTAGATTCTGAGAAAATAGCCTTTAAATCAATATATATATATCTGAGCCAGCTTACGGTGCGCTTACGGTGCGCTTACCGTACGCGTACGGTGGAGTGCGCGAGCGTGATTCTGATTGGCCCTTAGATCTTAGTAAACATTCGAATCGGTCGAAACCAGGAAGCGGCGGCCGCCATTTTCTCTCTCGCACTCTGAGGGGGGAGCTGATAAACAAATGCCAAAAACATATAAAGGGGCTGCCCATGCACATAACCATGTTAGTTGAGTCTTCAAAGATCCCCCAAGGCAAAAAACGGTAATTTTTTATTTTTCGAAAATTTCGCCGATTACGCTTACCGTACGCTAAAAACTTTTTTTTTTTAAAAAATCCACACTCTCTCCACCCCGTGTGCAAATGGTGGCCGAAGGCCACCATTTGTGCATGGCATATAAGAACAACAGCATTTCCCCAAAAAATTTCAACAGATCACCTATCACAAGGAAGCGCATAATATGTCCTCCATGTGCGCACGGTGCGCGAAGCGCATTGTGTGTACATGGCCCATCTAGCGTAACGTGGGCACGCGGTGCGCGTAGCGCACCGCGTGCCCACCGTGCGTGCACGGCACTAACTGCGTAAAGTGGGCGCGCGGTGCGCGAAGCGCACCGTGCGCGCACGGAACGAACTGCGTTAAGTGGGCGCGCACGCCACGAATGGCGTAAAGTAACTTAGCATTTAAAAAAACGTACAAATTCACTGAAAAAACCATAGGTTTCACACACGTTATAGTTAGGAATTAGCATTTAAAAAACCTTGCAAATTCACTGAAAAAACCATAGGTTTCACACATGTTATAGTTAGCGGAAATTTTACTGATAAAAAACCAATGAAATTTCCCCGTTATAGTTAGTGCAGGAAACTATAACTCACGCGACCGCAATCTTCTGCTGATGACATATGTGTCTTTATGAAAAAAAAATATTTGTAATATATGTATAGCTAAAAATTTATGGAAGAAGACATGGGCAAATGAGTGTCTAAATACAGTATTAGCATCAGCAGAGGATTGCCGTCGCGTGAGTTATAGTTTCCTGCACTAACTATAACGGGGGAATTTCATTGGTTTTTTATCAGTAAAATTTCCGCTAACTATAACATGTGTGAAACCTATGGTTTTTTCAGTGAATTATATATATATATGAAATTTGTTAACATCTGCCTTTTTCCCCCTGAGGACTGCACCTAATGAATATATGGTGCCATTGAGTGTTTTTTTTAATTTTGCACCACTGCACTTTATTTAGTAATATAGGAACAGCGCTTGTAATTTAATCACTCTAAGATGGCCACCATGTATCTTTTAACAATGTTGCTTAAGTCCGTCTTTGATTTCTATTACAAACCTCGTGACCACCGATACTTTGAATTTCTTTGAGTGCTTTCCATTTTTAAACGCCATGGCGTTTTTGGTTGTTTATATATATATATATATATATATATATATATATATATATATATATATATATATATATCTCCACTCCACTTCTCCCAAGTGCTCCCTTGCACAAACAGGAACACAGACACTTCGATAAGCTGATGCCAGAATTATTATTTATTTGTATGCTGTGAACAAACGGTGCTGCCTCAGACGCGTTTCGTACACTGGGCTGTGTCCTTGATCACTTAACAAACGGGAAGCTAGAACATAAATTTAAAGGCACAGACATGACGCTACCTAATGACGTCGATCGGCATTAAGCTGGACATAGACAAAATACTAAATGTAAGTTATTACTCCCTGAAACCACAAATTGTAATGATAAAAATACAGTATGTGAAAAAACTTTGCAGAGCTGATCTAAAATACAGAGGCGGCTATATATATCTTTGCGTCTTAATTGGTCTTTGTTTGTACTGTCATTTGCAAATAACCAGCTTGCACACAGAGCTAATATATCCTGCTCTAGTCTCTAAACGTCCACTTGTATTCATCAGAATATTTTATTTTTTAAACTGATAAACATATGAAATACAGGGCACAATACAAATTCCATCCTATAAACATAACATATTACAAATGGATGAAAACATAATACATAAAAACCTAGTTTTAAAAAAGGTAAATACTAATGTGCAAAGGGCGCTTGTGTGCAAAGAACGCAAGTAATGTGCAAATTCAGCATTGAATACGTTGAAACTGGTTCAAATACCTAGTTATGTGCAAAACATCGCTATACTTTTGTGCAAATACAGCTATATTATAGTGCAAATAGAGGAATACGAAATGAGATGTTATAACAGGTTCAAATACCAAGTCATGTGTAAAACATCACTATACAAATGTGCAAATGCAGCTATATTGATGTACGAATATGTTAAAACAGGCACTCTATGCAAGGATGACCAATACCTATATCCATATTTATGCAAAGCTAAGCATATATTCAATGTTTACATATTGTTCTATTGATTTTATTTGATGATGATATGGCCAGAGGGTAGTTGTCATACAGCCAGAACAACGCTTATCGAAGCACTGAATGGGTCTATAGTGTGGAACAGTGCAATAATAGTGCTTAAGTGCTCATAAAAAGGAGTTTAAAAAAGTTGCTAACTAGTGCTACAAACAGGATATATGGCGGCCATACTCCCTATAGAAAAAAAGAGAAATTACACATAGGAGTATCCATAGGTTCGGCCCCAATAATCTAGGGTGGTAATTCAAAAATCATACTTTGGATAAATCCTTATACTATCTACACCTAGATAAGAGACTGTCCTAAAAAAAAAACCTAAGGTCCACCAGATGGCTAGAGATCATGAAATATAAAATATGCGAGTAAAAAAAAAAAAAGTAACATTACAGAAAAAAACACTACAGAAAAAATACCGGAACAGAGCGAGAAAACTATCTAGGAAAACAGCTTGGAAAATCTGCAAATGGATCTCCTGGAGAAACAATACCTACATAGCTGTTATAAAAATGCTGCCCAGAAGAGAATCTACAGATACCACATAGGATGAAATGGCTTGAATAATGGCCAACACCTATAAAATGTTGTATAGATCTTCACCTATGTTCAGACCCGTCGGGGACATACTGTCAAGCCCCACTATATAGCGTGACTCGAGTTGACGCAGTGCTTTCTCCCTGTTACCACCCCTCTTGCATGGTGCCACGGCATCAATAACAAAATACTGTAAACAGTTCAAATTGTTATTGTGTACAACTTTAAAATGCAGGGCCACTGTGTAGGCCTGGTCAGAGTTCACTATCGCTCTGAGATGTTGAAGGATCCGCACATGCACCTGTAGTTTGGTGCTGCCTACGTAGCATAGGTTACAACTGCATTTGAGGACGTAGACAGCAAACTCCGTTCTACAGGTGAAGTGGGCCTTCAGAGCGATAGGGACATCTGAAAAAGATGTCAAGTAAGTGGCAGTATTGGTGCCAAACTTGCAAGCTCGGCATGAGCTGCACCTAAAGAATCCCTTACGGGGTGACAGCCAGCTTGCTGTTACATTGGTTTCTGGGCTATTTTTCACTAGCTCATAGCGCATAGAGTACGCACATCTAAAGGTTACTGTTGGAGTGGTGTGAACAACCTCTTTTAAGGTAAGATCAGTGAGAACAATTGGCCATTCTTTCTTGATAATATTTTTAATGTGTTTAGCTTGCCTGCTGTAACCTGTGACTAGCCTAATTTCTGAATTTTCACCAGCCTCCTTATCACATAGATAATCATCTTCTTGCTGAAAATTCCTATTGGGGTCTGGAAGGGCTGTACGATTGAGGGCATTTGCCTTCCTCATGGCCATTTCTAGCCTGCCTGATGTATAACCACTGGCTTCCAATCTCTTCTTAGCCTCCAACTGGTGATATTGTCTGGCTTCTGGAGTTCTACATGCTCTGTGTATGCGAATGAACTCGCCCTACAGGATACTAGCTATATTGTGTGGTGGATGAAAACTCCCTGTATGTAACACCATGTTACCCGATGTAGGCTTACTGAACAAACAGGTTTCAATCCTACAATCTGCTATTTGTACTTGAATGTCAAGAAAATTCGTGACAACACAGTCAATATTAGCAGTGAAATGTAGGTTTAACATATTATCATTGATGTAATCAACAAATTGCTTAGCTTGATCTTCTGTTCCTCGCCATACAATGAACACATCGGCTATGTATCGCCAGTATTTGACAATATGTTTAGACCATACAGTGGGAGGCTGTACCTTGAGCACATGCTCCTCCCACCAGCCAACGTGGAGCCCCGCGTAGCTGGGGGAGAAGCATGCCCCCGTAGCCACTCCTCTTAGTTGTTGAAAGACCGCATTATCAAACATAAAAACATTGTTGTGGAGACACCAATGAATCATTCTAATCAACATTTGACTATGGCGGTACATTTCAATAGGTCTCTTGCCCAAATAAAATTCCACTGATCTCATTCCTTCAGGGTGGGCAATGCTCGTGTACAAAGCTGATATGCCCTTTGTTAAAAAAGATATTCTTTAGACCATTCACAGTTATTAAGTTGATGCAAAAAATCTGTAGTGTCTTTAATGTATGCCGGTAAACTCGTGACAAATTCCTGGAGATAAAAGTCAATATATTTCGATGCATTATTGAAGGTACTGTAAATGGATGACACAATAGGTCTCCCCGGAACAGGGATTTCCTTTTTATGTACCTTTGGTATGAAATAGATGTTTGGTAAGGTTGGAAATTGTATATTGAGAAACGTAAATTCGTCTCTAGAGATGAGACCTTCCCTTCTCCATTTGTTTAGTTCATCCTTATAGTTTTTTTTAATCGTATTTCCCGATGCCATGTTGAATTTCTTGTAGCAAACCTCATCATTTAAGTAGCGATAAGCCTCTTTACTGTATTCTTTCTTATCCCAGAGCACAATATTCCCACCTTTATCCGATTTATTGATTACAATGGTGTTATTTTTCTTGAGTTTGTTCATCAGTGTCGAATATTGCTTCATTTGCTCGTTAGGTGGCCTTTGTTTTGTTTTGGTTTTGTGCTGTAATTTTTTCAGTTCCTCAATGACCCGGTCGTGATAAATATCAATGGCATCACGTGGCATGTTCGGAAAAAACGTGGAGACTGGATTGAAGGGGCTTTGTCCTGGTTTGGATATGTTACTATCCTCTGCCCTTGCTAACTCTTGCGTATTACTAGTTTGGATGTCTTCATTGTTAAGATCATGTAAAGTACGGACCAAAGACATATCCTTGACTTGTAACTCTTGTTGGGTAGTGTTGGTCTTACTTTCTAAGTTATTCTTTTGTTCCAAATTGTTTTTAATGGTGAAATATTTTCTTAACTTGATCTTCCAAATAAACTTGAAGACATCAATGTGAGTGCTGCAATATCTGAAATTACTCTCGGGACAGAAGGACAAACCTAATGATAACAATTGTTTCTCAGCCTGATCCAAATCAATGTTAGTATGGTTGACAATGGTGTTGTTGTCTATTATTTGTTGATTTTCCAATACCGATTTTGCTGCCGCCTTCCCCTTGTTTCTGAAGCATTTCCATCGTTCACGTCTCCTTGTATTTCGCCTTTGATTGTTGAGGCGTTTTGTTTGCGCTGGCGTGACGATTTTTTGCGCTCCATCCTGATATAACCCAGTTCCTCTGCCAGTGTCAATTGCCCTAAATCCCCTTGCTTTGCACCAGGGTTGCCATCATCTGATTCTTCTTCACTTGGAACTAAGCTGGCATCCGAGGTGCATATGTTGGAGTCGCTAGTAGCCATATCAGGTTTTCTGAGATTTGTCGCTATTTTATTAATGCCACTGTCCTTCTGTTTGCGCAAGTTGTCCAATTTGCATGCAAATGTAAAAATTTGCCCCAACTCATAATCCTGCTTGTCGCGGGCAAACTTAAACGCCTTCCTGGTTTTGATCACTTTTTCTTGTTTCCTTAGGCGGTCATTCATCTCTTTCATACTTTTATCAATATATTCCTTACTATCCAAAAACTCTGGTTTGCTCAACTCATTATTGATCCTTGGGATTTCTTCCATGTTTTTGTCACGGTCGATCCTGGCATATTTCACCAGCAGACACAACAAGCGCATAGATGCCTCCAGATTACTCTCAGCCCACTCCTTCAGGAGTGGGTTAAGGCTGTCAAAACTCGGTGCCAGCATTATCCTGAGGCCTCTGGGAATTCTTCCCACTTCGTGGTATTTTTCTAGTGATCTTATCTCCCACCATTTGGTGAGCTCGCTCCGACTGTTTTTTTTTAGTGCCTTCATAAGACTCTTAACATCGCTGTTATTGCTTATATCGATAGTTTTGCTACCTCCTCCTCCTTGTGGATCCTTAGGTAGGTTAAGAAAAAGTTTGTCTGCCGCCATCTCCCGTTCCCGTTCATTAGACATTGCACCAGCTGTATCATTCGAGTTATTAGCAATGGGCTGTTTAATCACTAAACTGAAGCCCGTACTGGCATATTTAGCACCTCCCCACCTGCGATATAATGTAACTATAGCCTACCGCATACATATGGCAATTGTGCGAGTCCTCTGACTTTTACTAATTACCTCGGATCCTGCGCTGCTGTAGTCTTGAACCCGTTCACAGGGGGCCGACCGCCATTGCTCATTGCTGAACACGAAGCTCCAAATGGTTTGACAAATGGTCAGCCTGCTTCCGGGTGAGGGGTCCGTGAATTCAGGAAAAAAACAACTTCCTGTGACAAATCCACTCCACTTCTCCCAAGTGCTTCCTTGCACAAACAGGAACACGGACACTTCGATAAGCTGATGCCAGAATTATTATTTATTTTTATGCTGTGAACAAACGGTGCTGCCTCAGACGCGTTTCGGACACTGGGCTGTGTCCTTGATCACTTAACAAACGGGAAGCTAGAACATAAATTTAAAGGCACAGACATGATGCTACCTAATGACGTCGATCTGCATTAAGCTGGACATAGACAAAATACTAAATGTAAGTTATTACTCCCTGAAACCACAAATTGTAATGACAAAAATACAGTATGTTAAAAAACTTTGCAGAGCTGATCTAAAATACAGAGATGGCTATGTATATCTTTGCCATCTTAATTGGTATTTGTTTGTACTGTCATTTGCAAATAACCAGCTTGCACACGGAGATAATATATCCTGCTCCATTCTCTAAACGTCCACTTGTATTCATCAGAATTATTATTTATTTTAAACTGATAAACATGAAATACAGGGCACAATACAAATTCCATCCAATAAACAAAACATATTACAAATGGATGAAAACATAACACATAAAAACCTAGTTTTAAAAAAGGTAAATACTTATGTGCAAAGGGCGCTTGCATGCAAAGAACGCAAGTAATATACAAATTCAGCATTGAATACGTTGAAACTGGTTCAAATACCTAGTTATGTGCAAAACATCGCTAAACTTTTGTGCAAATACAGCTATATTATAGTGCAAATGGAGGAATACGGAATGAGATGTTATATATACACACAAACACATGTATAGATAGGACCTAGTTTCCATAGGAAAAGCGTTTTTTGTTTTCCCAATAGCTTTGGCGCCGGATGACGAATCATCGCGAAATTTTCAAAACTAGTGGGGCGCTCCGGTCAGCTCCTATCTTGATAGTTTCGGGGTGATTCAGCAAACAAGGGCCGAGAAAAAAGGGGGGTCCCAAAATGTGTTTTCTCCATGTTAATTCCCATAGGAAACTTTAGACACGGCTACAGCCCGAACTGCTGAACGGAATTACACCAGATTTGGCAGAAAGGTAGTGCTTGGTTCATAAAGCGCCCTGTTTTTAAATGGTGTACATCCATTCAGTAGTTGCAGAGAAAATAAAAAAATAGAGGTAAATAAATCAATTTACCATAGGAAACTTTAGACATGGTTACAGCCAAAACTGCTGAACGGAATTACACCAAATTTGGCAAAAAGGTAGTGCTTGGTTCAGAAAGCGCCTTTTTTTTTAAAATGGTGTAAATCCGTTCAGTAGTTGCTGAGAAAATAAAAAAATAAAAGTTTCGATATATAGAGGCGTGGTTGATCCGCGCACCCTCCCGACCACGAGCTTTATTCTAATTGGCTGTCAACACTCCAGACCAGGAAGTGTTGGCAGCCATCTTGTGCCTCAGTAACCGAGGCGCAAGAAAACAGAAAAACTAAAGCGCAAAGGCCTCAAAGGCCCCCCCAAGACCCTGGGACTGCCACCCCCTGGGGCATTGATTAATTATTTGCTGGGGCACACTGTGTCCCCCGCAGCCACGAGGACCGCCAGCCCGGGGCTTCTTTTTTAAAAAGAAATACCTGTGTGAGGGGCATGTGCCCCCCCACATGCCCCGAGGGCCGCCACCTCCCCGGGGCACTAATATGTAAATTTGGGGGTTCGTTAAGGACCCCCGAGCCCAGGGAACCACCACCTCCCCGGGGCTTTGAACAGATAGGGAGGGGGGATCCGCGGCCCCCCTCCTGGAGCCTGTGATGGCCCTGGGGACCGCCACCCCCCAGGGCCAGCTCCTGCAGTGTCCCGGCGTGCCCACCCTGGGACACTGCTGTTTGGAATGACAGGGCGGAAGCCTCGCAGGGCCATCTAACCCACCAGGTATGTCCAGTAAGTGCCACAGCTCTGTGGTGCTTACTGTAGGTGTATGGTGGGCTAGTTGGACACAGGGACTCTCAGGATTCAAGGGGACTTAATCCCCCAACTTGAAACGTGCCACAGGGCGCCTTTGCACAGTGGTAAAGGGAGGGGGCGGGGCCAAAGGTGACGTGTGCAAACACGCCCTGTGGCGCGTTTTAAGTTGGGGAATTAAGTCCCCTTCAATCCTGAGGGCCCCTGGGGGCCAACTAGGCCACCAGATACCGCCAGTAGGCGCCACAAGTCTGCGCTGCAGAGAGGTGGTCCAGGCCATGCCCCTTTTTACACCTCTGTGCAACGCAGCTCTGTGGCGCTTACTGGAGGTACCTAGTGGGCTAGTTGGACCCCAGGGACCCTCAGGATTGAAGGGGACTTAATCTCCCAACTTAAAACGACCTCAGAGCGTGTTTGCACACATGTCACCTCAGGACCCCCCTCCCTTCACCACTGTGCAAACTCGCCCCGTGGCGCGTTTTAGGAGGTAGTTTTAATCCCCCTGCCCTATTATGTACTAGGGACTTACAGAGGAGGTCATGCTAATCACAGGGATACCCCAACGCATAGTGTTCCCTAGTGTATGTAGGTGTTTTCACTGTATTCTAAGTGTCTTTTAGCATAGCACTGGCCCTAGACCTGGTTAGTCAGAGTCAGTTACCACCAGTACCCGTCTGAAAAAGTTGTGGGTACAGGATGATTTTGCAACAAGGCCTCTTTCTGCTCCTCTGTTGGTTCTTTCTGGACATGTTCAGGTTTTTCCTGCCCTTTTCTTCGTCTTTGTGGACTTCCGTTGCTTCTTTCTGCATTTCTTTTGCTTCTTTCTGCGTTTTTTCTTCTTTCTTCAGATGTCCAACCTCTGTAGCATAGTTAGAAACTAGCATTTAAAAAAACCTTTGAAATTCACTGAAAAAACCATAGGTTTTAGGCTCGTTATAATTAGAAATTAGCATTTAAAAAACCTTAGAAATTCCCTGAAAAATCCATAGTTTTTGGGGAAAGTTATAGTTAGTTGGACATTTCACTCGTACTAAACCATAGAAATTCCCCCGTTATAGTTAGTTCACCTAACTATAACTCGCGCCCCTGCAATGCACTGCTGATGACATCACATAATACATCACTCATGACATGGTCAGTGACATCCCTGATGACATCACTGATGACATCTCAATTGACATCACTGATGACATCATTCATGTGATAAATTGATGCATCTTCTCACACCCTAATATTACCTTTGGTACACCCACTCTAAATTACAGACGGCCATTCTCAAAACCATTGACACTCCAACACCAATAACTACATACCCACTCATTGATTCTTAGGTCTACACACACATCCACTCACTCATCCGTACAGTCACTCATACTTATGGTCACTCAGTACAGAACTATCATATGCACTCATGCACCTATATAGACACTCACACACTGCCACTCATCCATAGAGGTACTCACACATCTAGTCAGTCATGCAAATAAATAATCACACACCCATTTACTCACCTATGCAGTTATACAAACACCAGCTCACTTACTCATACAATTACTAGCACATTCTTACACTCTTATACAATCACTGATACAAGCACACACTCATCCATACAGCCACGCTCATAATCACACACTCTCACTTACAGCCATTTAAATACTCTAACACACATATATACTGCTTTTTACATATGTAGTTACTCGCACATGTACCACTGAGATATACATTCACTCACTAACACACTCATAAACATACTCACCCACCCATGCAGTCCATCACAGATGCACTCTTGAAACCATGCACCCAGTGAATCACCCACTCACACATCTATGCACAGAGACACCCACACCCCACCCACACAAACACTCAGGCACCCATACAGATACTCAGGCAACCAACCAATAACTCATATAGACACTCATGTAGCTATTCATAAACCCATGCAGCCGCTTACACACCAACAGAGAGACGGATACAGACATTCACACAGTTTAGTCGCTAACCCATGCATTCAGTAAGATATGTTTAATCACTAATTTATAGACTCAGTCACGCACCTACTAAATCATCCATTCAGACACTTATACACCCACTCATTCTTCAATACACCTTTCCCTATATATATTAAACATATTTAAACTTTACAGAAACACACAGTCACTGGATGAGGTCATCAGTGGTGTCATCGGCGATGTCACTGACCATGTCATGAGTGATGTAATATGTGACATCATCAGCTGTGCATTGCGGGGGCGCGAGTTATAGTTAGCTGAACTAACTATAACGGGGGAATTTCTATGGTCTTGTACGAGTGAAATGTCCAGCTAACTACAGCTTTCCCTAAAACCTATGGATTTGTCAGTGAATATATATATATTCACTGAAAAAACCATAGGTTTCAGGCACGTTATAGTTAGAAATTAGCATTTAAAAAACCATTGAAATTCACTGAAAAAACCATAGGTTTCAGGTACCATATAGTTAGAAATTAGCATTTAAAAAAACCTTAGAAATTCATTGAAAAAACCATAGGTTTCAGGGACGTTAGAGTTAGCTGGACATTTCACTCATAAAAAACCATAGAAATTCTCCCTTTATAGTTAGTTGAGCTAACTATAACTCGTGCCCCCGCAATGCACTGCTGATGATGTCACATATTACATCATTCATGACATGTCAGTTACATCACTGAGACATCACTGATGACATCTCAAATGACCTCACTGATGACATCATCCACGTGGAAATCTGATGCACCTCATCACACCCTAAGATAACCCTTGATACACCCACTCTAAAATACAGAGAATCATTTTGGAAACCATCAACACACCAATACCAGTTAGTACATATCCACTCACTAATTGCTAGCTCTACACACACATCCACTCATTCACCAATACAGTCACTCATACATAGTCAGCCATCAATACAGCATTATCATATGCACTCACATATCTATACAGACACTCACACACCACCTCTCATTCACAGAGTTACTCACACACCTAGTCAGTCATAGACATAATCAATCACACTTTCATTTACTCACCTGTACAGTTATACACACACCACCTCACTTATTTAAACATATACTAACACATACTTACACTCTAATACAATAACTAATGCAAGCACACACTGATCCATATAGCCACTCTCACAATCACTCACTCTCACATATAGTCATTTATACACTCCAACACTCACATATACTGCCTTTCACATATGCAGTTACTCACACATGTACCACTGAGGCATCCATTCACTCACCAACACACCCATACACACACTCACCCATCCATACTGCTCTTCACAGATGCACTCTTGAACCTATACACCCGGTGAATCATCCACTCACACATTTATGGACAGTTACACCCAACCCCACCTACCCACACAGACACTCATGCACCCATAGAGATGGTCAAACAACTAATCAATAACCCATATAGATCTTCATTTAGGTACTCACCAACCCATGGAACCGCTTACACACCAACTGACAAACTAAACTATGTGAATGTCTGTATTAGTCACTAACACATGCATTCAGTAAGACACAATTAATCACTCACTCATACAGTCAGTCACACACCTACTAAATCATCCATCCTGACTCTTGTACATCCATTCATTCTTCACTACACCTTGGCATATATATAAAACATATTTACATTTAATAGAAACACATAATCACTGGATGATGTCATCAGTGATGTCATTTGAGATGTCATCAGTGATGTCACTGACCATGTCATGAATGATGTAATATGTGACGTCATCAGCAGTGCATTGCGGGGGCGCGAGTTATAGTTAGCTCAACTAACTATAACGGGGGAATTTCTATGGTTTTGTATGAGTGAAATGTCCAACTAAATATAATGTCCCTGAAACCTATGGTTTTTTCAGTGAATTTCTAAGGTTTTTTAAATGCTAATTCCTAACTATAACGTGCCTGAAACCTATGTTTTTTTCTGTGAATTTCAATGTTTTTTTAAATGCTAAATTTCTAAACATAATGTGCCTGAAACCTACATTTTTTTCAGTGAATATATATATATATATACATATATATGTATATAGATACATATATATATATATCATTCACTCTGTAGACTTATGTATCTATATATACATACATATTTATATAGGTACATATATAAACATATATCATTTACAGAGAGAAAGAGACTCTCTCTCTCTCTCTCTATACATATATACATATATATATATAAAGAACGATCTCTCTATTTCTCTAGCTTTTTTTTATAGCTATGGCTTCCCTGGCGGCCGATTTTGTCCCCCACGGAAAGCACATGGCTATAAAAAAAATTGCCCCCACGTGTGGTCGGTCACTGAGCAGGAGGAACGACCCCCTGTCAATATTACCGCCATTTTCCTTTTTATTTATTTTTTTACACTTTTGGGGGGCGATCGCACCCCCCAAGGAAAGCCAACATTTTAAAATCAAAAATATGCCCCCACAGGGGGTCGGCCACTGACCAGGAGGACCGACCCCCTGTCAATATTGCCATTTTTTTTTTACACTTGTTTTAAAAAGAATATATATATGCATATTTGGGGGCGATCGCACCTCCCAAGGAAAGCCAACATTTTCTAATAAAAAAATATGCCCCCGAGGTGGGGGCCGACTGATTACCACAACGGCCGACCCCCCCAAAGACATCCTTGGTGTCTAGTGGGGTTTCCTGGCCATGGATTGCCGCGCTGCCGCGCTGCCATGATCCTCGGCCAGGAAACCCTTTCAGGAAGGCCTCGTTTGAAAGGGGAGACTCTCCCCTTTCAAACGAGGCCTCCCTGAAAGCTGGGGAGCCGTTTTCAGCTGGATTTCCCCATCGGAGTCGAGCGCGCCTTACCTGCTGCTGTTCTCGGCACCAGTGGGGAAATCAGTGACGTTAGAGCGCCTCGCGGCGCGCTGACATCACAGATGGGTGGGAGGAGGTGCGGGGGGAGACACGGAAGTTATTTCTCCTAATTACACCTCACCTCCGGAGGCATAAGCTGTTGGCACTTCCCCAGGTTTACATGCACTTATAAATCTGGGGAAGTGTCAATAATTCATGTGTGTTTGTTGGGAAATTCCCACTGCAACACCCATGGAATGCCTTCCCTTTGTAGAGTAAGGCAACAAAGTGCTTTGCGCTGTGCTGTCTTACTCCATATTTATGAGGCTATTCAAAGCCATGCATTGTGGCTTTGCGTGGCTGTCACGTGGCCCATTGGGACATTGTCATCTTCACTAACTTAGAATGAGCACGCTGCAACTTGCCTGCTGTTTTTGTGCATGTTACTACACGTCCTTATTTTTGCAATAAGTTCCATGACTGCTTTCTCATGAGGACTCATCACTGTTGAACATTATGTGCAAGGTCGAGCAACAATGCCCCTTGTTATTTTGTTCTCGCCAGGCCTTAGCCCTTAGACAAAACATACTGATGCAGCTGTTGTTTGGACAACGTACTTTGGGTTTTAGTGGGATACACGAATAGGTGACACACACTTGGAGAGGGACTTTTCCAGGGAGAAGAGCGAGACAGCACCTATGATGTAGATCTACCATCTATAGGCTAAGGTATGGGGTCTGCTGACAAAGCCCAGAGATCTTCTATTATATAATAATATTTCTTCTTAGCAAGGGGAGAAAGCTTAGGCACTATGGGGCATATTATCAAGACAGGCGATAAAATTATCGCCGCTTTAGCGGCAGAAAACTGCCGCTAAAATGGCGATAATGGGCTTGATAGTATGCTCAATGGAATTCCAATTGAAACTCAGGTTAGATGTCCTTCGCATCTAACATGGGCTTCAATTGGAATTCCATAGAGCATATTATCAAGCCCATAATCGCCGTTTAGCGGCAGTATTCTGCCGCTAAAATGGCGATAATTTTATCGCCTTTCTTGATAATATTCCCCCTTATTTTTTTCTCCATTGTCTTTTTAGGATGACATCTCCCTTCCTGATATATGGACTGGCTGCTATGCTGACTGTATTTGTACTATGCATTTTCTTGCTTGTTGTGGCACGTATACTGCATGTTAGGGCACGTTAGGTAAAATAAATATTTTAAACTGTTTCGTATCTCTGGCAGATCTTATTGTGGCCAAGTACAAGAGTGAGAGCGAAAGGGTGTGTTGTGTTACCGCGATTCCTGAGAGATCGGGGAGTGTTGTGTTCTTGGGTGTCTAATCATTTGCTTCTCTGTGAGTGAGTAGGAGCACAAGACAGACACTATAGCTACTTAGTCCTGGGGTCATGGGTGCTAAGGTGGTAGTCCCTACACACCAAGGTCCTATAATCCTGCGCATAGTTCTGTGTTTGTGCAGAATCCCTGCAACATGGCCTCATTGATATGGTTTTGTGATTTGCGCCGCCAGAGCATCACAAAAAGTGACACGCCTGTGGCGCAAGGGGTTTGTAAATATGCCCCATAGTGTATTTGTGCTTTTATTTGTGTGATGCTTTCTGTAAGCTACCTGTAGCTCGCAAGGTTGTTTCAGAGTACTTTACTGTGTTAAGAGAGAAATATGCATAGTCATTTTTTCCTGTGTAGTTACTTTAAAGAAATATTTCAACATGAGATTAGGTTAGTGGGCATGCCCTACCTTTAATCTCCTGGATGTCAGGTCTTCTGCCTCTGTCCCTTTTTTCTCCAATTTACTATTTCTGATCAAGAACAAAACCAAAACATAAAGAAAGCTGATTTATGTAGCCAGTGTTGCTCTCTGCTAGAGGGATCATTGAACTGATAAAAAAGCCATTCTGTCTTTAATTTCATTTGAGGCTATTTGCTGCCTCCACTGGTGTTATAAGATTAGATTTTTAACTATAAAATATGCAGTAAGTTGAGAAGCAATTTCAGTGCGCAAGGTGCAAAGTCTCATTAATTGCTACCAGGTACACACATAGTAAATTCAGGTGATCACTTTATGCATACTAACTTCGTAAGCACAATGTAATATTACCTTAGAGCTGTTTCTGGCATTCTGCCACTGATGAACAGAGATTAAGGCCCTCATGTACAAAGCAATTTTACAGACGCAATGATCAAATCACAGCAAATCGCAATTTGGGCTTGTAAGTAAATACCAAATCCGTATTTGAAAGGGGCCTCTGAAGAGTGTTACTTCCAAATATTGATTCCTTAAGTTATTCTGTCGCAAAACATTAATATTTTGCCACCACTCAAAGGAGGTTGATGCCATTCACAAACAGGAAGGGTTCCCTCCCCTTTGTAAATAGGGACAAAAACAACTGCCTACTCTTACAAGCATTGTAAATGCAATAGGTCTCTCATTTGTTTGAGTTAGACCTATTGGCAGTGTAAATGGTAATGTCTTTTACCTATGTGTTATGGAGTGTATTTATGTGGCATGTATTGGAATTATTGGGTTGGATTAGTTAGTTGTGGAATTGTGTGGTGTGGAACTGTGTAGAGCAATTATGTTGTATGGTGTGGAATTATGTGGATAGCAATTATGTGGTACTGAGCATGGCGGAGTTATGTGTAGTGGGATTGTGTGTTATGAAGTGTAATTATGTGGAATGGTATTTTCTTTTGTGGAGTGGTATGTAGTGGCAGTTAATTATGTGGTGTGCTGTTGAATTTAGTGGCATGATGAGGAATTTTGTGATGTGGATTGGATGTATGTGGTGTGCAGTATAATTGCTTCATTGAGTTGACTGGTCACACAACACTTCCTTCAACTCCACTGGCTCCCAGGCAACAAGATAGTCACTTTCAAGCTCCTCACTCACGCCTACAAAGCCCTACACAATGAAGGATCAGCATTCCTGAACCATCGCCTCACATTCCATGTACCCAGCAGACAACTCCAATCCTCCCAACTCGCCCACGCCTCCATCCCAGGATCCACAAGACCTAAACCAGAGGAAGGTCGTTCTCCTACCTCGCCGCCAAGACCTGGAACACCTTGCCCCTGCACTTCAGGCAATCAGCGTCGCTGACCCAATTCAGGAAGGACTTAAAGACCTGGCTCTTCAAATGACCCTCCACCCATTCTGACCAGCAACCCCCCTCCCCAAGCGCCTTGAGACTCCCACGGGTGAGTAGCAGCCCTTAACATGCCCTTGATTGATTGATTGAGTTGATTTATGTGGTTTGGTGTGGAATTATGTGGTGTGGATTGGAAATGTGTGGATTTTAATTGTGTGGTGTGGAGCTGAGTAGATAGCTTTGCATTTTTGTTGACTTAAAAAAACAAATATGTAGGAGATTTGCTTTATATCTGTCTTTTAGAAAACTGATGTCTGGACACATAGATGGAGCAATGGTTATAACAAGCAAAACATCAGCGAAACGTTATAGCGCCACATTAAAAATGAGAGTGCAAAAATGAGATGATGGCGATTTAACAGATCCACTGGTAGAGATACAGCTGTTGCTTTGATAAACCTGATACCACTGGCCAACATTGCAATGAGCACGCAAACTATTTTCATAATAAGATGCAAACAATGTATTCATCATTCTCCTTGGTGGACAATCTAAACAATTTCCACTCAGAGGATAAGGATCTACACAGAAGAGACCACCCCTTGAAGCTTTCTCCCTGATGGACTGTGATTCTTTGCATACCATCTCGGCACTTGTAAAGAGCGGGTTTCCTACAGACCCAGCTACACCTAATATATTGAACCAAGTGTCCGAAATAATCTCCCCAGTCATTCTTGACCTAATCAATGCCTATCTCTCCTCGGGAGTGGTCCCACACCTTTGGAAAAGAGTGATGGTAAAACCTCTCCTGAAAAAGCCTAGTCTTGATCCGGATCTACTGGGTAACTTTCGCTCTATCTCTCTCCTCCCAGGGATTAGTAAATTAGCTGAGAAACATGTCAACGCAGAATTCTTGACATATCTGTAGTCCCACAACCTCCTCCATCCTTCTCAAATGGGCTTCCGCCCGCTTCAAGGAACTAAAATGGCGTTGTTGGCAGTTGTCAAAGAATCTAAAAAGATTCTCATCGAAGGAGGCTCAACAGCAATTATCCTCTTGGACCTTAGCGCTGCCTTTGACACGGTCAACCGCCAAATTCTGATTCATCGACTCAGGGGGTTGGGGGTGACTGGGCTAGCTCTAACATGGTTGCAATCATTCCTGGATGAGAGATCCTTCCAGGTCTTTGATGGTGATGTCTCCTCAAAACCTCTGCCTCTCCAGTGCGGAGTTCCGCAGGGGTCGTCCTTGAGTCTATCTCTTTTTAATGTCTATTTGACTCCACTTCAAGAGATTGTGCTCTCATTTGGGGTTCATATAGTGACTTACGATGATGACACCCAACTGGTCGTAGCACTAAACCACGCTGACAATGCCTCTTTCGGCCTTTGTCCCTGCCTAGAAGAGGTAGTCAAATTGATGAATCAATCATACTTAAAGCTAAATGGTGATAAGACCGAGTTGATGCTCCTTGGCAAACCATCCCTCTTCAGGGCAGATGCTCTTTGTACAGCCTGTATGGGCCTCATCCCTGTCCCTAAGACCCAGATGAAGAGTCTAGGTATCTGGCTGGATCAGGATCTCAGCTTCATGGTTTTGGCATCCTAAGGATGCTCCGTAAGTGCTCCCTCTTCTCCCCTTCCGCACAAGAAGGCTTATGGTACAGGCACTTATTCTTTCCCGCCTTGACTACGGGAACGCCCTTTACCTTGGAGCTCTGTTTTCGACCCTCACAAAGCTCCAAACGGTGCAAAACTGCGCGGCAAGGATGTGTATGGGTATCTCGAACCGGCAAACCGCAAAGCCCACCTTGAAGTCGCTCCACTGGCTTCCTGTTCGGTAGAGAGTTTGCTTTAAAGCCATGTGCATTGTGCACAAGATGCTAACTGGGAATGGCCCCACGATCAACCACTCAACCACTCCATGGTCCAGCCTTATGTGGCAAATAGAGGGCTGCGCTCTGATGATTTACATCTGGCTGCTGTTCCCAGGATCAAGAGGGCCAGAAGTGGTGGCCGCCTATTCTACAACGCTGTTAAGCTGTGGAATACCCTTCCCCTTTGCAGTAGCGTCCCGTGGAGAGAGTTCCGTGGGGCAGTGAGGCAGGTGGGGGAGGGGCAGGTGGGGGAGGGGCAGGGTGGGGGTAGTAAACACCGGAATGTGGATGAACGGAGGTAAGTAAACAATTAAATAAATTAAACGAATTTCATTGCGCGCACTGCATTGCATTTTGCAATGCAGCGCGTGCAACGAAATTAATTTTATTTATTTGTTTACTTACCTCCGTTCATCAATATTCCGGTGTTTACTACCCTCCACCCTGCCCTTCCACGGGCCGCAAATGCCCCTTTGCCTACGGAGGGAAACTAGCCATTTAGCCTTCCAGAAATCATTGAAGACCTGGCTCTTCACTCAAGTGTGCTGCGCTGTCTTTCTCTGCTACTGTCACAGCACTGGGAGGCCCCTGGGTAGCCATGCGCTCAATAAATGCTGCTTCATTCATCATGCGCTTTATAGCATGCACGCTGTTAAAAGTGCCTAACTAACATCGGAAAGAGTGTGTATCTTTCCATTTAATTTACGTTAATAAATTCAATGGAAATCCACAGAACCTTGCTAGTATAGCACTTTTAACATACAGAAGAATATCTGCTTTTGATCACGCTCCAAAGCATATAAATAGTGCAATGCTTTAAAAAAGCAAAGCATTAGTAAAGCGCAAAAGTGTGACGTTAATATCTTAATACATCCTAGAGAGTATTCTTGAACCAGACCCATTTCTTAACGCCAGTTAAAGCCACCAAATGCATTATTTGTAGGCCTGCCATTTTAGGATTGTCAACAGGTGGGTATATTTGCATTCGTAATATAGCAATATCGTCAGATAACACTTCAAAAAGAAAGGGTAAAATGTGGGCTTTTGAACCACTAAATAATCCACTTCTGGCAAACATAGCAGTGCCAGACAGATACAAGAAGCTTGGGCCTTGCTAAGGGCTGTCTTTACGGAAAATAAAAAATGTATATGATGGCTGTTGTTTTTTTTTTTGTAGCAATCGAATTTGGAAAAAAGTGATTACAACATCCAATCAGCATTATCAAAGATCACAAAAATAAAAAGTAAAGGAATACTACCAGCTACAAAAGAACCGCACAGCTGGACGGGAGTTACACATTTTAAGCATATCTGTCAACATATTAAAACGTGTTCCTCTGTAAAGTGTTTCCACTCCAAGCAACCTCTTGTCTTTTACTGAAGAACATAAATGTTGGCTTGTCTAAAAAAGTCCAGTGGGCAGAAAGAGAAATACAGCTGTTTACGAAGCACCTTCGGTTTTATGGAGATGATCACGGCTCCTTGTGCTGATGTGACGTAGTCAGATCTCCAGCTGACTGCGCTAACACAGAAGCATAAACACATAGCATCAGAGCAGCTCAGTTGAAAGAAATAAAGGGTGTAAATAGAGACCTCCCCCCTCTGCCAGCAGTGTTTCTGGCATAACAGAGACTTCCACCAATCCCTACTGTGTTGGGACTTCTGAAGCAAGAACACGTAGAATGGAGGACACCGTGAGGCAGGAGGGACATGGACATGCTGTGAGAAGTGAGGCTTATGCTCAGGCAGTAGTGCTATGTAGCACACCACGCAGGGTGCACGATTTTCCCCAGCCACCCCTTTCTTCAATGGGAGCCTGGGTTCTCGTTTGGAACACATGCTCCCATTGAAGTCAACTGGAGTCTGACCGAATCGTATTCGGAAGCAACCGGATGCATCCAAATCGCTCGGTCGATCTCCCCCGATCCGAGTCGTCCATAAAGCATTCTGGAACCGATTCGGTTGGAATGCTTTTCGGACAAGATCGTAATCGTCCCCTAAGTCTGGACTGTGCAGTGTTGCCCAGCCTTGGTTGGAGTACCGACACATTAAGTTGATTTCATTCAGTGGCCTCCTATTTTTTTTTATCTCTGCTCTCTCGTGACATGACTTTTGGGAGAAAACAGTCAAGAGATATTTGAAATTTTGTATTCAGTTTTATCTCTTGGTCCTGTAATAGAACAATTTTTTTATATGAAGGAAGTCATCCCTGGTAGAAAGGAAGATATTCAATGTGGTGTAGAACTACCTCTGTGGTACAGACTGAATGGTGTTCTTCCTGGAAAGAGTCAAAGGTGCTGCATCAGCCTTGAGCACCATGAATGTATTTTGAAGCTGAAGAACATGCTGCTTCTTTGGTACTCGCCTGTAAAGTTAGTCATTAAGTTGTACCTTCACTACTTTCAGGAGCACAAGTGGCAGATAGCAAACAGGGCAAGCAGGGTACAGCACTGGCATGGCATTCTGAGCAAAAGGGGTGATTAGTAACATTGGCTGCAACCTGTCAGGTGTGGCAGCAACAGGGTGTATGCATCGCAAATGACTGCTGTGGCAACTTTTGCGTGACAATAGCAGCAGTAAGGGAACTGTACCAACAACATGCAGACGTGATTCTAACAGTAAATGTGCAGCTAGGGCAACTATGAGGAACAGCTGTAGGCGGTGGGTGAAATGCAGCACACTCACAATGCCTGAGAGTCCAGATAATGAATATGAATATCCACGGCCTGGTGGACCCTAGGAGGGGTAGCAGAAGCCAACAGTCGGTGCATGCAAATAAAACGCACACACTCTCTGCGTATGTGTCAGCAGTGGCCACAAGCAACCACTCGCTTTTTTATTTATCACCTAGGGCGGAGCCTGGCCTTCAGCGTGAAAACTGCAACATTCAATCAATCAAACAGGATTAGTATAGTGCTGCTAATCAACCCAGTAGCCCATTAGGCTACTGGGATAAGTCGAACAACTGGGTCTTGAGTCTCTTCCTGAATTCTGCCAACAAGTGTGATATCCGGAGGTGGATGGGAAGGCTGTTCCAGGACTTGGCAGTGAGGTAGGAGAAGGAACAGCTTCTGCTGTGGCTTCAGCAGATGTGTGTGCTTTTGTGAGGGAGGTGGATTGAAGGTCTCTGGATGGTTAGTGGATATTCAGGCGGTGGTTGATGCATGCTGGTCATAGGTTGTAGAGGGATTTGTAGGGGTCTGCCAATAACATGAGTTGGTCCATTTTCCTGGATGAGGAGCCAGTGGAGGTTCCTAAAGTGTGGGGTGATTTGGGTTCATTTGGCCATGTTGAAGATAAGTCTGGCCACTGAGCTCTGAATCGTCTGTAGTCTCCTGATGAGTTTGGTGGTGGTTCCTCCGCACAGTGCGTTGCCATAGTCCAGACGGCTGGTGATTAGAGCTTGAGTGACAGTTTTATTTGAGAGTTTGGTGGCACTCTGGATCCTGTCTAACATTCGCTGGACTGCGATCGGTCATTCAAATGCCCATACTGGTCACACATGATCTCTTAGTCTCTGGCTAGGATTGTGATTCGGGGGAGATCATACCTCTGACTCCAGGCTCCTTCTTCCCTCCTGTTTACTGGATCTAGTGCTCCTTGGGCTTCCCCAGCCAAGAAATCTGAGGGCCCCTGGTTGTTCAGCAATGTCGACTGGTGATTACTAGGACGAGTCATCGTAGCTGGATTACCCGCCGAGGCACTTGGCAAGAGTGGTACAAATTGCTCCTCTCAACTGATGTCCACATCTTCATCTGGCCCCCTGGCATGACCATAGACCTTCTTGAGCCAGGAATCATACCTTATATTGGTATGATGCCCCTGAGCATTGGTGACTATGGTGTCATTGAGATTCATGACTGCCAGGTCTCCGCCTCAAAGGGGGTTCCACCCTGGATGGCGATCTCGCATGATGACCCTGTCCCCTACTTGGATGGTCAGGGTCACAGCTCTCCTTCCTATGCTGGCCATGACATTGCTACCCCATTGTGTCTCTTACATGGCTTGTACCTCCAGAATGGTGGGCTGCCAGACAAGACTTTTTAGAATGCAGTCTCTCATGGGTCTTAGAAACAGGAGGTCCGCTGGGACACTGTTGGAGGTGCTCTGCATGGTCTTGTGGTATTCTCTTAAGAACCAATGCAGGAAACATTCAGTGTCTTTGCCCTGGTCAACTCCAATTCTTAAAGCTCAGTTCAGAGTTCTCATGTATCTCTCAACCTCTCCATTTGCTTGAGGTCACTGGGGAGGTTACCTTTCGGTGATGAATGGCTTGGGATAAAAAGTATTCCTGGAACTCTTGCCCCTAAAATGGAGGACCATTGTCTGACTTTATCTCCTCAGGTAGGCTATTCAGGATGAATACCTTATTCAAAATAGGTTTGACTTTTGAAAATGCAGTAGACTGTATTAGTTCTATGATTGGGAACTTTGTATGGGAGTCGATGAGAACTAGGATGAGACACCCATCCAGAAAGCTCCCAAAGTCCCTGCTTAACTTCAACTATGGTTTTAGGCTGGGCTCTGCCTTCACTCACCACATATACTTCAATCGTTCGTGTGAGGTGCTGTGGTCCCATGCCTTCGTATGTGTAGGTTTGTGCCTCCATTGTGGATAATATTAGGGGTGGGCGGAATTTGCGAAATTCACTTTAGCAAATTATCGCGAAAATGTTAAAGATCTCCGCAAACGCGCGGAAATATCGCGAAGATGCAGAAGTTTTTTTCCCGCCCGTTCGCGGTATTTACTGCGTGGTCGCGGCTCGCCAACTTACCCATGCGGTTGCTCGCGGGCGCGGCCATCTTGTTTTCACTTGTCTCGCGGTGCATGATCGCGAGAAGAAAGACGTGATCGCACGACGAATGAAGTTACTGCGAGCGCGAACTGTCGCGAGACAGCGCAAATGGCTACCAACAATCCAACATCTCGTGGAGAACACGACCGATCGGGAAATCTTGTTGGCGAACGCGGGGATTCAGGTAAGGCGATCGCGCGCACGAGAGAATGTATTATTTTACAGCGCGAGCAAGCAAAAAATTTCCGGTAAAATGCGGATTGCGGAAATTTTGACATTTTCGTGCTCTCCGCGGAACACGAAAATGTAAAATTATCGCAATTTCCGCTAGCGGAACGGAATTTTAGCCCAGGCCTAGATAATATATGGCACAGTGTGAATTAGTTGAATTGCACCGAGTCCATCACATTTACGGAGGTGCCAATGTCGATCAATGCATCAATGGCGGTGCCTCAAACCTTGACCGTGCACATGGGGGGAGGCCTCTTCCTGTTGCTATTCCTCCTGGCAAATGATATTACAAATACATCATCTTTGGCATCCACCAGATGAGCTCCTGTCCCATTGCCGCTTGGTAGGTGTGCGTCCTCCTGCTTAACAAGGGATAGTTGTCGCAATGAAGCAGGCAGCTTCTTCAGGTATCCTGCGTTGTCCCATTGTTTCCCACTCCAGCACACCTTGGTTAAATTGATTTGATTTTCCGCATTTTGAGCAGATGTGCCCTCAAGCCTGGCAGACATTTGGGACTTTGTGTTCCAGTCAGCAGTTGCTGCATCCGCCACTTGATTTCCTCGGGCGCCAATTGGACGCGAGGGTGCCAATCACGTTTGGATTGCATCATCATGTTCTTCTTTTATTTTCACCCTCTTCAGGAGCCCAATCATGGCTGCTCCTTAGCCTAGTGCTGCTTCCATAGCATCAGCTCTGCTGTTTGGTAGTAGGTGGGACTGGGCTAGTATTAATACTTCATCCAACTTGATGCTTGGCTGCCGCAGAATCAGATGTAGGATCACCACTGATTTCTGGGCACAAATTTCCTTTGGTTGGTTGATATTCACACACATGCTGGATAGCTTTCTGTGGCATGTGTAGAACATATCAACTGATTCCGTGTGAAAACCGCAACATTGTATTGTAGAGGCTGGGTGGCTTACTCGCAATGCGACTGAAACAGCAAACAGAGCAGTGGCTGAAGGGGAATTACCCATTGCTTCACTATATATATGCAGTCCATGGGCAGAACCTTCTCTTTATAGACCCCCTGATAAAGCAATGGCTGAAAAAGACTGTCTCAAGGCCCCTTTCCAAGAATATACTGTATTGTATTAAATGCAAGAGCTCTGGGGAAACAGCTAAAGCTGTCTCTTAGCCCAGACCTAAACATGATAAATAAAATAATTTTACCCTGTAAATGCAAATAAATAGCATCTCTGAAACAAGTGTTATGGGACTGCTCCGTGCTTACTTCATACTGGGAACAGATCGTCAATGAAATAGATACACATTTCCGTGCTTACATTCCCTCTCAGATCACGCAGAGGCAGGCAAATGGAAATGGGGATTGTTTTTGGCGCGGCCTTGCAAAACATACTGTCTCACTGGGGCACGGACCGGATCCCCGCATTCCAAGGGTGGCTGCATAGACTATGGCATGTATTGGGCATGGAGCGTATATCTCTTTCGCTTCATGCGGATGGCACTTGATTTGCGGAACTGTGGCACCCATTCCTAGCTTTGTTGAGCCCAGAAATGCGGGAGCTTACGTGCCACAGATACGTGCGCCTCCTGCGCCTCACTGCGCTAATGCAAGTTACGGCTCAACCTCCGCCAACAGGTCACATACCTCAGTAACGATCTTTCCTTACTGTTTTCACATCGGACTGGCCCAGGGGAGGGGGGGGGGGGGGGGTGGGGGGGTCCTGGGGGATATCGGGAGGGAGATGGGAGGAGGTGGGGGAAGGGGGTAGTTGGGGTTTTGCTTTTGTCTCAGGCCTTACTTACTCGCATGATTTGCTTGGCTCTCCACTCATGGCATGGTGTTGTTTTGTGTATACGTGTTCTATATCAAAAAAGATTTAAACCTAAAACATATGTATTTGTTGGCCTATTAGATCAGGGAATGTAATATCTATAAAAACAGATTTTATTATGAATTAGTCTGGTTAAAATATACATGTAGAAATTATTGACTGTCATTAAACACCGATTTGAAGATCTGTCAATCGTTTTAAAGGTTTCTTCTCATAATAATTTGACTGCTAAATTCTATTATTATTCTGAGTGAGAACGCTCTGTCTGTAGGTGTAATTACATTTTTGAACACCTTTGTCCAATACAATGCTGAGATGGTTTCGTAGCAACTGGTCCAGTGTGGATTTCCCAGTAGGCAAGATCACTTTTCAATAAAAATAGAGTAATCTTCCTATATTGACTGTGGGATTCACCCACTTAAAGCTCTGTGGGCCAGCCAATAAAATGCAATCTGGAAAAATCAGAGCTCGTTTATCTTCGAGATACTTATCAGTGAAGCAACTATTTTACAATCGTCGACTGCTTCACTCACTGGTGTAAAGGATACAATTAACCTCACAACATTACCTAAAATAACAAAATAAAGACACAGATCGGATCAGCCCTTGTCTGGCAAGTCTGCTACCGCCATCAAATAGAAAAGAGCATGTTTGTGTGCTAGACACGCTTGTGAAGGTTAATGGATTACTTCTTTCAGCGCTCCCTTTTCATTTTTCTCATAAAGTGCACTTGAAATATAATAGAGGCAGAGGTTGTACATTCATTCTGTCATTCAGCTGACTAACTCTGATGCTAAATATACTCATTGCATTAAGACCTGTTGGTCTTGTAATTAATGTTCCTGTTGGTTTCATTCATTTGCGTCGCTGTATTTAATTCTGAATAACACACACGCAAGAAGAAGAAATGCCTGCTGCCAAATCTGTGAAGTAACCTAAACACTGCAGGAAATCGAAGTATTTGAAGTTCTTTGGCATTAGAAATCTTTTTTTTAAATGAGCAAAGGTCTAATTGGGCCGCTTATGGTTTTTGCACAAAAAGATAAATGCAGAGTACAATCACTAGATGAACAATTCTGGAAATGTGATTAGCGTACAGTTAGCCGCCAAGAGAAGGGTACAATGTGTATTTCTATCCCTTACCTCTCTCTCAAGACCAGTGGCACTCAGTCATCAGTGCCTAATTTGAATAATAATAAATGCCGGGGTCCAAACGTTTGTTTTTCCGTCTCTCGGTCCGTTCAAAGTCCGATGAGGGAAAATAAGTGCTGGTCCCCGAAAATGAGTGCCTGTGGCCCCACCTGCACCCACAAGCTCAGATTGAGCACTGACTGTACTTGGCGTAAGTTGGCACAGTTTGACACTTCCTTCCCTAATATCAGAGACAAACCCTCAATGAAGCAATGGTTTCTTTCTCACAGGGTCAGACACCTCACGCCGCATAGCTTCTTGCTACCAAAAGTAATGCCACTGACTTGCCATATATCTGAACAATGCCAGACATGTTTGCATGCAACGTCCATGCCATACACCACGACAAGCCTCTTCAGGTTTGAAGTGTGATACTGTGGGGCATTCTTAGTTAATGATCAGGAGAAGCCTCCCTAGTTATACTAACTAATATTATTGCCAAGCAGCCACGGCCCATGCAGGTAAGCTCAGTGTGGCAGGGAGGCCCGGTGGGGGGGATTTTGGAGGGTGATGACAAGGGAAACTTAAATAAACAAATAATTTTCCCTCGTCATCGTCTTACCTGCACAGCCCCAGGCTGTTGCAAAGGCTGTGTTTTGTTAGGAGATGACTTTTGTTAATCAGTACACAGAGTTTCTGCTAGCTGTAAATAGCAGCTATTGAAAAATCCTTTAGTGTGTATAGAAATACTGTTAAATGTATTCATTAAGGTTGATTAAAAGAAGATTATTCCCAAGGTTCGACTTTTTCAAAATGTTCAGCTCTGCATATATATATTTTTAAAAGAGGAACTACACAAAGTTAGTAAACTTAGAACGTTGTAAAAAATCAATAGGCCACCCTCGATAAGAGAGACTGGTGCTACTTGGCAGCCCCACACCAGTACCCTTCTTGGAACCTCCAGCCTAGCCACCACTTGAGGTATCATTAATGTATCAATTAAGAAACAAGTCAATTAATATTGATAGTGCTATCTTATAACCTTAAAGCAGTCTGTAAGCATACTGTTGCGTTGGGGAGACAAGAAGGGAAGAAGCTCAATTCATTAGGATGCACGTCTTCAAGCAACATACATTGAAAGTTGCCATACATTCCAACTAGAAACTATGGGGCAGATTTATGAGCCCCTTGCGCCACTTTTGCGTCACTTTTAACATGGGAAAAGTGACGCAAAAGTGGCGCAAGGGGCTCATAAATCTGCCCCTATGCTTTTTTAAAAACTTGTGTTAAAGAGAGATAGATAAAAAGTATATTTTTTTCCAATTAATTGTGTTGCTCAATGGATGTCTGCATAACAATTATATGGGGTGCTACTTTCCTTCTGTTTCTGACCCAATTATGCTTCTATATTGCTCTAATGTTATCAGATAGCCCAACCAATGATAGTTAATTGGTTCCTAAATTGAGAAATTAGTGTTACCTCAAGTGGGGTTTTCTTTACACATTATGATTCCTTTTTGTTTGGATTTCCCACCCACCATCCCTATTTCCTGGCACAGGTAACAGTGGTGGGCAGGGACAGGGAAGTGGTGGCGCAGGGCGGTGGGGGGATGTTAGACCGGATTTATCCCCAGACCTTTTGCTTTTTGGCCTCCTGTTTTGGACTCTGTTTTTGGTGGTTTTATGAGCATGTGCAGTTTCCAACTGCAGATCAGTGCTAAAGTGCTTATGCTCTCCCTGAAAATTGTGTTTATGGATTTGTGATTCCATGATTGGCATATTTGATTTACTGGAGAGTCCCTAGTACAATGCAATGTGTGTGCCCAGGGTCTGTAAATCAAATGATGCTAGTGGGCCTGCAGCACTGATTGTGCCACCCACATGAGTTGCCTGTAAATGTATTTCAGACCTGTCACTGTAGTGTCTGTGTGCCGTTTGGTACTGGCAAGTCGACTGGCAAGTGCACACACTTGCTAGGCCCTGACCTTCCCTTTATTGCATGTAAGTCACCGCTAAGGTAGACCCAAGGTAGCCCCATGGGCACGGTGCACTGTACGTGAAAGGTAGGACACATACTGAGGTGTATGACGTCCTGATATTGGAATACAGTATATTTTATTTTTCACTATTGAAAGGCTATCTGTCCCATAGGATAGAACTGGAGTTTATATATAACATCTTATAAATATAACTTCCCACTAGGACAAGATAGCAAGCTGGAGTTTAGTATGCCTGAACTCAGAATATAAAAATACATCTTTTAGTAAAGATGATTTTTATATTGTGCGATTGAAAATACCACGTTTAGAAAGTGGGTATTTCCGTGCTTAGCCATCCTGCCTGCCTCTGCTGGTTTGTGGATTGACTGTCTGGCTTTGGATTGACAGGGGCTAGGGATGTGCAGTCTCTCAGACAGCAACTAGGGGGGTTGATGTATGTCCTGATTTTCCTGAATGAGTCAGGGCTGGGCTGAATAGACCTGGGCTGCATTCAGAGTATGGGGAGGAGATTTGTTTCACACCTGATTAGGCCTGGCCTACCTTGGACAATGCTGTCTCCACCTTCTGCCGGGCAGCTGCACCAGAGAGGACAGAACTGGTTTGGGTGGGCAAAGAGCTTCTTTGCCACCAGAGAACAAAAGAATTTGTGCTATAAAAATTGGGGCACTGACCTCTGAACTTTAGATTACTTCCGGAATTCAAGAGAAACCTTTGCCAAGGAGAAGAGCTGGAGAAACAGAAGGAGAAGTACTGCCCCTTTGTTGTATGCTGTCTGGGGTTGACCTGCTGTGGCTGTGTGTACTGAGAAAAGGTCCCCTGCTTGAGGAAGATATCCAAGGGCTGGGAAACATCCATTACCATGGTCATTGCATTGCAATGCCTTTACATCGCGGGTATTACAACGCAAGTCGTTACAACGACTTGCGCTGGATGGCGCTCTAACTAAGGAATAGTATGATTTACTATTCCAACACCTTCCCTACTGTTTGTAGACTGGTGTTGGAATAGTAAATCATACTATTCCTAAGTCCAGCGCCCTCCAGCGCATGTCGTTGTAACAACTGGCACTGTAAAAACTGCGATGTAACGTTCCGCGATCATTTTGATCGCGTTGTAACGTCACATATTCTCAAGGGCTTGAAGTAGAGCTTGCCTCCTGTTCTGAAGTGCAAAAATAACAATTGATGGACAGAATGTAGAACAATGTCATACATTCACCCCAGTACAGAGATCTGGGCCTAAATCCATTGTTTTTTTGCTCACCATGCCGTTCCAGTTTGAACCCAGCCATATGCAAATCAGTCTTGACCCTGTGCCTCATGGGAACAGTCCAGACCGAACTGCCAAGCCAGGTCCTCCCTGGACTGGAAACAAGCATCCTAGGACCGGTTTCTGGCATTTCAGCCGTCTTCAGCCAGGCTTGCTTGATTTTCAGTGGCATGGAGAGCAAGGGACCCACGTCTGGGCATACCCTTTCCACTCGGGGTGACAAATGCAAAATTAACAATTGATGGACAGAATGTAGAACAATGTCATACATTCACCCCAGTACAGAGATCTGGGCCTAAATCCATTGTTTTTTTGCTCACCATGCCGTTCCAGTTTGAACCCAGCCATATGCAAATCAGTCTTGACCCTGTGCCTCATGGGAACAGTCCAGACCGAACTGCCAAGCCAGGTCCTCCCTGGACTGGAAACAAGCATCCTAGGACCGGTTTCTGGCATTTCAGCCGTCTTCAGCCAGGCTTGCTTGATTTTCAGTGGCATGGAGAGCAAGGGACCCACGTCTGGGCATACCCTTTCCACTCGGGGTGACAAATGCAAAATTAACAATTGATGGACAGAATGTAGAACAATGTCATACATTCACCCCAGTACAGAGATCTGGGCCTAAATCCATTGTTTTTTTGCTCACCATGCCGTTCCAGTTTGAACCCAGCCATATGCAAATCAGTCTTGACCCTGTGCCTCATGGGAACAGTCCAGACCGAACTGCCAAGCCAGGTCCTCCCTGGACTGGAAACAAGCATCCTAGGACCGGTTTCTGGCATTTCAGCCGTCTTCAGCCAGGCTTGCTTGATTTTCAGTGGCATGGAGAGCAAGGGACCCACGTCTGGGCATACCCTTTCCACTCGGGGTGACAAATGCAAAATTAACAATTGATGGACAGAATGTAGAACAATGTCATACATTCACCCCAGTACAGAGATCTGGGCCTAAATCCATTGTTTTTTTGCTCACCATGCCGTTCCAGTTTGAACCCAGCCATATGCAAATCAGTCTTGACCCTGTGCCTCATGGGAACAGTCCAGACCGAACTGCCAAGCCAGGTCCTCCCTGGACTGGAAACAAGCATCCTAGGACCGGTTTCTGGCATTTCAGCCGTCTTCAGCCAGGCTTGCTTGATTTTCAGTGGCATGGAGAGCAAGGGACCCACGTCTGGGCATGCCCTTTCCACTCGGGGTGACAAATGCAAAAATAACAATTGATGGACAGAATGTAGAACAATGTCATACATTCACCCCAGTACAGAGATCTGGGCCTAAATCCATTGTTTTTTTGCTCACCATGCCGTTCCAGTTTGAACCCAGCCATATGCAAATCAGTCTTGACCCTGTGCCTCATGGGAACAGTCCAGACCGAACTGCCAAGCCAGGTCCTCCCTGGACTGGAAACAAGCATCCTAGGACCGGTTTCTGGCATTTCAGCCGTCTTCAGCCAGGCTTGCTTGATTTTCAGTGGCATGGAGAGCAAGGGACCCACGTCTGGGCATACCCTTTCCACTCGGGGTGACAAATGCAAAATTAGCAATTGATGGACAGAATGTAGAACAATGTCATACATTCACCCCAGTACAGAGATCTGGGCCTAAATCCATTGTTTTTTTGCTCACCATGCCGTTCCAGTTTGGGCAAGTTTACAAGAAACTGACGCATCTCTTTTTTTTGTCCTCATCCCGCCAACTTTCTTGCTGGTATATCCACTGTGGGAGATTGTATGCCTGCCCATGCAGAGAATAATGCTGTTTCCACACTCATCTCCCTCCTACAGAAACAGAGAAGAAAGAAACTGGGACCTCCAGCAAATATGGCTTTAACATTGGACCCACGTATTTGTTGTTGCCAATTTACTTACGGTGCCCAGATCTTCTCCAGACTTTTAGCATCGCTAGCAATAGCGGCCTAGCTCGTATACTTAATATTTCTAAGGCAATAAGCTATGAGTGGGGGATTTTCCGATTTCCACAGCTTACATTGCTCCCATCTCGCCAACAAGATCACATAGAATACACATTTTGTTGTAGTGGAGCTTGCTCGTACACTTGCATCTAGATGCAGTCCAAAAAATATGAGCTGAGGGCTTACCTCTATTTGTTTTCCAATCACTTCTCTGATAAAGTTGCATACTGATATCCAGAAAGAAGCAATCTTCGGGCACTGCATAAACATATGCATGTCATCTGTCGATGAAAGCATACACTTCGGACAGCCGTATACTTTCCCGGTTACTCTTGAAAACTTGGCTGGAGACCAGTGTACACTGTGGGTAGTAAACAGTTGAATTATCTTAAGTGAGGCAGGTTTCACCACTGATTATAAAATGGAGAAGGATACTTGCCATATTTGCTTTAAATTTCCCTGCAGCTCTCCCTCTTCCCACATATTGGTTATATCTGGCAAGCTCTATCGTCTGCCTCCAAAAAGGCCCAATACCAAATTGAAACTTCTTTCTTTAGAGAGCCAATTCTAAGCGCCTGTTCTAACCATGGCTCGTCTTCCTCTTCAGGCCACTCTTGAGTGGCCCACTATGATCGCAACTGATAACATTTAAATCTTGTTAGCTGACCCTGCAATTTTCAACACCTCCCAGTCCACTAAGCTGGATCCTGTTCATTTTTTTATGTGTCATATTTATTTATTTGAGAAAAAGAAATTCACAATACATAGAAACAATAAAATGTATAAAATATTCTAAAGTATGGGATCAAGCCACTTGCTTGATCCCATACTTTCCAACTTGGACCATCTTATTTCATCTCCGGCTCTTGCCCTGCCTTGGACAGACCACTTTCTGGTGTCCGCGACATGGCAATTCAATAGCCCAACTGCAGTGGTCTCACGGGTGCACACTCTGGAGAGAGCCTGGTCGAGGCTCCCAGTTGACACCTGGGTGGCACACCTGGAGGCCACGCAGCCCCCTCTGGGAGCTAACCCAATAGTTGCTGATGCGAGTTTTCATACCTGGCTCGTGGATTCTTTGGACACTCTCCTACCCAAAAAGAAACAACTTACGAGGGGGAAGAGAATGGGCTCTGCACCCTGGTATTCGCCAGAACTCAGAACCCTGAGGAAGGGATGCAAGAGGCTAGAGCGGTCCTGGAGGAGAGACTGGAGTGAGGCAAGTCGTAAAGAATATCGTGCGGCCCTGAGCAGGTATAAATCCGCTATCCGGGTGGCAAAATCAAGATTCTTTGAAGAGCGTATAGGCTCGGCGGCCAACTCCTCTAAAGAGTCATTCAGGGTTATTAAGGAGCTACTGAATGCCCCCGATCCTCAGGTTATCCACGAGGACCCTCGCAAAAAATGTATAGAATTGGCCTCGTTTTTTAAAAGCAAAATTGATAGTATATTGGCTTCCCTTCCCCGGCCAGGTGAGGTCTCGTCCTTGGAGGATAATTCCACCTCCCAACTTAGGTTGCAATCGGTGGAGCTGGCCTCCCTGGGTCCGGTCACTAAGGAGGAAGTCTTGGTGGCTCTGGGGTCTATGAAGAGCGGCTCCCCGAAAGATCCAGTACCTATTAAATATCTTAAACAGGTGTCATCTACAATTGGTGGCCCTGTGACGGACCTGATAAACCTGTCTCTCGTCCAGGGGGTAGTTCCCCCCAGTTGGAAAGGGGCGGTGGTTAAGGCCCTTTTGAAAAAACCTAATCTTGATCCCGCCGACCTCGCCAACTTTCGGCCTATCTCCTTGTTGCCGGGTATCAGTAAGGTGGCTGAGAAGCTGGTGAACAGCCGCCTTTCGGACTTTTTGGAAACCAATTCCCTTCTGGGCGACTCCCAAACGGGCTTTCGCCCCGGTCAGGGGACTGACACCGCCCTGCTGGCGGTCGTGGAGAATGCGAGGAGCATGCTGGATTCGGGAGGTTCAGTGGCAGTGATCCTCCTGGATCTCAGCGCTGCTTTTGACACCGTGGACCATCAGGTGCTTCTCCAACGGCTCTCGGGGGTGGGGATTACGGGTCTGGCCCTCAAATGGTTCGCCTCCTTCTTGGAAGGTCGCTCAGTTGAGGTATGGGAAGGCCAGGAAAAATCATCTTCATCCCCTCTCCAGTGTGGTGTGCCACAGGGCTCTTCATTGAGCCCTACCTTATTTAACGTTTACATGGCCCCCCTGGAGAGTGTGGTACTGCCGCTGGGTATTAAAATCATCAGCTACGCTGATGATACTCAGCTGGTGGTTGGCCTCTCCCAGTCGGCGCACCTTCCCGACCGGTTGCACACGTGCCTTGAAAAGATCTACACATGGATGTGCAGCTCAGCCCTAAAGTTAAATGGCTCCAAGACGGAATTGATGCTGCTGGGGAACTCTTCTCCATCTTTGTCCCCCAGCAGCTGGCCTGACTGTCTTGGACCGGTACCCCCCCCCCCAAGCTGGAGATCAAGAGCCTGGGGGTATGGCTGGAGCAGGACCTATCGTTTAAAACCCATGCCAAAAAGACTGCTGGCGTGTGCTTCGGCCTGTTCCGCTCAGCCCAGAAGATTCTGCCTTTGCTCCCAGTAGCCACTCGTAGGCTTCTCATCCAGGGACTTATCATCTCGCGACTGGATTTCAGCAATGCGCTTTTCCTGGGGGCTCCCGAAGCTACCTTGAATAAACTACAGCAAGTGCAGAACGCGGCTGCTAGGCTCCTGACGGGTCTCCCTAGGCGTCAATCTGCCCGCCCGGCGTTGAGGGCATTGCACTGGCTCCCGGTGAGGGACAGGGTGAAATTTAAGTCACTCTGCATCGCCCACAAAGTTTTGCATGGGGTAGGTCCACCTATTTTGGAGGAATTGGTCCAGCCCTACAAGGCCTCTCGTTCTCTCCGCTCTGATCATCAACATCTCCTTCAGGTTGGCAGGGTGAAAAAGGCAAGAACCGGTGGCAGAAGATTTTCAATAAATGTGGCCTCTCTGTGGAATTCATTGCCCCTACAACTGCGCTCGGAAGCTAGTCTCCTTCGGTTCCGTAAACTTTTAAAAACTTTTCTGTTTTTTGTGTAATCCCCTCATCCTTGCAGTAGCGGTATGTGCCGGCAAGCGCTGGGATGCCTATTGGTAACCAGGCGCTATATAAAACTCAGAATAATAATAATAATAATAATAATAAAATAACTTGTGTTCATAGCAAGTAACAGTAAATCATATATAATAATAAACAATAAATATTATATAAGTTATTCAAAAATTATAGAACAAGGAAGGGAAAGTAACTTAAGTACACATATTAGGAAGTAACATTTGTAGAGTGGAAAAGGAAAAGGTAATAGAGAGAACCTAAAGGTATAATCAGAAATTAGGTAAGTAACATAGCATAAGTATATATAAGAAAATATATATCAATTAAAGAAAGATAAAGATATAAGGCTACATAATATGATTAAAGTGTAAAGAGAAGAGCTCAAGTATTGTGAAGAAAGAGAGCCCAAACTTGCTGGACAAGTTCCTCTTGATCCTGCAATCTATAAATAATATGTTCATGAGAAGCAGTTTGAATCATTGCTATCATCCATTCTTTAATTGGGATGATTTCTAACAAAAGGGAAATCCATTTGGTGGTACCAGAAGAGATCGGCAGAGCTTCACTTTTATCCCAGTTCACTTTGTAACCAGAATGAGTTGCAAAACCATCAATGATCTTAAGTAGGGGTGGGCGGAATTTGCGAAATTAACTTTCGCAAACTATCGCGAAAATGCTGAAAATCTCCGCAAACACGCCGGAAATATCGTGAAGACACGGAAGTTTTTTTCCCGCCTGTTCGCGGTATTTTTTGCGTGATCGCGGGTCGCCAACTTACCCATGCGGTTGCTCACGGGAGCGGCCATCTTGTTTTCACTTGTCCCGCCCTCTCGCGATGCTTACTTCCTGTTCCGGGTCGCGCAATGCATGTTCGCGCCCGTTCGCGGTAGATATTTCCTGTTCGCGACCGCTTTTACTTGATCGTGTTGCTTTTTGCTTGCTCGGGGAGAAAATATTGCGCAAACTAGCGCACCTGGTCGCAATGGGCGCGGCCATCTTGTTTTTCACTCTATTGCATGGTTCTGAGGCCTGATTTTGAATCCTCCCTACATCTTTTCAATCCTTTGTTTAAAGCGACTTTTTTTTTTATCTTTCTTATTTATTATTTCTCTAACTATTTTCCTGCTTCTATATTTTTGTTTTTTGTCTACTTTTTTTTTGTTTTTTAGCTACTTTTTCTCTCTTTCTATTGCCTGCTATTTATTTCCTTTACTTCTTTAATTTTATTACCTTTTCTTTCCCGCCCCATCCCAGAACCATGTCAAAGGGTAGGGCTGGTCGTCGCAGCCCGAGCTCCGACCGCCTTCCTTGCGGAAGGCGGCGCCCACAAGGGGTGCAGGCATGGGCCTTATTTGGGGAGGTGGAGTTGGCTGCACTCATTTTCTTTGTGCAGCGCCACCTCCCCTCAACCCTGGCAGCAGGTGGCAGGCCTGGGTCCGGGTACGGCCTCCGGGAGCGTCGGCAACGGTGGGGGAAGGTGTGCCGGGCAGTGTTGCGCTTCTCTGGGGTCCGGCACACCCAGGGGCAGCTGACGCACCGGTGGTCTGACATTCTGGACCTTGAACAGGACCTGCTGGACCAGCTAGAGGTGGAGGTCCCGGGGCTTGGTGAGTAACTATTTAATTATTACTACTTTGTGTCTGTTCTTCTGCTCTGTGTTATATATTGCGAATATCTTTTTTTTCTTCCAACCAGCTAGAATGTTGCTGCTTACATTCCAGGTTAATTATGTTTAAAAGTCTTCTGTGATTATGACACAGGTGCTCTTCTGCGCTACTACTAATCTTACTTGTTTGCAACTTTGCGTTTGCGCTCGCTTAGCGTGATTCTGTAAGAGTTTATTTTAGAGAACTTAAGTTACGTAATGCTAGAGTGACTCTAGTCCACTCCTTACTTTGTCCTGTCACTAAGAGATAGGGGCGGATTGATACTTAGGTTTTTGTACTTTGTATGAGTTTCTAATTTGTTAGTGGTATGCGTGATGCCCCATCAGTTACGTGACGCGCTGCTAGTACGGCAGTCTTTATTAGAACATTTTCTAGTTTGTTCAATGAGTGGTGGTAATTGGCTTAACACTAGCAGAACATCAGCATCAATCAATTAACCCAAAATTTGGTGTATACAAAAAATGTAGTCATGTGTCCTCCATTTGACCATATGCATTTATGAGGAATAAAAGAAGTGGAAATGCATACTTAATGTACAATTGGCATGCCTGAAATAGGTGGGCTAGGTCGGGTTGTACGTCGTACTTAGGCTTAGTTGTAACTTAGTATTCTGGAATCAGAATGGAAGACTGGATTACTGTTGATAAATGCATGTTAGCGCCTGTTCGCGGTAGATATTTCCTGTTCGCGACCGCTTTTACTTGATCGCGTTGCTTTTTGCTTGCTCGGGGAGAAAATATCGTGCGAACTAGCGCACGTGGTCGCAATGGGCGCGGCCATCTTGTTTTTCACTCTATTGCATGGTTCTGGGGCCTGATTTTGAATCCTCCCTGCATCTTTTCACTCCTTTGTTTAAAGCGACTTTTTTTTTATCTTTCTTATTTATTATTTCTCTAACTATTTTCCTGCTTCTATATTTTTGTTTTTTGTCTACTTTTTTTTTGTTTTTTAGCTACTTTTTCTCTCTTTCTATTGCCTGCTATTTATTTCCTTTACTTCTTTAATTTTTTTACCTTTTCTTTCTCGCCCCGTCCCAGAACCATGTCAAAGGGTAGGGCTGGTCGTCGCAACCAGAGCTGCGACCGCCTTCCTTGCGGAAGGCGGCGCCCACAAGGGGTGCAGGCATGGGCCTTATTTGGGGAGGTAGAGTGGGCTGCACTCATTTTCTTTGTGCAGCGCCACCTCCCCTCAACCCTGGCAGCAGGTGGCAGGCCTGGGTCCGGGACGGCCTCCGGGAGCGTCGGCAGCAGTGGGGGAAGGTGCGCCGGGCAGTGTTGCGCTTCTCTGGGGTCCGGCGCACCCAGGCGCAGCTGACGCACCAGTGGTCCGACATCATGGACCGTGAGCAGGACCTGCTGGACCTGCTAGGAGTGGAGGTCCCGGGGCTTGGTGAGTAACTATTTAATTATTACTACTTTGTGTCTGTTCTTCTGCTCTGTGTTATATATTGTGAATATCTTTTTTTTCTTCCAACCAGCTAGAATGTTGCTACTTACATTCCAGGTTAATTACGTTTAAAAGTATTCTGTGATTATGACACAGGTGCTTTTCTGCGCTACTACTAATCTTACTTGTTTGCAACTTTACGTTTGCGCTCGCTTAGCGTGATTCTGTAAGAGTTTATTTTAGAGAACTTAAGTTACGTAATGCTAGAGTGACTCTAGTCCACTCCTTACTTTGTCCTGTCACTAAGAGATAGGGGCGGATTGATACTTAGGTTTTTGTACTTTGTATGAGTTTCTAATTTGTTAGTGGTATGCGTGATGCCCCATCAGTTACGTGACGCGCTGCTAGTACGGCAGTCTTTATTAGAACATTTTCTAGTTTGTTCAATGAGTGGTGGTAATTGGCTTAACACTAGCAGAACATCAGCATCAATCAATTAACCCAAAATTTGGTGTATACAAAAAATGTAGTCATGTGTCCTCCATTTGACCATATGCATTTATGAGGAATAAAAGAAGTGGAAATGCATACTTAATGTACAATTGGCATGCCTGAAATAGGTGGGCTAGGTCGGGTTGTACGTCGTACTTAGGCTTAGTTGTAACTTAGTATTCTGGAATCAGAATGGAAGACTGGATTACTGTTGATAAATGCATGTTAGCGCCTGTTCGCGGTAGATATTTCCTGTTCGCGACTGCTTTTACTTGATCGCGTTGCTTTTTGCTTGCTCGGGGAGAAAATATCGTGCGAACTAGCGCACGTGGTCGCAATGGGCGCGGCCATCTTGTTTTTCACTCTATTGCATGGTTCTGGGGCCTGATTTTGAATCCTCCCTGCATCTTTTCACTCCTTTGTTTAAAGCGACTTTTTTTTTATCTTTCTTATTTATTATTTCTCTAACTATTTTCCTGCTTCTATATTTTTGTTTTTTGTCTACTTTTTTTTTGTTTTTTAGCTACTTTTTCTCTCTTTCTATTGCCTGCTATTTATTTCCTTTACTTCTTTAATTTTTTTACCTTTTCTTTCTCGCCCCGTCCCAGAACCATGTCAAAGGGTAGGGCTGGTCGTCGCAACCAGAGCTGCGACCGCCTTCCTTGCGGAAGGCGGCGCCCACAAGGGGTGCAGGCATGGGCCTTATTTGGGGAGGTAGAGTGGGCTGCACTCATTTTCTTTGTGCAGCGCCACCTCCCCTCAACCCTGGCAGCAGGTGGCAGGCCTGGGTCCGGGACGGCCTCCGGGAGCGTCGGCAGCAGTGGGGGAAGGTGCGCCGGGCAGTGTTGCGCTTCTCTGGGGTCCGGCGCACCCAGGCGCAGCTGACGCACCAGTGGTCCGACATCATGGACCGTGAGCAGGACCTGCTGGACCTGCTAGGAGTGGAGGTCCCGGGGCTTGGTGAGTAACTATTTAATTATTACTACTTTGTGTCTGTTCTTCTGCTCTGTGTTATATATTGTGAATATCTTTTTTTTCTTCCAACCAGCTAGAATGTTGCTACTTACATTCCAGGTTAATTACGTTTAAAAGTATTCTGTGATTATGACACAGGTGCTTTTCTGCGCTACTACTAATCTTACTTGTTTGCAACTTTACGTTTGCGCTCGCTTAGCGTGATTCTGTAAGAGTTTATTTTAGAGAACTTAAGTTACGTAATGCTACAGTGACTCTAGTCCACTCCTTACTTTGTCCTGTCACTAAGAGATAGGAGCGGATCGATACTTAGGTTTAGGTACTTTGTATGAGTTTCTAATTTGTTAGCGGTATGCATGATGCCCCCTCAGTTACGTGACGTGCTGCTAGTACGGCAGTCTTTATTAGAACCTTTTCTAGTTTATTCAATGAGTGGTGGTAATTGGCTTAACACTAGCAGAACATCAGCATCAATCAATCAACCCAAAATGTGGTGTATACAAAAAATGTAGTCATGTGTCCTCCATTTGCATTGTTGAGGAATAAAAGAAGTGGAAATGCATACTTAATGTACAATTGGCATGCCTGGAATAGGTGGGCTGGGTCGGGTTGTACGTCGTACTTAGGCTTAGTTGTAAATTAGTATTCTGGAATCATAATGGAAGACTGGATTACTGTTGATAAATAGTAACTTAAGTAGTCGATCCGCGAATCCCACGGTACTACTTGTTGACCAGATGAGATCGGTCAATTTAGGTATTACAATTGTTGTTTACATAAGTGTTTTTTGACCGTTCTTTAAAAATATTGTATTTGTTTGACACCATCCATCAATGTTTGTCTCTTTCTTATATATTTCCTGTTCATCAGCACCCAGGGGCAGACAGACAGGGAGTGGGCAGTCGGCGGGACAACAGTCCAAACACCACCACCAGGAGGACACCAATGAGGGCTCCTCTGCTGGCCCCAGTAAGTCTTCTTGTTTGTAATAATATTTCTTATTCCATAACTTTTACTGCACCATATTTTTCACGAACTATTGTTTCAGTTTCCCATTGCTATTTTTTACCAACAATTATCCTTCGATCTGTACGGTTTCAAAAATCTTGTTATCCCTGCCTCTGCTATGATGACTCTCAGTACTACTACTACTATCAGTCTGTTTGTACTGTAGTAGCTAAGCTTGCCCAGTTGGCCAGTGCCACTCTTTATGTGAAAGGTTGTAATAAAACTCAGATTCACCAGTAGCTCTAGCCATTGAGTCCAGTCCTTTGGGTCGTCCTCTTGTACTACTTCTAGTCTTATTGATCTTGAGTCTTTGTTAATCTTGAGGCTTTGACAATTCACAGCAACAAATGCCCAACCAGATTTATTACTATTTTGATATGATAGCCTATAGGACATACTACTACTGTTGTAGGGATCTTGCACATACAGCCCGTTGCACAAGAAAATAGGATGTTGGTGATGGTAGGTTGGACCTTCCTCACACACCTCAATCAGAAATTCGGAACCCACCACAATCCCCTGCTCGACTATAGTACTGTCTTGTCATAACTATTAGGTCTACGAACCCTCCCCCCAAGATATCCAACAAGTAGACAACCCAGAACATAACACACCCAACCTCTCAGTCGTGGAAGCAATGCACATGCACACCCTTACTTTAATTTGCTCAATCGTGTAAGTTAGTCCACACCAAATACCACCAAGTCTATGTAAGTTCAAAATGTTTATTTTGAATTGAGAAGCTCTGCACATTGTTCTATTATAAAATGCAGCACCAACCGGAAAATCAATAACATTAAAACAATAAACATTGTCACACTTACTTACAGTTGGGAATTAAATCATGATAACTGAACAGTGGTGGAAGGCAGCACCACCATCCCCTAGGAATTTAGTTTATATAAATTCATAAATGAAGATCTGAGTGAAGGGACCCCTCACCTTAGAAGAACCTAGTACTGGTAGTTGTTGCATCATTCATAAGCTCTGCAAAGCTCTGGTTCGTAGAAGGGAATCTTCCGTCTGTAATGCGAAAAATGAAATGGTGCGCGTTAGTATATTGCAACTTGCAAGCATTTCTCAGCTGTGCCAAAAAGTGTAGCATTTATTGATAAGCAATATGGACTAACAGTACACCAGTACTTCATAAAAAAGTGGCTTGTTAATGTTTTTGTTGACCGCTTGTACGCAGCGCGTAGACAGTAGCAGTGTGAGGCAGGTCATGTGGGCTCAAAGGTGTCTTATACAAAAAGCTGCAAGGTAACGTCACATGTGCAAAAATAAAAGACACAAAGGTAAAATGGTTACATGGCTCGGGCTAACTAAGCAAAGGCTAGAATGACCATATATAACTATTAGTGTCTACTCTACTACTACCTGATTTGTACTAGTGATGTATGTTAGTATACTATGAACTCATTTTTGAACCTTGCTACTGATCAATAGGGAGAGGTATATATGACGCCTAATAAATGTGTAATGTTTTCTAGGCGCACTACCGACCACCATTGCCGGGGCCAGCGAAGGTGACGCGGAGGGAGAGGATGTGGCAGTTGCTGCAGATACCGACGATGGAGCAGTAGGGGGAGTGGCAGCACCAGTGGCGGGCGGTGGTAAGTTAGATTCATAATCCATAACTATTGTTGAACTTGACAGTACACTCACTGCAAGGGTGTACTGTGTGTATATTGTACTGTTGAGACTTAGGGCCCTATTAGGATGGCGGGCGTATTGCCCCCGCCGGGCCGGCGGTATTCACCGCCGACACCGCAGGGGCAAACCTCCCGCCATCCATGTAGAAAAGAGTCAGACCCCCCACATGTCGACCAGGCGGAAAGGGTTCAATATGGTGGTGGAGTCTCTCTGAACACACCGCCAGCCATATAATCTGCATTTTGGAATGCCTTTGTGTGGCGGCATTGCCGTCCGCCATGGAAAGGCATGCAGATATTACAGAGTATGCTTGGGGGCCCCCATGGAGGGTACCTATGGTATGGTACCCCCCTGCCTTTCAATGCAAAATGTGACAGGCTCCGCGCGGGGCCTGTCATGTTGTGCTTGGAAAAGCAGCACAACATGTATTTTTAGCATTGCTTTCGGCACCACCAACCAGAATGTTAAAAAAACAAGATGCGCCCGCCACTGTGCCGGGCGCATCCTCCTAATTAATTGTCCCCACGGGACCCCCACCCTTTTTAGCGTGAGGATGGCGGGCGGACAAAGTCTGCCCGCCATCCGATGTCCTAAGTAAGTATGAGTTGTTGTGAACGTTTGAAGAGTGAACTAGAAGACTAGAATCCCTTTAATTGGCATAGGAGCAGGAGTATTGAGTAACCAATGGCCTCATCTATCTGATTTCAACTCCGCTTTGAAAGTTTTATGGAGAAGAGCACCTGGTGCACTGTTCAACTAAAAAGTGAAAGACGGGTGGAAGGAAGAAGGACGGGCGAGATTTAAAATGTTATGTACTACTGTTCTTTATAGTGCTACTCTACCATGCCACTATGTGTATGAATAATTAACTTGTCTTACTGTTTTTCTAAGAGTATATTTTACAATTGTCTTGTTTTTTTCTTTTTGATACACAGCTATTCCTAAACTCAATCGAAAGGAGTTGGCCGCCAAGGCACGGCGCCGGAAGCTGGAGGCAATCCAGCGTGAATACCGGCGGCTGGTGGTCTTGGCAGAGGAGGAGGAGACTGCAGCAGCACTTGAAGCCTTCTCCAGTGCCCCGGGCCCCAGCCACCGCCCTCCAGCGGTGCCCGCAGCCACCGCAGTGCCATCTCTGGTGCCTCCCCCACTGTGGCTGCAACTGCCACGCCCTCAGACGCCGCATCGCCCGTTTCGAGGAACAGATGCGTGTCCTCCTTCAGTTCCGCCCCACACCTTAGTCTCAGTCTTCAAGTTCTGCCCCTTTTTTAATTCTTGTTTGGGTGGGTGGCAACTGGTTTGGGCGTTGGGTTTTTGCTTTTCGGACTACTATTTTCTCCTGGACTTTCCTATGGACATTGGTTGGGGTAAGGGAGGGGGGTGGGTCAGCTTTTGTGGGTTTTTAGTTTATTTTTGTAAATTAAATATATTTTTCTACATTACATGCAATGTTGTTAATGTTTTGTAGGTGGGGTTACTGTTTTACATCACACTGTTTCCTTGCTGGTGCAGGGCCGCCCATAGCCAGTGTTTGATCCAAATAATTGGCTGACTGTGTAAGACACAAACAGATAAATGCGGCACCCCTCACTGATTGACTTGTCCTACTAGCACTTTCAGTCTCTCCTCTAGTCTATTCATTCTTTATCTGGACTCAAAGGGGTGTGTGAAATTGAATTCATTGAAGACATGTCCATTATTAATTCTGCCTCCCCCAAACTTCTCTCTTACCTGTGCTTGATGTTTAATTTAGGCACAGCAATGGCTGCATGGTGAAGATGGTCATCTTTTTCTAACATGCCATGATTGGGGTGGTGGTGGTAGTACAGTAGTAGTAGTAGACACTGGCAGGGCAGCAGCATTTGCAAAAAAAGAAAAGGAGACAGTCAATCGCCTTTGAGAGACTGTTAGAGGAGTAGTAGAATGAAGTACAGTACAGAACTTACCGAGCAACAATAATATGCTAAAATATTTTACAACAAAACATAATGGTGGTTGGGATAGCCTACTAGACAGAGTTACAAACTATAGTTGTGTTGAGTCACTTGACTAGGCCTACAGCCTAACAGTTAGTGCTGTGTATGAGGAATGACAACAAACAAATCCAATCAATGCCAGCAATTAATGCTGAGGTATATGTTCCTTTGTTAAATAAAATAACCTCTAAAATATCCTACTCATGGGTGGGAAAGCAGAAGAAGATCATCGCTCTGCCTTGAAATTGAAGTACTGTTGCGTTCGCCACATCCGCCCCAGCAAGCGTGTGATTAAGTATTGGTGTACATTTAATTTAGTCACACCTCGACAATAAGTCACACGGCCCAGGGGAAGAGGGTTAGGGTTTGTTGAAACGATGGGAAGGGGGTTTTGGAAAAGGTTTGACATTGAAAAACAGTATGCATGGACAAACACACGACAATCTTTAAAGACTACCATATCCATATGTTAAGGGAGGAAAAGGAAATGCATGCATGATGATGAGAGACCCGGATTACATACACTTCTTGTTCTGTTGTTCCGGCCTTAATACTTTTACAGATAGCAAATAGAAATTTTAAATATTGGTAGGGAAGAATCGTAAACAGAGAGCAAACCTAATGATGATAATAACAACAGCAATAACACACTGTTGTAAAGATTGTATACAAAAAAATCATTCAAATTATTTAAAAGAAGATAAAAGTTGATACTTTTACTGTGTTATCCTGGTAAAAAATGTGGACTGGATTTGCATCTCGGCATTCCTCTTGGTCCTCTCGTCCATCAATCTTGGGTGTGTCGCCACTCGCCACTGCACGGCTGGAAAAAAAAAGTCGATTTGTTGGTAAGGTAAGTGTGCATTGTAATGTTTTCCAAAGTATAGGGCAAGGCCCGGCCTGTAATTGTAGATGCAAAACCAAAAGGGATATTGAAAAACAAAGTTGAAACAAATGCACAAGTTATGGTGTAGTGCAGCAAGAACACTTTCCGAGGTGGCATGTATGCATCATCTCTACTCTAGTGTTTCCAGCATTGACCTTCAACAATAACAGGAGAGAGCAGGCCCACAGTGACAGGCCTGACGGCACGTTGCTTAGCAGTAGCACATCCTACGTTTAGACTTTAGAGTACTTTTATTTTTAAAGACACCCCTGGCCTTAGCAAATGTCTGCCCACTAGACCAGCTATTACTTATCGCAAGGGACGATCTTTACGGGACATGTTATGTTCCAGTCATGTAACGAACACACAAACCACATGGCTACCTCCCAAACCGAAAGGTTTCTTTACCTGTGGTTCTTGCAATGTATGTCCGTCAGGTAAAAACAGAACAACTACTTTCACACACAATACATCTACAAGGTATACAATTGCACATTTTATCAACTGCAACACAACACACGTCATCTATGTGTTGGGTTGTAGTTGTAATGTCATCTACGTAGGAAGTACTGTACGCTCTCTTAAGGTTCGAATACAAGAACACCGTAGGGCCATTCACAATGGGGATACTCGTTATCCTGTGAGTGAACACTACAAACAAACGCACCCTGATGACACCTCCTTTTGGTTCTACGGGATAGACCATGTGCCCATGAATGTTAGGGGCGGTGACCGCGAATTGCAGGTCAGACAAAAGGAAGCAAGGTGGATTTGTCGTTTGAGGGCTATAAAATGGGCCATAATACTGATGGAGAGCTTCATTATTTCTTGTGATAAGTAATATGATGTTGAATATTGGAGGTATTTTCCTGTAGCGGACGTACTTTGGGCTGTTACTGCCCCGCATCACAAAATGTCATATGTTGAACTTAATGACTTTCTGATCTAATGGGTCTTGATGTTGTTTATTATTTTAATTCCTTTCCTGTATTATCTATATTCTTAACATACAAGCCTTTTTTCTAATAATTTCACTCTTCCTTTACAATTCTATAAATTGTTGTCTATATTCTTTACATTTGGCTGTCAATAATACACATAGACAATCCCGTGATATTGGGATATAAATCGAGTCCCAATTTGATAATACATTAATAATGTTTCTTATTTCTGGGAATCAAACTTTGATGAGTCCTAGACACATTTGAATTCTGAAATTTTAGAAATTTGGTTGCTCAGACGCTATTAAATTGTTTTTGGGATATAGGTGATGTATAATTTTTCGTATCCTTAATATGGTTTATAAACTTGTCCTTTAGGCTATTGTACCTACACCCTTATGTCCTTATGTTTTATGGGCCCATCGCGGGCGCTGGATTCTTAAATATGGCGGCCTCTTTGATTAGATTTTCTTCGAGCGAATGTTGCTCTCGCGTGTTGGTCGCTGTTCATTATTTTTGAACATAGTATTTTTGTGTGTATTCTAGTATATGTGACTGTGAATCTTTTCAGTAACAATAGTTTCCAAAATCATAGACTGTTAGATCGTTTATTTTTAACAATATACTTACTGTGATGTATTGGCTACTCCAATATGTCCGACACTTGGCGAGTCTCTTCTGTAACGATGGTCCTTTCTTTATTTTGTACGTTTGCAACGCCCACGCGGTCATGTGACTGCCTGGCGCGCTGCTTAAATGTTTGTAAGCGTCCTCGGCTCTGTTGGCTGATATCCATCTCCGAATGCAGCGACTTCTACACTTGTCGTGATACGGGTAAGAGACGTCGGGTTGATATAGGAGGCTGCTGTCTGTTGCTAATATTCCCCGTTTTTAATTTGCATGTTATGCGTAGGCACGCAGTGGAAGGATACGCATACATGTGAGCTCTTACTTTTAATTATGTAAAAATAAAAGTCCTATTTGTATTTGTTAATCGTTTTGCTAACACACATAGCCGCTTACTGGTTTTATCTTGCACTTTACTCGGTGGCACGCAGTAGAGGGATACTTGTGTGATCCCTCTCGTTTTATTACGTGAAAACTCGAATCCCCATTTCGATTTTAGTAATTGCCTTAACATCTAATTAGGCTTCACCGCTTATGCTTTATTCTCTTTTGGGCATCATTGTGACTTATGATCTCATGGCCGTATGTTCTTACGCATTGAAGACAATATTCGGTTTTGAGTGGGGATGGACTGGTGAATCTTGATACTAAGGAACGCTAGTCATGTGTGACTTGAGAAATAAACAGCACTTCGTATTTTCGAGAGAACACGTTTTGATTCTTAGATGACTGTTTGTGATTAGTATGATTCCACTCATGATGTTGCCCCTCTTTTTATTAACAGATAACCTTTGGGATAATTCCCACACACTCGGGACTACTAAATCTCCAAAGTGTCCTTATACTTGATGCTCGTCTTGTACCTAGTAAGGTGAGACGTGTGACTGATACTGACGTTTCATCTTTAGATAATGTGAAATGGTGATGGATACTACCTTGCTGTGATAGTTTTTATAACTGTTTCTGGGTAGGTAACTGGACACCCGCTTCCTTATTTTTAGGTCGTGACTGCAAGTTCAAACTACATTGAAGTACTTGCTGGATATATAAAGATTGTCGCCACTTGTTTTGAGGGGTTCACCCCTTGAATAGCAGTCGAAACCTTATTGGTGAGCCTTCCCCCCTCTTCTGTTCATTCCCTTGTCCTGTCCCCGCAAAACCTCCCTCTCCCCCTCCTTTTCCCCTTTTTCCCTCCCCCCTTTCCCCCCCCACACTTCACTTGCTGATTATTGTCTTCTTCCGTTTGACCTTTTGACCTGTTAGCGGTGTTTTTATGTACGTATTATATTAATGAACTCTATTTTTGTCTTTTATGGGAGGTTGCGAGTTCGCTACCTTTACTGATTGATATTTCTGAATTTTTGGGAAATATTGGATTTCTTTCTCTCTTTCTCCTGCCATTTCTTTGTCACATTTCTGTTATGATCTTGTCACCCTGGTTTCCAAATCTCTAAAAAAAGGGAACGCTTTCGCCTTTTTTCCATTCTTACTTTTTTATAGATATTTCACATTAAGGATGTATTTCCGTATGGTAACATAATTGTGAGTGTATTTATATGTTGTATTTTATATACATATTTATGTTTGTATTGCAATTAGATTTTGTTTTGTGTGTCAATTTGGTTAGCTTATTTGATGTTGTTCGTATTGATTTTGGGTCATTTATATATGTATTTGTTGTCATTTCTGTATCAATGATGATTTATTTTTATGATTTATGATTTTTTCCTTTCATAATGTATCATTTTGGTTTGATTGTTATATATTTATAATTTTTGTAGTATAATATGTATTTGTCTTATTATTGTCTCTGTATTGTGTATTTATATATGGTTTTATGATCATTACAGCCCTGACGAAGTTCCCAAGGCACAAGGGAACGAAACGCGTTGGCTGTGTGTCGTTCTTGTACAAATCGCCCTCAAATAAAAAAGGAAAAAGAAAAAGACTTTGTGAAATACAAAAATTTTTGCTACCTACGACTATTGACAGAGTGCACCTTCCTTTTCTTCTTCTTATCTTCATGTTTAAATAGCATCTTTCAACAGCGGATGCTGGAAGACGTTGCACCTACTCCAAATATGCATATTGTTTAGAACTTAAGTGCTTGACCTTGGTCTGCTGTTGGTTGTTTTGTGGTTACATTATATGATTCCTTTTGGAATTATAGACTGTCTTGCACTTGGTTCTGCCTAAAAATACTTGTCATAAAAATGTCTAAATTTAACGATGGTAGAGAAGAAATGGCCCAGAATCTTTTCGGCACTAACACTTTGAGTGAACCTGCGCAACTTGGTGCAACTGGCAAAGTTGGTTTTAAAACACTATTCCTTAGGCTTGAGCGTTTAAAAAAACAGGAGCTTTCCCGTTGGTGGGATGGGATAACACTACAACAGTACCTGGCAAATAAAAAAATACCCAGAGGGTTAAGAATTTTAATCTTCCCCACTTTTGAAGACTTAAGTGAGGATCTATTGAATGAGTGGGAGGATAACCTGGGAAATGCATCACAAGTGATGATGCAAATTTTAATTCGTCATGCCAGGGATAAGGGTGAAAAGTTACAGGGAGAAATAGAGGCCCTTGAGAAAGAAATTAATGGTATTGAACAAAAGGACTTGATTGAAAAAAACTTTCCCATACTTAAGAAAGTAATGGAAGAACATCAAAATACTTGAAAGATAAAAAATTGAAAAAAATCAAGAGGGACGATAGAGACTATCGTGACGGACGTGTATATACGTTCGCGAAGAAATTTGACAATATCCAAGCAGGAGAAGAAAGAAAGAGAACTAGAGAGGACAGGGAAGAGAGTGATGATGTCCACTCGACCAGCAGTGTTTCCTCATCGGTAGGCAGTTCAGTCTCTAATGTATCTCATGAGACCCCTTTAGAGGAGGGAGCTTCTTCTTTTCAGAAGGAGCTCGCAAAACTCCGAATCAGCAGCCAAATACAACAGAGAAAAGACCAACCAAAACAAGGAGGGGTGGTAGGAGGTCCAAAGCCAGGTTTAGAAACAGGTCGAGGTCTGAACAAGAAAACGAAACAATAATTACCAATGATGATTTATCTACTAATATGCTTGTACTTAATGATACTGATAAGACTTGTGACCTGAAGGTTGTGAATTTGACCAATAAAATTCTTGACAAAGATGAACTGAGTAAAGGTTTGAGCTTCTGTCCTACCCAGGGGGGTGATTTCACTGATGTACATATTGATCTGTTCAAATTTACACGAGCTCTGAAACTGAGGGATTATTTCTCACAACAAACACCTAGAAATTCAACTCCCTCGATTGTTTCTAGAAACTATACACACACGGTGAGTGATATTCGTAATGTACAACTATTGCTTAGCCTAGACGATGATGAGAATCATGATATGACCACTTTACTAAATCATTTTGATATCGAACAAGATTGCAACATGGATAGTGGGCTCAAGCCAAGATCCAAATTTATACCCGCTCTCAACTACCATCCTAATATAGATTTGTTTTATGAAAAAATGAGCAAAGATCTGTACAATCTGGAAATACCTAGCAAGCCAGTGGCACATATCAGGCACAACATTACCGCCAATGAACGGAAAGCCCTCGATAGACTTAAATCAGATAAAACTATTGTCATCAAAGAGGCTGACAAGGGCGGTAATGTTGTGATTATAAACCATTGTGATTACATGACTGAAATCGCTAGGCAATTAGGCGATACACGCTGTTACCAACGAGTTTCAACTAACCCCACTAAGAACCTTACCATTATTATTAATATGAAACTTAACGAGTGGAAGGATATTGGCTTGTTATCTGAAGATGAGTTCAGGTATTTGAGAATCAACAAACCGAGATATCCCTGTATCTATGTTTTACCGAAGATACATAAGGGTGGTCTTTTCCCCCCTGGCCGCCCTATCATTTCAGGGAATGACTCACCAACAGAAAAATTGTCGGAATTTGTAGACTCCAGACTTCAAAAATATGTCCATGATCTTCCCTCATACATCAGGGACAGTAAGGATATTTTGACCAAATTTAACAACTTTCAGTGGTCAGATGAGCTATACTTCGTCACAATGGATGTAGAGAGCTTATATACGTGTATCCACAAAAAATTCGGGATTCCAGCTGTACGATCCTTCCTGGATAGGGAACCTGCTGGTCTCTATGAATACAATGAGATGACATTAGAGATGATTGACATCATTTTGAGCAATATATTTTTCTTGCATGACACCACATGGTACCAGCAGATACTTGGGACTGCCATGGGTTCGAAATTTGCTCCCTCTTACGCCTGCCTCCTTATGGGGTGGTTTGAGAGGGAGTATGCCTGGCATAGACATGCCTCCCCCTGGACGGAATACATCGTGTTCTGGGGGAGGTATATCGACGATATTATTATCCTATGGTCAGGACCCGTGGAATCACTTAAGGAATACCACACATACCTGAATGCCAATCCATACAATGTGAGGCTGTCCATGATATATAACAAAGAAAAAATAAATTTTCTTGACATTGAATTTTATATCAAGGATGGCACTGTACAAAGCTCGCTGTACAGAAAAGAAACAGCCTGTAACGCGATCTTACATGCGGACAGTGCGCATGCACGAACGGTAATTAACAACATACCGTTTGGAGAGATGACACGCCTAAGAAGGAATTGTAGTGAGGACAACCTATACCTTGAGAAGATCCTGGAATCAAAGAAAAGATTCCTTAAACGAGGGTATGATAGGCGACTACTTGACAAAGTCATGAATAAAGCACAGAAACTCAAGAGGGAAGATACGCTGCGTGATACACCGACACCGACACTTGACACAACAGTTAGGTTTATTACCCAATACAATAACAACAGTGGTAAGGTGTATAAGATCCTTAAGAAAAATTGGGGGCTTCTTAAAGACACCCCTGGCCTTAGCAAATGTCTGCCCACTAGACCAGCTATTACTTATCGCAAGGGACGATCTTTACGGGACATGTTATGTTCCAGTCATGTGACGAACACACAAACCACATGGCTACCTCCCAAACCGAAAGGTTTCTTTACCTGTGGTTCTTGCAATGCATGTCCGCCAGGTAAAAACAGAACAACTACTTTCACACACAATACATCTACAAGGTATACAATTGCACATTTTATCAACTGCAACACAACACACGTCATCTATGTGTTGGGTTGTAGTTGTAATGTCATCTACGTAGGAAGTACTGTACGCTCTCTTAAGGTTCGAATACAAGAACACCGTAGGGCCATTCACAATGGGGATACTCGTTATCCTGTGAGTGAACACTACAAACAAACGCACCCTGATGACACCTCCTTTTGGTTCTACGGGATAGACCATGTGCCCATGAATGTTAGGGGCGGTGACCGCGAATTGCAGGTCAGACAAAAGGAAGCAAGGTGGATTTGTCGTTTGAGGGCTATAAAATGGGCCATAATACTGATGGAGAGCTTCATTATTTCTTGTGATAAGTAATATGATGTTGAATATTGGAGGTATTTTCCTGTAGCGGACGTACTTTGGGCTGTTACTGCCCCGCATCACAAAATGTCATATGTTGAACTTAATGACTTTCTGATCTAATGGGTCTTGATGTTGTTTATTATTTTAATTCCTTTCCTGTATTATCTATATTCTTAACATACAAGCCTTTTTTCTAATAATTTCACTCTTCCTTTACAATTCTATAAATTGTTGTCTATATTCTTTACATTTGGCTGTCAATAATACACATAGACAATCCCGTGATATTGGGATATAAATCGAGTCCCAATTTGATAATACATTAATAATGTTTCTTATTTCTGGGAATCAAACTTTGATGAGTCCTAGACACATTTGAATTCTGAAATTTTAGAAATTTGGTTGCTCAGACGCTATTAAATTGTTTTTGGGATATAGGTGATGTATAATTTTTCGTATCCTTAATATGGTTTATAAACTTGTCCTTTAGGCTATTGTACCTACACCCTTATGTCCTTATGTTTTATGGGCCCATCGCGGGCGCTGGATTCTTAAATATGGCGGCCTCTTTGATTAGATTTTCTTCGAGCGAATGTTGCTCTCGCGTGTTGGTCGCTGTTCATTATTTTTGAACATAGTATTTTTGTGTGTATTCTAGTATATGTGACTGTGAATCTTTTCAGTAACAATAGTTTCCAAAATCATAGACTGTTAGATCGTTTATTTTTAACAATATACTTACTGTGATGTGTTGGCTACTCCAATATGTCCGACACTTGGCGAGTCTCTTCTGTAACGATGGTCCTTTCTTTATTTTGTACGTTTGCAACGCCCACGCGGTCATGTGACTGCCTGGCGCGCTGCTTAAATGTTTGTAAGCGTCCTCGGCTCTGTTGGCTGATATCCATCTCCGAATGCAGCGACTTCTACACTTGTCGTGATACGGGTAAGAGACGTCGGGTTGATATAGGAGGCTGCTGTCTGTTGCTAATATTCCCCGTTTTTAATTTGCATGTTATGCGTAGGCACGCAGTGGAAGGATACGCATACATGTGAGCTCTTACTTTTAATTATGTAAAAATAAAAGTCCTATTTGTATTTGTTAATCGTTTTGCTAACACACATAGCCGCTTACTGGTTTTATCTTGCACTTTACTCGGTGGCACGCAGTAGAGGGATACTTGTGTGATCCCTCTCGTTTTATTACGTGAAAACTCGAATCCCCATTTCGATTTTAGTAATTGCCTTAACATCTAATTAGGCTTCACCGCTTATGCTTTATTCTCTTTTGGGCATCATTGTGACTTATGATCTCATGGCCGTATGTTCTTACGCATTGAAGACAATATTCGGTTTTGAGTGGGGATGGACTGGTGAATCTTGATACTAAGGAACGCTAGTCATGTGTGACTTGAGAAATAAACAGCACTTCGTATTTTCGAGAGAACACGTTTTGATTCTTAGATGACTGTTTGTGATTAGTATGATTCCACTCATGATGTTGCCCCTCTTTTTATTAACAGATAACCTTTGGGATAATTCCCACACACTCGGGACTACTAAATCTCCAAAGTGTCCTTATACTTGATGCTCGTCTTGTACCTAGTAAGGTGAGACGTGTGACTGATACTGACGTTTCATCTTTAGATAATGTGAAATGGTGATGGATACTACCTTGCTGTGATAGTTTTTATAACTGTTTCTGGGTAGGTAACTGGACACCCGCTTCCTTATTTTTAGGTCGTGACTGCAAGTTCAAACTACATTGAAGTACTTACTGGATATATAAAGATTGTCGCCACTTGTTTTGAGGGGTTCACCCCTTGAATAGCAGTCGAAACCTTATTGGTGAGCCTTCCCCCCTCTTCTGTTCATTCCCTTGTCCTGTCCCCGCAAAACCTCCCTCTCCCCCTCCTTTTCCCCTTTTTCCCTCCCCCCTTTCCCCCCCCACACTTCACTTGCTGATTATTGTCTTCTTCCGTTTGACCTTTTGACCTGTTAGCGGTGTTTTTATGTACGTATTATATTAATGAACTCTATTTTTGTCTTTTATGGGAGGTTGCGAGTTCGCTACCTTTACTGATTGATATTTCTGAATTTTTGGGAAATATTGGATTTCTTTCTCTCTTTCTCCTGCCATTTCTTTGTCACATTTCTGTTATGATCTTGTCACCCTGGTTTCCAAATCTCTAAAAAAAGGGAACGCTTTCGCCTTTTTTCCATTCTTACTTTTTTATAGATATTTCACATTAAGGATGTATTTCCGTATGGTAACATAATTGTGAGTGTATTTATATGTTGTATTTTATATACATATTTATGTTTGTATTGCAATTAGATTTTGTTTTGTGTGTCAATTTGGTTAGCTTATTTGATGTTGTTCGTATTGATTTTGGGTCATTTATATATGTATTTGTTGTCATTTCTGTATCAATGATGATTTATTTTTATGATTTATGATTTTTTCCTTTCATAATGTATCATTTTGGTTTGATTGTTATATATTTATAATTTTTGTAGTATAATATGTATTTGTCTTATTATTGTCTCTGTATTGTGTATTTATATATGGTTTTATGATCATTACAGCCCTGACGAAGTTCCCAAGGCACAAGGGAACGAAACGCGTTGGCTGTGTGTCGTTCTTGTACAAATCGCCCTCAAATAAAAAAGGAAAAAGAAAAAGACTTTGTGAAATACAAAAATTTTTGCTACCTACGACTATTGACAGAGTGCACCTTCCTTTTCTTCTTCTTATCTTCATGTTTAAATAGCATCTTTCAACAGCGGATGCTGGAAGACGTTGCACCTACTCCAAATATGCATATTGTTTAGAACTTAAGTGCTTGACCTTGGTCTGCTGTTGGTTGTTTTGTGGTTACATTATATGATTCCTTTTGGAATTATAGACTGTCTTGCACTTGGTTCTGCCTAAAAATACTTGTCATAAAAATGTCTAAATTTAACGATGGTAGAGAAGAAATGGCCCAGAATCTTTTCGGCACTAACACTTTGAGTGAACCTGCGCAACTTGGTGCAACTGGCAAAGTTGGTTTTAAAACACTATTCCTTAGGCTTGAGCGTTTAAAAAAACAGGAGCTTTCCCGTTGGTGGGATGGGATAACACTACAACAGTACCTGGCAAATAAAAAAATACCCAGAGGGTTAAGAATTTTAATCTTCCCCACTTTTGAAGACTTAAGTGAGGATCTATTGAATGAGTGGGAGGATAACCTGGGAAATGCATCACAAGTGATGATGCAAATTTTAATTCGTCATGCCAGGGATAAGGGTGAAAAGTTACAGGGAGAAATAGAGGCCCTTGAGAAAGAAATTAATGGTATTGAACAAAAGGACTTGATTGAAAAAAACTTTCCCATACTTAAGAAAGTAATGGAAGAACATCAAAATACTTGAAAGATAAAAAATTGAAAAAAATCAAGAGGGACGATAGAGACTATCGTGACGGACGTGTATATACGTTCGCGAAGAAATTTGACAATATCCAAGCAGGAGAAGAAAGAAAGAGAACTAGAGAGGACAGGGAAGAGAGTGATGATGTCCACTCGACCAGCAGTGTTTCCTCATCGGTAGGCAGTTCAGTCTCTAATGTATCTCATGAGACCCCTTTAGAGGAGGGAGCTTCTTCTTTTCAGAAGGAGCTCGCAAAACTCCGAATCAGCAGCCAAATACAACAGAGAAAAGACCAACCAAAACAAGGAGGGGTGGTAGGAGGTCCAAAGCCAGGTTTAGAAACAGGTCGAGGTCTGAACAAGAAAACGAAACAATAATTACCAATGATGATTTATCTACTAATATGCTTGTACTTAATGATACTGATAAGACTTGTGACCTGAAGGTTGTGAATTTGACCAATAAAATTCTTGACAAAGATGAACTGAGTAAAGGTTTGAGCTTCTGTCCTACCCAGGGGGGTGATTTCACTGATGTACATATTGATCTGTTCAAATTTACACGAGCTCTGAAACTGAGGGATTATTTCTCACAACAAACACCTAGAAATTCAACTCCCTCGATTGTTTCTAGAAACTATACACACACGGTGAGTGATATTCGTAATGTACAACTATTGCTTAGCCTAGACGATGATGAGAATCATGATATGACCACTTTACTAAATCATTTTGATATCGAACAAGATTGCAACATGGATAGTGGGCTCAAGCCAAGATCCAAATTTATACCCGCTCTCAACTACCATCCTAATATAGATTTGTTTTATGAAAAAATGAGCAAAGATCTGTACAATCTGGAAATACCTAGCAAGCCAGTGGCACATATCAGGCACAACATTACCGCCAATGAACGGAAAGCCCTCGATAGACTTAAATCAGATAAAACTATTGTCATCAAAGAGGCTGACAAGGGCGGTAATGTTGTGATTATAAACCATTGTGATTACATGACTGAAATCGCTAGGCAATTAGGCGATACACGCTGTTACCAACGAGTTTCAACTAACCCCACTAAGAACCTTACCATTATTATTAATATGAAACTTAACGAGTGGAAGGATATTGGCTTGTTATCTGAAGATGAGTTCAGGTATTTGAGAATCAACAAACCGAGATATCCCTGTATCTATGTTTTACCGAAGATACATAAGGGTGGTCTTTTCCCCCCTGGCCGCCCTATCATTTCAGGGAATGACTCACCAACAGAAAAATTGTCGGAATTTGTAGACTCCAGACTTCAAAAATATGTCCATGATCTTCCCTCATACATCAGGGACAGTAAGGATATTTTGACCAAATTTAACAACTTTCAGTGGTCAGATGAGCTATACTTCGTCACAATGGATGTAGAGAGCTTATATACGTGTATCCACAAAAAATTCGGGATTCCAGCTGTACGATCCTTCCTGGATAGGGAACCTGCTGGTCTCTATGAATACAATGAGATGACATTAGAGATGATTGACATCATTTTGAGCAATATATTTTTCTTGCATGACACCACATGGTACCAGCAGATACTTGGGACTGCCATGGGTTCGAAATTTGCTCCCTCTTACGCCTGCCTCCTTATGGGGTGGTTTGAGAGGGAGTATGCCTGGCATAGACATGCCTCCCCCTGGACGGAATACATCGTGTTCTGGGGGAGGTATATCGACGATATTATTATCCTATGGTCAGGACCCGTGGAATCACTTAAGGAATACCACACATACCTGAATGCCAATCCATACAATGTGAGGCTGTCCATGATATATAACAAAGAAAAAATAAATTTTCTTGACATTGAATTTTATATCAAGGATGGCACTGTACAAAGCTCGCTGTACAGAAAAGAAACAGCCTGTAACGCGATCTTACATGCGGACAGTGCGCATGCACGAACGGTAATTAACAACATACCGTTTGGAGAGATGACACGCCTAAGAAGGAATTGTAGTGAGGACAACCTATACCTTGAGAAGATCCTGGAATCAAAGAAAAGATTCCTTAAACGAGGGTATGATAGGCGACTACTTGACAAAGTCATGAATAAAGCACAGAAACTCAAGAGGGAAGATACGCTGCGTGATACACCGACACCGACACTTGACACAACAGTTAGGTTTATTACCCAATACAATAACAACAGTGGTAAGGTGTATAAGATCCTTAAGAAAAATTGGGGGCTTCTTAAAGACACCCCTGGCCTTAGCAAATGTCTGCCCACTAGACCCGCTATTACTTATTGCAAGGGACGATCTTTACGGGACATGTTATGTTCCAGTCATGTGACGAACACACAAACCACATGGCTACCTCCCAAACCGAAAGGTTTCTTTACCTGTGGTTCTTGCAATGCATGTCCGCCAGGTAAAAACAGAACAACTACTTTCACACACAATACATCTACAAGTTATACAATTGCACATTTTATCAACTGCAACACAACACACGTCATCTATGTGTTGGGTTGTAGTTGTAATGTCATCTACGTAGGAAGTACTGTACGCTCTCTTAAGGTTCGAATACAAGAACACCGTAGGGCCATTCACAATGGGGATACTCGTTATCCTGTGAGTGAACACTACAAACAAACGCACCCTGATGACACCTCCTTTTGGTTCTACGGGATAGACCATGTGCCCATGAATGTTAGGGGCGGTGACCGCGAATTGCAGGTCAGACAAAAGGAAGCAAGGTGGATTTGTCGTTTGAGGGCAATAAAAATGGGCCATAATACTGATGGAGAGCTTCATTATTTCTTGTGATAAGTAATATGATGTTGAATATTGGAGGTATTTTCCTGTAGCGGACGTACTTTGGGCTGTTACTGCCCCGCATCACAAAATGTCATATGTTGAACTTAATAACTTTCTGATCTAATGGGTCTTGATGTTGTTTATTATTTTAATTCCTTTCCTGTATTATCTATATTCTTAACATACAAGCCTTTTTTCTAATAATTTCACTCTTCCTTTACAATTCTATAAATTGTTGTCTATATTCTTTACATTTGGCTGTCAATAATACACATAGACAATCCCGTGATATTGGGATATAAATCGAGTCCCAATTTGATAATATATTAATAATGTTTCTTATTTCTGGGAATCAAACTTTGATGAGTCCTAGACACATTTGAATTCTGAAATTTTAGAATTTTGGTTGCTCAGACGCTATTAAATTGTTTTTGGGATATAGGTGATGTATAATTTTTCGTATCCTTAATATGGTCTATAAACTTGTCCTTTGGGCTATTGTACCTACACCCTTATGTCGTTATGTTTTATGGGCCCATCGCGGGCGCTGGATTCTTAAATATGGCGGCCTCTTTGATTAGATTTTCTTCGAGCGAATGTTGCTCTCGCGTGTTGGTCGCTGTTCATTATTTTTGAACATAGTATTTTTGTGTGTATTCTGGTATATGTGACTGTGAATCTTTTCAGTAACAATAGTTTCCAAAATCATAGACTGTTAGATCGTTTATTTTTAACAATACACTTACTGTGATGTGTTGGCCACTCCAATATGTCCGACACTTGGCGAGTCTCTTCTATAACGATGGTCCTTTCTTTATTTTGTACGTTTGCAATGCCCACGCGGTCATGTGACTGCCTGGCGCGCTGCTTAAATGTTTGTAAGCGTCCTCGGCTCTGTTGGCTGATATCCATCTCCGAATGCAGCGACTTCTACACTTGTCGTGATACGGGTAAGAGACGTCGGGTTGATATAGGAGGCTGCTGTCTGTTGCTAATATTCCCCGTTTTTAATTTGCATGTTATGCGTAGGCACGCAGTGGAAGGATACGCATACATGTGAGTTCTTACGTTTAATTATGTAAAAATAAAAGTCCTATTTGTATTTGTTAATCGTTTTGCTAACACACATAGCCGCTTACTGGTTTTATGTTGCACTTTACTCGGTGGCACGCAGTAGAGGGATACATGTGTGATCCCTCTCGTTTTATTACGTGAAAACTCGAATCCCCATTTCGATTTTAGTAATTGCCTTAACATCTAATTAGGCTTCACTGCTTATGCTTTATTCTCTTTTGGGCATCATTGTGACTTATGATCTCATGGCCGTATGTTCTTACGCATTGAAGACAATATTCGGTTTTGAGTGGGGATGGACTGGTGAATCTTGATACTAAGGAACGCTAGTCATGTGTGACTTGAGAAATAAACAGCACTTCGTATTTTCGAGAGAACACGTTTTGATTCTTAGATGACTGTTTGTGATTAGTATGATTCCACTCATGATGTTGCCCCTCTTTTTATTAACAGATAACCTTTGGGATAATTCCCACACACTCGGGACTACTAAATCTCCGAAGTGTCCTTATACTTGATGTTCGTCTTGTACCTAGTAAGGTGAGACGTGTGACTGATACTGACGTTTCATCTTTAGATAATGTGAAATGGTGATGGATACTACCTTGCGGTGATAGTTTTTATAACTGTTTCTAGGTAGGTAACTGGACACCCGCTTCCTTAAGATTGTCGCCACATGTTTTGAGGGGTTCACCCCTTGAATAGCAGTCGAAACCTTATTGGTGAGCCTTCCCCCCTCTTCTGTTCATTCCCTTGTCCTGTCCCCGCAAAACCTCCCTCTCCCCCTCCTTTTCCCCTTTTTCCCTCCCCCTTTCCCCCCCACACTTTGCTTGCTGATTATTGTCTTCTTCCGTTTGACCTTTTGACCTGTTAGCGGTGTTTTTATTTACGTATTATATTAATGAACTCTATTTTTGTCTTTTATGGGAGGTTGCGAGTTCGCTACCTTTACTGATTGATATTTCTGAATTTTTGGGAAATATTGGATTTCTTTCTCTCTTTCTCCTGCCATTTCTTTGTCACATTTCTGTTATGATCTTGTCACCCTGGTTTCCAAATCTCTAAAAAAAGGGAACGCTTTCGCCTTTTTTCCATTCTTACTTTTTTATAGATATTTTACATTAAGGATGTATTTCCGTATGGTTATCATAAAAAGGAACATAATTGTGAGTGTATTTATATGTTGTATTTTATATACATATTTATGTTTGTATTGCAATTAGATTTTGTTTTGTGTGTCAATTTGGTTAGCTTATTTGATGTTCTTCGTATTGATTTTGGGTCATTTATATATGTATTTGTTGTCATTTCTGTATCAATGATGATTTATTTTTATGATTTATGATTTTTTCCTTTCATAATGTATCATTTTGGTTTGATTGTTATATATTTATAATTTTTATAGTATAATATGTATTTGTCTTATTATTGTCTCTGTATTGTGTATTTATATATGGTTTTATGATCATTACAGCCCTGACGTAGTTCCCAAGGCACAAGGGAACGAAACGCGTTGGCTGTGTGCCGTTCTTGTACAAATCGCCCTCAAATAAAAAAGGAAAAAGAAAAAGACTTTGTGAAATACAAAAATTTTTGCTACCTACGACTATTGACAGAGTGCACCTTCCTTTTCTTCTTCTTATCTTCATGTTTAAATAGCATCTTTCAACAGCGGATGCTGGAAGACGTTGCACCTACTCCAAATATGCATATTGTTTAGAACTTAAGTGCTTGACCTTGGTCTGCTGTTGGTTGTTTTGTGGTTACTTTTTTTGTTTAAAGATTTGGACAAAGGCAAAGCACATTATCCATTCCAAACATTGCATTTTACAGTTTAAGTTAGTAAATCAATGCACCGCAGTCATCCCACCGCTACACTCTATTCCACTTCTACACAGACATTTGGGTCTGCTGTGGTTGTTGTTGACGTGTTTACCTTTAGGCTTCTAAGTTTTATGCCACTCATGAAACGTCCTCCTGACTTCATCATCATCTCCGATACTTTTACTGACTGACTGACTGTGAAGATCGGCCTACAGTAGAAGTAAAATTGTTATTACACAACAAGAGTAGAAATATTATTGACTTGAGTCAGTCTTTAGTGTGTACAGAAAGATAGATTACTTGTACACTTTGACTTCACTTTGTGCACAACAAACAAACAACGAAAACACAAACACCAATCGCTCAGAGTTAGGTGTCCAATGCATGCCATTAATTGCCATTACCTGTTCCTTCTCATCTTAAGTTAACGGGCCGTCTATTTCGCCATCATCTTCATGAACGGTGCTGTTGTGTCATCATACTCATTGCGCAGATTCACTGAGTCCCCTTCCTGTATTGAATTAAAAGCAATGTATCACCAAGATGCAGGAGAAGTACAAATTTCTTATTTGCAAGAAGGGGAAAATTGAATTCACCTTGAGTTAAGTTTAGTGTGTTCTGTAGAAAGATGATTAGTGCACAATTGCATAACTTCATGCACAACAAACACAACAAAATAATTCAGTCTGCGACTCTGCGTCCAATGCATGGCATCAATCATTACCTGTTCCATCTTATTTTCAGTTAATGGGCAGTCTCTCTCGGCTCTGAAAGGAGGATAGCTATAGTAGTCATCTGATTCATGCTCCACTTCTTTTGGCAGGACTAGGAAAGTTTGAATGTGTTCTTCTAGTATTTACCATCATCCAATCATCATTCATGAGGGCAATGGATTTGGGCGGGAGATTCAGTATGATGGAGCGGAGGAGCTGGATTCGGAGGACTGTACTGTCAAATTGCAGACACCTGAAACTTGTATATTAAATAAGAAGAGTAGAAGATGGTGGTAATGGATTTGTTGTGATTCACAAGTTTGTAACCGGAACGACAGACACACAAATAAAGGGGGAAAAAAGGGAGGAAGACAGTAAGTGGAAGCCTAATTGTCAGGGAAGTATAGCTCATCCTCAAACACTGGGGGGTCAGCCAGTAGTAGGTAATCATCATGTGACACTACTTCCGTCACCTGAGCCGCTGTCCTCATCTTCCTCCATTGCTTCATGTATTGTGTAATTCGATGGTATGAAGTGCTGATTCATTTTGATCATTGTTAACCTCTCCACGTTTTTGGGCGAGAGACTGGTCCTTCTCAATGTTACAATGGAACCAGCAGCACTGAAAACACGTTCGGAAGAGACACTTTTGACAGGGTAAGCCAGATAGCTTTTTGCAAGCCTGCTGAGCAGTGGCCATTCAGACCTTTTCCTATACCAATACTGCAATGGGTTTTGATCAATGTACACCTCTGTTGGGTCGTCCAGATAGGCCTGGACCATCCGCTCAATGTTCAGGGGTGCTGCTGGCAAGCTTTCGTGCTCTTTTCTCCGTGCATCAGCACTGTGCTTATTAATGCCAAACTGCACATACCAATCGTCTAACGATTGTACTGGGCCTAATGATCCAGTTATTGTTGCTGTTGTCGATAGTGATGGTAAGTGTTGTGATCCAAACGCACTGCCCTCAGCCGACGAAGTTGCACTTGATCCTGCATGCCCTGCTGCAGTACTTCTTGTGGGTTGATCTTGCGGCCTTTTAATTAGCAGCCGTTCGTTTTCCAACTTACTGGCTGCTTCAGCTATACAAGTTTCTTAGCGGGCAACATCAATCTCGGAAAAAGCAAAGAATGTCTTCAGTCCAAATTTTGCACGTAGATCCAGAATTGTGGCACAAATGTAATGTTCTTGTGACAAAATGTTAAGCAACGGGCTAAGCTCCCCACCAAGTCATAGGCTTCCCTTTTGTCCTATACACCTTTGTATGATTCAGACACATTCTTCAGCTGATGCTCTAGCATTTGCAATAATGGGATAGCTTGGCCCATTGTACAGTCCTCCTTGCTGATTTCACGTGTGAAGACCTCAAAAGGACAAAGCATCTCAGTCAGGCATTTAATTAGGCTCCATTGCTCCATCTCAAGGTTCATGCCTTTAACAGTAGCATCCCCTCTTCTTTTCCAGACATATTCATGAAGTGACCTGTACTGCTCATACAGACGATCAAGCATGTAATACGTTGAGTTCCAACGTGTTGCCACCTCCTGGATGAGTGCCTTGACTGGCATCCTATTTTCACGTTGGATGATCCTCAGCTGTTTCCCAGCTTTAAAAGAATGGCTGAAATGAGTGCATATTCTTCGGCAGATGGCCAGTAAATTGCTGACTATGGGTTCTTTTTTCAGAAAGTCTTGAACTATAATGTTTATGCAGTGCGCCAAACACGTAACCCTGAAATAGGAACCAAGTTCCATGGCCTTAAGTACATTACTGCCATTGTGGCAATAAAACCAATACTAAGCCCTCTTGGCCGCAGCCATTCCAAAACCTTGCTGCGAAACTCGTCTAAAATGTTTTCAGCCGTATAAGATTTCTCCATGGAGAACATGGCTACAGTTGCATGTTTCCTAGTACCTTTAAAAATTGCAGCTGTGTCAACAGCACCTCGTGCAGATTGCTTATCTCTAACCCCCACAAAAGAGACCCAGTGTGCAGTGATACACATGTAATCTGTGGCTTGGCAACTGGTCCACATGTCTGTTGTCAGGTGGATATTGTAAACAGCACTCTGCTGCAAAGCTTGTCCAACCAATTCCAGCACATCATGATGTAGTGCCAGAACAGCAATTCTCGCGAAATAGGACCGGCTGGGAACCTTCCATTTAGGGCAGATGGCTGACACAAATTCAAAGAAACCCACCCCTTCCACAAATGAAAAAGGAAGAAGGTCCAGCGGATAACATTTTAGCCAGCTTCGCATTGTACAACCTTGCCGTTGGGTGGTTGCGTTGGAACTGCCCCTCCAACCTAAACATGCTCTCAATGGTAGGCTGGATTACTTTCCTTTGTGGTGCTGTTTTCATTAACCCACTTAGGCTCAACGACACATTCATTGCGGTACTCAGTCACCTTGGTGTCTCAGCCTGACTCTGAGTATGGCTCTTACTGCGGTGCCACTCAGATGTTACTGAGGAGGATGTGGGCGGTACCACTGCACTACTGGGGACAGGGCTAGAAATGCCTCCCTCTTCTTCACCTTCTACTGCAATAATATCGCTCCCTGATTCTTCCTGACCAACTTTAATGGGTTGAGTTTTTCTACTTTCTTTTAACTGAAGTAGGTGATTCTCTCACACGATAGTGTGGTGTATTCTGAGATGACTTGCTTGGCCTCCGGTACCATAGTTTGTACCAAGCTTACTCTGCCAAACACCTTGCTGAAAAATTGTGCATATAGCAACATTCTCCTCCTTGTTGCTAACAGAAAAGAAGTCCCAAACTGGGGAGGAGAACTTTCTGGTACTGCTGGATGTGCCACTTTCAATACCAGTTGAACTGAAGGGTGAGCTTGAAATGTGACCGTGTGCACCTAGACTGTGACTTTTACTACCACTACCTACTGAGATGGTTGAGCTGGATGTTGGTCCCTGCCGGGCCTTGGAAAATATGGCAGCTGGAGGTAGTGATGGTGTAACCTGTGTTGGTGATATCCGTGCTACATCCCGCTCAGTAGCAGCCTTTCTGGATAGGGTGAGAATGTTGGTCTCCAATCCCTTTGGGGCGGGAGTAATGTGCGTGATGACTGGCTCGTCTTCATCAACATCAGCCTCATCCCCCTCTTCCACATCTACCTACATAGCTCTAAGTTTTTCTGAGCCCTTCCTTTTCAGAAGCATTGTCTTGTGGCGTATATCACTCTCAGACTGAACTGGTGGGTGCCAAGTGGCATCACGATCATCAGAAGCAGGGCTTGAAGAAGAAGATAATGGACTAAGCCTCCTTTTCCTTGCTGGTGGTCTGGAAGCTTATAGAACTTCTGAAACAGTGGTTTGACTTTGCTCCACTTTGTCTGCAGGAAGCTCGATTTCCTGAAATGCCCCTACGTCAGGAGCAACAACTACTATGGTGGGCTGTTGCGGCTGCTGCTGTTCTTGTTGCGGCTGCCGCTGTTCTTGTTGCGGCAGCTGCTGTTCTTGTTGCGGCCGCTGCTGTTCTTGTTGCTGCTGCTGCTGTTCTTGTTGTGGCTGCTGCTGTTCTTGTTGTGGCTGCACACTTATCTGCTGAGTTTGCACCTGTGTTGATTGTGTACTACTTTGCGATAATGACATTTCTTCAAAATCGCTGCTCGTTAGTAGACTGGCTACCTCTGCGACACTAAAGCCCTTGGAACAAGGTTGGTGGGGTTGGACCGCTGGTGCTGAGGTGCTGCTCTCAGCTTGGTTCCTGGACAACGCTGCTGCAGGCATAACTTGTTTGGTGCCAAAAAAAAACATTGGCCGGCACAACACCAGTCGTGGTTAATGGCACTTCCTTTTTCTTTTCCTTTTCACCGGCAACTTTCTTGGTACTGGACTTGGTACCTTTCTTTGGGGCCATCTTCTTCAGATGTCAGGCAGGATGCAGATGCACAACAAGTTCTGGTCACACGTGGATGTGATGCGCAGCAGGACTTCTGTCTGGCTGGCAGTACAACGGGTAGCCGGGTGATGTTGATGACACCTCCTCCTCTGGCTTTTTGTGCACCTAAAAGCAAATAAGCCAGGAGAAGAACATCAGTGAAATGTTGCATTTGTTGTTGTGGTTCAGTTACTTACTACTGTACTAGTGCAAACAAAAGATATAGTCTAGCCATTTATGACTTTTTTTAACAAGGGCTATGTTATACTACTGTGTACAGTCAGTCACACACTACACTCTCAGGAAGGATAGGAAAGTTAATAAGAACCACCAAAATAAAAATGTAATGGAAGTGGGGTGGACCCTATTTGCCATTAAATTATTTGAGCATCTCAGCATCCATGGAGCTGCTGCTGGCAAAGGGGGTGGATGGATGGAAGCAGTAAGCCAATAGGAAAACCATGCAGGCCTATATGGCAAAAGCAGGACACTAATAACTCCCAACACAAAAAAAGGCCACCAGCCACATGGACACTCACAAATCACCAACAAGCAGGGGGACTGGGAAACAACAGGAGCTGACAAAAGGCCTATAAAAGCCAGGTAAAGGATGCATGCTAAAGCACACTGCTCTGCCTTTTTAATGCAACAAAATGCAAATACAAACATTCACAGGCCCCAAAAAGGTCTGCAGGGTGCATGCATTGCACATCAACACACACCAGATACACAGATACACACAACAAAAGCATGTCTTTAGGACAACCAAAATCAGAAAGCCCACCCCCAAAAAACACACTTCCCCAACTCAATCCAATGCCATCCATGCCCTAAATGATGTCTAAATTCAACAGACCACACAGAAAACACTTGATTAATAAAGCTGTGGCTACCTGCTCTGATCCTACTGGATGAAAGCAGGCCAGTTGGCAGACAAGGCCAGGCAAGCTTGCACGCCTAGGCTTCAAAATGGCCACCAGCCACATGCCCAGGCCCAACAACTTCAGAAAGCCCACCCCCAAAAAACACACTTCCCCGACTCAATCCAATGCCATCCATGCCCTAAATTATGTCTAAATTAAACAGACCACACAGAAAACTCTTGATTAATAAAGCTGTGGCTACCTGCTCTGATCCTACTGGATGAAATCAGGCCTGTTGGCAGACAAGGCCAGGCAAGCTTGCAGGCCTAGGCTTCAAAATGGCCACCAGCCACATGGCCAGGCCCAACCACATCAGAAAGCCCACCCCAAAAAAACACATTTCCCAACTAATTTCAATGCCATCCAGGCCCTAAATGATGCTTGAAAATGAAATACATTCAAAAAACACCAAAGGAACAGTTGCTTCATCATGCACACACCTATGAGACCATGACTAGCTCGGGCCTACTACTGACTACCACTACCCACAACATTTTAAAAAAAAATGGAATGATGATAGTTACCAAAAATAAATTGTAGTTACAACAACTGCAATGCCCACAATCAAACAGACACAACAACCACTTACTTGTAAAATATCCAAATAAAAAATCCTCAAATCCAATTGCAATGATGCAGCAGACAAAAAGAGTGATCTTTCCAGCTCAAAATCCAATGGCAGAATGAGCAGGAGATGGACAAAGCACTGGGAGGGGCCTGCTGGACTGGAAGAGGAAGTTGGAGATTCTGTGGCACTTCCTCCCTCTCCCCACCTTTTTAAAAAAGGACTCTTTGCACAAAAAAGGACAGCCAAATGTCAATCTGAGGAGTTGTTTTCATCCAAAATCATCATTTGCAGAAGGTTTCATGCTGCTAGAGCTGATATTCTTCTCCAAATTTTACATGTTTGAGTTCTCGAGCTTCACATTACTTCCGCCCTATGTCCAAAATGACTTGATCGCGTTCTCTCGCTCCCTGTCGCGTTGGATATGACGTGTTCGGGGTCTCTTTCTCCTTTTCGCGTTCGATTAGACGTGCCCGCGTCCTCACGCTCTTGCTCGCGATTGAGAATGACGTGTTCGAGATCGCAATCTTCTCATACTCTCGCAGTGCATGATCGCAAGAAGAAAGACGTGATCACGAGACAAATGACGTGATTGCGCGACAAATGACGTTAATGCGGGTGCGAACTGTCGCGAGACAGCGCAAAATGGCTACCAACAATCCAATATATCGTGGAGAACACGACCGGGTCAGGAAAACTTGTCGCCGAACGCGGGGATTCAGGTAAGGCGATCGCGCGCACGCGAGAATGTATTTTTTTACAGCGCGAGCAAGAAACAAATTACCGCTAAGATGCGGATTGCGGAAATTTTTACATTTTCGCGCTTTACGCGGAACGCGAAAATGCCAAATTATCGCAATTTCCCCGAGCGGAACGGAATTTTGGCCCAGGTCTAATCTTGAGTAAGGCTGGCAGAGAGTGAGGAAGATCTGTTAACGTGAGCAGAATATCATCAGCATATAAGTATAGTTTAGAAGTACCTCCTGCAATAGGATCCTGTTCTAAAATCTGTCCAGTAAATTAGACCCACAGCTTTTAAGGGTTGGCTGAGCTGGTCTATCAGACAATCTGTGGTGCCCGGGGAATCCAAATTGGTGCAGAGGACGTATAATAAGGTATACTAAACCTCCTCTGAAAAATATACCCACGTTCTTAGGGCCCTTTTCAAACATTCAACCTGACCTTTTTAAAATACTTTGGGTCCCTACAGAAACAGAAAATGTCACTTCCCCAATCCTTTGAGCACTGTGTTCAACAATCTACCAATTGGTGAGCTATGTGGCCTATTTGCTAATATATGAAAATTCTTATAATGAAAAGCATAAATATAAATAAGCAGATCCGGGAGAGCTAGTCCTTCCACCTCCAGCCTTCTCCTCAATTTTTTCCAGGCAATCTTGGGTCCATTCGATGCCCAAATGAAGCTACCGATTTTTCCCTGTAATTTAGCTATATCCTCCATAAAAAAAGATAAATGGTATAGAATTAAAAGGAACATGAGTTTGGGGAGAATGATCATCTTATTTAGATTAACTCTGCCATAGATGTTTAGAGGTAGATTGGCCCATTTTACCAAAAGTTTCCCCACTTCCTGAGTCACTTTTCTCCAATTGACTGGCTATCATAGAGCCTTTGTGTTATTAAAATGCCATGGTATCTCATTTGAGATTTTACCCCTCAACTACTATTTCCCTGATTCCAATCCATGACTTCAGTTTTATCCACATTTACCTTATACCCGAATACCTTGCCGAAGGTCTCAGCCTTCACCATCAGCTTCGGGATTGCCACCTGTGGGTTAGTTGTATATAACACCATATCATCTGCATATAGAGCTAGTTTAGCCTCCAACCCAGCTAACTTAAAAGGGATTATGGTGGGATCCGCTCTGATCTGATGCACTAGCGGCTCAATATACAGATTAAAAAGAAGAGGAGACAGGGGACAACCCTGTCTTGTACCCCTGGTAATGTGGAACCACTCAGAGAGCTCCCCATTGATCAGCACCCTAGCTTTGGCCATCCTATAGAGGTTCTGCACAGCAATTACTATATTCTGTGGGAATCCAAAACTTTTAAGAGTTTCCCACAGATACCATCAGTGTACTCTATCAAATGCTTTAGCTGCGTCTACCACGACTACCGTCAAGGGGGTTTCTGGGCATCTGCCAAATCGGTGACCCCCATCATTAGATATGTGAGCTCATTTAGCTGCCTCCCTGGAATAAAGGCTCTCTGGTCAGGGTGTTCAATGCCCTTGATAACCTGCGCAACTCTTGAAGCTAATATCCCTGAAAATATCTTATAGTCAGTGTTCAACAGCGATATTAGTCTATATGAGTCTGCTCTTGCAAGGTATTTATTGGGTTTCAATGTGAGGACCACTGTTGCCTTCGAGCATGTTGCCGGCACTCTCTCACCCCTTACACAGAATGCATTAAACACTTCATTTAAGGGGGAGATTAGCTTCTGGATAATTCCTTTATAGAACTCTACTGGGAGGCCCTCCAGTCCGGCCGCCTTGCCAGCACTCATTTTCCTACATTGCGCACTGATCACCTCCTCAGTAATCTCTGCCTATGTCTCTTTGCTCCCTTGTTAGATTTGAAAGATCTGACTCTCTTAGCCAGGCCACTATACTCTCCTTTCTTGGGTGTAGGTCTTCTCTATATGCACTACTTATATGCCTCTAAGCTTCCCCTCTGATGTCTGCATTTGTTTTTAAGAGTACCCCCATTTCTGCATTCATCAGGCTCGGTATAGAGTTCCTGGCTCTATCCACCTCAGTCTTCCATGCCAGAAGTAAACCATTAAACTCACCATGGGAGAACTGCTGTAGCTTACTGACTTTCCATCTATCCTGTAAACCTTTGCCCAGCTGAGTCTAATACGCTGCCTGGAGATCTTCAAGTTAACTACGGAGGGCTCATACCCTATGCGTTGCCTCAAGTGAGACCTTTGGAAGTTCAGTTTCATTTGCCTTGATTTCAGCAATTGCCCTCTCATCTCTCAGCAGTACCGCTCGCCTCTTACCCATCATGATGGCACTAAATATTACCCTTAAGTATGCTTTAAATGAATCCCACACTATTTGTGGTTTTGCAGAAATGAAAGAAGTCAGCTGTCTTATCCGCCAGGTCTAGTGTCACCTCCTCATCTAAAAACATAGTCCTATCCAGAGTCCACTTTCTTTCCCCGTTCGTTGATTTTCTAGATACAGGACCACTGGAGAGTGGTGGGAAAGCACTGCAGGGGCATGAGTTATAGAGTCAACCTCATCATTCAAGTCTTGGTCCACCAAAAAATAGTCTCTACGAGAGTGATGGACATACCTTTTACAATAAAATGTAAAACCTCTAGCTGCCCCATCATTCTTCGCTAGACATCTAGCAGGTTTAGTTTTCTCATCGTGTTTTTTAATCTAGAGAGTGTTTTAGGGGTATTAACATATTTTACCTTTGATGTTCTATCCAGATCTTTATTTAGAACTATGTTAAAATCCCCTCCAAGTATAATGGGAGCAGTAGTCTCCAAAAGGCAGGTTTGCAACTTCTCTAATACATCTGGGGTGTCATTGTTTGGGCCATAAGAAGTTGCACATGCTAACGGCCTGTCCTAAATTTCTATATTAGCCAGCAACCATCTACCAGAGCTATCAGAACTGTACTTCAATAGCCTTATCCTTGAATTATTTCTAATAACCAGGGCTACTCCTCTAGTGCTACCTCTCTGACCTGAGGAGACTACCTCCTGTACCCAACACTGTTTACAGAAACTAGACCCACACTCCTCCTGTTCTAAATGAGTCTCCTAACGCATTATAATGTGAGCCCCACTAATCTTAAGATATCCTTCTACCAATGCTAACTTCCACTTGAATCTCAGACCATTTATATTCCAGGCTATAAATTGAATCTTTCCCACTTTATTCATGTTTGGTTCTCCTTGTCGAATTCCAATTTCCCCTCCAAATAGCCCTTAGATGTTAGAAGTACCTGCGGGGGAGGGTTCCTTTCTATTGATAGTTGCTGTTGTACCTGCTGTGTTTTTAGGTTGCCGTCCCCCGTCTTCCTTAATCTCTTTCATCTCCATACACTGCAGTTTGAATCCTTTGGGAGGTCATTGCACTCCCTCTGCTCCTCTCGCGAGGACTGCTGCCTGCCTGCAGGACGCTGTACTGTGCTGACTCCACCGGAGCCCACTGGAACCCAGCATGAGCCGCCGCTGCCCGAGACCTCTGCAGGAGAGCCAACGCCCAGCACCATGAGACCCGATGCTTCCTCGCTTCGGGTCACATCCGTGATAATAGCACCTAAAATAGCCCGTTCTGGACCCTGAAATAAGAAGCCCCAGGAAGTCTAACTCGGTAAGTCCATCTTCATGATTGCCATCCAACAATTACTTCCCTCCCGGCCGTAGACCAGCCCGTGCTGCTCTCCACACCTTGGGAGCTTCCACGACCGGCGTCAGCCCACCGCCATGTTCCCACTGCGGATGTGAAACTTACGCACCTCTGCGTTAGAGCAGAGATGCGTCAGTTTCCCTGTGTCTGCGTGGAAAACCCTTGTGCCATCATGGATGCGTCATATTTACAAAACGGCGCACCATGGCACAAGGATTGTCAGATGCGTCAGAAAATCTGACGCATCTGATGGCGCAAAAGTCACGCATTGCTGGTGTTATGTCGCAAGCACGATGCAACTCCACCAATGCATGGGGAGGCCTATTCACAATACACTTCATCACTCCTTACGACTCGACTGCGGCGAGCTTTAAATGCAATCTGAAGACAAAACGAGAAAAATAGCTAATAGAGCAAAAGTTCTAACGAGCTAATACAATTCCACTCAACTACACACCAAGTACGGTGAACCTGTGTCGATTCACGAGCGGTACCAGGCGCGGCGGGTTCGGCGATTACGCGTGGACAGGTGAGGACTTGACGTATCATGGTCGGGCCATCTTTGCACTCCTTTAACACATAGCCACATGCAATTCACCACTTTAAAAGGGTTTCCATTGACCCTAGCTGCAACATTGTCTAGCCACCCCGCCCGTTGTGGGTTCACCGTACTTGGTGTGTAGCTGAGTGGAATTGTATTAGCTCGTTAGGACTTTTGCTCTATTAGCTATTTTCTTGTTTCGTCTTCAGATTGCATTGAAAGCTCGCCGCAGTCCTTTACATTTTGTGACTGTCCTTCATTACCAGTCGTAATACTACGTGTGGATTCCCCACCAACTTTGGTTTGACGAACGGATTCAGTGGTAATCCATCTTTGGCCTTGAGAAAGTCTGAATACTGATTAGTACAGAAGAAACACTTGTTGGCAGTTTTATACGCTGGGATTTACTCTGAAAATCAATAAAAAAGAATGTTTTCTAAAGAAAATTTTTGTAGACTACCCTTTATGTCCTGCACATTATTGGACTGTCTTCTATAACTTCAAGTTTGCTTGGATTGACTTATTTATTTTGGATTAAAATATGTCCACAATACTGTCTCTTCTTTTGGACTAACTTAAACTCATGATGGGTGTGCTGTATTGGCTTTTTCTTTGATTGTTAAGTCACATGTTGTTCTAGATGTGCCAATAGCACCCTTGGGTGGTGGGTGCCTCAAGCTAGCTAAGCACCCCGCTGTACTTACAGCAATTGGTTTATTATTCACGCCACTTACTGTCAGTTTGTACAATATTTGTTTACTTTGATGTACCTTTTTTCCCTTTTAGGGAACACTACTACCCCCTTTTTGTGATTACATCCTGCAAGGGATGAAGCCCATCTCTCCATCAAGAGCGACTCCCTGATGACACTTACTCACAGGTAATGAGGAAGTTCGATCACCCAACAGGAATTCTGGCAGATTCACCCACCCTAGGCACACTAGGTTAGGTAGCACTGGATAGGAGTACAAAATATAGCAGTACTTATATGCGAGCAGATATCCTCTGTAACATCACAATGGTTGTGTGGAAATGTGCTTTTTAATAAGTACACAGGTGCAGGGGTCACCCTTCTCTGTACACGGGTCCATAGACCAACAAAATAGAGATTGGCACTGAAGTTGGAATTCAAATAACAAGTTTATTAACCACACATGAGTGGGACCATGTCTACACAGCACTCTCAAGTGCTGCCTGAGGTAGTACATTGAAGTCACAGAACACAGGCCTTATACAGCTTTTTCTGCACTGGTAAGCATGTGGATACAAATAGAAGGTAAAGGCCTACACCGGAATAATTATCGACAAACATGGGCAGATGGGAGATCACTTAGTCAGCAAAGTGGGAGGGGGAGCAGGAATGCTTATGGCAGCAGTAAATGATTGACAGTTGAGTCTGAGACCAGTTGTTCTGGCAGCTACAAACTCTTAGCATGCATATTGATTTTAGCTGAGTCAGGAAGTTAACTAAAAAAGACAGCACAGGCAGGGAAAAAGACGAGCAGCAGAGGATGGGAGAATTACAAAGCCAACAAAATGGATGCCACATCCAAGATAGCTTCAGCTTATGCTAACAGAAATTATTTCAGATTTCCACAGACAACCCTTTTAGCATATGCTGAAGAAATTTTCTTATGCTTTTGAGGGAATACGAAAAATATTGTTTGTATCGATCTGCATCATTTCATTTACCCAGCAGTTGGTAACGTTGTGGCATTGTGTGTATGGTGCAACATCTGAATGAAAGTGTTATTGAGGTAGGACATTCTATGTTTTTGCTCATGATAAGGAAGAGTGAAGTAATGGTGTTCAATTGGGAAAAGTAGTTGTAGCAGTCAGTAGATTTCGGACAGGAGCTACTTCCTCTACAATCCATGTTATTATAGTAACAATAACAACAGTCAAAGTAAGTCCAGTAACAATCATTGTTCTTTTGCTACAAATTTTTACAACAGTCGGTTTCTTCTCCTTAGGCATATTCATTTAATCAACAAACAACAAAACAGATGGTGCCCTAAGGTCCTCAGGCGTTGATTTCTTCAACAGTCTTTTTCAGCAACGAAGTGTCTTTCTTCCTGGGTGGCAGCTGGTATCAGAATGTACCAGGAATCATGTGGTCCGGGAAGACTTCCACAGATCCTTCAGGTGACGTGGCTTGTCCTTTCTCGTTGACCAGGATATCGCGGCGATCTGCCTACACAGCTGGGCTCACTAGGTCTTGCAACACTTTTCTACAGTGTGTCGCATGGACCCATTTTTTCCGGTTCGTCACTCAAACTGCAGTCCTGGTAGCCAATGGTACCTGCTCCGGTCCTCACCACCTCGGTGCTAGGAAGCTGGTCCTCTGGTAGGACTTGATTACCACATAATCGCCAGGGCGCAAGCAGTGGCCCTCACCTTGCGACCTGTCTGGAAGAGTCTCCCGAACCTGTTGATAAATAGAAGACAAACTATCAGCCAACTGAGACAAATAGTCATTCATCAATACATGGGGTACATCATGTATAGGGCGTGGCTTTGGAATCCCCCAAATATTCATTGGCCTTCCAAAAACCACCTTATACGGTGTGAGGCCAGATCGTGTATGTATTATCGATCTAATGGATAGCAATGCTAGAGGCAGTACATCAGGCCATTTCAAATATGTGGAAGCCTGTATTTTAGCAAATTTCAATTTCAGGGTAGAATTGTAGCGTTCCACTAGTCCTGCTGATTGTGGGTGAAAAGCAGCATGAAACTTCTGCTTAGTTCCCAATCCTTTCATGAGATACTCAACAACTTGCCCACTAAAATGGGGTCCGTTGTCACTCCACAAAACTCAGCAAATGCTGAATCGGCGAAAGAACTCATTTAGGAGCACCTTTGCTGTAGTAAGAGCTGTTATACCTTTCGTAGCATATGCCTCCACCCATTTACTAAAGGCACAAACCACTACCAAGACATACTTTAGGTTGTTACAACGCTCAAACTCTATGTAGTCCATTTGCAGGACCTCAAAAGGTGCAGTAGGTATTACAAACCCTCCTGTTGGAGTTTGTGTTCCCTTTCCAGGATTATACTTGAGACAGATCAGACAGGACTGAACTATTTTCTTAGGCATACCGACAATCTCTGGAGGATTCCAAACTTGCATAAGTTGCTTTGCTATTGAGGATGCTCCAACATGTGCCGGCCCATGTGCCATATGAATCATAGGCTGTAAATAGGCTGTGGGTAACTTCCATTTGGTCATTTCTTTATTCCTCCAACAGCCCTCATCATCCAATGCTCCCTTCTTGGACCATTGGTCTAATTCATCAACAGAGACAGATTGTTGCATGTTCAGCACCTCTTGCCTTGCATCATGCCAACGTTCAACCTGTGATTTAACTACATACATAGATGGGGTACTTTGCTGCATTGCAGTCTCTCGAGCTGTGTAATCCGCAAAGGCATTGCCTGCTCCTATTCTATCAGTCACTTTCTTGTGTGCGCTACATTTAACAATTGCCACTTTCTTAGGATATGTCAAGGCAGTAAGGAGATTATGTACTAATTCCCCATGCACTATTTTGGTCCCGTGTAAAGTGAGAAAGCCTCTTTCTTTCCAAAGCTGTCCGAAGTTATGAGGCACGCCGAAGGCGTGTTGGCTATCAGTGTAAATGTTAACAAGCAAATCTGTACTAAGCTCACATGCTCTTGTCAGTGCTAACAACTCGGCATGCTTTAGCTGACTTCTGTGGGATATGAGCTGTCTCAACTACTGTCTGAAGAGTTGTAATTGCATAAGCAGCAGATGTCGTGCCATAAGGCAACATCAAGCAGGACCCATCAACCCACAACTCCCCATCACGCTAGAAAAAGGTGTATCTTGTAGGGCAACACAGCCCTTTGTATGTCCTTCAGTAAGGGATATACAATCATGCAGCTCTTGTGGCTGGGATTGAGTAGCTGGAAGTGGCAATAATGTAGCAGGATTCAAAGTCAAACATCTTTTCAACGTGATATGAGGGGCCAAAAGTGTCAATTCATATCCTGTCATGCGAGCACTAGTCAGATACTGTGTCTTTGTTTGATTTAGCAAGGCATCGACTGAATGAGGTACTAACACAAACAATCTATGTGACAAGACTATTCCCTCACTCTGATGTATGGACACAGCCGCTGCCGCTCGGAAACAACCAGGCAGTGCTCAGGCAACTGGATCAAGGACAGCTGAGAAATATGCTCAAGGACGTTGTTTATCACCATGTGCCTGTGTTAAAACTGAGAGGGAACAACCTTCCCTCTAGTGTACATAGAGTGTGAAAGTCTTAGTGATGTCTGGAGTTACTAATACTGGTGCCGAACAAAGAGCTTGACATAGCTGTTGGAAGGCATTCTGGCATTCAGTAGTCCATGGGAGAGGCATCGGAGTGTCTTTAGTCAAAAGAGCCAACAAGGGTTTAATAATGTATGAAAAGCTAGGGATCCACGGCCTACAGAAAGAAGTAAGGCCAATCAATGCACAAACATCCTTCTGAGTGCGGGGCACCGGAGTATCTAAAATGATCTGAATGCGGCCTGGTGTAAGTGCATGTCCCTCCTTAGACAGGGGGTGACCTAAATAGGTAACCTGCTGTCTGCAAAATTGCAATTTCTTTCTAGAGACTTTGTGATGATGAGAGGCAAGAAATGATGATAATGACAGTGTTCCTTCTTTACACTGTTCAGGGGTATCGGCAGCCAATAAGATGTCATCGACATATTGAATAAAAGCCAACCCTTTCGGCACAGGAAAAGAATCAAGCTGCATTTTCAATGCCTGACTATAAATGTTAGGACTCTCTGTATACCCTTGTGGAGCTCTACAGAATCTGTATGATATATTATTCAAAGTGAAGCCGAACAAATAACGGCTGTCAGGGTGAATAGGTATTGAAAAAAATGCATTTTTCAAATCAATGACACTAAATGTAGTGGCAGTAGGAGGAACCATAGTAAGGAGTATCGTAATGTCAGAGACTACCGGGTATTGGGGCACTACAATTTTCTTAACCTCTCGTAAATCAATAATGAATCGGTAAATTTTAGTATCAGTGTCTCGTTTCAAAATAGGAAGAATAGGGCTATTACAAATTTTATAAGGGACTTCTTCCACAACCCCCACCTTGTTAAAATCCTGAACAATGTGCTTCAATGCTTCTTCGCCTTCCCGAGATATTTTATATTGGGGCAATCGAGGCAATGAAGCACCTTCCTTCACTTGAATATGCACTGGTGGAATAACCATTTGTCCCACATCGGTATCTGATGTAGCCCACAAAGTACTAGGTAACGATGCCAGAGCAATATCTTCTTTAATGAGACAAGACCTCTCAACCATTGGATAGTTATCATTTAAGATAACACGCACACCTTCTGGAGAACAAGGTATTGTAGCACGAAAATATTTGAGCATATCGATACCAACAATATTATCCGGTATGGTAGGGGAGAGCAAAAATTGACATGCTGCAGGGAATTTCTCAAGACTAAATGCAAGTGGCGGTGCCGGTAGGCTAGATGTAGGTGTCCCATCGAATCCTATTGATGTTATCATTGTGCCAGACAGGGGAGCCCTAGGAACCAATTTCTTAGACAGAGCACTACGAGTAGCTCTTGTATCAACCAGAAACCAATCAGTAGAGCCCAAGACGTTGCATCAACATAAGGAACTTTCTGATCTACTGGGACCTCAACCGGTTTCTTACCCCATCCTAGGCATTCCTATGCATAATCAGAATCCCCAAGACTGTCAGCCGAATAATCTGACATTTGATATTGATTTCATCTATCAAAGGTATTGGAATAATTTACTCCGTGTTCAACTGCCTCAAACCGGGGGCGAGGTCCTATTCCTCCCCTATTTCCTGAATTCCCTGGGCATCCTCTCATATTTCCTCTACCCCGTTGATACTGCTGACCTCGCAAAAGTGGGCACTCAGAACGCCAATGTCCAATCTCTTTACAAGAAGCACACTGATCAGAAGACAAAGTTGATCGAGAGAAAGAGGGTACACCAGGGGTATATACTGCACGTCCGCCTCTACCACCACCTCTGAATGGTGGACCATATACTTGAGCCAACATAACTTTCATTTTTAACTCCTTTACCCTCTTATCCTATTTGCCTTTTGCTTCCAATTCCTGACGCTCATAATACTGGGCCATAGTCAAAAGGGAAACTGGGGAAGATGTAGTCCATGAACTCTCACTGGTCTTGAGGCGACTAGCTATTTCTGGCAACATGTTAACGACAAATTTGTCGACAAACAAATGCTTACCCGTGTCATCTGTCAATGACTGCCCACTAAAGTCATGGAATGTCTCTTCAAATTGTGTAATAAAATCAGAAACTGACTCATCCACTTTCTGTTTACAAGATGCTAACGTTATCCAATCTATTTTCTTAGGGGGGTATAAGAGTTTTCAATTTCGTCACAATAGCTTTGGGAAGATCTAATATCTCTTGTTGTGGTTTCTGTGCAGGTTCTCTAACTACATCTATTTCTTCTAAATGCACCCAAGTATCACCATATGCTACATTATCATCTATTTTCTGAATTGTTCTCCACATGTCAGGGGGCAAAATAAGTCCAAAAAACATATTGATATCTGGCAAGGTCATAGTGCAGGAGCTAATGGCTCCTTCCACTTCTTGATAGAAAGCAGCCGGATTTTTCCACGGATAAGGAAAAGCAGCCTTAAGAGCCATAACATCTGCTCTACTCCAAGGAGTATAGACCCAATTATAGACAAAATATCCCTTTGCATCATCTGAATCTTTATCAGCACTTGTTCCCGCACCCTTCGGAGGAACATACAAAGGTGCAGCTTCACACATTGGTTTTACATTAACTATAGTATCACTAGGGTCAGTGGCTGTTTCCGAAACTTCCTCTTTTTGGGCTGGGGTCTGAACTGTTTGTTCAGTTTTAACTTTAACAGCTGATTTTTGCTCCACTTTTAAACGTGGTGTATCATGTCTTAATTTAACTACTCGCCAAATTAGATCAGGTATATTTGAAAAAAGAAAAGTTCCATCACTTAATTGTTTATAATCAGAATTGATATCAGTGGGCTCTCAGTTTTTAGAAACGCTTCTAAAACCAAGTATTCTGTCCCAGGTAAAATTCTCTGCAAAATATAACTGCTTTAAATCCTTCCACTGCTGAACCATCACTACAAGGTCTGAAGCAGAAGTAGTGTCATGAGCTTCTTTGCGAGTAGTGGGTCTGATAGTGGCCTTTTCATCAGTAGTCAAAGTAGAACGAGTCTGCCACCCATCTTGCTATCTATGTCTTTATCGTCTGAGGAAACATGTTCTTCTTCAGAAAGATCATTCTCAGGAGTGCTTATGGCAGCAGTAATTGATTGACAGTTGAGTCTGAGACCAGGTATTCTGGCAGCTACAAACTCTTACCATGCATATTGCTTTTAGCTGAGTCAGGAAGTCAACTAAAATAGACAGCACAGGCAGGAAAAAAGATGAGCGGCAGAGGATGGGAGAATTACAAAGCCAACAAAATGGATGCCACAACCAAGATGGCTTCAGCTTATGCTAACATAAATTATTTCATATTTACACAGTTGAATAGTTTCTATTCTTCACCATTCTTGTAATGCTGATCAGGCTGCACTGTTTCCGTCTATTGATTATTGCAGTGCACATATTTTAATCAAGAATCATAATGATCATAACGCCATCGGTCAATACAACTTGGAAGCTAATGAGAACAAACTCGCAAATAAGACAAAAACCCATTCTGAACATTCAATAATTGTTATAAGGCACAGAAAGTTCCTCTAACTAAGGCGGAGAGTTGTAAAGCATTTGAGGTCCTGAGGATAACCCAAGAGAAAAGGAATTTTAAAATGCATTGACCTGAATTAACTGAGGAGTTGGGGAAAATCTACAACTAACTTTAGGCAATCCTAAAAGGGACATTGGATGCCTAGTAATTTTAAAATAAAGTGTTATCACAACCCCAAGTAGATGGAAAAAATTATGAGTCCCTAGGTAAAAATAAAGGGATCATAAGATGAAAACTACAGCATTCATTAACTAAGGACTGGGTTTAAAATCTTTGATATCCAATTGCATCCCCCCAAATATCCACTGCCCTTCATATCCTGTATGCTAGGGGATCAAGACTCAAAGTGAATAACAATGTCAATTCAGGCAGACCTACTTCATGCCCTATTCTATAGTAACTTTCAGTGATTCTCTGCCATTTAATTTTCTACTAGGATCAAGTCAATCCTGTTGTATGTCTTCTGGTCTGCTGGGTAGTGGGAATAGCCTGTGTCAGTGGCACATAATATTTGCCATGTATCTACCTTGCCTATCTCACAAAGTCACCACCCCCTACCGAGAAATGGTCATTGTATCTCAATGCCTCTGGCTTTATTTATCCCTGAATCATCTACAACTAAATTCGAATCCCCTCTCACTATGAGAGGGCCTTTTTTCTAGACTAATCAGACTCTTTCTTGTCTGCTTGAAGAATCCTTCCTGTCCTTTGTTGTGGGCATATAGTGCTGCTAAGGAAACTGGTTAGCCCTTATGTAATCCATTCACTAAGAGCCAATATCCCACAGTTATAGTAAGTGTAACCTGTACAAAGATATGCGCTCTTCCATTGGTTCCCCCCAAGTAAACACCCTTACAATCAGGTATTGTCGTACCCAGGCCGCCAGGGGCTCCAAGGCAAGTGCGAATATCAGTGGTGTAAGGGGACATCCCTGCCTTGTTCCTCTACCCAGAAGAAAGTTGCCGGTAATACCATTCACCTTGACCTATGCCATTGGAGCCGCATACAATAGTTGCATCCAACCTAAAAGGTTTGGTCCAAAGCCCATACGGTTAAGCACTCCAAACATGTCTCCCTGGGATTCTTGTGAAGGTGGCTTGGTGAATTGGTATTTTACGGCATCACTGCCTTCTTTTTTCCTGTCTCTGCCATCATTTGAAGTGTTCTTGTTAAAATACCTTTTACTGTGGATCCCTCTCTGCCATTATTAGTGCCATAGGACTTTAGCAACACCTCTTCCAGAGTTCTGGTATTGCTGAGTGTCACTCAGCTCACCCCTGTGGGAATCCCTAATAGCAGCAGTGGTGACCGCTGAGCTTTATGTCTCACTATGACAAAAGGTTTTTAGCCTCCTCCTCTAGATGCAGTATTATGTGGGTGGCGTAAGATCTGTTTTTCCCTATGCTGGCTGAATGAAGCACCTCAATTTCAGGGTGTCTCTGTTTACTGCATTTTTCTGTCTAATCTGTCTCAAAGCGAAGCATCCCGCACCTGCAAGCGGCCACCTAATCTCTATGGGGCCCAATTCACAGAACTAACTTAAGACAAAATCCTAAACTTACTACCATTTTGGTATTCACAGAAGGCACTTACTCATTTTGGTATTCACAGAAGGCACTTACTCATTTCGGTATTCACAGAAGTTAGGAGTCCTAACTTTAGGACTCCTAAATGCCTACTGTGAATACCGAAAGTCTTAAAATTAGGATTTTTCTCAGTTTAGTAGTAGTATAGTTAGGACTCCTAACTTTAGGACTCCTAAATGCCTTCTGTGAATGCCAAAAGCCTTAAAATTAGGATTTTTCTCAGTTTGGTAGTAGTAAAGTTAGGAGTCCTAACTTTAGGACTCCTAAACTGAGAAAAATCCTAATTTTTAGATGTTCGGTATTCACAGAAGGCATTTAGGAGTCCTAAAGCTAGGACTCCTAACTTCTGTGAATACCGAAGTGAGTAAGTGTCTTCTGTGAATACCAAAATGAGTAAGTGCCTTCTGTGAATACGAAAATGGTAGTAAGTTTAGGATTTTGTCTTAAGTTAGTTCTGTGAATCGGGCCCTATCTCTCCCCTTAAAAATCCCACAAATACTGTTTTTCATTCATCATCATCGACATCATCATTTAAAAAAAACTACATTCCATTATAAATATATGATCATAAAAGTCGCAGTCACAGTAAATGTATAAGCATCAGTTAAATCAGCATACAATTACGAAGATGCAACTGATTTTAAAAACAACTCTACGGCATGAAAGGCCGTAACTCGATGTCGTTGCCAGTCTACATCAGCTAAATGTAAACCTATTGCTCAATATCTATAAGATAATTTCTTATGGTGCTGGGATATGAGGCTACATTGATATAAGCTGTATTCCCTCACTCTGATGTATGGACACAGCCGCTGCCGCTCGGAAACAACCAGGCAGTGCTCGGGCAACTGGATCAAGGACAGCTGAGAAATAGGCTCAAGGACGTTGTTTATCACCATGTGCCTGTGTTAAAACCGAGAGGGAACAACCTTCCCTCTCGTGTACATAGAGTGTGAAAGTCTTAGTGATGTCTGGAGTTACTAATACTGGTGCCGAACAAAGATCTTGACATAGCTGTTGGAAGGCATTCTGGCATTCAGTAGTCCATGGGAGAGGCATCGGAGTGTCTTTAGTCAAAAGAGCCAACAAGGGTTTAATAATGTATGAAAAGCTAGGGATCCACGGCCTACAGAAAGAAGTAAGGCCAATCAATGCACAAACATCCTTCTGAGTACGGGGCACCGGAGTATCTAAAATGATCTGAATGCGGTCTGGTGTAAGTGCATGTCCCTCCTTAGACAGGGGGTGACCTAAATAGGTAACCTGCTGTCTGCAAAATTGCAATTTCTTTCTAGAGACTTTGTGATGATGAGAGGCAAGAAATGATAATAATGACAGTGTTCCTTCCTTACACTGTTCAGGGGTATCGGCAGCCAATAAGATGTCATCGACATATTGAATAAGAGCCAACCCTTTTGGCACAGGAAAAAAATCAAGCTGCATTTTCAATGCCTGACTATAAATGTTAGGACTCTCTGTATACCCTTGTGGAGCTCAACAGAATCTGTATGATATATTATTCAAAGTGAAGCCGAACAAATAACGGCTATCAGGGTGAATAGGTATTGAAAAAAATGCATTTTTCAAATCAATGACACTAAATGTAGTGGCAGTAGGAGGAACCATAGTAAGGAGTGTCGTAATGTCAGAGAGTACCCTGTATTGGGGCACAACAATTTTGTTAACCTCTCGTAAATCAATAATGAATCGGTAAATTGTAGTATCAGTGTCTCGTTTCAAAATAGGAAGAATAGGGCTATTACAAATGTTATAAGGGACTTCTTCCACAACCCCCACCTTGTTAAAATCCTGAACAATGTGCGTCAATGCTTCTTCGCCTTCCCGAGATATTTTATATTGGGGCAATCGAGGCAATGAAGCACCTTCCTTCACTTGAATATGCACTGGTGGAATAACCATTTGTCCCACATCGGTATCTAATGTAGCCCACAAAGTACTAGGTAACGATGCCAGAGCAATATCTTCTTTAATGAGACAAGACCTCTCAACCATTGGATAGTTATCATTTAAGATAACACGCACACCTTCTGGAGAACGAGGTATTGTAGCACGAAAATATTTGAGCATATCGATACCAACAACATTATTTGGTATGGTAGGGGAGAGCAAAAATTGACATGCTGCAGAGAATTTATCAAGACTAAATGCAAGTGGCTGTGCCGGTAGGCTAGATGTAGGTGTCCCATCGAATCCTACTGATGTTATCATTGTGCCAGACAGGGGAGCCCTAGGAACCAATTTCTTAGACAGAGCACTACGAGTAGCTCTTGTATCAACCAGAAACCAATCAGTAGAGCCCAAGACTTTGCATCAACATAAGGAACTTTCTGATCTACTGGGACCTCAACCGGTTTCTTACCCCATCCTAGGCATTCCTATGCATAATCAGAATCCCCAAGACTGTCAGCCGAATAATCTGACATTTGATATTGATTTCATCTATCAAAGGTATTGGAATAATTTACTCCGTGTTCAACTGCCTCAAACCGGGGGCGAGGTCCTATTCCTCCCCGATTTCCTGAATTCCCTGGGCATCCTCTCATATTTCCTCTACCCCGTTGATACTGCTTACCTCGCAAAAGTGGGCACTCAGAACGCCAATGTCCAATCTCTTTACAAGAAGCACACTGATCAGAAGACAAAGTTGATCGAGAGAAAGAGGGTACACCAGGGGTATATACTGCACGTCCGCCTCTACCACCACCTCTGAATGGTGGACCATATACTTGAGCCAACATAACTTTCATTTTTAACTCCTTTACCCTCTTATCCTATTTGCCTTTTGCTTCCAATTCCTGACGCTCATAATACTGGGCCATAGTCGAAAGGGAAACTGGGGAAGATGTAGTCCATGAACTCTCACTGGTCTTGAGGCGACTAGCTATTTCTGGCAACATGTTAACGACAAATGTGTCGACAAACAAATGCTTACCCGTGTCATCTGTCAATGACTGCCCACTAAAGTCATGGAATGTCTCTTCAAATTGTGTAATGAAATCAGAAACTGACTCATCCACTTTCTGTTTACAAGATGCTAACGTTATCCAATCTATTTTCTTAGGGGGTATAAGAGTTTTCAATTTCGTCACAATAGCTTTGGGAAGATCTAATATTCTTGTTGTGGTTTCTGTGTAGGTTCTCTAACTACATCTATTTCTTCTAAATGCACCCAAGTTTCACTATATGCTACATTATCATCTATTTTCTGAATTGTTCTCCACATATCAGGGGGCAAAAAAAGTCCAAAAAACATATTGATATCTGGCAAGGTCATAGTGCCCGAGCTAATGGCTCCTTCCACTTCTTGATAGAAAGCAGCCGGATTTTTCCACGGATAAGGCAAAGCAGCCTTAAGAGCCATAACATCTGCTCTACTCCAAGGAGTATAGACCCAATTATAGACAAAATATCCCTTTGCATCATCTGAATCTTTATCGGCACTTGTTCCCGCACCCTTCGGAGGAACATACAAAGGTGCAGCTTCACACATTGGTTTTACATTAACTATAGTATCACTAGGGTCAGTGGCTGTTTCCGAAACTTCCTCTTTTTGGGCTGGGGTCTAAACTGTTTGTTCAGTTTTAACTTTACCAGCTGATTTTTGCTCCACTTTTAAAGGTGGTGTATCATGTCTTAATTTAACTACTCGCCTAATTAGATCAGGTATATTTGAAAAAAGAAAAGTTCCATCACTTAATTGTTTATAATCAGAATTGATATCAGTGGGCTCTCATTTTTTAGAAACGCTTCTAAAACCAAGTATTACCTCCCAGGTAAAATTCTCTGCAAAATATAACTGCTCTAAATCCTTCCACTGCTGATCCATCGCTGCAAGGTCTGAAGCAGAAGTAGTGTCATGAGCTTCTTTGCGAGTAGTGGGTCTGATAGTGGCCTTTTCATCAGTAGTCAAAGTAGAACGAGTCTGCCACCCATCTTGCTATCTATGTCTTTATCGTCTGAGGAAACATGTTCTTCTTCAGAAAGATCATTCTCAGGGGCAGAGGGAAATTTATACGGGCGGAGGTCGATCTAACAAAATGGAGTCATCCTGAGGTTTATTATGTATGGGATAAATGGGGCACCTAATAGGGTACTGGCCAGTTACCTCTAAACAACGCTCCCTTTCCTCTTTTTCTTTTATTGCCTTCATCTCTTTATTTTTTAATTCTAACGCTTTATGATATATCGTTTTTCGCTGTTCTTTTTCTGCTATAGCTTCTTCTTTCCTCACTCTCTCTTGCACTTCTTTCTCCAAAAAATTCGTTCACAATCAAACATATCTTGTCGACTTTTTCTCTTGAATAAACACTGCTCTACATATATTGAATCTTTTTAAAGTCAAATGACCCATTTACAGGCCATCGTAAATCAGGATCCGTTTTCGTGCATTTGTTCCACAGTGTACTATACATTATGGAAGAAATACCATATTTAACATACATATGTCTATTAGGTGTCCCCTCTGGGGGAGCCGGCTGACTTCTTTCTAAATCCATATTGGTACCACCAAGACAGCAACACAACTAACGGAGTGTGCTGGAAACCGGCATGCTACCAAGTTTTTGTGAAATATTACTATTCCAAAATATTCAAAAGTGGAGAAAAATCTCCACATTACCTGCCTTTATCTTTTGCAAACAATAAATCAAACAAACAAAACCAGAATCTTGGCCAAGCAAGCAAGAGTGTCACTTCAGCGACCTTACCCAACAAGAGTCTCCAAATTCCAACTGCTAATCTCTTGGTCGACCTAATGGTCACTGCAAAAATAACGCCAAAGGATTCCTCAGTCGGGACCGGCCAACACCTGGAGGGCCAAATCGAGAAAACTGGAAAAATCACTTTGGCTGCAAAGACCAGGGTCTCTTCATGCAGGACGTCTCCTCAGCAATATTCCTCTCTTCTGTCAAGAACACTCCTTTGGATGGCCTCGTCTCCGATGAGGACCCACGTGTTAGGCGCCAACTGTGGAAATGTGCTTTTTAATGAGCACACCGGGGCAGGGGTCACCCTTCCCTGTCCATGGGTCCATAGACCAACAAAATAGAGATTGGCACTGAAGCTGGAATTCAAATAACAAGTTTATTAATCATTCATGAGTGGGACCACGTCCACACAGCACTCTCAAGTGCTGCCTGAGGTAGTACATTGAAGTCACAGAACACAGGCCTTATATACAGTTTTGTCTGCACTGGTAAGCATGTGGATACAAATAGAAGGTACAGGCCTGCACAGGAATAGTTACCGACAAACATGGGCAGATGGGAGATCACCTAGTCAGCAAAGTGGGAGGGGGAACAGGAGTGCTTATGGCAGCAGTAATTGATTGACAGTTGAGTCTGAGACCAGGTATTCTGGCAGCTACAAACTCTTACCATGCATATTGCTTTTAGCTGAGACAGGAAGTCAACTAAAATAGACAGCACAGGCAGGAAAAAAGATGAGCGGCAGAGGATGGGAGAATTACAAAGCCAACAAAATGGATGCCACAACCAAGATGGCTTCAGCTTACGCTAACATAAATTATTTCAGATTTACACAGTTGAATAGTTTCTATTCTTCACCATTCTTGTAATGCTGATCAGGCTGCACTGTTTCCGTCTATTGATTATTGCAGTGCACATATTTTAATCAAGAATCATAATGATCATAACGCCATCTGTCAATACAACTTGGAAGCTATGAGAACAAACTCGCAAATAAGCCAAAAACCCATTCTGAACATTCAATAATTGTTATAAGGCACAGAAAGTTCCTTTAACTAAGGCGGAGAGTTGTAAAGCATTTGAGGTCCTGAGGATAACCCAAGAGAAAAGGAATTTTAAAATGCATTGACCTGAATTAACTGAGGAGTTGGGGAAAATCTACAACTAACTTTAGGCAATCCTAAAAGGGACATTGGATGCCTAGGAATTTTAAAATAAGGTGTTATCACAACCCCAAGTAGATGGAAAAAATGATGAGTCCCTAGTTAAAAATAAAGGGATCATGAGATGAAAACTACGGCATTCATTAACTAAGGACTGGGTTTAAAATCTTTGATATCCAATTGCATCCCCCCAAATATCCACTGCCCTTCATATCCTGTATGCTAGGGGATCAAGACTCAAAGTGAATAACAATGTCAATTCAGGCAGACCCACTTCATGCCCTATTTTATAGTAACTTTCAGTGATTCTCTGCCATTTAATTTTCTACTAGGATCAAGTCAATCCTGTTGTATGTCTTCTGGTCTGCTGGGTAGTGGGAATAGCCTGTGTCAGTGGCACATAATATTTGCCATGTATCTACCTTGCCTATCTCACAAAGTCACCACCCCCTACCGAGAAATGGTCATTGTATCTCAATGCCTCTGGCTTTATTTATCCCTGTATCATCTACAACTAAATTTGAATCCCCTCTCACTATGAGAGGGCCTTTTTTCTAGACTAATCAGACTCTTTCTTGTCTGCTTGAAGAATCCTTCCTGTCCTTTGTTGTGGGCATATAGTGCTGCTAAGGAAACTGGTTAGCCCTTAAGTAATCCATTCACTAAGAGCCAATATCCCACAGTTATAGTAAGTGTAACCTGTACAAAGATATGCGCTCTTCCATTGGTTCCCCCCAAGTAAACCCCCTTACAATCAGGTATTGTCGTACCCAGGCCGCCAGGGGCTACAAGGCAAGTGCGAATATCAGTGGTGTAAGGGGACATATTTGCCTTGTTCCTCTACCCAGAAGAAAGTTGCCGGTAATACCATTCACCTTGACCTATGCCATTGGAGCCGCATACAATAGTTGCATCCAACCTAAAAGGTTTGGTCCAAAGCCCATACGGTTAAGCACTCCAAACATGTCTCCCTGGGATTCTTGTGAAGGTGGCTTGGTGAATTGGTATTGTACGGCATCACTGCCTTCTTTTTTCCTGTCTCTGCCATCATTTGAAGTGTTCTTGTTAAAATACCTTTTACTGTGGATCCCTCTCTGCCATTATTAGTGCCATAGGACTTTAGCAACACCTCTACGAGAGTTCTGGTATTGCTGAGTGTCACTCAGCTCACCCCTGTGGGAATCATTGATGAATACAGGCCCCAGCTAGGCCCGCAGGACACAAGGGTTCACTCTCCTGTAAAGGAATCTATAAGGAAGTTGGCACGGAAACTGCAAAGTACAAAGACAGAGTTTATTAACCCTTAAGGGTGGTCCTACAATCCATACAATACCCTTCAGTATTGCATAGAGTAGCACAAAGAACTTGCGTACACGGTCCCCTTTTATACACAACAGAGGGGCTCATAAGTGGGAGGATACAACATGAGGCGAAGAATGTTACCTTTTATGGACATTTTCAATACAAGATCAATATGTGGGCGGAGCTGACATACTCCTTGAGCCCGCGAAAACATGGTCAAGCAAAGACTAACTGATAACAGATGTGGTCAAGTCTGGGCATGCGCCAGGCAGACAAAGGAACTATTTATAGACTGTTACTAGGCAGATTGCAAGAGCAACTAACACAAAGATAGGACTCTCCTCGTGTTGCACACGTGGAGACATGACAATACAAAATGGAGTCCAAACTTTAGTCAACATAACGAAAGAGACATGTGTAAGGCAGGAGAATTCATGTCTTTAGTAAATGCTTAATCACATCGTAGTTGCAATTTACAACAGACGACCCTTTCAGCATTTACTGAAGACATCCGGTTTGTTAGGATAATCATCGTATATATCAATTATCATCATCTCTTCTACTTCCTTAGCTAAACGTTTCGGATAAGTGACATTGGCAATAGCTTTCTTATCTGGGATACAGAATGATACACATAAGGAACAGAGCAAGGGACCACATTGAACACAGATGCAACAAGAAAACAGAACTGCTATAATTATACAGAGACCAGTTAAAACCTTCCAACCCCAAGCAGTGATCAATGCCCAGAACCATCCGGAAAAGGACCAAGTGCCGTTTTCCGTATGGATTTCAGCTGCAATTTTATGCAACCTGTTAATTGCATTATAGACTGACGGTGTGTGGTCAGGAATAAACACACAGCAACTACTTCCGATAATTTTACAAGCTCCACCTCGATCAGCTAACATAACATCTAACACCATACGATTCTGTAATGCAACAATTCTGGTAATCTGTAATTCTTCCGTAAGATTCCCAAGAGCAGCAGCGGTTTGGTTTGTCACAGCCTCTACCACTCTTGTTAATCTTCGAACTTTCCTACTATTTAGGGCAGCTCCAACGAAGAAAAACAATCCTAAATTGAAGTCAATTTACTGCTGCAGACTGGTGTCAGTCTGGTCCACGTCATCAATTGATAGAGTACGTTTATACCTATTTACAGTCACATTATTTAACAACTTTAAATCCTTATGATAGGATGCAGGTGCCAGAAATACAGGAGGCAACAAAAATGATACATAACATACTCCGGACCAACCGGCTGGCAAACGGTAATAACCTTTATTTCCGCATACAAAGTACGTATTATGGGATGCTAAGAAGGTACTGTTATTCAACCCATCGATGTTTAATATGGTAATACAATCGCTAACACCAACAGGAATATAACCCACACTTTGGACACACAGGTCCGCTTGAGCTTGTGCCACTTGAATCACAAATTTGTCTTTTCCCACAGTGTCTCTGGTGTTCGTGAAAACATATGGAATCGATTCATTGTCTGGTCGATACTCTTCCCATTCCCAGATTGTCCCATTCGCTTGCGGATATCCGTCTTTATCCTGATGACATTCTTTATTGAGTCTGAAGAGTAATCGTCCCACTGTGGGTTTCCGAGTGGCAAAAAGCAAAGTGTACCATGCTCTACAAGAGCCATTATGAGAGAAAGGAAGAGGTATAAATGGCGTTCCTCCTTTCTTCTGATGAGCTGGCATCATCCCACATATCCAACAGTTCGTAGCATTTGTGGCAACGTGGGTATGATGCAACATCTGGATGAAAGTGTTATTCAAATAAGACTGACGATGCTTCAATTCTTGATACGGAAGGGTATAGAAGTAGTGTTCCGCAGGCACTGGAGTGGTCAACACAAGCAACTCTCGAGCAGGAGTCACATCCTCCACGAACCATGTGGTTATCCCAACAATAGCTACTGTGAGCATAAAACCTGTCGCACAAAGGATCTTCCTTTTCTCCATGTCAAAATAGAGAATCAATATCTTCCTGAAACTAAAAGATTTGTCAGAACTCTTCCCCTTGGGCAGCGGTCGATTTCTTCACCAACGGGCCAAGACGGGTGTCGCTACACTAATGCAGGGCTGATCCCCCCCCTTGCCTCATTGGCTCTCCGTTTCACTCACCCAAGGGCCGTTCTGACAACATGTCTCGATACTGAAGGATTCACTTTCTTGGCCTCAGATGATATCGCCTTCCTCCAGGAGCCGCGTGGTCCGGAAAGAGCTCCTCAGCGTCGTTCGATTCCACAGCACGGCCTTTCTCTGTGGTCAGAATCTCTCGTTGATCGGTCAATACAGCGGGCTCCACCAATCCGGGCGGTACTTTGCGGCAGTGCAGGGAATGGATCCAATTCTTTCTGTTGGAAACTCGCACAGCCGTCCTCGTTGCCAGTAAGACTTGCTCAGGGCCAACCCATCTCGGCTCCAGGCTGTTCGTCCTGTCAAAGATTTTCACCATGACATAGTCTCCAGGCCGGAGACTATGTCCTTCGCCGGTGGACCGATCAGGGAGCGCCTCCCGGACCTGTTGATGAATGGAAACCAAGTTATCCGTTAACTGTGCCAAATAATCATTCATCATTACACAAGGTACATCATACACAGTCTTAGGTTTTGGTGGACCCCAAATATTCATTGGACGTCCAAAGACAATCTCGTACGGTGTAAGACCGATTCGAGATTGCGGTACCGACCTAATTGACAACAACGCCAGCGGTAAAGCATCTGGCCAAGTCAAAGACGTCGAAGCTTGAATTTTAGCGATCTTGAGCTTCAGTGTACCATTATACTTCTCGACTAGTCCTGCAGATTGAGGGTGGAATACCGCGTGGAACCTCTGGGTGATGCCTAGACCCTTCAAAACATACTTTATAACATCCGCTATAAAGTGGGGTCCGTTATCACTCCACAGAAGTCTACAAACGCCATATCGAGGGAAGAACTCCTTCAACAGCATCTTAGCGGTAGTCATTGCAGTATTGTCCTTCGTAGGGTATGCCTCAACCCATTTGCTAAAGGCACACACCACTACTAGAACATACTTCAAATTGTTACAACGCTCGAGCTGGATGTAATCCATCTGCAAAACCTCAAAGGGTGCAGTAGGTGTTACGAACCCTCCTGCTGGGGTCCGAGTACCCTTTCCTGGGTTGTACCGCAGGCAAATCATACAGGTCTGCACCACCCTCTTTGCCGTGCTAGCAATCTCTGGATGCTCCCAGACTTGGGTAAGCAATTTTACAATTGCGGAAGCTCCAACATGTGCTAGCCCATGTGCCATCTGAACCATAGGTTGTACAAAAGCCGTGGGTAATTTCCATCTATCCATCTGCTTATTTCTCCAGCAACCTTCATCATCCAGTTCTCCCTCACTGGACCATTGCTCCCGTTCTTTGTCAGAAGCGGTCCTCTGTATTTCTCGTACTTCTTCCTTCGCATCATGCCATCTTTCTACTTGTGACTTCACTACATACATGGCAGTATCACCGGGCTGCATCGCAGTCTCCCGTGCCACCCGGTCTGCTAACGCATTCCCTTCTCCAATTTTATCGACTACCTTCCTATGGGCGCTACATTTAACAATGGCAATTTTCTTCGGATATGTCAATGCAGTTAAAAGATTATGAACTAACTCCCCATGCATTATTTGTACTCCATGTGACGTTAAGAACCCTCTTTCCTTCCAGAGCAGGCCGAAATCGTGCGCTACTCCGAAGGCATAGCGGCTATCTGTATAAAGATTCACACACAATCCTGTACTGAGCTCACATGCTCGTGTTAATGCTATCAGTTCTGCTGCTTGAGCTGATTTCTGTGGTATGCGTGCTGTCTCCACTATTGTTTGCAATGTGGTAATCGCATACGCTGCTGAAGTCGTACCGTCTGGTAGCTTCAGGCATGACCCGTCCACCCACAGTTCTCCATCTACATCTGAAAAGGGCGTATCCTGGAGATCAATACGACCCTTTGTTTGTTCCTCGGTCACAAGGATACAATCATGTGCTTCTCGTGCCTCAGACCGAGTCTCGGGGTATGGCAACAATGTTGCTGGATTTAACGTCACGCACCTCTTTAACGTAATATGAGGAGCCAAAAGCGTCAGCTCATATCCCGTTAAACGGGCACTGGTCAAATGCTGCGTCTTTGTCTGATTAAGCAGGGCATCAACAGCATGGGGGACTAATACCAACAGCTTATGAGATAACACAATTCCCTCGCTCTGGCGTATTGACACAGCTGTTGCCGCAACCGAGCGAAAACAACCAGGCAATGCTCGGGCAACAGGATCAAGTACAGCCGAAAAATATGCACAAGGGCGCTGCTTGTCGCCGTGCATCTGCACTAAAACCGATAATGCACATCCATCTTTCTCATGCACATACAGCGAAAAAGGCTTGGTATAATCAGGAGTCCCTATACACTGGTGCCGAACAGAGGGCCTGTCGCAGGTTCTGAAAGGCAGTGTCACACTCATTCGTCCAAGGAAGCGGGATAGGTGTGTCTTTTGTCAAAAGGGCTAACAATGGCTTGGCTATGTGCGAAAACCCTAATATCCACTGCCTACAAAAGGAAACAAGACCCAAAAATGCGCGCACGTCCTTCTGTGTGGACGGCGTCGGCGTATCCAGAATCACTTGGACACGATCTGGTGTGAGTGCACGTCCCTCCTTAGACAAAAGGTGACCCAGATAAGTCACCTTTGGTCTACAGAATTGCAACTTTTTCCGAGAGACTTTGTGATTGTGGGATGCCAGAAAGGAAAGCAAAGACAACGTACTCGTTTCACACAACTCCGGGGTGTCGGCCGCCAGCAAGATGTCATCGACATATTGAATGAGGGCGACACCCTCGGGCAGAACAAAGGAGTCCAATTGTCTTTTCAAAGCTTGACTGTAAATGCTAGGGCTTTCCGTGTAGCCCTGAGGGATTCTACAAAATCGGTAAGACCTATTATTTAGAGTGAAACCAAAAAGGTATCGACTATCGGGATGAATGGGAATTGAAAAGAAGGCATTTTTCAAATCAATAACTGAAAACGTGGTCGCCGTAGGCGGGACCAAAGTAAGCAACGTCGTGATATCTGAAACCACTGGGTACTGGGGTATCACGATCTTGTTTACTTCTCTCAAATCAATGATAAACCGATAGACTTTGGCATCCGTATCCTTTTTCAGAATGGGTAGAATCGGGCTATTACAAACATTATAGGGAACTTCTTCCACTACTCCCACCTTAATCAAATCCTGCACAATCTGTATAAGAGCCTCTTCCCCCTCCTGCGAAATACGATACTGTGGAAGGCGTGGTAACACTGCCCCCTCCTGGACACTAATGTGAACAGGCGGAATCACCATCTGTCCCACATCAGTATCCGAGGTGGCCCATAGAGCACAAGGGAGGGTAGCTAACACAGCATCTTCTGTAACCACACACATCCGTTCAGACAGGGGGTAATTGTCATTCAATATCACCCGCACTCCAGCAGGAGAGCAGCGGATCGTAGCTCTGAAGTGCTTCAGCATATCAAGGCCCATAATATTATCCGGCGTGTTCGGGGCTAGCAAAAACGGACAGGGTGCAGAAAAGGAATTGACCTGAAATGTGAGGGGCTGCGAAAGAGGGCTTCGGGAGAGTGTACCATCAAACCCTACCGATGTAACCATTAAGCCAGATGGGGGAGCCCTCTGAACCAATTGTTTAGACAGCGCACTACGAGTCGCTCCTGTATCCACTAGGAACTGATCAGTAGAGCCCAAAACCTCAGCTGATACATAAGGACCCTTCTGATCAACCGGCACCTCAACTGATTCTAACCCCCATCCAACGCATTCCTGCATGCTGAGAATCATGGTACCCAGAACGGTCAATCCCCGACACTTGATACTGGTTTTGTCGATCGAAAACATTAGACCTGTCTCGTTGCTGCCCGGCAGGGTCAAACCGAGCGTGATCATTAGAATTCCCTCTAAAACTCGAGAAGCCCCCTCTACCTCTCGGGCCACCCTGATTGTGTCCCTGACTGTGTCCCTGACGCGAAACATGCAACGCTGGGCAATCTCTGGCCCAGTGTCCCGATTGCTTACAATACGCACATTGATTCCTATTTAGATCAGATCGGCCCGAGGGAGGACCATAAAATCCTCCCCTACCTCTATTTACACCCCGTCGGAGCGGACCATTTACTTGTGCTAACATCACCTTTGTTTTTAAATCCTTCGATTTCTTCTCCTCCTGCCCCTTCGCTTCTTGCTCCTGGCGCTCATAGTACTGAGCTATAGTCAGGAGGGCTGTCGGGGTCGCAGTGGACCAAGAACTTTCACTCGCTTTTAGGCGAGCTGCAATCGCCGGTAATAAATTCGCCACATATTTATCAGCAAAAAGGTGCCGACCCGTATCATCCGTAAGGGACTGACCACTAAAATCATGAAACGTCTCCTCAAAGCGCGTAAAGAAATCTGCAACTGATTCATCGGCTTTCTGCTTGCACGAGGCTAGCATATTCCAGTCAATCTTTTTAGGGGGAATGATTGTCTTCAACTTAGTCAGAATAGCAGCAGGGAGATCTAAGATAATCTGAGGTGGTTTCTGCGCGGGCTTTCTCTCCCTATCCTCATCCTCAAGCTCAGACCATCGAGCCTTAAAAGTGGCAGCATCATCCACCTTCCGCACAGATCGCCACATATCTGGTGGTAGAATAAGCCCAAAGAACAAATCTATATCTGCTAAGGTCATAATACAAGAATTCAAGGCCCCCTCGACTTCTTCGTAAAAGGCCGCTGGATTCTTGCGGGGATCAGGCAACGCATTCTTTAAGGCCATGACGTCAGCCCTGTGCCAGGGAGTATAAACCCAATTATACACAAAATATCCCTTAGCATCGGCGGAGGTAATATCCGAGCTAGTCCCCGTTCCTTTAGGAGGAACATACAAAGGCGCCGCCTCGCGCATTGGTTTAGCATGCACTAGATCGCTCTTATCTGATTGAGAGGTGGATGAATGGCCGCCTCCAGTACACGAATCCGACCGCTTTTCCTCCTCAAGGTGTTGGCGCGCTTTCTCTTTAAGATCTTTCGCCGCATCCCGCAACGCAAACAGTCGCCGAACCGCCTCCGGCGCCTTAGAGGGAGAGAAAACACCATTACGCAATGCTTTAGCATCTAATACCACATCGTCAGGTTCAAAGACACTGGAATATTTCCGAAAGGCAGCAATCACTTCATCAGAAAAGTGTCCCAAGAAATACAACCTTTCTCTATCCTGCCACGACTCCCAAGAATCCAACAACTCAGCAAGGGATAACTTGCCCTTACATGCACGATAGGAAAACTGTCGAAGCTCACCCATTCGCTCAGCCGATAACATGGACCGCGTGTCTACCTTACTCGAACCCGATCCAGAATCTTGTGGCCTCGGGGCAGACGCGCCAACATAAGGAGGCGGAGAACGATCTAATAAATAAAAATCATCGTCATGATTATTAAGGACAGGATAGAGTGGCTGACGAACAGCATATTGACCCGAGACTTGTAACCTGCGTTCTTTTTCTTGCTTCTCCGTCTGTTCTCTTTCCTCCCGACGCTTTGCTTCCTGCGCTCTCACATGATCATTCTTTCGTTGCTCTTTATCAAACAGCGCTTTCTCACGTTTCTCTCGCTCACGCACTTCCTTCACCCATAATCGTACCCATTCAGACATGTCTTGACGAGCACGCCGTTTACACATACACTGTTCCACATACTCAATCTTACGTATATCAAACGACCCATACAACGGCCACCGCAACTCAGGATCCTTTTTGGTATATTTGCTCCATACTGTGCTGTACATTATGGAGGAAAGACCATGCTTCACATACATATCCCTATTAGGAGTCCCCTCTGGGGGAGCTGGAGCAGATTCCTCGAGGTTTAACCGGTTTCCAAAGCAGCAACACCACTTACGGACTGCGCTTAAAGCAGGCATGCTCAAAAATAATGCAGAATATGCAGTATTATCAAAAAAAAATGGCACTTAAACGTTGTGCTGTTCAAAGTTACACAGTTCCGGAGAAATATCTCCACATTACCTGCCTATATGTGTTGCAACGCATATATTCTCACAATAATCAATACAAGATATGACCGGTCATCACAAATCAAACTCAAATAGCCAACCCAGGCTTCAAAAACTCGGAGCAAGTACCGTACGACGGTTCTTACCAATCAAGAGTCCAGATTCCAACTGCCAAGCTCCAAAATTCGCCCAAACGGCTGTCACGGCAGGACCGACAGAAGAGGTCTCAGTCGAGGACCGGCGCCACCCAGATGGTCAGGTCAGAAGGGAAGGAAGAAAAACCTCGGGATGCCAGGACTAAAATGCCTCTGGCAGTGATCACATCCCCGGCCAAATTCCTCACCTTCGTCGCGACCAATCCTTCGAGCATCCGAGTCGCCGATGAGCCCCACGTGACGGGCGCCAATTGATGAATACAGGCCCCAGCTAGGCCCGCAGGACACAAGGGTTCGCTCTCCTGTAAAGGAATCTATAAGGAAGTTGGCACGGAAACTGCAAAGTACAAAGACAGAGTTTATTAACCCTTAAGGGTGGTCCTACAATCCATACAATACCCTTCAGTATTGCATAGAGTAGCACAAAGAACTTGCGTACACGGTCCCCTTTTATACACAACAGAGGGGCTCATAAGTGGGAGGATACAACATGAGGCGAAGAATGTTACCTTTTATGGACATTTTCAATACAAGATCAATATGTGGGCGGAGCTGACATACTCCTTGAGCCCGCGAAAACATGGTCAAGCAAAGACTAACTGATAACAGATGTGGTCAAGTCTGGGCATGCGCCAGGCAGACAAAGGAACTATTTATAGACTGTTACTAGGCAGATTGCAAGAGCAACTAACACAAAGATAGGACTCTCCTCGTGTTGCACACGTGGAGACATGACAATACAAAATGGAGTCCAAACTTTAGTCAACATAACGAAAGAGACATGTGTAAGGCAGGAGAATTCATGTCTTTAGTAAATGCTTAATCACATCGTAGTTGCAATTTACAACACCTAATAGCAGCAGTGGTGACCGCTTAGCTTTATGTCTCACTATGACAAAAGGTTTTTAGCCTCCTCCTCTAGATGCAGTATTATGTGGGTGGCGTAAGATCTGTTTTTCCCTATGCTGGCTGAATGAAGCACCTCAATTTCAGGGTGTCTCTGTTTACTGCATTTTTCTGTCTAATCTGTCTCAAAGCGAAGCATCCCGCACCTGCCAGCGGCCACCAATTCTCTATGGGGCCCGATTCACAGAACTAACTTAAGACAAAATCCTAAACTTACTACCATTTTGGTATTCACAGAAGGCACTTACTCATTTTGGTATTCACAGAAGGCACTTACTCATTTCGGTATTCACAGAAGTTAGGAGTCCTAACTTTAGGACTCCTAAGTGCCTTCTGTGAATACCGAAAGTCTTAAAATTAGGATTTTTCTCAGTTTAGTAGTAGTATAGTTAGGACTCCTAACTTTAGGACTCCTAAATGCCTTCTGTGAATGCCGAAAGCCTTAAAATTAGGATTTTTCTCAGTTTGGTAGTAGTAAAGTTAGGAGTCCTAACTTTAGGACTCCTAAACTGAGAAAAATCCTAATTTTTAGACTTTCGGTATTCACAGAAGGCATTTAGGAGTCCTAAAGCTAGGACTCCTAACTTCTGTGAATACCGAAGTGAGTAAGTGTCTTCTGTGAATACCAAAATGAGTAAGTGCCTTCTGTGAATACGAAAATGGTAGTAAGTTTAGGATTTTGTCTTAAGTTAGTTCTGTGAATCGGGCCCTATCTCTCCCCTTAAAAATCTCTCAAATACTGTTTTTCATTCATCATTATCGACATCATCATTAAAAAAAAACTACATTCCATTATAAATATATGATCATAAAAGTCACAGTAAATGTATAAGCATCAGTTAAATCAGCATACAATTACGAAGATGCAACTGATTTTAAAAACAACTCTACGGCATGAAAGGCCGTAACTCGATGTCGTTGCCAGTCTACATCAGCTAAATGTATGTCTTTTAAGCACTGGAATGAATACATATTTTGGTATAAGAATAATAACATTTGCAAATAAAAGTAGGGTGCAACAATGTCTGATCTGAACCTTCATCGCAAGGATATATGCTTGTTAAGTCATTGTTGTACTGGCCCGAAGGAAATGATGGTGTATGGTGCCAAGTCTAGATCTAGCTCAAAGAGCTGTTTCCCAATCTCCACGATTTATTAGGAGTTACGGTTCAATGCCCATGGGAGTCTGGATAATAGCATAGCTACTTCTTGCAGCATTGTTTAGTCCATTAGCCTCTCCTAATGGGCAGTACCTGTCTAAAACGTTTTTTCAATCCAAGCGTTATCCAGTATGCACACTGAAAGGGGATTTAGAAATAAAAAAAGACCTGTCTGAATCCTCCATGGCTGATTTAATAGATGACAGCCAAGGGATCTTGAGACCATTGCCGCCTTTCACGCATTCTACAATGACATCTTGGTTTGAGATTGTTCTGGGCTTATTTCAAATGGAGACCCCTGATACTGGGGCAAGCTAAATAAGGCATTCAACACAAGTCAATCCCAGCTCTTCACAACAAAAGTAATGTGGAGAACCTATAGGAAGGGAAAGGAGCCAGAGACAAAAATAATTTCCCTCTACAGCTTATATCAATGTAGCCTCATATCCCAGCACCATAAGAAATTATCTTATAGATATTGAGCAATAGGTTTACATCCTACATTTGTAGAAAGATTAACCACAGCTCCTGTCGACTGAGGGAATTTTTGATGTCTAACAAGAAAACATGGGGGCTTATTTACAAGCGCCTTGCGCCGCTTTTGCGTCATTTTTAACATGGGAAAAGTGACGTACGGGTGGCGCGAGAGGCTTGTAAATAAGCCCCATGGAGTTCAGGAACTGGACTAGCAATCACAATGTAAATCAGAAATGGTGCACATCTCCTGAAATGCTATTACAGCAAATTGATTACCAAACAACAGTCAGTCACACAGCTTGATTTTAGATTTGATTCCCGCAATATCCCAACGTGCTATAAATAGGGTAAGAAGCAGACCAGTCAATCTACTTTGAGTGGGTCTGACACATTGATTTACTTACCCACTGCTGGGCACAAAATTACCGTTCCCAGGTATGACAGTAGGGCAAAGACGGCAATCTACCTTCTCACGATATTGAAACGGGTAATGTGTATCACACAGCTTGGGTAATATTTAGATGACCAACTACATAGCTAATCTATTTTTTTATTAACTGGGGGATGATAAAATAAAAGCCCAGTAGAAATATCTACACTGAGATCCTAATGGCATCCCAGTTCTCATATTTAAGAAGCCCATTTCTAGCATAAATCGCTTTTTAAAAAATGTATCACCGCACAATTGGCCGGTATTCTTTTTGGAGAGCGCCTTTTTATGCAACTCTTCTAACTAATAATATTGGATAAAAACTCATACTGTTAAAATTCAAGTGTAAGGACAATCAATGTACCACATTGTTTTCAAGTTGATCACCTTTCTTGTGAGTCTAGAATTGCACAGCAGGCACATTCTCAAGGATCAAAACGTATGGAGATAAGTTAAAAGTCATAGATGTATTGAGAGATCTCTCGGGTGGTGCCCAATAATTAGTGGCATGTGGCGGTGTCTGTTAAAGACATTGGCTAAAAAAAAACTGTGACATTGCGGCTGAGGGAACAGTTAAGTAAGCAGAGTAGCTTCTCATCCTAGGGCCTGTCATAGCTAAATTTGTCTCCTCTGCATCAGGCAGGGTCATTAATGTTGACCGAGTTGTCACATTTTCAGGTATTGTGGCAAATTGCCAGTGCAGGGCAAAGGCAGAGACTAGGGGTGAGATAGGAGAGAAGATTTGCTTGGTAAGGTCGTTTGTAGAGTATTATAGCTTAGCACCGTCTCTAAACGTGGCTCAATTCAATAAATGAAGACAACAAAATGCTGTAGCAACGTTGCCATAAAAGAACTGTGGGGCAAATTTACAAAGAAGTGGCGGAGCGTGCCGTTAGCCTCCTTGGCTTAATGACACACTCTGCCACTTCTGAAATGCAGGGCTGCACCATATGTGTGCTGCTTAATGCAGCACACACAGAAGTCGCAAAACGGTATTTAAAAAAAATTATTGTTTATGTGCAGAAAGGGGAACTTCCGGTAGGTAAACAATCATTAGCCTTTTGTTGTTTTCATGTGTGCTGCACAATGCAGCACACATGAAAACAGCAAAAACGAGGAAAAATGTTTAATTTCTCCTCGTTGAGCCAGGGTAAGACCAGGTTTTCCCTGGTCTTAATTCTGGCGCAGCTTCCTATTTACGCCTCCCTTGTAAATAGGAGGCAGCTTCAGAATCAATGGGTGTTGCAGTGGAACGCCCACAGCAGCCCCCATTGCCCTTCCTTTTCATGCTAAGCTTAGCTTGGAAGCTGGCCTTATTTACAAGGCAGCATTAAGCCAGTGGCTTAACGCTGCCTTGTAAATGAGGCAAGGCCCTAATTAGTGGTAATTAAACATTTGTAAAACTTTTAGTAAAACAAGGCGGTTTACTCTTACACTTCACCACTAGTTCACATTTCATGTTTGGGCTATTCACAACAGTGGAGGTATTTGAAGAAATATCCAGCGGTAGACTGATTGCCATTGAAATGAACATTGGAAGACAACACATCAGTACTACTCGTATGAAAGGTGATGTTTTTGCAAGCTCTGGGGCATATTTACACACCCCTACCACCACCACAAAGTGCCTTTCAGAGACGTTGTGATGGCGATAGGGGCTGTGCCTTACTTACAAGGCAGTGTTAAGCCACTGAACATTGTTTAACGCTGCCTTGTAAATAAGGGATCCTTTCACGCTGTATTTAGCGTGAAAAGGGAGGGCAATGGGTGTTGCTTGGGTGTTCCACTGCAACACCCATTGATTTTGACACTGCCCCCTATTTACGAAGGGCTGCACCACATTGTTATAAAAATGGTGCAGCCCTGCGTTTCTGAAGTGGTGTAGTGTGGCGTTAAACCAGGTTCGCTAACGCTGCACTCTGTCACTTCGATGTAAATATGCCCCTCTGTCTCTTTGGACAGAACACACAGAGAGCACTTTAAAAAGCAGTCAATAGTAATGCCTTTCGATGGAGCTGTAGCACTATAAGTATCTCCACTGATATTATGCTTTCCAATCCTGGAGAAGAACATTAAGAGGAGGGATCCAGCAAGCATCTTTCGGGTGATGACTGTCACAGATGGGGCAGTTCTTGACTCAGTCTTGGCCTGGCCCAGGCAATTCCACGTTTGTGTCCTGTGCTGCAGTAAATGTTCACACTTTAAGGCGCTTGGCCCCTCCACACAGGACACAGAATGATGATGGTAAATGTAGTCCTCGCCCCATAGAACCACAAAAATGAATAGTGTGCCCCCGCGACAGTCACAATGTTCCCTCATTTTAGCACTTGTCCCCTCCTCACCAGACACAGGATGATTCTGAGAGAAGTAGTCTTCTCCCTACAGAACCACCGAAAGGAATAGCACCACTAGCCCTGCAGTGCAAGGTTCATGATTTACAGCACTTGGAACCTCCTCACAGGGCACAGAATGACATTGGGAGATGTAGTCCACTCCTCACAGAATCACATAAATAAATAGTGTCCCCAGCGCTGCAGTGACATTGTTTGCCCTTCATATCATTTGGCCCATCCTCACAGGATGATGCAGGGATATGAAGGCCTCTAGCCTCAGAACCACAAAAATGAATAGTGCATCCTGTACTGTTGTGAAATGTTCACTCTTTACAGGCTTGGACCCTTCTCACAGGGCTCAAGATGATCCTGGGAGATGTAGACCTCTCCTCACAGAACCACAGAAATGAATAGCACATCATGTGCTGCTGTGGACATTTTCACGCTTTACAGCACTTGGACCTTCCTCACAGTGCACACAATGATGCTGGGAAATGTATTCCTCTCCTCACAAAACAACAGAAATGAAAAGTGTTCCCTGTGCTGCAGTGACACAGGGAGATGAAGTCTTCTACACTCTGAACCACAGAAATAAATTGTGTTTTATTAACAAAGTGTTCCACACCTTGGCTGCTTGTCTCACTGCCGGATCTTGCATGGGCTTCAATGTAGGTCACTAGGCACCATGTCAGCTCACTCTTCTAGATGTCTATGGGCTTCTCTGTCATATAGCAGTGTACCGTGTGTAGGCCTCGACCAATGCTTTCTCCTTTGACTTACTCACAGCATGCAAGGCTTTCACCACTGCAATCTCTCTTTCTCCAGTCGGCACTATCATCATATCTGACTCTGCAGGCCTGCCTTGATAGTTTTGTTTTATATAGCACACATTTGACCCGAAGGTATCAGTTATCAGAGCACTTTACATAAACACCAGTTGCATTACACAGGACATTTTCTTTTCATTAGGCACAGGGAGATTAAGTGATTTTCCCAGAATCACAGGATGTTGAGCGTCATTGCCAAGACTCAAACCCAGATTCCCAGATTTAAAATTGACCACCCTAGCCGTAAGGCAACATCTTCTCCTGAGTTGAGCTACTACTCCAAGTGCAAGGCTCTCCATTCTAGCAGTTGGTCCTCCACATTGCAGTTGCTTCTCAGGAGGAACTTGAGGCCAGATGTATAAAGGTTTTTTGAGATTGCTAATGGCTCAGTTCACAGAATTGAAACTTGTGACCACAAGAAAAGCTAATTTAAATGTACAAAAGGCAAAATGTGATTCAGTAAATTGTTCTTACACTGCAATTTGTGTTAGAAATTTGGTATTTGGAAGGAGCATCCCTTCCACCTACTGATTCCAAGTAGTATGTATTAATATTTTATAACCAAATTCCAGTCACAGAACATTAATACTTTACCACCAATTGAAAAGTGGTGGCAATCAATTGGCAAATGTGATCCCTTTGCCTTTGAGAATGTTAAATAATATTTTTAAGTGCAGGAAGTGGCCCCAAAGACAAGAAAAAAAATTGCTTTATTTATTTAAAAGCAATCACAGACAAGATGGTTGGTCTACTGACCTCAACAGGCCACAATCCCTGTTTTGGCTTTCATTCCTAGTGGGCAGCTAACAGCAATGTACCTCATTAATATTCATGAGGTAAGTCGATTTTTGACCCACTTGGAATCGCTAATTTAGATTTAAAAGTTTCATACCTAAAGAATTGCAATTTTCTAATTACAATTCAGAGATAATCACAATTAGGAAATCACTATTCCTAATGTTACTACATCTGACTCATAGTGCCTCTTCACTAGTCAGTTTTGGGTCTGCTATCCTGCCACCACTCCAGCATTCCTGGCATGGACCTCGAAGGCATGTTCTATTTAGGGGCACATTTTGAACAGTGTGTGGCTCTTCCCCCAAAATGGTGGGTCTTTATTCTGTCATGATTCCTTTGCTAAATAATGGCAAATGTTCACCATTTAGATATGAATCTCTCTTCCGGCCAAGATCATTGGACTCTCAGTAAAAATGCCCAGTCAGTACCCCGGCTGCATCCCATGTGCCTTGTTAAGAGGGAAGATTAGGATGGGGGTGGGAAAACACTCTTTGCATCTTGCCCTCCCAATGCCATATCTTTTCAGATTCAAAATGAATTTTGAGACTGAGTGCTCCCTTTCTATTTTGCTTTAATGATGTTATGTTATCTTATGAAGATCTGTAGTGTACACTATCACACAGGAGGGTATTCTGGAAATGAGCAGGTCAGAGGCTAGTGGAACTTAAGGCCTGGTGGGACTACTCGAAAGGCCAGCTCTTCAGGTTCTTGCCGAATTCAAGAAATGAGGAGGAGACTCTTATTTGTAGTGGCAGGTCATTCCAAGCTTAGAAAGCAATGTAGGAGACAGCTCTACCACCAGCTCTGGTTTTCCATATGTGTGGGATGTGTACAATTAGAAGTCCAGACAAGTGGGATAATCTGAAAGGCTTGTTAAAGCATATGTCATTTTTTGAGGTAAGCAGTCATGTTGAGTTTGCTGTTGATGACTATCCCAAGGATTATGACTCTGTCAGCCATAGCTCTGTTCTCGACCAGGTGGAGTCCCACACTGATGTACTCTTACCAAAGATCACAGTTTTGGTCTTGTAGGTGTACAGCTTTAGACAGTTGAGCTTCATCCAGTCAGTGATTTCAGTCATGCAAGCACAGTACTTGATCAGGGTACTGGGCGTCTTGTCTGTGAGGGAGAGAATGAGTTGTATGTCATCAGCGATTTAGAGGACATTGATATTTGAGAGAGGAAGATGCTGGCTAGACGTATCATGTATGTGCTGAAGAAGGTCGAGCTCTGGGACGATCCTTGAGGAGCCCTGCAGATGAGGTCAAAGGCGTCAGAGGTGTACAGTACCAGGCTGACTGACTGTGTCCTTCCAGTCAGGAGTGAAGGTATTGGATAAGGATGGGGCTGGAGAGCATGTAAAATGCTGCAGTAAGGTCTAGGAGGATGTGGGTCTTCTTTATCCAAAGTCATGTGGATAAAATCCGTGGCTGTGATGAAGGCGGTTTCCATGTTGTGGTTGGGCCTGAAACCAGACTGAGTGGTTTCAAGGAGTTTGTGGTCGTTGAGGTTTAATGAATGGTAAGGTGTCTGCTGATGACTTTCTCCAAGTCCTTTGCCAGGAATTCTTATCAGGGAGATCGGTCTGTAGTTGGTGCATGTTGAAGGCCCCACAGAGGGTTTTGTCTGCAATGGGAAGACAATTGCTTGTTTCCAAGCTTCTGGGAAGGTTGCAGAAGAGTTGGAGGCATTCATAATGGTTGTGAGCATGATGTTGATGGGTTTCAGTTCTCTGGAGTAGTCATGGTGGTGGCAGGGGTCTGATGTGGCCCCTGAATAAATGGACTTCATGGTGGTAGTGATTTCTTCTGGGTGATCATGGTTAGCATTGATCCCTTGGATAAGATCAGGAGGAATTTGGCTAGGTCTGTCAAGTACGTTTGCAGGTTGAAATTTACTGTAAATGGTGGTGATTATGTGGCTGAAGAATTGAGAGAGATGCTTGTAGAGATCATATGAGGGGGTGATCAGGTTGGAAGCAGCTTCTGGTAAGCTGAAATCCTTCACCATGGCAAAGATTTTATTAATGTTGTTAGTGTTGGCATTGATGCTGCCTTCCAAAATGGTGCATCTAGTAGTATGGATCATTTGGTGGCAGTGTCTCAGGGCAGATTTGAATGTGCTCCTGTCTTTATTGTCCTTGCCCATTTTTCATTTGTGCTCCAGTTGTTTGCACTGGTGTTTCATCAGTCTGAGTTCCTCCATGTACCAACTCGCCAAGGGTTTAGATCTTGTTGTATTGCTGTGTTTGAGAGGGGACAGAGAGTCAGCGCAGGAGGTGATCCAATTATTGCAATTCTTGATGGCTTTAGGGAGGCTTTGCTGTGCTTGGTCTGGTGGGTGTTGAAAGAGTTTCTCCAGTCCTTGTCAGTGATGCTGTTCAGTTTTGGCTGCTGGCCTGGCGGTGCCATGTGCATTGGAGAAGGACGAGTGGATGACATTGACGAGGGGCTAATTTGTCCAGGAGACTGGTGTAGCCTCATAGACTCTGATGTTGTCAAAGGTGGTGAAAATAGGGTCCAGGAGGAATCCAGTGACATGAGTAGGTCCCTTTACTTATTGGGTGACGCCCTGGTTACCAAGGTATTTGATGAGTGCATTTAAATTGAGCTTGATGTGATCTTCCTGATGGAAGTTCATTTCCCCGAGTAAAATGTAATTGCTAGTGTCGAGGGTGAGGGATGTGACAAAGTCCATGATGGTGTTGGTGAAGTTTGTGAGTGGTTGGTCTGATGTCTAACAAAAGGTATTGAAAGAGTGGTTGCAGAGTCTAAAATATACTTTTAAGCCCTGCTTGATCTCCCCAACCTCCACGTTCAAAAATCCTTGATGCAGATACATTTTACTTATTGAACTACATATTTATTTATGTTTCACCACGTACCCCCTGTAGACTGTAATCACTGAGCACTCTTTTATTATACAAGCGAGATTGCATGAGCCCATGCTTCAGAATGATTGATGAAAGCTCTGATGCAGTAGCTTTGCTATTTCTCTAGGACAATGAGGCCACTTGTGGAAACAGAGAGCTCAGTAAGACACTTAAAACATAACATAACATAATGTAACATAACATAACATAACACAACAAAATAGTCTGTAGAGACAAAATACCTTTTAAAAAAATATAGAGGATATTGAAATGTTGTCTATTGTTTCAAGCATACCAAATCCAGTGGTCAGATTGCTTGCACAACTAGAACAAATGGAAATGAGTGCAAATAGCAGGCACATGCTTGTAAACTGCAGAGCATTTCTCCCATGCTACACCTGAGAAAGCTTCCTTCCCAAGGAGCTGGTTAAGTCTGCATTAATATTAAAAAATAACATCTCTGAAACCATAATTTGCTGTTTAACTGATTTCCCCCTTGCATTATATTCAGTAGCATCACCATTAGTGAATACTTCCTTGTTATTTTTATACATTTCCCAATTCTCTTGAATTACACAGTTGCTTCATAATTGAGTAGCCACGAGCAGCAGAAGGAGAAAATTGAGGAAAATAGAGCCGAGAGAAAATGCAAGGCAAACCGCGAGAAATGAAACAGTATAATATTTAGACATCGTAGCAGTCTATAATTTAGGCCCTTAATAAGACAAAAGCCTCACTAGCAAATCTCACTGTTCCTCTTCAGAGCAAAGAAAGCAGTTGAGCTAAAAAAAAAACAAGGGCCAGGAAAGAGATGACCCACTCCCTTATACCTTACACTACCGATAATCTACCAACAATGACAAAAAATCCCAGCTAATTGAGGAAGAGAAACTAACATTATTGTCACTACTTTCTGAGCATGATAGATTGATTGCAACTTGTGACCTCGTAAGTAATTTACTGCCTCTCACTTAACCCTGGGTGTAGCACTATGCTATGCTCACAGAGCATACATAGTTTGCACTACTACACACTATGTAGCACAGTGCAAAATCTGTGCTAAACCATGTAGTATAGCAGCAAAATCAACAACACCCACAAATGTTTTGATAAAGCAATTTTACATGCTAAAAAGCATATTACCAATTCACAAAAGTGAACGGTGAATGAAAATATTAGCCAATGAGAGAGGTGATGATTTGGGGGTCCCCCCTAACCTAGAGGGAGGACCAAGCAGATGCTTTGAACACAAAAAGCAAATCATGCTGGTTTACGATTCAGTGGTGGTCCCTTCCTCCTAGGACCACCCCAAGCACAGTTATGGGCAAAAATACAATCCCAACCAAAGGCCCTGCAAACCATTATGCGACAAGATTATCAGTTTGCAGTGAATATTATAGTGTCCAATATCAAAATAATTCTACAAAGAGCTGCAGTTCAACTAGTCGTTACTAGATGTCCCTCACGAGTCAAATGCAAAAGCATTGAAATTATTATTACATCAAGCTGCAGTTCCACCAGTCATTACTAGCTGTACCTCACGAGACAAATGCAAAAGCATTGAAACCCTTTCATAAAGCTTTTACATTTGACTCGTGAGGGACATCTAGGAACGACTGGTGGAACTGCAGCTCTTTGTAGTATTATTTTGATATTGAATACTATATATTCACTGCCCACTGCTAATCTCGTCCCATAATGCTTTGCAGGGTCTTTGGTTGCGATTGTATTTTTGCCAATAACTGTGCTTGGGGTGGTCCTAATAGGATGGGACCACCACCGAATCGTTCAAGAAGATGTGCTTTTTGTTTACAAGGCATCTGCTTGGTTCTCTCCCTAGATTAGGGAGGATCCCAAAATCATCACATCTCTCACTGCTTGCTTATTTATCATTTTCACTTTTGTGAAATGTCTATATGCATTTTAGCATATAAAGTCAGAGATACTTATTTTATCATAACTTGCACTGTGCAACATGCTGTTTGCAATTATTACACAGAGCAGAGAAGCGCAGACTATAGTTCAAAGTATACATTGCGTAACTACGTGCAGTGCTATTACGCAAACTATGCCCAGGGTTACTCTCAATGCACATTATTTTCAGAAGATTAACTATAATTTTAGAAAAGGCTTCTCTTGTGCTAAAGACTAAAGTGCATATTCATAAGGATCTATCGCCGAGATAACTGCACTTTATCGCAGCCAATGTTGCAATAAACTTATCACCCCAATCGTAAGCTGGTGTTAACAACCCGCAGCACCAGTATACCCGCTATAGCAACCGCAAAAAAACATCACCACAGATGACCCACGCAACTATCGCTAATGAGATGCAGAGTAGGCGTCGCCGTGCGAAAAGCCATGGCAACACCACACCTCAACATTCACAACGACCAGCCAGATCGGCCATAAGAACACGAAACAGGCGATAAGGCGCGTTAGCACCCAGAAACTAACACCTGCTCAGACCTGGTGCAAAGTCGGACGACAGTCTGCACCACAAAAGGGAGCCCAGCCCACAGCCACATTGGAAGGGCAACAGATGCCATGGAGCCACTGGTCATGTGACCCGGACACCCAAATGGGACACAACACCCACTGCCACTACCCCAGGACCCCAAACCCCACCCAGAACCCCCCCCAGGACCACCACAGAGCAGCGCAGACAAAGACAGCGGACCCCCAGGAAATGCACCAGCCTCACCGACCCAACCCCTGACAATGTCATTGCCCACTACAGGCTCAAAAAGACAACCATTGTATGCACCCTGACCATCATCGCCCAACAGGCCGACGGCACCAACACAGCGGACAACCAACATCCCACCCCAACAAAGCTGCTGGCTTTCCTGCACTGAGGTTCTGGATTTTTAAAAGTCCAGAGGTGTCAGGGAAACAACACCCAAAGACCCCTGAGTTCCTTCCTGTCTCGGTGCACAAATAAACAGAGACGCGGGCTTCTCGATGGTGGCGTCAGAGACCAAGTTTTATTTACTGCAGGGACACAGAAGTCATAGGAACCACACAAAGGCAGAATCTACGAGACTGTTCAAATTGCAAGAAGTGGGTTGCTCCTTAAATACACGAAATATGTCTTTAGGCAACATTACACGAATATTTTTCATGCCCAACCCGGTATCCCAAACAGACAATAAACATACATCAAACAATAATTAGTCGTAGGTTTTCGGTATTCGATCAAGTCTCCTTGTCAGTTTTCCATTCTTTGCCCGATCCTCCCCATCATAAAAATCGTATCCTACCCATTGTAAAAGCCCAGAAGGAGAGGAGCAGAGCCAGGTGTAAGGGATTGGAAAGCAGGATAAGAGGTGTTTATGGATCGTAAACGGGCACGGCTACCGTATTCGGCCTCTCAATCAGGACAATGGACGCGAGAACTAGTATAGCAGGATTTGCCTCAGGCAGGGGAGGCAGCTTGATTCTGCCTAGTCACGCAGCGTCAGCTTCCTCGGGCTTGAGCTTACGTGTCCTTAACAAGGTGATTCTGCCGGGGTCATCGCTCGTCCATTGACTATGTGAGGGCAAGAAACAAAATGGGTGCCGTATCTAAAATGGATGCCATGATATTACAACAGAATGCCCTATTTCTCAGTGAATTCATGCTCGTAGTGCGGCGAAAACACTGTCATGCATACAATGGATCATTTACGGTTCACTGGTACCAAAATCGTGTCAGTACTACGATATCGACTACACGGGCTCGGATCGCTACAGAACCTCAGACCGTCCTTTTGCCCTTACATAGGCAATAGCTTACTCTATATCAGAGTCCATCTCTATGTTCATCATGTCACTGATATGTTGCTGGAGCATTATTCTATCTCGTGGTGTATCTCGAAAAACAGGTGGTCTTCTTACGCATGTTGAAACACAAAGGCCATATAAGGCAGGACCACACTGAACAATGAGACAGCATGAGAATAAAAATACCAATGCAACACCAGTGACTATCAGAACCTTCCATCCCCATGCAGATAACAGACTCCAGAACCATCCCATTAGTGACCAGTTACCTTCCTCTACATGAATAGAGTCAGAGATTTTGTGTAACTTGGAAATGGCCTTATATACCGTTGGCGCATTATCTGGGATAAAAACACAGCAACTCGATTGGATCATCTTACATACTCCACCTCGATCTGCAAGTAGTACATCGAGGACCATACGATTCTGTAACGCCATGAGGCGATCCGCCTGAAGCTCAGCTGTCAGGTTACTAAGGGCACCCGCAGTTTCGGTAATAGTGGATTCAACTACCCGTGTTAGTTGACGTAAGTTTCTACTGTTGGCCATAGGCCCCCAGAACGGAAGGAAACCCTTGAAGAAGTCTCCTGCTTCTTGGCCAGCAGTGTCTTCCTTATTGAGAACACCTCTCACAACTCTAGTTTTGTGATAATCCGGTGCAGCAGTGTATGTCGGAGGCAGTAGTTGAGCGATATAACATGAGCCTGAGAAGTCAGCAGGTAGCCATGAATATGCTCTGTCTTTGCAAACAAAATAGGTGCCCTTAGCAGCTAAAAATGCAGGGGAGGACTGTGACGGGAAAACGTATGTTTCGGTACAGTCGCTCTTCCCTAATCGAGCTTTCGGATTCCTCCCATTTCCTTGCAAACAGACCTGACCTTGGTGGGGTACGACCCAGATCGGAGTCGAGCTTTTACGTTTGTTCTCACCCAAAGTAATGCCATATTCCATAACATTCCAACCCATGTAAACTCGCAATTCATCCTTGGGAATAAACGGAGTGTTATTGACGTCTCTAACCATGTCAGTAATTCCTTTTACCAAGGCTCTATTAGCAGAGTTATACCTAGTGGAACGCGGAGGTCGCGGGGGATAGGTCTCTAGAGCATAGGCGAACATGGTCTGAAATGCCCAGAATGATCCATTATAACTAAAGGGCAGAACCAGATAAGGGATACCCTTGTCCATGGTATGTGGTATTAAGCCACACACCCAGCAGTTCGTTGTGTTTACTACTAGTTGGTGTTGGTGCAAGAGCTGAATGAAAGTGTTATTTATAAACTCAGAGTGTCGAGCTTGCTCATGTGCAGGAAAGGGATGGAAAGAATGAAAAGAAACAACAGTCGGAGAAACAGAAACATGGGGAGATACTGTAGATGTAACAGGTGCAAAGATCAATTGAATACCAAAAATAATTCCGCCTACCAGAGTTATTAAAACAATCAGAAATGTCAGAGCACATTGCATTAGGAAACATTTGCTATACAATATTTCATACAGTTTTGTCTTGCGAGCATTTATGACGTTAGCCCGTCGCAGTTCAGGAAGCTCCATCTTCTACAACCGTTCGCAACGGATGGTTTGTACCTGTTAAAAAATTGCTTCTGTCTACCCTGGGAGTTCCCAAAATAAACAGAAGAAACCGACATTGTGTCTGGTTCCCTGCAAGTTAAAACAAGGCACACGTTACGACCCTACGGTAACCCAGATGGCAAGGTGAGAGAACAACAAAAACAAAAATAAAAAATTATAGAGCGAACTTCCTGACTGAATGGAATGATAAGATCAAAACAGTTTTCAAATAGAAAGGTAATTGTGCAATGTCATTGGTTCATAGAATGAGAACGTAGGTTATATCTGTACTTTCCGGGTCTTGTCTGATCTTGAAACAATTGTTCTACAGGTACAGTAATGTTCGAGTCCACAGGTGACGAATGTTCGCCTTGTATAGCACTTTGTTCAGGGTTCGAAGGCACAGTTCCTGGTGGGGTATCGGAGTTCTGTGTTTCAGTTCGTTTGTCCGTTATGTACTCTGCATCACTGAAGGGGATGAGCCTAGGAACAGGTTCTGTCTCGGATACACCAAATCCCTGTCTAACCCAGTTGTTGTAGGGGAGTGGGAGAGGGACACGCTTTGTATGGCTAGCGTGCACCCAATTCTTCCTTCCAGCTAGGCGTACAGCAGTTCTTGTGGCCAGGAGCACCTGAAACGGGCCCACGAATCTTGGCTGGAGGTTCCGGGTTCGCTCAAAATTCCGCACCACAACTTGATCACCGGGTTTCAACGTGTGGCCTGGACTCTCTGTCAGTTTAGGCAAGGATTCAAATACCTGTTGATAAATAAGGCTCAATTTAGCAGTCAGGTCAAAAAGGTAATCAATCAACATTGGATATTCGATCTGTTTGAATTCCTTTGGCCTAGGGACTCCCCAAACATTAGCAGGACGACCAAACACAATCTCATATGGGCTAAGCCCTACTCGAGAGTGTACAGTCGCTCTGGTGGACAATAAAGCTAAAGGCAGTGCGTCTGGCCAAGATAGGCCAGTGGAAGCTTGAATTTTAGCAAGTTTCAGCTTCAAGGTACCATTGTACCCTTCAACCAAACCTGCTGACTGTGGGTGATTCGCACTGTGGAATTTCTGGGTGATCCCCAGACCCGCACACACACTTTTCATAACTTTCCCTACAAACTCACTTCCATTGTCCGACCAAACAATCCGTGGCATACCATACCTGGGGAAGTACTCTTTGAGGAGGATTTTGGCAGTAGACATAGCAGTGTTATCCTTTAACGGATACGCTTCAATCCATCTTGAAAAGGCACAGACTACCACTAGGACATATTTAAGATTATTACACCTGTCCATGTGGATAAAATCCAACTGAATCACTTCAAAGGGACAAGAAGGGGGAGCAAAGTGACCAGCTGGGGTTGGGGTTCCCTTGCCAGGATTATGCATCAGGCATACCATGCAATTTTTCACGACTCTTTCCGCACACTTAGTAATTCCATCGTTCTTCCATATTGGAGCTAACATTTTACAGATCCCTTTCGAACTAATGTGCGCCACTCCATGCGCCATCGTGACTACCGCAAGCACATACGCATCAGGTAACATCCAACGCTGCTGTTCGGACAAATCAACCCAACATCCACTTGAATCCATTTTACCCGTTTTCTCCTTCCATTCATTCTTCTCATTTTTAGTTGCTTCATTCTGGATTGCCTTTACACTTTCAATCGTATTCTCACACGTTCCTGATTCAGCAATCCATCTTGCAGACATTGCAACGTACATTCGACTCATCATGTTCTTCGCCGTCTCTTTGGCGACCTCATCAGCAAACGCATTTCCACGGCCAACATCATCCGTAATCTTTCGATGTGCACTGCATTTCACAATCGCAACTTCATTCGGTAGGGTCAGAGATTCCAACAGGTCATTGACTAACTGTCCATGTTGGATCTTAGTCCCATGGGACGTGAGAAAACCTCTTTCTTTCCACAGATGTCCAAAGCTATGTGCTACGACGAAGGCGTATTGGCTATCAGTAAACACATTCACTCTCTTTCCCTCAGCTAAAACACACGCTCTTGTTAATGCAATTAATTCTGCAGCTTGGGCAGAATTCTGACTCACTCTTGCGGTCTCAACAATCGTACTCAAAGTCGTAACTGCATACGCGGCCGTCACATCACCATTCTGTAGTTTAAAACATGACCCATCAACGTACAAAGTGTCATCTGGATCGAGTAACGGAGTATCTTTTAAATCAATCCTACCTTTTGTCTCTTCCTCAGTTCTAAAACAACAATCATGAGGCTTTGAATCACTCGACTCTTGAGTAGTCGGCAACAGCGTTGCTGGATTCAATATGTTGCATCGCTTGATCTGAATGTGACTTGCCAAAAGTGTCAGCTCATAACCTGATAGTCTAGCACTGGTGAGGTGTTGAGTTTTCGTTCGATTCATAAGTGTATCCACAGCATGTGGAACCATGACTACTAACATGTTGTTCATGACTAGTCCAGCAGACTGTCGAATAGACACTGCAGCTGCTGCTGTAGCTCTCAAACAACTTGGCAATGCTCTGGCTACCGGATCTAATGTGGATGAGAAATACGCACAAGGTCGCTGTGTGTCACCAAATTGTTGCGTTAAAACACTCAACGCACAACCTTCTCTTTCATGGACATATAAAGTAAACGGCTTACTGTAGTCAGGAGTACCCAACACAGGAGCTGAACACAGCGCATCACGTAAGTCGGAGAAGCTCTGTTGACATTCATCAGACCATGGCAAAGGGCTCGGAACACCTATTCCAGTCAGGGCTACCAATGGTTTTGCCATGAGAGAAAAATTTGGGATCCATTGCCTGCAGTATGATGTAATACCCAAAAACGCACGCACTTCTCTCTGTGTGCTTGGTACAGTCATCTGCGAAATTGCTTTGACTCTCTCTGGGGTCAACCTTCTTCCCTCCTTTGACAAAAGATGACCTAAATGGGTCACTTCTTGGCAACAATATTGTAGTTTAGAAGGTGAAACCTTGTGATGTAAGTCTGACAAATGACGTAATAAAGAAATTGTAGCTGTTTTGCAAGTTTCCTTGTCATCGGCGGCCAGTAAAAGATCATCTACGTATTGGATCAGAGCAACACCAGGAGGAAGTACAAGAGCATCTAATTGACTTTTCAATGCTTGGCTGTAAATTGAAGGGCTCTCACAATAACCTTGTGGGGCGCGCTTGAACCTGAAACTGCGACCACCTAAGGAGAAACCAAAAATGTCTCGACTTTCCTCGGCTATCGGGATGCTGAAAAAGGCATTCTTCAAGACGATTACCGTAAACCATGTGGCTGAGGCAGGAATCAATGTCAATAATGCAGTGATATCTGGTACCACAGGAAACTGCGGAATCACTATTTTGTTAACCTCTCTGAGGTCAATCACAAATCTGTAGATTGGAGGTTTGGAAGGGTCAGTGCGTTTCAAAATTGGCAGAACAGGACTATTGCAGACATTTCCTCTAGTTTCCTCTATCACATCTTTCTGTATTAAGTCCTTCACGATCAGTAAAAGTGCACGTTCACCTTCATTTGAAATCCAATACTGTGGAATTCGTGGGAATCTAACATTCGCTTTCAGACTCACCACATAAGGGGGAATTTCCAAAAGACCTACATCATTAGGACCAGTTGCCCACAGAGTATCAGGGAGAGAACACAGCTCCGGTGAGAGCTTATTCATTGACAGGTACATTGGAGAAATGACTCTCTTACCCAACGTGAGCTGTACTCCCGAAGGAGAACAGTACAGTGTCGCATGCAGGCGTTTCAACAGATCTAAACCAAGCAGATTTTCATTACAACCGGTCGTTAGAATGAGGGGTGCTTCTAGTTCGCATGGCCCAACAGAAATTGACAAAGGACTAGAAACAGGATTGTGGACAGGGGCGCCTGAGAAACCTACTGAAGTGTTCGTTAAGCCAGACAAAGGTGCGCCAGGGAGTTTCGCATGCATAATTGAACTTTTTGCCGCACCAGTATCCAACAGAAACGGTTCGACCACGCCTGATGTAACTACTGCGACATAAGGTCCACTCTGATCAACTGGAACTGATACTACTCCCTCTCTTTGCCTGTGGCTGTCCTAGTACTCGCTTTTATGAATCTCTTCATTATTTTCATAATAATCCTCAACATGATACTGTGAAGATCTACCAAGTTGCGTAGATTGTACATTTCGCTGATCGAAATAATTTGATTGGCGATCAGCCTGTGGAGTCATTGTACCACATCCTCTACCTCTAGGAGCTTGCATAAACCCACCACTACTTCTCTGAGCTGGGACACCACTGGTTTGTGCGTGCAGTACTGGACACTCGTTCTTATAATGACCCTCCTTTTTACAATAGAAACACTGATTCCATGCTAACTGTTGTCGGGGAAGACCATAATCGAATCTTCGGGACATCCCTTGCTGGAATTGTGGCTGTTGCTGAAACTGGGGTCGCTGCTGTGAATCTGACTGATTTTAGCGAGCGGGTACGCCTGTTGCAAAAGAACTTTAGTTTTCAGATCTTTTGTCTTCTTTTCTGACTTTTCCTTCTCTTCTTTCTCTCTATTCTCGTAATACTGAGCAGTTGCAAGTATTTGTGCTGTCGTCGACACTGCCCATGCACTTTCAGAATCCTTTAACTTGTTACTAAGCTCAGGCAGTAAATTAAACACGAACTTGTCGACAAACAACCTCTGACCTCCCTCAGTACTCATATCTTGCCCACTGTGGTCTAAGAAGGTCTCTTCAAATCTAGTGAAGAAATCAGAGACGCTTTCGTCTTTCTTCTGCTTGCATGCTGATAATTTATCCCAGTTGACCCGTAACGCTGGCATCAGGGTTTTCATCAGATTAATTATTCTACCAGGTAGAGCAGAAATCAGAGGCTCAGGTTTAGCACCACCAACTTGTTGCGCGTCTGCCGCTATAATAGCTGCCCAATCACCTCCTAAGGCGACTGGGTGGTTCTCTTGCCGGATCTTGGCCCATATGGGTTGTGGCACTACATTACCAAATAGCATTTAGATGTCTGCTAAATTCATGACACACGCTTGTACTGTCTGCGTTAACTCTTTATAATATCCAGCAGGATTCTTACGCGGGTCTGGTAACGCCTGTTTTACTGCTAATACTTCGGCTCGCTTCCAAGGGATGTGTATCCACACTCTATGGAAATGTGCCGGAGCAGCTGCAATACCATTAACCGCATCAGCTTGAACTGCTTCGCGCCATATGGGTGGAACTTCCCTCATCGGATATTGACCTCGTCTTTTCCTAGTAATCGGAGAACCATCAGAACCCCTTAGAGACTGAAGAGGAGAGTCATCCCTATAAGCTAAAATCAGTTCTATCGCTTCCCTTACTTCTGAACCTATCACCATTCCTGCGGTGAACTTTTGCTGAATATTTATCAAATCAGAGGGGACGGACTCTAAGTCATCATCGTCCCATTCCTCACGCACAAGAGAACACATCACGTCAAAGACATAACGTTGAGTTGGTTCATTCCAGTGCATAAATGTATCTGACACTCTTCGTGCATCATACTTCGCAGCTTTCGACATCCACCTAAGAGCTGTCGAATCTAACATTTCTCGTTCCTGGGGACCAGGAAACTGGCTACGTCTCTGTGTAGAGTCAGAAACGGGAGTCCCAATTAAAGACCTGTAGAGAGGAGTTAAGATATTAGTTAAAGAGTCGGTTATTTTCCGACGAACAGAAAGCGGAGTCAGAATGGTTACAGAGTTCGGGAACAGGGCAGCCGGAGCAGATGAAATGGTAAGGGTGGGAGTAGCAGGTAAAGCAGTTGGCGAAACGATAGGCAAAGGCGGAATAGGCAACCCAGGAAGAGGGGGTGCCGAAGGAACTTTAACCACAGGAAGGACAGGAGCTTGAATCAAAGGGAGTGGAGCAACTATTCCAGGCTGACCAGCAGCTGGCTGTACAACAGGTAGTAACTGTGGCGCTGCAATACCCTGTGCATACGGTGGGGGTGATCTTAACAGATAAGACAACAGAGGATCCTTTTCAGGGTCCTCTATCGGCTTAGCAGGACAAGATGGCAAGACAGGGTAGCATTTGTCAATCGCCAAATTATGTTTTCTATTCGCCATCTCCATTGCTTTCTCAGTCTCGTTGACATGCAACTGTCTAGCAGACTCCATTAAATGTCAACCCTTTCTCTTTCTGTTCCTTCTTCGTCTTCCTAATTTCTCTCTGTTTGGCTTCTTTACGACACACACGAAAAGAATCAAACATTGCCGGCCGGGCTTTCTTTTTAAACAACTTCATTTCTAGATTGTCTAGAATTTCAATTTCAAAGCTACCATGCGGTGGCCAACTAAGGACACCATCTTTTCTGGTATAACAGACCCACACTTCATTATAAGCGATAGGACCTACACCGTGTTTACAATAGATCTCATATGTAGGAGTTCCAATCGGAGGAACCGAACACGGATCCTCCAACCGGGAATCCCCGTTGCAACTTAACCAGGACAGGAAACAATTACTACTGTTAGTCATTATAAACTAAGAGCAGATTCCAACCATAATGCGCAAAGAACTTTAGGCCTACCAAATGAACCAATACCAAAACAAAGATTATCTTAACAAGAGCAACCAATGATAATCTACGAATTCAAAAACAAACGTATCCAGAGAGCAAAACAAGAGCAACAAAGCACAACCAGACTGAGCGCAACCCACTTAATACTTAACTGAAATATGGAAGACGTCACCAAGGAGAACCCGTCTACGTCTCGCCGTACTAAGGTCTGCACCTCGGGTCCAAGACAGGGTGACAGTCAGGTCAGCGGTCCTCTGTAGCCGTCTAGGAACGGGAACCCTCGTGGAAGAGATCGTCGGGCCACTTTTACGACATACAGGGATCGATGAAGCGGGGTACCTCCCTCCGGAATCTTCACACGAAGCTCCTCGAAATTTTCAGGCTTTGGACCGGTACCGGATGACGTCGCCCCGCGTGGGGCGCCAATTTGAGGTTCTGGATTTTTAAAAGTCCAGAGGTGTCAGGGAAACAACACCCAAAGACCCCTGAGTTCCTTTCTGTCTCGGTGCACAAATAAACAGAGACGCGGGCTTCTCGATGGTGGTGTCAGAGACCAAGTTTTATTTACTGCAGGGACACAGAAGCCATAGGAACCACACAAAGGCAGAATCTATGAGACTGTTCAAATTGCAAGAAGTGGGTTGCTCCTTAAATACACGAAATATGTCTTTAGGCAACATTACACGAATATTTTTCATGCCCAACCCGGTATCCCAAACAGACAATAAACATACATCAAACAATAATTAGTCGTAGGTTTTCGGTATTCGATCAAGTCTCCTTGTCAGTTTTCCATTCTTTGCCCAATCCTCCCCATCATAAAAATCGTATCCTCCCCATTGTAAAAGCCCAGAAGGAGAGGAGCAGAGCCAGGTGTAAGGGATTGAAAAGCAGGATAAGAGGTGTTTATGGATCGTAAACGGGCACGGCTACCGTATTCGGCCTCTCAATCAGGACAATGGACGCGAGAACTAGTATAGCAGGATTGGCCTCAGGCAGGGGAGGCAGCTTGATTCTGCCTAGTCACGCAGCGTCAGCTTCCTCGGGCTTGAGCTTACGTGTCCTTAACAAGGTGATTCTGCCGGGGTCATCGCTCGTCCATTGACTATGTGAGGGCAAGAAACAAAATGGGTGCCGTATCTAAAATGGATGCCATGATATTACAACAGAATGCCCTATTTCTCAGTGAATTCATGCTCGTAGTGCGGCGAAATCACTGTCATGCATACAATGGATCATTTACGGTTCACTGGTACCAAAATCGTGTCAGTACTACGATACCAACTACACGGGCTCGGATCGCTACAGAACCTCAGCACCTGTTGGCCCCTGGTACCCCCCAACCAACACCCACCAGATTCAGAGGAGTCTCACAACAAGCCACATCCAAGTGCCTCACACCTGTTCTGGACATCACCATCAGCCTGGTACCCCAGTCCCAATACGTCCAACACAATGCGCAGGATCCACTGGAGACCAAGCAAGGACCATACGCCATAGCTGGAGGCACGCACGTTTTGGGGGCAATCCACAGCACACATGTCCTACCTGTGTCCCCTGGTGACACAGCACACAGTCACCGCAACAGAAAGCACACGTCTCACACCAATGTGCAGGCAACATCCGAACACTGTGGAACCTCCACCAATGTCGCCTCCAAATGCCCAGCCAGTGTGCATGATACCGCCATCCTCCGACAGTCCATCAGCAACCAGCGTTCCCAGGATGGCACCAAGGGAAATACACAGCCCCTTGGCAAGTTCCAAATGAACACCCCACTCACCTCAACTCCACAACCATGTGACTCACAACTCTGGCAATGGACACGTCACAAAATCACAACCAACATGCCAAACAACATGCCCACCCACCAGACACGACAGAACAACTCACAATGGTAACCTGGGCAAGCCGTGAACTTGAGCACGGCATGGCACCCCAGCCACGCAATAGCAGAATGTGGGGAGAGGTGGCAACCAGGCATGTGTGAAGGATGCAGGAGAACCATGATTGGAAAAGTACACAATGCCAAGAGTGGCGGAGATGTGCTGGACAGACCGCATTATGCAGAACACACCCATATCCATGGCGACATACATCGCTGGTGTATGGAGTGTAGTGGGCAGTGGACGCAACCATGTCAGCCCAGCCAGTGGAGAAATGTTGTCTGTTACGTCCTCCCATAAGCGTGAGCGGAGTGGGATGGCCTGACGTACACCAGGCCAGCATAGGGGTGTGAATAAAAAGCACGTAGCCCTGGGTGTGGTCCTCTTCTGGAAAGCACAATGTCTCTACCAGGGCAGCGCCTCTCACCACGCCACGAGGCCGACGCCGTCCTCGTGAGCAGAGTTGCCTGCGATCCTGTCCACCTGCCGTACCCTGGCCCGCAGGACCCCGAACCTGTCAGGCCCGCCCCTGCGCAGCCAGGCCACACTGATCACCTTACGACACCGGCGTGTGTCAAGGAGGGCCCACCATGTGCCTGCGCAAGCTCCAAGCCCAAGGCCCGTGACCCTGGCAGCCTCCTCAGACCATCACAGCCTCCACAACACAGGCCTGCTTTAGTCCTTTCTCGTTGACGTACTCTACTGCCACCTCCAGCCTACACCACGGTCAAGTAGGTCACACATTTGGAACTGAGTCTTGATTACACGATGACAGAGGACATATGTTCATTGCAGATTTTATATCAGTGTACTCCCATCGATGTGGTGCCACAAACTCTGTGCATGGCATTCTTACGACACATGTCTGTTGTCCCCTGCTTACTACTGCCTTCGGCCTACACGACGGACAAGTAGTTCACACATTTGGAACTGAGTCTTGATCATACATTGTCCATGTACGCACAATAATGAAGATTCTACTTCACTGTACTCCCTTCGGTCAGGTGGCAGCAACCATGTGCATAGCATCCCAACGACACGTGGCTGTGGGCCCTTTCTGACCGCTGCCCCGGCCTACACTGCGGTCGTATAGGTCACACCCAATTTCAAATTCAGCCTTGATTTATTTATGGCTGACTTGATGTCATTGTACAGGCGTCATCGCAGACTGCATCCCCTTTCAGCCCCGGTGCCACTTTATCTATTCCCCGAGACCCATGGACACTTTCTGGTTAGACTTTGGTGGCAACTGAGTCCATGGACTTGGGGTTGTCGTTGCCATCATGGCTGTGATACTGACTTTGTGGCGAAAACGAGACCGTGGCATTCCACCCCTCCATTTGCTGCTTCTGGACAGCTTCCACCCTCTGCATCATGCCCTGAAAGACACCTTCCACTGTCCCCCACAACCCTCCGCAACATACACCTCGAACATTGATGACGACCTGCTCAGGTAGCATGGCCCATCTGACTGCACCGCAAGTCACCGTCCCGTGGCTGGGTGCCTGTGCCGGCCACAGTGCATCCGAGGCTTCTAACTCTGTGCTGGTCATGTCCAGGACCCCTTCTTCTGAGATATAGGATGGCCTCTGAAGCGATGGCCTTGGGGTCATCAACGCCATGTGTCTGTGGCCCTGCGCTGTCCGCAGCCTCCGGCCTCAACTGCGGCCCACCAGGGCTCACACATCAAATCGAGTCCTGACCGGCCTGGACGTCACATTACCGCAGGTGGCACATGCCACCACCGCCAGGACCGACTCCAACCGCAAAATGCCTGTGTCTAAATGGTCGTACTGGCAGACTGATGGAGTTGCCTCCACATGTCATGGATGCCATCTTCTGCCTGATCCCCTGCTCAGCACTCCAGGTGCCACTGACTCAGTGCACCACGAGTAGGCCTGGGCGAAGCATTACGCTACGCTCGCGTAGTTTGCGAAGTTCGCGCTACTTCGCACTAGGCGAACTGCACGTAGCACAGTGCGAACACGCGTAGCGTAGTGTTGCGTAGTGCTGCGGTCATTTTTTGCTTGCTCGCGGTCCTCAACGTCAAGTTGGCGACCGCGAGCAAGCAAAATGACATCCCGGCGAGACTTTTTCCTTGTTCGCGATCAGCAACTGCAAGTTGGCGATCGCGAGCATGGAAAATAAACCTCCCGGCGAGATTCCCAACGCGAGGAGGTCAGGTTTCTCATTGCGAGTGGTCGCGTATGCTCGCGACCGCTCGCGATGAGAAACTACCAGTTCGCGTTGAGAAAGCTGAAGCTCGAGTAAAAATCTACTCGAGCAGCAGAAAACTACAGCTCGCACTGTGCAAGATGCCATTTTCAATGATTGCACAGTGCCGGTTGCTTGTCCGCACTGTGCAATAATTGAAAACAACATCTTGCACAGTGCGAACATGTTACTACGCAGTTCGCGAAGTGCTACGCGTAGCTCGCGTAGTGCGAACTTCACTTTGCGTAGCTTCGCGAAGTGCTTCTTCGCGAACTACGCCCACCCTTAACCACGAGTCATTGTCCATTACTGTCTTGGTTATGTACTGTGGTGGGTTCATGCAGCAATGTCACCTCAGGCGGTCTGGGAGACCTGGGACGATGATGAGGAAGATGATGCAGGTGTGACACCCCCCCCCAACCACTGCAGCTGCATCATGTAGGTCCCAAAGGGACAGAACCCTAGACATTCTGTTTACATGAGCGCACTCAGCTCTGGTGCCTCAGACTAAGTGCACTGCAACTCATGGACACTTCTGTTTGCTCATTGTGTGCCCTCTGGATTTGCTCAGGCTACCTCCATGATGCGCCGCAGTTGTCCCTGTAATGCTGCTGTTGTCTGTTTCCGTATTCATTGTATTAACTGTTGTATTTGTGGCCAGCACCAGCTACTCACTGAGGGCTTGCTTGCACCCACCCCACACACATCCAGCAAAGGCGTCACTGTACTTGTGGCCCTTCCAATAAAGGGGCCGGGCGCATGTGTCCGTAGCTAGTTCGACATAATATCTGCGTCTGTCCCTGTGGTCTTGTCGTATGCATGAGGGCCCTGGGCCCTACGACATTACATTGTGCTGTGTACAGCGGACACAGACATGTCACCGCAGGCAGCGGGTTAGAGCTTGGGTATGTAGCTTTGTCATCACCCACTCAATTCGTAAGGGAAGTGGACTGTGCAGTCGTACGCAGAGCCAACGTGGGTGTGTGACTGATATGAGCGTGCCCCTGGGCGTGGTTCTGTACTGTGAATGTGCATCTGCATGTGGCTCTATGGCAGTGTGGGTCTCCTTTGTGGGGTGTAGGTGGTCCCTGAAGGGTAATGGACACCCACGTATGTGTTCTCTAACGCCTTCCATGGGTTTGGACCACACCCGCACCTGTTGGGCCACCTCCTTTTGGCTTTCTGACACCTGGCATTGGTGTGCCACGTGTGGGTCGGTGAAGTGTTGTGTGCCAGCCGTGCTTGGGGGTGCTTCATGCTGTGTGGTCTGTTGCAGGGGCTGGGTTCTCCTCTAAGTGGCTTGAGTGCCCTGGTCCTGGTGGTGGGTTGCGTGGGATGTCCTTGGGCTGTTGTAAGGCATCGGTGTCGAAGGTGTGGTGATTGTCTCCGGCATCACTGATGGGTTGTCCGGTGTGACTTGCTGGAGGTGTTGTTTGTCCCTCTGCAATGTGAAGGAAAGATGCATGTTGAGATTGTGTTGACATATATGTTGGCACATTGTTCTTGTGGACATGCAGACTGTGTGACAATGTACATCATTACTGTTTGGGCGGTGCTGGCAATTAGAGTTGGGACAGTGGACATTTGGACTACATGACTGATGTGAGGCTGTACCCGTACATATGCACCTCACAGTTCCCTGCTCTGTCCAATGTGATTGGCCTGTTTCTGCGCATGGGCGGACCCAATTGTGTTCCCTGTTCTGCAGTGCCGGTGTTGCACTTTGTGCCACATTATCATGGGATGTGCTGTGATTGCTATGTGTGTGTGCTGCAGTGTGCCACGGGATGGGGGAAGGGTCCCTGGGTATTTGTGGTTGTGCAGTGTGCTACACATCATTGCGCATGTGTGCCATTGTGCCCATCTCCCCCCGTCCCCCCAGTTCCTTTTAGATCCTCACTCTGTTGTTGTTGTGTCAGGTCCTATCGAACTGTGTCCGGACTCCCAACTCCTTGCACCGTCTCCACACTGATGACTGGCCTTCATTTACTCCAGCTCCTCCGGTGGCGCAGGTCTCCCACCTCCTGTGGCTGTTGTTGCCTTCCTGTTGGCAGTGGGTTTGTGCCTGGTTTAGGTTTCCACATTATGCCAGCGCCTCTTGGCCTCCTCCATTGGCCTCCTCGACACTCCAACTGCATTCAAGATAGTCTGCTTGTGGGTCAGTTGCTGGTAGTGTTGTGTCACCTCCGTGACGCTGGTCTTGTTTTCCTGCGGTCTGCACCCCGTCTTCCTCTCCCTCTTCTCCTTGGCCTTCCCCGACCCTGTTGTTCCTTGCTGGTGGTCTGTGGGGCTTGTGGGGTTCTGTTGGCCTCTGCACTGGGTCAGGGTGCATCCATATTGCTACGCACTTTGGATTCTTTCTGGTGTGTTGTTTTTGTTGCTTTTATAGTGCATTTTCCCACCAGACACGTGGGATTTGCTGGTCTTTCGCTAGTTTTCGCGGCTTTTTGTATCGCGATTGGCCTCATCGCAGCTTTTTTGGCTTTCGTGTTTCGCATTTTTGCAGCGTGGTGTTGATTTGGTGTTGAATATACCCCTAAGAAAGAGAATTTGTGATGATTCTGACATCAGAGAGAGAAGCGAATGTTGTTTTGAGGTGGATGCTGATGATTGACATCTCAGAGGAGGCTGATATAATTGCCATGGAAGCCTGAAGACGGTACCTGAAATGTTTTCTGCTGCATCCCCAAGGGGAGGCTTGACCTTGCTGTTGACTTATTAAACACAACACCAAAACTGCAATGGAAGCATGAGTTAAAGATTAGATAAGAAGATGTTGACACTTGACTTACACATTCAGATATGAAAACTGGTTTGCCGAAGCGAATGCAATTCAAGTTAAAATATTCTCTGCTGGTGTGGTGGTAAAATTAGACTTCTCGCAGTTTGATTAGCATTGCAGCATTTTCAATTGTGCTTCTATCGATCAGTAGGAAAGCTACATACATTATTAGTATAGATTGCTCCAGTGACCAAACTGTGCTCGCGCAGGTGCAATGCCAGACATAGCTCTTTGCCTCTGCAGGTACATTATTGGCTCGAGGCAACGGTGATCAAATCTGAATTGCAATTTCCAGGCTCCTGGTGATTGCCTTTTAAATGCACGTATTCATCAAAATCTGCTTTTCATTTTAAATGAACGGTCCTGGCAGGACAACAATCAGAAGCACAAATGACACGTAGGCATACAATTGCCTCCAATTACTCCGAATAGCAAAATAATATAGCTAAAAATATTTTATTGTATAATAAAAAAAATAACAATACTGAAAAATGTTAGTACATTTATTAGCTTAATTCCGAACATCGCGAGCATGTGCTTGAGATGCCTCGGCGAACAAAGCTCGACATTTGGAATTTATAAATAACAATATATACCTGTTTGAGTTGGGTATTTTTTTGTTATGAACATTCCTAAATAAAATCAACAAACAAGCAGTAAAATACAAATCCCGTTCAATCTTTTGTTAGGACTAAATTAGATATGGTAAAGTAAACCATGTATCTGCTAGTGCATTAAATTGCACAGATAAAACGGGATATGTTCATTGCTTCTTACAGCGGCACCAATGGATCACTTTTCAATCTTAAAATGTGGCGGCTACAAAGCACAATGTTTCTTCAAACCTCAACCTGCATTTTGTGTTGAGGAAAATGAGTTCCTTTTGTCGGAATCAAACATTTCCGGGGTCCAGAAATGAGGATCTCTTCATATTTGTCGAACAAATAGAACATTTTGAAAATATCTTTCACCTTGCAAAGAATGAACTGTTGCTAGGCTAGAAAAAAACGTTCGTTTCTAAAACTTTTGTCAATTTACTTTTTTCACAGTAAAGAGAACATTTCTCACTGCACTAATGTTAGTGAATCAGGTTTAGCATCAAAATGCATGGGTGGGTGCATAGGATCATTCATGTACCACCCATGTAACACCCCCTTAACGCAAATTAATGCAAAGCAATGTTTCATGCTGCTTTGTATTACTTTTTAATACAAACCAATGCAAATATTTATTGCTTTATGAATCGCAAAACGGGTTTAGCTTGGGGTTATCATTAAAAAAGTAATGCTAACCCAATGCTAAACGTTTCAGAATCAGGTCCTCGGACTCAATGCCATGCCAGTGCACACTAAAACAGTATGCGCCTGCACAGCATCTTTGGACACTCTTAATGTAATGTGGAGTTTGGGGATGGTATAGGGCATTTCAGATGGATTCCTAGTGCACCCATCACATAATAAAAAGAAGCAGAACTTTTGCACTATACCATCTTTTGTCTACTCTACTGGAACTTCTGAAATAGAGGAGAAAGCACCAACTTTGTCTTGGGAAAGACCTAGGTGCTGTTTAAGACTAATTACTGGGAAAGATTGTGAGGCCACATTGTGCACCAAAAAGGACAAGAGGCAGGACTCACCTTGTGATACAAAAAACAAGATTTTAGGAGAGTAGCTAAGAAGTCCTGTTCTTGCAGTTAGAAATGATCATTTGCTTACAGTTGCTGCGGAACACCATATTGAATGCACCATGATGCTGACCTTTGAAAGGACAAAATTGTTTATGCAAATACATTTGAATATTTACTATATCTTCCTGTTAATAGCAACTTGACTGGAACCACATATATGACATTTCCCCCAAAATTAACTATAGTTACCCCACCCCCTCGCCTGCAGGTCGAGCTGAGAGAGGTTTGGCCTTCTATATTGTTAAAACCCTTCCTTGGAAGGTGATTAAGTTCAGTAACAATTCCCCGTTCTTCCAACTGTTTTGATGCAATACCTGTGAAGATCGGGATTTGTTAATCATGAACATTTCTAATAATTGCTTTGATGGGGTGAGTTCACCGGTTGTCGTTGATTTAGACATGGCTTGCAATCTAATATTTAGGGATCACTCACATCTGGTTCATCTTTTCTGGGCAGGAGAATTTGATTCCCATCATTCTCCCACCTCTGCTAAGGCAGCATATGGGATAAGCATTTTAGGCATGATGACTATGTGGCTGTGCCCTAAATAATTCGCTGGTTAAGTTAGAACTCCGCATGGTTAATGAACTGGGTGTTACGGGGAAGCTAGCACCAACATTTCTGAGGAATGTAGGTTCCTCTACTATTGATTTAATGCTAATACCTGGGGACCTAACTAGTCAGGTGGTGGAATTTGATTGCATATTCACTGTGTATAGTGACCATGCGGCTCTGACATGCAGTTTGGGGTTAAGAGGTTCTATTAATGTCTCTTCACTTCATCTCTGTGATATTTGCCACAGTTGGAAAATAAGGATGGGTATACCATCAGATGGGGAAAGGTTGACACTAGCAGTTTCTTACCTCTACACTGACATACACTAGGGATGAGGTGGCCATCAGTCTGGATTCGCAGGCTGATCCAGTTGCAATTAAAAGTGCTTTTCTGGGCATGTCAGCCAATATAAATAAGTAATTGAGGCGGGTCACTCGTCCTTTCAAGTTTGACACCAGGTGGTGGTTTGATGTGAGCTGTTCCTGAGCTCCATAACGCTCTGCACATTAAGCCTAGAATATCGAAACATATTAAGTCAGCGCGTATGCTCTATCAAGACTCTCTGGAGACTAGGAAGTCCCAGATACAGGAGGAAGCATGGGTGGCCCTCCAAAAGGAGAGCAAATTAAAAGATAGTGTATCCTTTTGCAAAGTAATCAGTTCCGCCTACTGTAGAGAATCCATTGACCCCATTATGGAAACCCACATGCAAGAAAAAAAAGTGGATGGATTATTCCTCTAGTATGTACAACGTGGAGAATAGGGCACAGGCTCCACCTGATGATACCCAGGGTGCTGCCCGGGGGAATTTTTATAATTTGGCATTCCAATTAGAGAAAGTACAGAGAGCCCTGAATGAAAGTGTTAGGGGGAAGGCTCAGGTCCCTGACTGGGGTCCCACTTGATGTATTTTGAGGACCCCAAGACTTTTGGGCACCTCTGATTGTGAATGTTTTTAAAGGCCTTTGCTAAAGTAGGCCCACCACCTACATGAAGCATTTCGATTATAATGGCCATTTTTAAAAAAAGTGATACATTCCTCCCCAAAAAACTATAGGCCCATATCACTCCTGGATTCATTCATAAAGGTGATGGGGTGTATCTTCTTGCGTAGATTGGAGGATTAGGCCACAGAAAATACTATTTTAACAGATACACAATGCAGTTTAAAAAAGGTTTGGGCACAGTGGATCAAGGGCTGAATCTATCCTTACTTATAGGGAAATACACTGTTGCAAAAAAAGGCACAATTGTTCATTTCATTTAATATCCCACTCTACACTCTAGATCATTATGGCAGAAAATAGAAAAAGGAGATAATCATCACCTTCAAAAGACAAATGTATAGAGATGCAGATGCATGTCCAGCTAAGGGCGAAACAATGAGTGCACTGGACACTTTAAGATTTTGAGGGGAGTAAGACAAGGGTGCGTACTCACCCCTTTCCGCTTTACACTGCATACGAATAGGGTGGAAAAAAGCACTGAGTTCAAGGTCAAGGGATACACCTTACATTGGCTTTCACCCTCTAATGGGCCTTTTCTTACGTGGACAATGCATTGTTAAATGCACGAACAGGTAGATGTCTCCAAGGGCTGATAGATGATTATATCACTTTTATGCATGACCTTGATCTACAAGTTAACGGTTCTAAAACTTTTACAATGATATGTGGAGTAAGGCCTAGGAGAAGACCAGTGCCCAATATTAAAAATAAAGTGACGGAGACTGCAACATTCTCATATCTGGGAATCCTATTTAATGACAAATATGTCTGGAAACCTATAATTGCAAATTGGGCGGGCCTCTTTGAAGAGGCTATTCATGATGTACACAGATTTGTGAAAGACCTGGCTGCAAACCAGTTAAGGACATTTTATGCATGGAAATGTGACACTTGCCACATATGGGGCTGTTATTTGTGGTATTCAGAAGTTAGAAGGCATTCAGTCTATAGAAAATGTGTTTCTGAAAAATATTTTGGCTGTCTAATTAAGTTGTTCAAACACTATCATTCATGATGAACTTGACGATGGAGCTGGAACATGGATAAAATGTGTTGTCTATGTCAGTGTGTGTTCCTAGAGTAGGCTAACACTATTTTCCTTTTACTCTGAGACTTCTTTTATCCAGACCCTTATGCTATGTTGCTTTGAAACTGTACTGAGCTTCTTAAACCTCTCTTTATGAGAAGTTCTTCTTTCATTGATATTCTGATTTAAATAGCTGGTTTTTGATACTAAAGCTTTATGCTTATTCTTTCACTCTTTTGAACTGGAGCTCCTTATGGGTTCTGACTGACACCATTCATTCTCCCCATTCCTAGAACAAGGATTCTTTCTAGAATTTTATTATCTAATATTAATTAATATTGATTTCTATTCATATGTGAAAACTGAGATTTTAACACATTAATTTGTGGCCTTAAGAAAGCTAAATTACTAAACTATTTGAATAATAAAACCCTTTAAGTAATACCAAACTCTCTTTATTGACTGAAAATGAATTAGTGATTGTGAATTAGATTTATGTGATGTACAGCTCCTGATTTTCTCTAACACAACAGCAAAGATCCATTGGGCCTGAAGATCTCAAGAAAAGCAGGGATTAGGCCTGATAGTGGTAAACCAATATTTTAATTCATACTAAATCCCAGCAAATTGGTAGTGAGAGGATGGTTTATGCTATGATAAGAGGAACTGTAAATAATTACCTCAAGGTAGAGTAAATCCCGAGTACCATAGCCCAAAGACCAGAATTTGAAGACTGACAAGGTGCTGTCAATTGGTACAATATATGCCCAAATAGAATCACCACCATTTTAGCTGCTCACGTTTTTAAGATGTCTTCTTTTCTTTAAGATGATGACATTTTACACACATTTGTTTGCGTGCCTGTGCAGGATAATATCCTCTAAACTAGCCTTGATTGAATTTTCACTTCAAAGGCACATTATCAGATACCTTGAACACTCTATACAAGGGCTAAGTGCACTACACAAAATGTTGCAATTTTTTATTGTCCATTCGTTGACATACCTATCACAATAAAATCAAAAAAAGCAGCCTGACTGGGGCTTTGACATGGCAATGTGGGTGATGTAAGTTATGTAAACAGCACCACTTCCGTGTTTAGATAGAGGAACATTTTGCTGGCATTGAGAGGTCACCACATGCTGAAATTCCAGCTCAGCTGATGCCTGTTTACTTCATGCAAGTGATGAGGTCCAGTTCCACACCAGGATGGGCTTCCCGATAACTGGGGAGTTAGATCATCGTACAGGTATTTGGCAGATTCACCCATCCTAAGCACACCAGGTTAGGTAGCACTAGGTAAGAGTACAATATGTTACAATACTTATATACGTGCATATATTCTCTGTAACAGAAAATGGGTGAACCTATATATCTGTTTCACTATTCTCGTTATGCTTATAACATTATTCTGTTTCCTTCTATTGATTATTAGAGCACGCGTATTTTAATCAAGTATCACAAAGCTTCAACAAATATTGAAATTGCAGGTTGTGTACTTCTTGTGTATCTCTTTGGGAATGCATAATTAACCAAATAAAAAGGTTATAGATCTGTTACCACGATTTCCTGGAGGAGGTTTTTGCTTGGCAATGCCTTGATTACCACTACTCTCTTTCTACACCTCTTCTGGGTCCGAGTCACACCCAGAAAGTTTGCTATGGAGGCGGCCCATGGCATTTTAAACATTGACAATTCCTCGGGTGCTGTGTGAAGTGAGTGCACCATGTGATCTGCTGCAGTGCATCAAGCCAAGTGTGGTGGAAGTGGAAGCAGACCCAGAGGACGCGAAAGCAGAGAAGCAGCACCACGGAGAAGTAGGCAAAGCAGAGCTAAGCCACGCCAAAGATGTAGCATCAAGGCCCAAAACTAACAAAGAGAAACCAGCATAAAGACACTTGGTTTCACTGCAACAATCCAGCCAGGTGATACAAGCATATCAACCCAAAATAATGTAAAGCTGGAAAACAGAGAAAAAAATGGTGGTACAATTTATTAAGTCATTTCCAATATTTGAGAAAACAAAAGAGCTTCAAAAAGAGAGGGAATTAAATGAAAACGTAGTTAGTGAAAATGTTCAACATATGCTTTCCTTACAAATAATGGAGATGGATGGTGCGGCGGGAGTGATAGACAATGGGAATCAAGATGAAAAAGGGGTATCATGTCCTACAACCGGGCTGAAACTGGAATAACCCAAGATATAAAATCCAAATGGTTAACACAGTGCCCAAAAAGGGAAGAGACAAATGATCAAGATAAAATTATATCACTTTGTAAACGCAAATCTACATAAAAAATAATCTTCACTCTTAATTATCAGTCAAAGGGAAGACACAATATTCTGAACAGAGATAATGTTATGAATCCTATCGCCCAACTAATGGAACTTACTTCAGATGATATAGATTCTATTGAATTTATAGAACCAACAGCCAGAATCTCTCCAGAATCAACCCTGGTCACTGGTCATGTCTTGCTATGGCAAATAGGGTACTCCTGGCAAAAGATTGCTTACAGTCCTGGGGCACCCAAATCGAAATTGTCTCACTGATTATCCAGCCCCATTTGTATCACCAAACCCTGAAGTGACATCTTTCAGAATATTAAAAATTTATAAAAGCAACCATGCACAACAGATAATAGAAATTAGTGTCCAAAACCGCTTCCATCATGAGAATTATAGACACCTGTATTCAATATTGACCAACCCAGTAGCAAGTACCTTAACCATCTCGTCCCAACATCAACAAATTAAGACAACATAAGATGAAACAGGAAAGATAAAAATAAATATAGGTTCGTTAACCGAGGCTCTGCATGGGAAGAGTGGCTCATGATATCTGAAGGCTGTCAAATTATAGGGATCTAAAATTCCTAATGAAAAAGATGCCGTAACAACTTGCACTTGCTCTACTCAAATGCCATGGAAAAAAATCTAATACAACTATTGGAAAATAATCATATAATATGCCTATAAGAGACTTGGGAATTACAATCATCCTTGATAAATGGCTACGTAGGTTTTTATTCTTTAGCAATAAAAGCAAATAAAGCAGGTCGCCCAAAGGGAGGTCTAGCCATATTCGTAGCAGCAGCTTTATGAATTAAAATGGAATTCATTTAGACAAAGAACGAGAACAATTTAATAATAAAACTTACAAAATGGCATAAAATGGCAAAAAAAACACTTTTTTGGCAAATCTCTGTTTCACACCAAACACAAGAACAAGATCAACAATGATCAATGGGATTTTGTAGATAATCCTTGAAAGCCCACAAGATGGATTGCTTCCAGAGGTTTTAATAGCAGGGGACTTGTTATGAATTTACTAAAGCTATTTCCCCGAGATGAGCTGATAACCCAGCAGGACTATATTTGGACAGAACCAACAGATACTATAAGAGAAACTACTTAAAGATCCTGTGATGCAAAAGCAATTTCTTTAGTAAAAGATTTTGAATAACTTTGTTTGCGAATCTATCGGGAGATATCAGCAACACTCTCCTCCGGAATGTACTTTCAACACCACCGTTTTGAATTCCATCTCTGAATGTATGCGATCATCTTTTCCGCTCCTGCATCAAGTGACATCTTTCAGAATATTAAAGATTTATAAAAGCAACCATGCACAACAGATAATAGAAATTAGTGTCCAAAACCGCTTCCATCAAAAAGCCCCATCTATCCCAGAAGAACACACAGTTATAGGAAGTTGTTATGGTCAAAATATACACAATTAAGAATACAAGATGTGTAGAAACTAAAGCAAACACTAGCTTTACTAAAGACTTATTAAACCCAACAGTGAAGTGGATAACCTTCACAGAAAGAACTTTTAATGCCATAAATACAAATTTCAGAAGGACAGTGTGGGAAGAAAGATCAAGGGGAAAAGAAAATTTCTGGGAGCAAGTTCCATTACTCTCTAAGAAAAGAAACACAAGAGACTTTTGGCAATTAGTTAATGACCTCAATGATGAGTAAGAAGTTCAGATCTTACTGAAGAAAACGGGGAAAAATTTGTAACAGATCATTTTACACTCACTGCTCAATCAACTATGCAGCAGCTTAATGAGAAAAGAATACATTTGTTTTCACAAAATTTGGCTCCTCATCAAGTATCGGAGGTTCAAATAAATAAATTAATAAAACGAAGCAGGAATGATGAGCCCCTGGGCTGAAAGGGCTGCCACAAGCTCTTTTTAAATCTAATATAGTATTTTGGTCAAGTAAGTTATCTCAGGTATACAATTATGCATTACAGCAAGAGATGGAGGGGATCGATAATTAATCCAAATTTTAAGGAAGGAAATAGGCAGCAACCGGAAATCAATCGCCTAATCACCCTGCAAAATGTTGAGGCCAAATATTTGCTAATCTAACCAAACAGGGCTTTCCTAAGGCCAAGGTACGGAAACTAACCTCCTGGCAGTTTCGTTAATAATGGTCAAAATGAAAAATAAGAACCAGGCACTATATCTGTGCTGTGTGGAGAAGGCTGCTTTCGACTCATTGAATTGAAATCTCTTTTGGCACAAGTTATCTCTCTAGGGTATCCTGCCCCCGCTTTTAATAGCAATACAGCTGTTATACATGGATACTTGAGTGAGGGTAAGAATAGAAGTTTGATCTACGCTGTCAATGAAAATAGAGAAACATTAGGGCCTAAAGCAGGGTTACATCCTTGCTCCACACCTATTCAATGTATTTTTAGCTGACCTCAAGACTGTGCTGGATACAGTAAATTCTCATCCTCCAAAATTGGGTTCCATGCCCATATCTATTTTTCTATATGCTTATGACATTATATAACTCAGCCAGACAAAAATAGGCCTGAAGAGACTTATAGATCGACTACTTTCAAACAGCATATGATGGACTTGAAAAGTAAAGCGATCTCTCTGACCCACGCATTCAGGATTCTTAAAAGAAGTTTAGATGGTCCAGATATAGACCTCTATTGAAGAGTGATTTTAGCCAGACTCCTACCAACCATCACATACTGTAGTGAAGTACTTCGCGGAAGGTACGCTGTTCTCTTAAATTTGATCTCCTTGAAAGTACTTAGATCTCTGTTCCACCTACCCTTGAAAACATTGCAAGCCCAGATAAGACTGGAGTTTGGACTTATAAATCAAATAATAGCAAGTAAGGAAAACCTGGAACAGAATAAGAAAAGCCTCAGAAAATCACCTATGCTAAGTTTTGTGGCAGGAGATGCAAAGGAATGAAAAAACGTCAGCCCATTTTAATTTAAATACAGCAATAAAAGAACTGGGGATTCAATCAATGTGGGCAAATTCCCTGCCGCCAACTGCTTTTAAGAATTGATTACTAAGACAGTAAAGGCAGTTTCTGTTTTAAATGATAAAGATAAATTTGCCAGCAGAGCCCATGCCTGGTGGGGGGATCAATACATTCCAAACACTCAAAACTGAACCATATTTAGTAGCAGGCTGGTCAAGAAAATTGAAAATGTATTTTATACACTATCTTTTTGGAAGAATGCAAGGTGAAGAAAATGAATGGAATAACATATCAACAAAAAGACTCTGAAGGCTGTGTAACAAAGGGAAGGAGAACATTATACACATTACATTTGTATGACCAGGACTGACAAACGAAAGAAGAAAAATGCTGATTTTTTTTTAATGAGCAGGAAATCTGCGCTGTCATTGCATGTCTATGATTTATAGATCCAGTGATCAGCTGTCGCTATACGAAATTTTTGATTAGTGCCAGAAATAAGTATTAGCTTGGCCGGCAAATGAAATTGTATAAAATATGTGAAGTTTATTCTGTAATTTTTTCATCATAACCTCATGTCTTACTTCTATATAACATTGCTAATATTATTGCACTTTTAAAACAGCACAGCACATATGCAGTTTAGGGATACAAAACGCCACCAGGGATCAGGAACAGCTATATAAAAGATCTCTACTCTGATATATAACTCCATTCACATTTTACAAACAGTATATGCTTTTATAAACGCTTCCTTCTTTTTATCATTTTAAAAGAATATTTGAGGCCATATGTTTGATGTATAACCTTTTCAATTCGTTTTTCTTCTAGTGTACGATATTGTTTTAAATACCTATGCATAAATAAATAAACTGAAAAACGATTTTTTGGGGGACTCAGAGTTGCTATGTTCTGAAGTTGCACAATCCATTTTTAACTTGTCAGATTAGGGGTACCTATAGTGCACTGTGAGCTAGCAGGACTAAGGCCAGCATATCCTGATGGTGTGTGTAGAATCAGTCTTGCACAGTTTGTATGTTTATGTTTTCAAACAAATGCACAGGTTTTACTGAGAAAGCATAAGCCGTATGCCAGTGTGGATTCGAAGGCGGTTGCTGCATTGGAGGTGTGAGCATTAATTAGTAGGGTAATGCTTCGCAATTGTAGTTGTTGTTGATATTGAAATGTGTTGGAGAAGAGTGTTGGATGGATTGGTGATGTTCATGAGCTTATTGTGATGAAGTTGAAGAGATTATTGGACCTCAAAGTAGTCTAAGATCCTGAGATGAATAAATCAGAGTTGGTTTTCTTTTCTGCTAATGATTTGTGTGGAAGGTCGTGTGGCTTTGTCAATGGTGGAAGATTACTGAAAATGAGGATCATTTGAGCTTTCCAAAATATGGTACTTTAGAAACGATAATCATTAAAAGAGTTTGAGAAAAGCTATATGAGATGAAGCCACCACCTAGAACCACACAATATGATGAATTAAATATTTAGGAGAAAAAATACATGCTAAGGAGAGACAAAAATACCAAGACAGAACTAAGATAGCAGTGCATAATTTTGGAATCAGGAACAACAGAGTTGGAGGCTAGCTATAATAAAAAGGACTAGACTCTATCCAAACATTACTACTGAAAAATCTGAGAAGTTGAAAAAGAATAAGACAAAGGAAAAAGATGATGAAGGTGCTGCAAAGAAATCTGGTACTGATAGTGATTCAGAGGATGACATTTTGTATGCATTGTTAGCCACGTGTCTACCGCCTTATTTGGCCTCAGTAACACATACTGAGGGAACTTTCACATCTAATGTGACATTGGCTGCAGCCCCTGTTTACCCAAACACAATTCAAATTGTAAGATGATTACAGATGACACAGCCTATTGCACAACCTGTTTTATCTAATATTGTTCCTGCAGAAATTGAGAATATTCCTACAGTAATGCCTTCAGGTCTTACTGCTTCTATTGTAAGTGTACCAGCACCTGTTACTAGAGTTATAACCACACAGCCATTAGAAACTCGCACAACGACATCTCTGATTAATGTTGTCCCAAATACAGTAGTTCAAGGCGTCGCTGGAGGAGCACCTGTGACATAGTTTATCCCAACATTACCGTATTCACTGATTGGTACCTGGACACCACCACAAACAGTTCAATCATTGAGGTAAGGGAGAAGAATTGTCTTTATGAGACCAATACTCAGGATGAGACCAACCTATTTGAAGATTGGATTTTTTCCCCTATGGTTTGAAGAAGCAGCAGAGAATAAAAAGACAGGAAACACAGAAAAGCAGGTTCTCATTACCCGGCACACAGACAAGGAAAGACTGTATAATGTCCTATTAAAAATAGAGTTAGGAGAAATAAACAGAGGATGTTTAGATCTTGAGCATGTGAATCACTACCGAGAAAAATAACTGCTACATTTGAGCAAAAAAATTACTAGACGCTCAACTACTATCTATGATAAATTATGATAAATTAACTGAAAGGCTTCAGGGTACAATTGGATCAAAAAACTATTAAGGCTATGTGTTCTTCAGAAATACTTTTACACACTACTGAATTAGTGAAATGCATTTGTAGATGGAGTGATTGTGATACATTAGAGAGAATATCGGCAAAGAAGAACGAAATGAAAAAGAAACAAAGGCAGTAAAATAAACTAATAAGCCAACGACAGATGAAGGCAAATCCTCAGCTTTTCCATTGAGGAAGATACCAGGTGGAGAGTATGTTCATGTATCATGGAGCAGAGGTGATCTTTCAGCATTAAAAATATTTTTTCTAAAATCGAGAGAGAAGCCTATACAGTGGTATATGAAAATTGACATATTTGTTAACATTTTAAAAGTGTTGACTACTTATTTGAATTTGGTCTTTGATATTGTAATGTCAAGTGATTTGGGGGCCGAGTATAAAATTGCAAACGGCAATGTTTCTCCAAAAGATATTTAATGGATAAAGATAAAAAGAACCTCACAAGAGCCGAAAGAGTCAGTACATGATTAATATGAGAGATTGCTTCAGGTGTTTCAAAAACACAGTAGACGAGAACATCCCAAACAGAGTGATATGAGATTCTTTTTTTCTCAATTTGTACTTGGGCTAGTATCAGAGATTAGCATGCACAAAAAAGAGTCTGATTTCCTGGCAGAAAAAAAACATTAGAGGAGATGATTCTGAGGTATGCAAAATATTGCAGTGATGAATAAGAAATGAAGCAGAAAAAGCTAAAGGAGAAATTCATGCTAGTTCAGAGAAGGTATTCATAATCAGTCATTCATTTTCAGGAAATTCTGGTTGAATGCAAGGCTTGAGGTTCAGACTCGATGTGTTCAAAATGGATATAGTGTTGCACAGGGTAGAGGTGTTCTGATTGATCCAAATTCTGGTGTAGATACTGCAACGCTGAAGAAAATGACAACTTGTCATTTCTATATTAAAATTGAGTGTTGAAAGAGGGAGTTTAGGCTGAATCCAGCTAGAATGAGCAGAAATGGTTAAAAGCAAGGAGGAAATCTAGTGTAAATGCAGAATCTACCAGTTTAGCAAATGAAAGTGCCAAAATAGAGAGACAGGTTTCAATGATGCAGGTTCCACAAGCCTCGATGGTCCCGCATCATGTAGGAAACTCTAGATTTGATATGAATCAAATTCCCAAAGTAAATCTAAACTCATTTCAGAAAAGATAGAATCAGAACCCATTTTAACAGTTCCCAATGCAGGGCAATGACAGTTTTAGCTCAGACAATTCCCAATTATGGTACCCTGATGGGGGAGGAAGATTGCATGCTTTTTACAGTGCTAAAGGTGGACCAGATTGGATAATTTGCAGTAGGACTAGTTATTGCCCCAAGTGTTATTTTCGATCAAAACTGGTGCTACAGTCTCACTGTCAGAACAGTAGAACTCCCAGAGTTACCCGTGTTGGGAAAGAAGATCCAAATTGTAGGAATTGCAAATAAACAAATAGCAAACCCAGTTTAAGCAAAGGTCCCCGTAAAAATGGGTTCATTTGAAGAAAATCATCCTTTCGTGGTGTGAGATTCTAGTCCTGTAAATCTGTTAGGAAGAGATGTATTGTGCAAATGAAATTTCACTATTTGCTGTAAACCGGATGGTGTCAAATTACAGACTCATTATGAAGATGTTAATTTTAAAATGGCCAAACATTTAAAAGTGGTAGGGATGTACCAGAGAGGGCAGTTGAAGATTTGCCTCCTGGCTTAAAAGAAACTGTGAACCCTGAAGTATGTGACTTCACATGGATAAATATTGGACTAATTAACGGTGTAGAACCAGTACAAATTACTGTGAAACCAAATGCTGTGTATCTGGGAACATCACCAAATAATCTGCCTCAGAAACCATTACAGGAATAACACCAATAATTGAAGACATTTTGAGAAAAGGGATTTTAAGAGAAACTGTTGGAAGCCCTGGCAACTCTCAGATAATGGGTGTACAGAAACCTAATGGTAAATATCAGATTGTGCAATGCCTTCAAAATGATTAACAGCATTGTTGTACCATGTTTTCCTGTGGTATCGAATCCAGCCACCATACCAGGGGCGGCTGGTGAACTGTGAAAGTGGTAGGGCATAAGGACAACCATGAGTCTGTGTGCATATTCAAGCATGGAAATTGAGCATGTCGTTTGCAAGCTAGTTTTGGAGGTTCCACCACCTTTGCTTTTTGTTTTTTAAGAATTGTGGTCAAATGGTGAATTTTACACACCCATTGCCACATTCTAAACATCAGTGATGTTATGAGGACAGTAAGTGTCCCAGACTGCAGACTGTTTTTCAATATTTAAAAATTATATACCAGCCCCTCTTCAAACAGAAGCTTGCCGGCCTGGTTAACCTTCTGTGTGAAAATTGGCTTGTATATATTTTTGTAAGCAGTAGGTTTGGACTTTAACTGCATTTAACTGAAGGTTAACCAAAGGCTGGTGAGCTGATTAGCACCACTGGTAATTGGCATGGGATACAGGCCCGATAATGCCAGCTCTATAATTACAAGCCTGCTGCATATATCTTCTCCTACTGATACCCGTTCCACGGAATCCCCTCTGTGGGTCAAGAAAGTAGAGACAAACCGGGGCAGGCTGTTTGTCTTCCAGAAAAGCAAGACTTTCACTTTCACCATTTATTTATGAACTGTACTAGATGGTGGGCTAATGCATGGGAGCCTGTCTACAAAATGAATAGTTTCAAAGAACTACAAATAAAATAAGCTAAACGTGCACAAATCTTTCCACATAAAAGTACACTAACCTGGTGTCAAAGAATGGCTGCTACAGATTTTATTTAGCAGCATTGATTGATTCTAAAAGTGCTCCCAGGCTCCGTTTAGGCCACACCCCTTCCCCAGCTTATCATAGGGTAAAGTGTGTTCAGCGACGGCTGCTGATACTAGCCACACAGTAAGAAGGTGGTAAAGGTGCACCCTCCATGATTGAAACACAGCCTCAGAAAGCACAGGGCTTAAGCCAAAAGTGCCTGTGCTGTGGTCAATCAGTGAGGGCGCTGTGAGTCACAAGTGGGTGTGGCTCTAAGCATTGCAAGATTCAAAGGCTCGGGGTTGGCATTTTACAAGTCCAGAAAAAGTGTGTATATTAGTGAACTTGTCTTAAAGAAATGTCATGCCTCTGCCTGAACCTCGCACAGAGCAAGGGTCAGAGTGACTCTAATTAAATAACACTTTAAACGAAATAATAGGCAGGAAAGGGGGCAAGAAGAGGGTGGGGGACAGAGCCCTGATGCTCTTTTTAAAGATCTGCTGCACCATACCTTTCCAAATTCCTTGTACTGCCGAATGGTTTACTGTTTTGGACTTTTGTCAGGCTTTCTTCTCAGTTCCATTGCATGAGAACAGCCAGTTCTTGTTCTCTTTTGTGTACAGAGAGAGATTTGGCATGGTACCGAGTTCCACAAAGGTATGCACAGACCCCTCCCATATTCAATCAGATCTTGAAAACAAACCTTCACTCACTGGAGATGCCTTTAAGTTCAATTCTCGTGCAGTACATTGATTACCTACTTGTGGCATCAGATACATAAGAAGCTTGCAGATATAATATTATTGCATTGTTAAATCACCTGGCTGAGAACAGACATAAAGGTGCCGATTCCGATCCTGGAATTTTTTTTCCCGTACGACTCGGATCCGGTCTTTTTACCGTACGAATCGTACAAGTAGCGTACAAACTGCCAAGTACGATTCGTATGGGAAAAAGTCCATACGAATCGCATTCGGAAAATTTCCCCACACGTCCTCGGGTCGGAAAAAGTGTCCGACACATCCCCGGACGATTTTACGTACAAATGTGAAAAGTGAAGACCGAGCGCGCAAGTATGATCCATCCCGTGCTTCCGATGTTACAACCGTCTGGAAAATGCACCGTACGGACCGAACTCCCATAGCAACCATGAGACATGTGCCCGCATACGTGCCGAACACCCCCCAGCCCCCGTGAGTACACGCGGTACCCCCCAGCCCCTGTGAGTACGCGCCGTACCCCCCCCAGCCCCCGTGAGTACGCGCCGAACCCCCGTGTATGTACACCCGTGTACGTACGAGTCGAACCCCCCCGTGTATGTACACCCGTGTACGTACGAGTCGTACCCCCACCCGTGTATGTACGGTGCGTACCCCCCGGGTGTACATACACGGGGGGTTCGACTCGTACGTACACGGGTGTACATACACGGGGGGTATGACTCATACGTACACGGGTGTACATACATGGGGGGTTCAACTTGTACGTACACGGGTGTACATACATGTGGGGGTACGACTCGTACGTACACGGGTGGGGGTACGACTCGTACGTACACGGGTGTACATACACGGGAGGTACGACTCGTACGCACACGGGTGTACATACACAGGTGGGGGTACGACTCGTACATACACGGGTGTACATACACAGGGGGTTCGACTCGTACGTACACGGGTGTATATACACGGGTGGGGGTACGACTCGTACGTGCACGGGTGTACATACATGGGGGGGTACGACTCGTACGTACATGGGTGTACGTACACGGGGAGTTCGACTCGTACGTACACGGGGGCTGGGGGGATCGGCACGTACTCACGGGGGCTGGGGTGGGGGTCGGCGTGTACTCACGGGGGCTGGGGGGGTCAGCGTGTACTCACGGGTGCTGGGGGGGGTACGGCGCCTACCGGGCCCCCTAATCTGGTCGTTTCGCGGCGTACTTCGCTTTTCCAGCACTTTTTGGGTGCCGTAAAAATATTGCTGTCCGGACTGCTGTCGGTTCGATTCGTACATCCTGGGTCGTGAAACGCTGCCTGAAAGTGTCCCGACGTCACGTCGGAGCATTCCCGGATCACATTCGTATGTATATTTTCGTCGGTCGGTGTTTTTTACGATTCGTACGGAAATGGTGTTTCCGTGCGAATCGTACTTCCATGTTTGTAATGTTTTTTTCCCGGGTACGAGTCGGACGGAGAAAACGCTCCGACCGACGGTTCGTACCCGGTTTTTCCAGGATCGGAATCGGCACCAAAGTGTCTCCAGGTAAGCTGCAATACTATCAAAAAGAAGTCTAATACGTGTTACATGCCATTGAGAAAGGCTAGAGGAATGTTTCACCAGAGAGTGGAGACTATCCTACAGATGAATCCACCCAGAACACAGAGAGAAGTCAGAATGTTTAGTTTGTTTAGACAGAGGGCGCGCACGCAGTATGGCCGCGCTTCGGTGAGGCTCCTGCTGCCTGGGCACAGAATCCTACCATTATCCTGATTTCCCGATCGCCCGCCGGACCGTGACCGGGTGTCCATGTGGCTGCTGGGCCCTGGCGGCTCCGGCTGAAGTTTTGGAGCCAAGAGCCCATCGAGGACGCTAGGAGACGCGTTTGAAGCCCCGTCGGGCCGATAGCTGAGACGCAGTGGTAACGGCGGCCGGATTCCGAAACCACGCGAGCCCGGTGCTGTGCACGAGGCAGGTGGGCCCTGGCCTTCCCCCCTGGCCGAAGCGACCTTTGCTGAGGAGAACGTGGAGATTGTTTGCGGTGCGGGGGCGGCGGAGTGCGGAGGTGTGCTGGAGTCTCCCTGTGCCTGGCTTGGCCCCCCCCCGGCCGCCGTGTGGATCCCCGAGGCCCTACGGCGAAGAGTGGCTGTCCTCCCTGTGTGACCCCGAGACTGGAGAGACTGCATTGCCTGGCGGTTGGGGGGGCCTCCCCCTCCTCCCCCCCCCCGCTCTGCCTGGGCGCTGCTGCCCCCGCTGCCGGAGCTGACCAGGACGCGGACACTGCGGCGGGGCTATCTGGCCTTCCGGCGGTGCTGCTGGCGGACGAGTGATCTGCGGCGCGGGCCTGGCGCTTCACGGACCTGGCTTACACTGCTCCTGGACGACTCCCCCTGCCTCCCTTCGCTGCGGCCTGGAGGCCCCCCCCTGTTGGTGCTGCTCTGGGGTCCCAGGTGTGAAGACTTCTCCGCGTGGGCTTGTGGCCTTCCCGTGCACTGGGCCCACATCAGAGTGCTGGCTGAGCTTGCCCCTGTGGCTGTGTGACTTGTCGGAGCGCCTGCCTCCATTGCTGCGCCGAGGTGCACACCGGCGCCTACCGGGGCTGTGCTGCCCTTTACTGGCCCCCAGTTTCCGTCCTGAAGACGGCTCTGTGGTGTGGGCTGGTCCCCCACGACGAGCCCGCGATGGGCAAGCACGACGCTAAGCAGGCGAAGCTGTCGTTTACTGCCCCAGCTGCGAAGCCGGGGCTGCGGAGTGCGCCGGATGATGGAGGCGCACAGGCCCCCCCGGGGCTGGACGTGGACAAGGCCCCGCCGCCGATAGATATGCAGCAAAAGATGCGGGAAATGAGGCAAGGCTTCGCCACAGTGGTGGATAAGGTGGACCGCCTTACATCCCGAATGGATGCGTACGCGCAGAAGATCGATGCCCATGAGGAGCGCCTTACTGAGGCCGAACGGCGGATCTCGGAGACTGAAGATGCGACCGCATCCCACTCTACCCAGCTCAATAAAATGGACAATGTCCTGCGCATCATAGCTGCTAAAAATGAGGAGTTGGAGGCCCGCAGCCGGCGCAATAACATCCGCGTGGTGGGTGTGCCGGAGTCCACCAACACGGGGCGCATGGAGGAATATGTGGAGAAGATCCTCATTGCCTCAATTGGCGCAGACGCCTTCTCCAAGCAGTTCATCGTGGAGAGGGCTCACCGGTCACTTGGCCCGCGACCACGTCCCGGCGCCCCACCCCGGCCCATCATCGCGCGGCTCCTGAACTACCGCGACCGAGATGCTGCGCTGCGGGCTGCGCGGGCGAACCAGAACTTGTCCTTTGAGGGGGTCAACTTCACCATCTTCCCTGATTTTACTCCTGTTGTGCAAGACCAGCGTCGCAAATTTGTTGATGTAAAGAAAAAGCTGAAAGCCCTCCAAATCGACTATGCACTACTTTACCCGGCGAAGCTACGTGTCACCCATCAAGCGAAGCAACACTTCTTCACGAATCCGCAGCAGGTGGAGGACTTTTTGAAATCCCTGCGGAAAGCGCATCGAGACCGACTTGATGAACAAGATGCTGCCCCGGAGAACGAACATTGACTGCCCATCTGGGAGTTAACGTGATTCCTTCTCTGCATTTCTGTGCCACCTTTCTGTGCCTTTCCTGTTTGCCCTCCCCTGTGAACCACTTGATGGGCTATGTACTGACTGACTGACGGAGGCCCGGTTGCGTGCTGGACGGAGATCGGTAATGTATGCCAGGCACCACCCTTCTCCCTCCCTCTATGACTATGGTGGGTTACGGGCAGGCAAGGGTGGATCTGTGTGCCCTCTGGATGTCCCCTGTAGGGTGTACCCCCTGGACTCTATTGACTGAGTTGCTCCTGTTGAGCTTACTGAGGGTTCGACTGGGTGGGGGGAGGGTTGACATTCCTGGCGAGTTGGGGTTGCTTCAGTGGGTGGGGGGCGGGGTGATGGGACGCGGGTTTCTGTGGGTAGTCTTGCCCAGGTTGGGCTGTGGGTTTGTTTTGGGGGCGGCTGGGTGGGCCCTGGGGTCAAGGCGTTGGAGGACTAAGCGCCTCACTTCCCTCTGTAGCCCGGCACTGGAGCCGGATACTGGTGATCTGCTAGGACGGGCTGCTGGGTTAGGTTCGAGACCCGAGATGGTTTTTTATGTTGTTGTTATGTTTGCTACAGCTGTGTTCAAGACGCTGCCGCTCAGGGAGCTATTCCAAGCTTTTGCTGCCTTTTCGTGGCGTGGACCCCTGAGGGGGCGTGATGTTTACCCGTTTATTAATGATACCTTCGACCTCGGCTTGACTGGTGATGTGGACGGTGGAAAGCTTGAGGCTGGGTGTGTGGTGCGTGGTGCAATTCGCGCATGCAGCGGATGGGGGGTGACTGGATTGGGCCCCTCGGCCGCTGCTCTTCCTACCTGTCCTGGTCGACCTGGCCATGGGGGACACTGATTTGAATGTACTCACATGGAATGTTAGAGGCCTGGGGGACCCTAGGAAACGAAGGAACGTCCTCTCCTACCTAGATCGCCACGCTATACACATAGCGTTCCTTCAAGAGACCCATTTCCGTGCGCAGGCTGCCCCTACTTTTGCTAGCAGGTGGGCGAAGTGCTCTGCCTTTTCGTCCTATTCCTCATATTCCCGTGGGGTTGCTATATTAGTTAAACGGACTACCCCCTTCGTGCTGGCGGGTATGAAAAGTGATGCCCAGGGCCGATACTGCCTGATGTGGGGGAGACTGGGCCATAAAATGGTCACTCTGGCCTGCTGCTATGGTCCCAATGTAGACGACCCTGCCTCCTTCGCAGACCTCGGTGCGGATCTAATAGGTGTGGGTACGCAGCACCTCATACTGGGGGGAGATTTTAACGTTACGCTTGCCCCGGCGCTTGACAGGTCCCACCCGGCCCCGCATCATTACACACGGTCTCGTGAGCTGCTTTTGGACATCATAGCAGAACATAGGCTGATTGACACGTGGAGACACCTCCATGTGGACGCCCGTGAGGGTACCCACTTCACGGCGCAGGCGCGCTCCTGGGCCAGGCTCGATTACTTCTTCCTGACCCCACAGTTTCATGCGGCGCTGACCGGAGCGCAACATCTTCCGCGTACATTCTCTGACCATGCGCCAGTGTGAGTCACGCTGCGGGCGGCGGAACTCGGCCCCCCTCTGGCGGCCTGGCGTCTGCAGCCCACGATCCTTCTCGATGCCCTTTTTCAGGAGGAGCTGCGGGAGGAGTGCTTGGCGTTCTTTGAGCGCAACAAGGACTCTGTGCAAGACGTTGAGACTATATGGGATGCTTTCAAGGTGACCCTCCGGGGCCTGTGCATTGCCAAAGGATCAGGGGTACTGAAGAGCATTATGGCGCGCCTGCGCACCTTGGAAGATGACCTTCGGGCGCTAGAGACGTCGCTTGCGACCAACCCTGACGACGCCGGGCTGGCAAGCATTCGGGACAAAATTTCCGAATATACCACGGAGGCCACTCGGGAAGCTAACTTTCGAGGCAAATACTGGGTGGCCCGGAGTTATGGAGAGGGAGAGAGGCCGGGGAAGGCCCTGGCTGCAACGATGAGGCTAGCACGACCGCCTAATACGATCATGGAGATTAGAGGAGTGGATGGCGCAAGGTACAGTGAGACCGCGCATATCCTCAATGCGTTTGTAGCTCACTATAGCGTGCTCTACGCGTCCACTAGAGTTGGAGAACTCCAACTGCATGATTACCTTGACGATGTGTCCCTGGGGTGGCTAAGCGATGCGCAACGGGAGTTTCTGAGCTCCCCTTTTGAGCTAGATGAGGTGCGGGAGGCCATTATGCAGATGAGTTCAGGAAAAACCGCCGGACTCGACGGGATACCCATTGAATTCTACAAAACCTATATCGACTTTATGGCCCCGGTGCTGAGAGAAGTCTACGAAGATGCATTGGAAGTGGGGCATCTCCCCCCGTCGATGCGCATGGCCCTCATTACCTCGCTCCTTAAACCAGGGAAGGAGGCTAACGACTGTGACTCCTATAGGCCTCTCTCCCTCCTCAACTGTGATGTGAAAATTCTAGCCAAACTCATCGCTAATCGAATCAATCTATTGCTCCCCAACCTGATACTGCCTGACCAGGCCGGTTTTGTGCCAGGCAGAGCCACGACGCATAACCTGCGCACGTTCTTTTCGATCCTTAATTCTGTGCATGACGATCTGCCCATGGCCGCCGTGTTCCTAGACGCCACGAAGGCCTTCGACTCACTCGAATGGGACTACCTGTTCCAAGTTCTGGGGCGCATGGGCTTCCCGGCTATATTCATCTCGTGGATTAAATTATTGTATACTGCCCCTAGGGCCAAAGTCTTAGTAAATGGGAGGCTATCCTCTGACTTCCCCATTACCAGGGGCACCAGGCAGGGCTGTCCCCTTTCGCCGCTGCTATTTGCTCTGGCCATGGAGCCTCTAGCGGCCAAACTGCGGCAACACCATCGGGACAAGGCGCTGCGGTGCTTCCAGAGGCAGATACTCGTATCCATGTATGCCGACGACATCACCCTCTATGTACGGGAGCCGGAGGAAAATCTCAACCCGATCCTCCGCGAATTCATTCGGTTTGGCGTGATCTCCGGCATTCAGATCAACTGGAGCAAATCTTGTATATTTCCCCTGACGGCCTCCACGAGCAGATTTGTGCCCGACTTCCCCCTTGCCTGGTGTGACGGGGACTTTAAGTACCTGGGCGTCCGCATTGAAAAAGACAGAGAGGAACTTATGAGGGCTAACTATGGGACGGCCATGTCCCGCATTACAGATTCCATCACTCGCTGGATCACCCTGCCCCTTTCCATGGCTGGCAGGTCCTCACTGATTAAGATGGTGATCTTGCCGCAGCTACTGTACCTCTTCTTGAATATTCCCTTCTATCCTGGTGCTGTTTTCTTTCGACAGCTCCGCTCGGAGCTTACCAGACTAGTGTGGGGCGGGAAGTCCCCCCGGCTCCGGTGGGACGTCCTGATCAGGCCCTATGAGCAGGGTGGCTTCGGCATTCCTAACTTCGAGCTCTACTATCAGGCAGCCCAGGCACACTACGTTTACTACTGGCTGCGGCAGCCCCGATATATGCCCCAACTAGCGGCGGAACATTGGTTAGCCCATCCCGTTCCCATAGAGGGCGCGCTGTACATTCCGGTGACAGGCAGAGATAGGACGCCCACGACATTGATCAGTACGGTTACTGCGTGGACTAAGATGGCCGCCGCCCTAGAGCTCGACATAGTGTACACGCCGCTCCTGCCTCTTGTTTATCATCCCGACATGCCCCTGCTGCAGGAGGCGGGCTTCCGAAAACTGCTTCGCTCTATTCACGTGACTACGTGGGGCGACCTGTACCACGACGGCACGTTCCGGTCCATGGAGCACATGTATGCCACCATTCAGCCTACTCCCCTCGATGTCTTCTTCTACCTGCGCCTGCGGCAGGGGCTGAGGTCCCTCATGCCCTGCTTCCCCCAGGAGCCCCCACATCTGGCTCCGCTGCATCGTATACTAAGCGACGACACTCCAGCTAAGCTTGTCTCCAAAATCTACCGCTCGGTCCACACCTCCTTGCAGGCGCCACGGTTAGCAGCCAGGGAGAGATGGGACCTGGAACTAAGTGTCCCGTTGACGGACAAACAGTGGCAGTTCTGCCTGATGCAGACGGACCGCGTATCCTCCAGTAGCCGCCTCAGGATTATCCATTATAAATACCTTCATAGGCTCTACTTCACGCCCGCCAGACTTCACAAATATCGGCTACGTGACAATGATAATTGCGACAGGTGCCGGGCTCCGGGTGCGGACTTTCTTCACCTGGCCTGGACGTGTGATGCAGTTCACCGCTATTGGTGCCAGGTGTTTGAGGCGCTCTCCAAGATGGTCGATACAGTATTACAGCCCTCCCCTCTCCTGGCCCTGCTGGGTTATGTAGAACCTATACAGGCGGCGCACCGTAAATTCATCGCACTGGCCTTTCTGCTTGCTAAAAGGAGAGTGGCGTGTCACTGGGGCAGGGGCAGGGCCCCCAAATTTAAGGAGTGGATGAGAGATCTAGTTTACTGTCAAGATCAGATCCGCACGTACTCTGAGCTCATGCCGCCCAGGTCGCGGCCCGCTGATATATGGGCCCCATTACAGTGTTATCTCCTTGCTGGGGCGACGGCCTCGGATAGCAGCCAAGATGCTGAATGAGCGTGTGCCGACTGGTGCGGCGACTGGGGATGCTTGATCGAGATCTGGTCTGGGATGTGTTGGCATTGATCGCGCTTGCGGCGTGGGTCTCCTCTCTGTTCTATGGGAGAATGTGTCGCTGTGGAAGGCGTGATGTGGGTGCTGCCCCCCCCCTTCCCCCCCCCCCCAGAGGGGTATATACTCCTTGCAATGATCTCTTGGGTTCAGCACTTTAGCTACTGTTTTACAATGAGGACTGTATTGATGTTCACGTCACCCCCCGCACAGAATCTGTCTCCGCTACATTTGTCCTTCCTTCTCTGTACCGCCCCCATTGTGATGTGCGCACATTGTCGCCTTTGTAACACAGCTGTATGTTTATTTTTGTCTTAAAACTTTCAAAATAAAATTTTAAAAAAAATAAATAAATCTGCCCCTACATTTTTAGTAACTGTGTTAGGGATAAAAACAACTTTAATAGGGTTTTATTTGCATCAGAGAAAGAGAAGCCTAAATCTACAACATCAGCACACACAATAGATGAGACAACATTAAAGGCATCATTTGTGAGTTACATGAAAGACGAATATTCTATTAATGTTGATTCTAGATTAGGTAAATAATACAGGCAATAGGCACAAAGGATTGTCATTCTTACAACAAAGACTGTTGTAAGAATAACTGTCAAGTGGAGGGTGTCCCGGCACATTATTGCCCTCTATAGCTCCTTATTGGAAATACAAATGATTGTCATGCCTGTGCCCACTTACCTTTATCAGCTGCAGAGCAGGTGACTTATCACCACATACCTTTGTCATATGCAATCACATGTAGTATTTTGCTTAGCTTACTATATAGATGAGAACACTGAATATTTGTAGTCAAATTATGACTCAATTTTTTCTATTTATTTAAAGAGTTTTATATAGCGCTGGCTAGACCCGAAGGTATCAGAGCGCTTTACATAAGGTTCAACACAGTTACAACAATGATAACAATCACACGTTACATCAAATATATGTGACACATTAAAGAGCGAGAAGGAGAGACAAAAAGAGAGGAAAGGGGGAGAGGGGGAGTGAGAAGGGAGAGGGAGAGGGGGAAGATGGAAAGAGAGACAAAGGGAAAGTCTGCCCAAAGACCGAATGGGTAGGTGATGGCCGAGGAGGTAATCCACAGCCAGTCTCCCCTATAGCTCTCAAGGTAGCTCCAACGGGCGTCGATCAGAAAGATAGATGGGAGACATGGAAGAAGAATTGCAGAAATATGATGGGGGGATGGGCGAGACAGGGAGACAGGGAGAAACTGTGCCCAAGGTCCGGCTGGGTAGGTGATGGTCAGGGGATGAACCAAGGCCGATCTCCTCAATAGCTGAACAGAGCAGCTCCACCGGGCGTCGGACATAATGCTCGGACTCTGCTGCCAGGATAGAGATCATGTGTACTCAAAGATTGTCAGATTAGTGTGGGGGGTGAGAAGCCATGGTTCGAATGAATTCCAGACGCCATCTTGAGGTCAGGCACAGTCCTGGTAGGGTTATGTAAGGAAACGTTCAGCAAGGGGGAAAAAAGTCACCACTTGTGGCCATGTTAGGGTCAGGCACCCATCAGCCTCAGCTTCGAGAACGTGGTGTCCCCTGGGACCCCTCTCCACACCGTGCGTGTGCCGGGTACAACAGAACTTAGAACTTAACAAGAAAGGAAGGCCCAGTCTCCCTAATTTCTTAAAGTGGACACACGATCTCCCAGGCGTCCACAGGTGATCGGGAGTAGCGTAGTCCCTTTAAGCCCACTAGGACGCATCTCCCATCACGGTAGGTCAGCACGGTAGGCACCGCCATTTTACCTCGCGCTGGGGTGGGGGGGACTGCTTACCTCTGATTTGAATTTACACCCAGAGACAAATGAAATGGATACAGCTTGGCATTATCTTCGACCATCTATGGCTATAGATAGTGTAGAGGCATATGAGAGCAGTTTCACTTGCTCAACATGACCCTTAGAGAAAGTATTTATTATTACATTAGAGGGAAGGAGTACAAACATTTCACACAATAAAAACAGAGAGAAAGACATTTTGAGAAATGTTTGGAAGAAAAAAGAATATACATTTAAAAAGAAAATTGTTTATCCAAAATTCAAATTAGACAGGAGACAAAAGAGAGAAATATGCATTCACAAAAGAAGAACCCAAACTAGAGATAGACATGTAGGGATAAGCAGTTGTGAACACACATTTCAAATTATGGGAAGTACAAGGCAAATTTAGCAAAGAGAAGAAATAGTCATTCCTTGAGTATATTTTGCTTGTGGACAAGATGCTTATTTTCAATTTCTGGCTGATTTGGAGGGTATTTGCTATTTAGTTTTGCTGTTTCCTAAGCTGTATCATGTTTATATTACAGGTGCTTTAACATTGACACCATCACATAGACATACACGTAGCATAGGTGATGGAACACAGCTAGTGGAAGACATTTCTGGAGCAATCATACCACAAGTGTGAGTTGTTTTGACCAATGAGAACATTAAAAAGAGTTCAACTGTTGTAAAAAAGTTGGCAACCAGCATTTCTGGTGCATTTTTAGTAGCAAATACAGAATTAGTAGCTATTAGATCAATGGCTTACAAAATGGCATACCATTAGAAATTTTGTTCTAAAAACAAAGTAGAGTCTGCAAGGTAGCTGAAAGCTCAGCATTGCTGGTCATACATACCTGATGAAAGTAAGAAAATTCTAGAACTCACAAAGAACATTTCTGATTTGAAACCTGAATTAGAGCCATTAGAGACACTTAGGGGCATATTTATGAAGATTGTGGCACAGGGCAGCAGAGCAAGTCACGTTCCTGTGCTGCCCTGCATCACAGGGAAAGAGAAGGAATGCAATGTATTCAAGGCATACAGACTTTTCCTGTATTTCCCCCCTGTTCTGGTACCCTTTTGGTAGCCTAGCACCAACACAGACCTCCTTGCACGTGGTGCAAGGGGCCCTGTGCTGCATGCAGTATTGTTTCTATGCAATAAGGGGAACTTTAGGGGCCTTAGAGGCATATTCCTCTATCGATATGTGCTGCAGAATGCAGGACACATAGAAAGAGGAAGTAACGAGGAGAAATAAAGATCAATCAATCAATCAATCAATCAATCAGGAACATTTGTAGAGCGCGCTACTCACCTGCGAGGGTCTCAAGGCGCTGGGAGGGGGGGTGCCACTACTGCTCGAAAAGCCAGGTCTTGAGGTGCTTCCTGAAGGAGAGATGGTCCTGCGTCAGTCGTAGGGGGGTGGGGAGGGAGTTCCACGTCTTGGCCGCCAGGTAGGAGAAGGATCTTCCTCCGGTGGTGGTTCTGGGAATCCGTGGGACGGTGGCGAGGGCGAGGCTGGCGGAGCGGAGCTGGCGGGTAGGTGTGTAGAACGTGAGGCGGATATTGAGGTATTCGGGGCCCATGTCGTGGAGAGCCTTGTGGGCGTGGGTGAGGAGTCTGAAGGTGATCCTCTTGCTGACGGGGAGCCAGTGCAGGTCTCTTAGGTGTGCAGAGATGTGGCTGTGTCGGGGAATGTCCAGGATGAGTCGTGCAGCTGCGTTCTGAATGCGCTGGATTATTTTCTGTAGTTTGGCGGTGGTCCCAGCGTAGAGGGTGTTCCTGTAGTCCAGTCGGCTGATGACGAGGGCCTGGGTGACTGTCTTCCTGGTTCCAGTGGGGATCCACCGGAAGATCTTTCGGAGCATGCGGAGGGTGTTGAAGCAGGAAGATGTAACGGCGTTGACTTGCTTGGTCATCCTGAGGGAGGAGTCAAGGATGAATCCCCGGTTGCGTGCGTGATCCGTGGGCTTGGGGGCGGTGCCCAGGGCAGGGGGCCACCAGGAGCCATCCCAGGCGTAGGGGGATGGTCCGAGGATGAGGACTTCCGTCTTGTCAGAGTTCAGCTTCAGACGGCTGAGCTTCATCCATTCCGTGACGTCTTTCATTCCTTCCTGGAAGCTGGCTCTGGCGGTGGCGGGGTCGTTGGTGAGGGAGAGGATCAGTTGGGTGTCGTCGGCGTAGGAGATGATGTTGAGGTTGTGTTTGCGTGCGATGGCTGAGAGGGGGCTCATGTAGACGTTGAAGAGGGTAGGGCTGAGCGAGGATCCTTGGGGTACGCCGCAGATGATCTTGGTGGCCGCTGCGCGGAAGGGCGGGAGACGGACACTCTGAGTTCTGTCCGAGAGTAAGGAGGTGATCCATTCCAGGGCTTTTCCTTGGATCCCAGCGTGGTGGAAGCGGGTTGTCAGGGTGTGGTGGCAGACAGTGTTGAATGCGGCCGACAGGTCGAGGAGGATGAGGGCGGCAGTTTCACCGTTGTCAAGCAGGGACCTGATGTCATCGGTGGCTGCGATGAGGGCGGTCTCGGTGCTGTGGTTCGCTCGGAATCCAGACTGCGATGGGTCGAGGGAGCTGTTCGTCTCGAGGAAGGTGGTCAGCTGTTTGTTGACGGTTTTCTCGATGAGTTTTGCGGGGAAGGGGTGGAGCGAGATGGGACGGAAGTTCTTGAGGTCTGTGGGGTCCGCGGTGGGTTTCTGCGCGGATCTCTGCATGCTTCCAGCTCTCCAGGAATGTGGCAGACGTGAAGTGGTTGTTAATGATGTCCCGGAGTTGGGGTGCGATGATGGTGTCAGCTCTGTTGAAGATGTGGTGTGGGCAGGGGTCGGCTGGGGAGCCGGAGTGGATGGTGTTCATCATGTGGGTGGTGTCTTCCGTGCTGACGGGGTTCCAGGTGCATAGGGTGGTGGTGGGGGGCATTGGTTCGGTGGCTGGGTACGTAGGCTGAGCACCGAAGCTGTCGTGTATATCGGCGATCTTGCGGTGGAAGAACGTGTCGTGTGAGTCGACGAGGTCTTGTGATGGCGTGATGTCATTGTTGCTGGTGCTGGGGTTGGAGAGCTCTTTGACGATGCTGAAGAGTTCCTTGCTGCTGTGGGTGTTGTTGTCCAGTCGGTCTCTGAATGATGTCCTTTTGGTGGTGCGGATCAGCTGGTGGTGTTTAAGGTCGGATGGCATTCTTGAGGGCTGTCATGTTTTCTGTAGACTGGTCGTGGCGCCAGGCTTTTTCAAGGGTGCTGCAGGATTTCTTGGAGTCTTTGAGATCGTTGTTGAACCATGAGGCTTTCTTGCTGTGGGGATTGCTGGGGGGTTCTTCAGTGGTGCAAGGGCATCAGCGCAGTTGGTGATCCACTGTGTGAGGTTGAGGGCTGCTTCGTTGGGGTCCGTAGTGTTGGTGGGTTGGTTTTGGCCCAGGGAGGTGGTGAGCTGGTTGGTGGTGACCTTGCTCCAGTATCTACGGGGGGCTTGTTGCGGGAGGAGGTGAGTCGTGGGTTTTCTGAAGTGGAAGTGGATGCAGCTGTGATCAGTCCAGTGGAGTCCGGTGGAGTGGCTGAAGGAGATGTGGTTGCTGGAGGAGAAGATGGGGTCACGTGTGTGGCCGGCGTAATGGGTGGGGGTGCTGACCAGTTGCTTGAGTCCGAGGTTGGCGAGGCTGTCTAGCAGGGTGGTGGTGGTGTTGTCCTTGCTGTTCTCCAGGTGGAAGTCGAGGTCCCCTAGGAGGATGTAGTCGATGGAGGCGAGGGCGTGCGGGCTGATGGAGTCTGCGATGGCTTCGCTGAATTGTGTGCATGGTCCCGGGGGTCTGTAGATGAGAGTACCTCTGAGAGTGGTCTTGGGGTCGGTGTGTATCTGGAAGTGAAGGAGCTTGGCGGTGGTGAGGGTGTTGTCGGTGTTGGTCGTGATGCGGATGGTGTTTCTGTATACAATGGCGATGCCACCTCCGGCTTGGTTGACGCGGTCCCTCCGGGCGATCTTATAGCCGTCCGGGATGGCTATGGCGACGGGGGATTAGGAGGTGTTCATCCAGGTTTCCGTGAGGAAGTCGACGTCTGGTGCTGTTGTGTTGAGGAGGTCCCAGAGTTCGACGGCGTGCTTGTGGACGGAGCGGGTGTTGAGCAGGATGCACTTGAGGTGGTTGTTGTTGGCGCCTGTTCTGGAGGGCGTGGTGCCGGTCCGGAGGCAGGTGTACTTGCAGGCATGGCAGGTGAAGGCTCCATGGGTGCGTTTCGGGGTGGCTTGGTAGCAGGCTGGCTGTCGGTCGGAGTTGAGTGCGTGGAGGGCGGCGTCGTCGTATCGTCTTCGGGTGGGTTGGTTCCGGCGAGGGCAAAGGGTCCTGGCACTGGGCGCGGTCCAGGCGCGGACGGGCGCAGACGGGCTTGCCTTAGGCGCACGTTCGGCGCGACCTCCATTTAAAGGGGTAGTGGGAGGGAGGAGCAGCTGGGAGGCGGGAGCGGGGAGGCGAATGGGACAGCGTGGGCGGGGCCGCAGGACGCAGCGGCGGGAAGGTGGACGGGGGAAAAAACGGGGGGAGGGGGTCACTGGGGCACCGGCAAGCGAGGGGCACCAAGGAAGGGTTACAGAAGAGAAAACGGGGGCACAGGCAGCGAGGGGCACCAAGGAAGGGTTACAGAAGAGAAAACGGGGGCACAGGCAGTGAGGGGCACCAAGGAAGGGGTACAGAAGAGAAAACGGGGGCACAGGCAGCGAGGGGCACCAAGGAAGGGGTACAGAAGAGAAAACGGGGGCACAGGCAATAACGGGGGACAACAGGCACAGAAGGGCTTACTCGGCGGCGGCGATGTCACTGGCAGGCAGCAGCACAGGTGGACTGTGTGGCGGGTGGGGGGGCGACCTACCTGCTGGCAGGGTCAAAGATATTGCTCCTCATTACACCTCTCCTGGGAAGACGCATCTTTTTAGCACATTCCCAGGTTTACCAGGTTTGGTAAATCTGGGAATACATCAAAAACCATGGGAGTTGCATGGGAATACCTATGTAACACTAATGGAATGCCTCCCTTGTGCAGAGTAATGCAATGCATCGATTTGCGCTGTGTTGCATTACTCCAGATTTATGAAGCCATTCACAGCCACAAAAAGTGGCTTTGCGTGGCTTCATAATTCTGAGTTTCAGCAAAGCATGTACCATTTTGTGTTGTGCAAGCATGATGCAAACCTCTCATACATGTTCCCCCAGTGTTTTAGCAAATTCAAGTAACGAAGTATCTGTAATTGAAAATTAGTTTGCAACCATTAGAGGAGAAATTCTTCAGGTTATATTAGTGCCAATATTAATAGCAGAGTGTTGTTTTCTGACATTATTTGGTTTTTAAAAAGTTATAGATTTAATTTAATAGAAGAAAGATCATAGAAAGAGACAGACAAAGAAAGAGGGAAATGGAATTAAATGATTGGAGCAATCAAGAATACAAAAAGGCAAAACACTATGAGAGTTTGAAAAGAAAGAGAAAGAACTCAACTGAGGATGAGAGTGAACACCAAAGATTAATTTGTGAGGAAACAGTGATGGTTAAATAACATTTGAATAATAGTGAGGAAATTATACAGTGTTTGATAATGTACAGCATTGTTAACATGTAGTCTTCAATAAAAATAAAAATAGCATTTTCCATTAAATGTTTTTCATAAAGAATGATAGTTGCTTAAATGTTTTCATGTTATTCAGCAAAAATGTCTTCTTATAGAATGATTGTTGCTAACAAATAGACACGTTTCTTATTTAGAATAATATTTAGATGAAAATCCCTCATTGGAATGTAGTTTTAACTAAAAAAATGTATTATAATAGACAAGATGTATCCACTAGATGATAAGAAGTACGCAACATTGGAAGCTGCTATGTAGAAGCCATTGTGTTTTCTGTAAGAAGACAAGGAGTGATCCTGCTACTGTGGATTGAATTAGAATTCCTTAGAAAAACTTAAGAGCTGCTTGGCAAAACAGGAACAGTTTGTTTAATTAAACTGTTCCGCCATGAGAACAATTACTCCTGTATCAACACTCCCATGAGAGCATCACAAGATAACTGGCTGGCTGAAGAAGGAAGAAGACTGCAAGCTACAACATTGATAAAGTGTGTTCTCTACATTAGTACGTGTTCCTAGAGTAGGTTAGCACTCTTTTCTACACACTTACTCGGAGTCTTCTTTTACCCAAAGCCAGACCCTTATGCCACTTTTCTTTGAGACTCTGCTGAGTTTCTTGAACCTCTTTTTATGAGAGGTACTGCTCTTCTTGATATTTTGATTTATAGCTGACTTGATACTAGAGCTTTATGTTCATGCTCACACTCTCTCAAACTGTAACACTTAATGGGTTTTGACTGATACCAGTTTCTCCCAATTCCTACAATAGGCATTCTTCCCTTTACGGAATGCACTTATTGCATTTTATTATGATTTTAATCACTAATCTTGAATATTGATTTCTATTCATATGTGATCATTGAGATTAAAACGAATTAACATGTGACCTTAATGGTGGACAGGCAGCATATCAAGGTTTTTTTCTCGACCTACCATAATATCGGAGTTTTAAATATCGTAGGTCAAGAATATCGACAGCAAGAATATCGTGGTATAGAATATCGACAGTAAGGTAAGAAATATTGGGTATTTTAATATCGAAGACAGTAATATCATTTGTAAAAATATTGTTGTTATTAATATCGATGTTTATATTAGTGTTCTGTATCTTAGTATGTGTGTTAAAAGTATGTGAGGTAATTGTTGGGTATAAGTGTCGTTTTTTCTTTAAATGTATGTGTTAAATTTTTGGCAGTAAATATTTTTCTGTTAATTAATATTTGCGTAATTTAGTTCTGTAGCGGGTTGTGGGTTTGTAGTGGAATAGGGTGAGAAGTAATTTAATTATAATAAAGCCGTTATTAATGTTTATTTATTAGTATTTATATTTAATTTATTATAAATTATGTATTAATTGGTTATTAATTAATTTTAATTAATTAATAGATAATTATATACATTCTGTAATTTCTTTAGATGTGGGTTTATAGGGGAGTAGGGTGGGAAGTCATTTAATTTTAATAAATAAAATAATTATTTATTGGTTATTTATTTTTAATAATGATTTAATTGATAAGTATTTAAATTGTTACCCTCTGCTATCCCACACTCTCCCTACTGTTGCACTCACTTGAGTGGGAATAGTAATATTTATCCCTACACTATCCAACACTTTCCCTACTGTTGCTTTCACTGCAGTGGGAATAGTAATTTTCACCGCTACGCTATCCAACACTTTACCTACTGTTGCACTCACTGGAGTGGGAATAGTAATTTTTACCCCTATGCTATCCAACACTTTACCTACTGTTGCACTTACTGGAGTGGGAATAGTAATTTTTCCCCTACCCTATCCAACACTTTCCATGCTGTTGCACACTTTGGAATTGCAATAGTATATTTTACCCTTACGCTATCCAACTCTTGCACTCTCTGGAGTGGGAATAGTTATTTTTACCCCTCCGCTATCCAACACTCTCTCCACTGTTGCGCTCTCTGGAGTGGGAATAGTAATTTTTGCCCCTACGCTATCCAACACTTTCCCTACTGTTGCACTCACTGGAGTGGGAATAGTAATTTTTACCCTTACGTTATCCACCACTTTCCCTTCTGTTGCATTCTCTGGAGTAGGAATAGTAATTTTATCTTCTCCACTATCAAATATTTTATCAACTGTTTTAGTTAATGTAGTGTAATATGTATTTTAAATAGATTAAAAATATTGTAATCATTTAATTAGTTATATATATTTAATGTATGTTATTGGTGTATGTGTATATATAGGTTTTATAATTTTGTATATGTTTTTTTTTAACAATGTATAAAAAAATTATTTATAAATATAATTAAGTAAGCATATATATTATATTTTTTAGATGTATATGTGTAATTGATTTTTTCATTATATGTATTACTTAACATTTTAAACAATTTTTTATATTTTTAACTGTGTTTATTTTAGTTATATATGTTATTTACTTTATTTGACATTATTTTTTATACATAAAAAACATTATTTTTAAGAATATTTTTAACAACGATATTTTTTTATTGATATTTTTGTACTTACCAATATGTAGATAGGACTTTGCTATTCTGGACATCGATATGCTTGCGTTGAGATTTCTGTAGGTCGATATTCTGACTCTCGATATTCTGTCAGTGATCTAACCTTAATCTAGGATGAATAACTAAAAAAATTGATCAATAAAAACCTTTAACTCCTACCAAACTCTCTTTATAGTCTGTAAATGGATTAATAATTGTGATTAAAATGTATGTGATGCATAACTCCTGATTTTCTCCAAGCAGAGGCAAATATCCATTGGACCTGAAGATCCTAAAAGCGGGGATTAGCCAGGATGGTGGTAAACATATATTTCAATTTAAACTAAATCCCTGCAGAACCATGGTTAAAGAACTGTCAGTCCATTCTTAGCCAAGGGATATGGACCACTTACGGGGTAGTGCACCTGAAGTGGAAGAGGGGTAAGAGATAAATATATAACTCAACTAGTGTTAATACTTGCCAGAACCTTTTAGGCTGGTGTACTTGTCAAGAATCTTGCTTCATCTTCTCTTATTTGCAAATCACTGACGTGAGCAATCTTGTCAGTGTCTTCAGCAATCCACATGTATCCAGTTCAACATGAATTATCATTAACTCAAATATACACACAAATCTAATGGAGAAAGCAAAGCAGTGGGCTCAAAGCAATGCCCAACTCTCAGTCCAGGGTAACATGACATTTGAATGTAGGTCTTAGGTGTTTGTGTCAAACCGTTATCATCTCTAGATACCTAATAAAATGTGTTTTTTTCAATATCTGAGAGAACTACGGTGGGGAGGGACATTGAATGCTGTTGAGGGCTGTAAGACATTGGGTTTTTGGTTGACTGGGGTGTGAGCCCTGGTCATGCCACAACCATAATCTTTGTCGGGGTGAAGCACAAGCCAACCCTAAATGAATTTTTCTCAACCCTCTGGTAGCTTGGAACAGAGCAGTCAGGCTTAACTTAGAGGCAATGTGTAAAGTATTTGTACAACGTTTCAAACAGTAACACAGTGAAAACACACCACAAACAATCCCACACCAGATTAGACAAATAGAATAATTGTTTATAAATAAAACAAGACCAAATTACAAAAACACAACCAGTAGAATCGGAGATATGAAAGCTTAAAGATTTTAGTGGAATAGCTCCAAAAACCAAAAAGCACCAACTGTGAATATTTGGTCACAGCAGACTGGGACTAAGTCACAAGAGCAGGCCGAGCGCAATGGAGAGTGAGTCCGCTACAGGGATCCAGTTTGGCCTGCTGAATGAGACTACCTTAAATCCTGATTTGCAGAACGTTGCAAGAATCCACGCTGAGGATACATCTTACAGCCTAGGTGATGAGTCTGTTCTGAGGTGATGGTGAGCTGCAATCCAAGGTTGTGCCTCATTATCAAGTATCCCACTGATGAGGGCTTGTGATGTGCAGTCCAGCATTAACGATGCTTCACGCAGTTCAGGTGATGCATCAATTCTGAGGAGCAGTGAGGCTGCTGTGCTAGAACCTGCATAATAGTGGAGGCTGCCATCGATGAGAGAAGCGAAGGCCTGCGTTGGGAAATCTTCGACAGGTGGCAGTTTGGATGCTTTGCAAGTCAGATGCAGAGTCCTTTGCGTCAGAAGAACCCTCACAGCAGAGGTGATGCTTCGGCGTCGAGCAGTATTGGTTGTGCTAGAGATGCGCTGCATGGTGAAGGAAATTAGTTGGCTCTGCTGGAACCACCGAGGGGTTGGAAGAGTACCTTCTGGCCCACCTCCAGGGGTCCAGGACAGGGGTGGCACCATTGGAAGTGTAGGTTCACAGCTGACAGAGTCCAGGTGCTTTGTTCAAGATTGTTGGAACCTTCTGTCTTTGAGGCTCTAGTATGGAGGCCAGCCAACAAACCCTAGGAGTAATTTTAGGGGGAGATTTACTAAGATTTTGCGCCGTGTTTGTGTTCCAAAAGCAACACAAAATGTTGCGAAATAATTTTTTCCTAATGAACTTTCAGGCGCTAAACTTGTTTAGCACTGGAAATAACAGAAAAGTAATGCAAAGCAGTGCATTGTGCTGCTCTGTGATACTTTGCGCCATGGGGGCGTGCCAAGGGTGGTGCATGGGCATTCCCATGCAACTACCCAAGGTTTCTTGCGCTAAACCCAATTTACTAAAAAAAGAAGATGGTGTTTAGTGTAAGAAAACTGCACCCTTTTCAACAAGGCGCATGTTTTTTGTAAATCTCCCCCCTGGAGTTATGGGTTCAACAGATGCAGGTCTAGTCCTATTTGCCCAGGTAGGAGGGCAGCAGGTCAGCACAGCAAGGTAGCAATCCTTCAGCGCAGCATTTCAGCAGAGTGGCAGTCATTTCAGCCCCACAGCAGTCCTTCTTTCCACATATCCAAAAGTGTGCTGAAGAGATGGTGCCTAAGGTCCAATATGTGTAAGGCCTTCGTGTAAAACTCTACACCACTCGCAGAGCCTGAGGAATTCAGCAAATCTACATTCCACAGAGAACACTGAGTTACAGATAAAGTGTGCACTCCATAATGGAGCAGAGACTTATTTTGGTTGGTGCACTCGAAAAGTCGTTTGCGCATGCTGAAGTGACTTACCAGGCTTTTGCAATCTCCCACAAGATTTACTAGCTGTTCGGGAGTGCCACAAGATAAGCTACCCGCCCGCAAGCTACTGCAAGATTTTGCAGTTGCTAACATGTCTTTCGGCCATGCCAGTGAATTCCGGCAGATGTTTGTAGACATACATGATCTACCCCAAATGCAATCTGGGGAACATTCTTTCCTTGAGAAGCATTTAAATCTTCAAAAAATGATACTATGGAGTAAGAAACCTCCACAAATTGACTATTGGCCGTGGTTTTTTGTGCAAGGAGTCCTTTTTTACCAACAGGAAGGAAGTGCCCCAAGGTCTATTATGGTCTATAAATTCTGGTTCCTGTCCAGCAGGCTCCCAGCGCTTTGTCCAGCTCCTGGTCACTTTTCTATTGAATAAGAAGCTGGAAGGATCTCTCTTTGTGCCTGCTGCATATAAACCATTGGATTTAAGGACTTTGTATTTTTGATTTCACAAGTAAGTTAAAATACTGTTTTTTTTGTATGTAATTTTTCTTATTTTGTAAAGGAAAAATGTAGCACAGTTTCGTAGATTTTCTCCATGTTTTCTAAAACATTTTCAATAATCTTTACATTCACGATGTGGTCTAGTCTGCCAATGGGCGTTCCAGCCAGTAGGACCAGTACTACTCATGGGTACACAAAATAACTGTTTTTGTGTTGCTTGTTAAATTGAAGCATCATTTAGGCCATGGATGGCATTAGATTAAAATACAAAATGTGTTTTTTGTGGTATTTCATGTTTTTTTTTCTTCCTCCAAACAGTGTAAAGGTGGGGGTTATGCCTTTGGAGGATGAGTGTTGTAAACATTTACTGTTAATTTTTGTTTTTGACATTGCTGAATTAATGTTGTGTTCTCTGAGTTACCATGCCTCCTTTCTCTGGCCAGTGTGTATGTGTGTGTTTGCCATAGGCCTGCATGTCATCTTTGTTGTGGCCATGCCTTCTTGCTGGTTAGTGTTGCTGTGACTATGTGGTCTGTGGCCGTTTTGTGTAGGCATCATGTGTGCTTTTTCCATAGGACTGCATGTTTCGTTCTTCTATAATTATGTTGTAGCCAGGCTTGCTTGCCTACTGTTCCACCATATGGTTGGTGGCCATTTTGTATAGGCAGCCAGAGTCTTTTTGCCATAGGCCTCCATGTCTTCTCTTTTCTCCCAATGCCTTCATGCTCTTTGTTGTTGATGACGATGTGGCACTGGCTGGTAGCCATTTTGTGTAGCCAGCCAGTGTGGCCATTTGCCATAGGCTTGTATGGTTTGGTTGAGATAGTAGTTTAATAATATGCTTGAGGGTAATTTCACTTATTTATAAAAAGAATTATGTTGACTTTTTAAATTTTCGTTGTTTTTACTGTAAGCATTCTGTTTTATTTTTGTTCTAATTTTTTGTATTGTATTTTTTGTTTAATTTAATTTTAATTGTTGTAGGTTTGTTATTTTAATTAAATGTTTTTTTTGAGTTTCATTAAAATGTGTCCCCTATTTTCCCAACATCTGTGTGTGTTACGTGTGTGTTACCCCTGAGGCGGAAGCCGGGGGCAGTGAGTGAGTGTGTTCTTATTATTTTTTAAACTTTCTCCTGCATTCAATTTGGCGCTGTTTTGCTAAAGGCTCACTATTGCTCTCATTGTGTGTGCCTGTTTCTTTTTAAAACAAGGGATCCTCCTGTGCACTCTGCATTTGCTTATTGCCCGCTCTTACCTCAGCTCTTGCTGACGCCCGGTAGCTCCGGGGCTGAGTCCAGACGAGGGCCGTCGCCATCTTGAGAGAGGGCAGGGGTAGCGCTCCAGTCGCGGCTACCTTCCGCCCTCCCGGACTACTTAAACTCCTCCCTCCACTCCCACACAGATTACGTGTGTGTTACCCCTGAGGCGGAAGCCGGGGGCAGTGAGTGAGTGTGTTCTTATTATTTTTTAAACTTTCTCCTGCATTCAATTTGGCGCTGTTTTGCTAAAGGCTCACTATTGCTCTCATTGTGCGCGCCTGTTTCTTTTTAAAACAAGGGCTCCTCCTGTGCACTCTGCATTTGCTTATTGCCCGCTCTTACCTCAGCTCTTGCTCACGCCCGGTAGCTACGGGGCTGAGTCCAGACGAGGGCCGTCGCCATCTTGGGAGAGGGCAGGGGTAGCGCTCCAGTCGCGGCTGCCTCCCACCCTCCTCTCCTCCCATAAAATGCTCATTATTCCCCGCCGGCGCAGCGGGCGAGCGCAGCGGGCGCGCCGGTGGCACGCCGAGGGCTCGCTAAAGGCAAGCCCGTCTGCGCCCGTCCGCAACCGTCCGGGACCCGGGGCCACAACCCCTGTCTCTGCCTATACTTACAACTCAGACCAGCTTCGTGCCTACCAGGGCCCGTGGCCTCTCAGTCTCCCTACGCGCGACCGCACTCAGGCATTGAATATTGCTGTTCCTTCCCTTCCTTACCCTGTTGTCGCCCAGCTTAATCAGCAGGCTACTGTTCTGCCTGTACTTTCTCCTCCCCCTCCTCCCTGCCCCTGCCGACGGCCTCTGCCTTTCTTCTTAACACCCGATCAGTAAGCAGGCATCATCTAGAACTCTACAATCTTTTGGACACTGAGTTCCATGATCTCCTGTTATTGACGGAAACCTGGTTTTCCGCTGACTCCCAAACCGATGTTCTCTCTGCTCTCCCAGACTCCTATTACATACTCCGGGCCGATCGCTCCGAAGAGAAGGTCGGCGGGGGTGTGGCATTGATAATCCGGTCTTCTCTTCAGTTTCAGCCCCTGTCCTTCCCTCCTATACCTAAAATCGACATTCTTGTGGCCCGTTCAGTCAACCTATCCTCTCCCCTCACCATAGTCCTTGTATACCTCCACCCTACACTACGCCCCATTTTTTACCTGATTTACAGGAACTCCTAGCTACCCTAGTGATTAATAATTCATCAGTCCTCCTGCTTGGCGATTTTAACTATTGGCCTGGCGACCCTAGGGGAGATCATGCCTCCAAAGATTTCTCTGACACCCTTTGTTGCTTCAACTTCACTCCCCATATTCATGCCCCTACTCACGTTCACGGTCACACTCTTGACCAGATCTGGTCAGCAAATCGGGCTCTTTCTCTGACCACTATTCTTCCCTGCACCTGGTCAGACCACTCGCTCATTTCCTTCTCCATCGATCTTACAATCACCGATAAGTCCCCCTTGCCCAAGAACGTCCTTGCCCGTAACTGGAATCGGGTCGATTTCAATTCCCTTCATTCCTCTCTGATGACCTCTTCCCCGGACCTATCGGCTCTTTCCCTTGATCTTCAAGTTGATGCCATTAACACCTGGCTCTCTACCTCTTGTGATCGGATTGCCCCGCTTAGGACGGTCAAAACCTGTCGCCTCCACGAAGCCAACAAATGGTTCTCCAGCGATCTTAAAATCCTCAAACTGGCCCTTCGTCAGTCAGAGCACCAGTGGAGATGCAACTATTGACCCGCCCTGAGGGATCAATACCGGTACCGGTCTCTATCGTTCACAACCTGGCCGCATCTGATAGAGTCAATCCCAATCTCATTCCCTTACATACCTTCTGTCTTTCTCTCAACGACTACTTCTTTGATAAAATTACTAACATCAAATCTAACATCCCCCCCTCCATCTTCCCCACTCCCTCCCTTTTCTTCTCCCCCTGTGTCTTCTTCTCTTACCCATTTCCCTCTCATCTCGAAAGAATCTTTTTTGAGTCTGCTCATGAAGGTCAAATCAGGCTCTCCCGCCGATTGCGGATCGGCGCGTATCTTGAGAGAGCTACTTGTTGGCTGCCCTGATCCTCCTCTGTTTCTCTTGAATTCATCTATTTCTCAGGGAAAAGGGCCTTCTCAATTCAAATCAGCCACAGTCATTCCCATCCTAAAGAAACCTGGATCTGACCCCACTCTCCCCTCTAATTTTAGGCCCATTTCCCTGCTCCCGTACCTGGGCAAGATCCTTGAGAGTCATATTACCTCTTGCCTCTCAACTTATATCGAGGACAACCATCTCTTGGCTTCCCACCAGGCCGGTTTTCGCCCGGTTCACTCGACTGAATCCGTGGTCCTCTCAGTCTTGGATGAACTCAAGAATAAGGCTGACTCCAACTGCCCCCAAGCCTTGGTGCTCCTTGATTTATCTTCCGCCTTTGACACGGTCAACCACTCCATCCTCCTCGATCGTGTCAGGGCGGCAGGCATCCAGGGCATTGCCTTCTCTTGGCTTGCGTCCTTTCTCCAAGGCCGGCTACAGGCTGTTCAGCTCTCTGGTTTCTCTGCCCCGCCACGCACGGTGACTTGTGGTGTTCCCCAGGGCTCTTCTCTTTCCCCCCTCCTTTTCAACCTCTACATTTACCCTCTCATTGTTTCTTTGCTCAATATGGAGGTCTCCGTGTATAACTAGGCGGATGACCTTCAGTTAATATTTGATCTCTCCTCCTCCACTAAGTCCCTCTCCAAAATTCAAACCACTCTTGTTTTATTGATGGGATGAGTTTAAATCACCTTAAACTCAACCCGGATAAAACGGAACTGATCTTGACTGGTGGGACCTCCAGCCCTTGGTCTTCCGCTTTCTGGCCTTCCGGCTTTGGTCCCTCCCCGGCCCCTTCTGTCTCAGTCAGAACCCATGGCATTAAAATCAGCCAGGACCTTTCCCTGCACCCACAGATCAGCTCCGTTGTTTCCTCTTGTTTTCTATCCCTCCGGATCATCCGCAAGATCTCTTGTTTCTTCTCTTTTGATGCCCTTAAAATTATTATTTTAGCCATGGTTCTTTCTCGCCTGGACTATGGCAACTGTCTCTATGTGGGAATCCCCGCCTGTGAGCTGCGGCGCCTTCAGGCCATTCAGAATCAGGCGGCTCGTCTTATTCACCAACTCCCCAAATTTCATCACTCTTTTCCCCTTCTCAAATCCCTTCATTGGCTTCCTATCCTGCATTGCACCCTCTTTAAAATGGGATGCATAGTTTTCATGGCCCGCGCTCGCACTGCCCCTCTCTTTATCAATGCTATGGTCACCCACTATACTCCCAGTCGCACTCTCCGCTCCTCCAGTCAGGCACTTCTCACCGTTCCTCGTTTCCGCAAAACCAGAACAGGCGGCACTAGGTTCTCCGTTCTCGCACCCCGTTTTGGGAACGGTCTTCCCTTCTACATCAGATCTATTTCCACTTACTCTCTTTTTAGGAAGGCACTCAAGACTCACCTGTTCACCCAGGCGTTTTCCTCACTCTAACCCACCTCGCCTTTCCCTCTGCTCCACGTAACCTACTAGCACCAGGAAACTGCTTGGTCACAGCGCGCTCTATAAATACCTTCAACTTCAACTTCTTCAACTTCATCTGACAAAAATCAACCCCATGTCTGCTTTAGGTGCACTACAGCATTCATTGCCTAAGGATTATTCCATTGTGCATCGCTGAGTGCCACATCCCACATGATGTACAGAAAGCAAACAGTTACATCTGTACATGTTGTTGTTCTTTCTTATTCTTCCTGAGTGTACACTATGAAAGTTTATGTTGGTGTGGTTCTATGAATGGCTATTGGTAATTATTTATATTAACTTAAGGAGCCAGTGACCACACTAAATGATATTGTTTGTTTGTAATACTAATTGAACTGCAACAATGCCAAGATTCACTGATGTTTTTCTTGCTTTTTTGCTTTTAGGTTCACAAGATACATCACCCAGAGTACTGCCTGACAGAAGGCCTGTGTATGGTGTGATGCATGACCACACATCACAGACATCTCTTCAGCTTGTGAAGATAAGTGCCATTGCCAACTGACAGCTTCAAGATGGCCCCAAAGAAAGGTGATACCAAGAAAGTGGACACTTATAAGAAGGACCATACTACCACTGGTATGTCGACCTAGACCTTTTTTTGGTGAAAACATGTGTGCCTTCCACACTGGCCTATAGGGAGCAAGCTGGGAGCAGCACCCACCCCAACCTAGGCCCAATCACATGTCTGTCACAGATGCAGCCAGTCTAAGCATGGCAATGCATACAAGCATTAAAGTTGAAATGGACTTCTTTTTTTGCTAAGTAGTGCCCAATCATTTCAGAAAACTAAGCTAAGTGGACAACAACAGCCACAGCCAGCAATAGTAGTTCCTCCCAAAGTAGGAGCAGTTCAGGAGATTGAGCTTCATGCTGAGGAAGTAGAAGCCACTCTTTCAGAAGATCCATTATTTTCTATATTCCAGCAAGAAAAAGGATGGTTACTCCTCTATCTTCTTCTTCAAGCCCCCTTCTGATGATCACAGCTCCACTTGGATCCCACCTCAGTCTGAGAGTGAGACACACAGGGAGAGACTAGGGAAAAGGAAGGTTCCTGAAAGCATTAGACTAATGGATGTAGAAGAAAAGGATGACGACGAGCCAGTCATCATGGATGTTAGCCCAGCCCCAGTGGAGAGCAAAGTTACCTCATCCAAACCAGCTCTAAGGGAGGTTGCACAGATACCACCAGCTGCCATATTGCAAAGCCCCAGCAGTGACAGCCACCCACAACCACCTCAGTAGAAATGGGTACTGCAGACAGACAAACGTCAAAACACCCACCTACTACCAGTTCATCTGACATTGGCAGTGCCACCATCATCAGAAAGCGGAGCTCCCCAGTTTGGGATTTCTTCACATTAGCAAGAAGGAGCCGAACATTGCCAAATGCCCCATTTGAGGAGCAAGTGCTAGTGGGGGTAAGCTAGGAACACAGTATGGCACCAGAGGCTAAATAACCCATTTGAGAAAACACCACACAATCCAGTGGGAGGAACACCTTAGCTGCTAAAAGGCACGTTTGTACAACACTAAGCTGAGTAAAATGTTAGCGCTGAACCTCCTCCCTTTCTGACAGCCATCTGCCCAAAATGGAAGGTTCCCAGCCGGTCCTATTTTGCCAGAGTTGCTGTTCCAGTGCAATATCACGATGTGCTGGAATTGCTTGGACAAGATTTGGAGCATAGTGCTATTCACACTATCCACCTGACGACAGACATATAGAGCATTTGCCACAACACTGATCACAAGTGCATCACTGCACACTGGATCTCTTTTGTGAGAGTTAGAGAAATGACATCTGCAGGTGTTGACACTGCTGAGATTTTTAATGGCGCTCAGAAGCATGCAACAGTAGCCATGTTTACCATGGAGAAATTCCATACAGCTGCAAACATTTTGGAAGACTAACAACAAGGTCTTTGAATGGCTGTGACCAAGAGAGCGTAATATTGGATTTGTTGCCATGGACAATGGCAGTAATATAGATAAGGCCATGGCCAATGATGGTTATATCAGGGTCCGGTGTTTAGCGCACTGCACCCACATCATTGTACAGAACTTTCTAAAAAAAAAAGACCAACTAAGCAACTTAAGGTCCACCTGCAGAAGGATCTGCACTCATCAAAGCCATTCAATAAAATCCTCAAAACAGCTGTGGGTCATTAAGCGTGATAATAGGATGCCAGTTAAAGTACTCATATAGGAGGTACCAACATGTTGGAATTCGACTTATTACATGTTGGAATGCCCATTTGAGCAGTACAGACCCATCAATGAATATGTCATGCAAAGAGGGGATGCAAGAGTGAAAGGCATGATAATTGGGATGGACCAACGGGGCCTAGTCAAATGCCTGATAGAGATGTTGTTTCCTTTTGAGGTGTTCACATGGGAAGTCAGCAACGAGGACAGTACCATGGGCCAAGCTATTCCGTTGTTGCACATGCTACAGGAAGTGAGTTGACTGCAATATACACAGGTATGAAGGAAAGAATAAATGCTTATGACTTGGCGGAGAGCTTAATTCTTCGCTTGTCTGCTAATACAAGGGTGAAAAGAGACAGCGTGTCCTCCACACATGACATCTGTGCCACAGTTCTTGACCCAATGTACAAACCATTACTGTCCACTTTCATTCCGTTTTCAGACAGGCATGTTAGAACATACAAAACCTGTATAGCTGAGCAAGGCAGTGAGCTAGAAAAAGAATGGCAGGGAATTAGAGGTCCACTCCTCCAGGGCACAAGTCCTGTGGGGCAGCCTTCAAGATCAGAGCCTGAGGGCAGTGCTGTTCACTCACAGCAGCCAAAACCAACAACACAAATGCCATCAACAAGACCAGGAGCATCAGCCCCAAAATCTGCAACTGAGTGGTTTCTACTGGTAGGATTTAGGTCCAGTGCAGAGGCGAAGGCAAAAGAGGTCATGCAAGGTGGAGCACCAGCAATGAACATTGAGTGAATGGTCAAGTCCTATCTAGATGATGCAACAGACATCTGCCATGATCAAAACTCAATGGTATATTGGTATGGGAGGAGGTGTCAATGGCCAGTGCTCACTAGTCTGGCAATAAACTTTCTGGCTTGCCCCGTAACCTGTGTCTCCGCTGAGCATGATTTGTAGTGCTGCTGGTGCCGTTGTTACAGTGAGAATGACCAGTCTCTCACCCCAAAACCTGGATATATTAACCATAATCAAAAGAATCAGCACTTTCTACCACCAGATTACTCCATACCTGAAGTACCACAAGAGGAAGATGAGGGAGACTCAGGTCATGGAAGTATTGTGTTAGATGACTTACTTCTGTGCAAACCACCAGAGTTTGAGGATGAGCTCTACTTCCCTTACTACGAGGCCTTGGCCAACAACAACTACAGAACGTTCTCTCTCTGTCTCTAGGCTATCGCTGATCCACTTTTTTTCTTTCTTTGACACCAAAAAAATAAAGATATAGCAACTAGGGAACATTATTATTTACTTTATTATTTATTTGTGTCTGGTTGACTAATTCATCCCCACTGTCTTACTCTTAGACACATTTTATTGTGGATTGGTGTTGCAACTGTGTGCAGGGAAGTAGTCCCGACTCCCCCTTACCCATTTCACTCAATGGCATTGGATGGAGAATACAAACAAATGTGTGCCTGCCTAAAACCCTAGGACGTGACTATCTATCATTTCCTACCCTAGAGGGACTTCCCTACATGTGACATTATAATTCAATTTACACTGGCCATGCTCTGCTTCGTGAACAAATGGATCTGCATTCTGCAATGGACCACGAATTGATCATGGTGAAAAAACTGGAAGAACAGGTAAAGGGCATTCATTGCAAGCTGAGTGATTGTTGTTTGTTGTGAACATGTGATGTGTTATGTGTGTTGAGAAGAGATGATTCATGTGGTGGCGGGCAGTGTGACACTGGGTGTATGTTTATCTGTAACTATTTCGCTTAAAATGTGTTTGTGATGATTTACAATGTTGGTGGCCCACCGACAGCTGATCAATTTTCCCCTGAAGGTTATTTTTTTTCCTTCCCCTTTGAGAGATAGGAAGATTCCTTCATCAAGTCCACTCAACAGTCCACACTGCTTTGTTTTATTGTTTTCTGCTTTATGGTCTTCAAAGAATCAGACCCGACCAGCTTCTTAGATAACGCAAACATAAATCTAGCCAACACAAAACATTACTCAGACTTTCCCTTCTAGTTGTGCAACAACAACATTGTACTACAGGCCAATCTTTTGCAATTGAATCAGCACTCAGGACACAGTTGGTAAAGAGTTGGACACCATACTCAGAGTCAGACTCAGGAGGATCAGAGATGATGGAATGACTCAGGGTGTGTGTATGACTACTTTGAGAACTGCCACCAGAAGAAGATGGAAGTTTTCAAATTCACTGAAGCCAACTGATTTAGTGATGACTTTGAAGTGATCAAAAGGTAAACAACAGACCTACACAACTCTGTGTAGTGGAGGTGAGTGACAGTGATGAATTCATTTCTACTTGATAGGGAAAATGCTACGTTGCAGGGTGTGTGTGTGTGCTCAGTGATGTCTGGCTCAAATTTGAAGCCAAGTGGTGCTTAGGTGGGGGGCCTGTTGTTGAAGGTAATTGGAAACAGACATTTAGCCATGCTACCTCTGGGTCTTCTTGGTGCCATCTTAATGGAGTTTAACTCTTTTCTCATTGATTCTTCAATATCAATTTTGTTTTTCAATCTACCCTTACCCTGCACCATACTGGAAAAACAATGTAACATACTCACACTTACCGAACCGCATCCGCCAGGCACCAAGATTGATAGACAGTCCAAGAGGAATGAAGATGCAACTCCCAATTTGGCCGCACCCCCACTCACACAGCAGGAAACACATTCAACCCCATCTTTGCAGGAGGAAACACCATCTTCAGCCACAACAAGGAACAGCTCTTGGCTGACTACCACTGCATGCATTTAGTTTAGAATACCACCACTCACAAGCACGCGTGCTGCCCCACATGCAGAATCTGGAACAAAGTCTCTGAAGAACACCTCACCTCCACCCTCACTTGCACTGTACCCCCAACTATGACAGACGCCAACACCGAGCAAGCAACCTCCACCGATGGATCTCCAACTGTGCCAACACACTCACCCCCTTCCAGAACACTACAAGATGACACATCAAGAAAGCAAACTGGTTCACTGCGACACTCCAAGAATCCAAGCGCTCCTGCTGACATATGCTTCAACACCCTTTGCATACTCCGCAGGACCTTCAAATGGATACCCCCGACTTCAGGAAGACCGTCATCTGCACACTCATCACCAGCAGGCTGTACTACGGAAACGCCCTCTATGCCGGAATCAACAAATCACTCCTTCGCAAACTCCAGACCGTCCAGAACACTGCAGCCAGACTCGTCGTCAGCATCCCACGACACAACCATATCACTCAGCACCTCCGTGACCTTCACTGGCTCCCTGTCAAAAAGAGAGTTACTTTCAAGTTGCTCATTCACGCCTATAAAGCCCTCCACAACACCAGACCTCGATACCTCAACAAAAGAATCTCCATCCATGTCCCCAAGAGAAACCTCCACTCCGCCGGCCTAGCCCTTGCCGAAATCCTCAGCATACACAGAGCCACAGAGCCAGAATGGGGGGCAGATCCTTCTCCTACATCATGGCCAAGACTTGGAACAAACTCCCCTCAGCATCAGACGAAGCCCTACACTGCAAGCCTTCAGAAAAGACCTCAAGACCTGGCTCTTCGGATGACCTCTGAGCTGCCCGAAACCCTCCCCAGCGCCTACAGACCCTCACGGGTGATTAATGCACTGTATAAATCCCTGATTGATTGCATGAGAGTAGTAGGACACGTGAGGGTACCGCTTAACTATTTTGTTGTTGTTACACTATCAGCAGATTCAAAAAACTGGTTGCGGGCCTGCAGCAAACGCATCAGTGCGAAGTAAAACAGTAACCACCCAAAAAAGATGTAAATCATATGTTCATCTATGAAAAATGTATTTCCCTAACAAATATAAACAAGGCCTGGGCGGTAAATTCCATTCCGGAATTTGCGGAATTTCGGTAATTTTGTGTTCCTCGGAGAACGCGGAATTGCTTTGCGGAATTTTATGCTTGTTCGCGTTCTCAAAATGCATGTTTGCAAGATATTTCCCCCTGATCACGCAAACAGCGTTTGCGAACAGGAAAAAAGCATCGCGAACAAGCAATTCCGCGTGTTTGCGGAATTTCTGCATGCTCGTGGTGATTTTTACCATTTTGCAGAGCTTTGCGTAGCGTGACCACACAAATTCCGCCCACCCCTAATATAAACTAGTAAACCTAAAATAACTGGCCCACCACTCTCCCTAACCCCAATCAATATCTAAAGTAAGCTTAGTCCAAAGTAAAAGTCCCAAAACATAATTGTCTAAAAAGTATAAATAAGAAAACCCCAAAATACCCCAACTCCCACATTCCCACCCTCTCCCAAACAAGTCCCACTCATCAAAAAAGGGGCAAAAGAGGCCTAGCGGTGGGCTAGGAGCTTCCTCCCCAAGTTGTCCAAATGCTCCTCCATCCTGGCATTCATGCATGCCAGCCTCTGGAGCATGAAGCGCTGAAAGGCTCTAAAACAGGGGGGAGCAGTAGTGCTGGAATAGCGGGTGCCATGTGACCAAAGCGACAGACTATCGGAGACACTGGGACCTGGCTGGGGGTTGGGATATTTTCAGCTGCTGCTGCTGCCTCCTCCTCGGCCACCAGCCTCTGGTATTCTGCCCTAATGGCCTCAAGTGTCCTTTTCCAGGTCCTGGCTGCTACTTACTGCCTGTTGGGTTTGATGGATTGGTAGGAGTAGCTATATAAAGGAAGAAAAAAGACAAATTGTAACCAATACTCTTAGCAAAACACATACAATTATATAGTGGCCATTCGACTTTGATGATTTTGATGTGATTAAAGTTTCAGGCATTAAGCACTATGTAGTATACAAGTACGCGTCTCTCTCTTATTGAGCTAAATTAATGTAGGCATGCCAGCTCAGCTTGCACCCTAGACAGACATACTTGTGTCATGTTACTTTGTTACTGTCTGCAGGTGGGGTGGCTGTACTAGTCAATTATTTGTTTTCCTATCATGGACATACTCTGTTCAAAGCCTCAATTTCACCCTGACTACAACAAGGCAGATGACTAGTTACTATGAATAATATATGTCATGTGAGGTACTACTAAATAATTATAAAGAAGACAATTATGCAGATAGAGATCCTCCTGTCTGCCTACGGGTCAAGCAGTGCACTACACTACAGGGAAAGCATTAAGGAACATGATATTGTATGTGGCACGTTCATCACAGGCTATCCCATTTTACTCCCTGGCCACACCCTCCTTCTCCACATTTGACAATACTTGTTCCCAACAAAATGGATTTGCTAGGCAGTAAGAAAAATATTTATTAACTTAGTCGACTGCAGGTAAGTTAGAGAGAATAGGCCGGATAGGTAGACCTTCCCCTGATCATCATCATAAAGTGCCTACGTGTTTGCTAGTAGTGAGTCACTTTGTTCAGGAATTGTTGCAAGGGAAAAATTTTAACTGAGTTAAGTTGGGAAAGGACTCGAGTTACTTATGTACTAGGAAGTAAATAAGTGTGAACTGGCAGTGAAGGGAAACACAACTCCTTCTTTTTGCATTGGCATGACATTTGTAAAAGGGGCCTAAAAAGGGGCCTACTTATTAACTGAGGCAGACACACATTGCATAGCCAACAATGCAGAGCCCCCAAAAATGGATGGTTACTGTAAGCAGACATAATATATGTTGCCTTAAAATGTTTTCTGTGAGTCAAGGGAGTAGTCTGAAATACCACCTCAACCCATTGAATAAAAAACCTTGATAAAAAAGAACATTCCTTGTTTACTCTTCTTCCCAGGGATTTGTCTATTTATTGTTGCATTGTTCTTCTAGTATTTTAATTCTTCACCCTTGGCTTTGCTACTCAGTTACTGTTTAAGTTTTACATTCTCAATCTAGTCTTCACCTATGAATACCATCCATTCATTTATATGTCCATTCGTCCAAACATGGCTCTCATTCGCAACAAATTTTCACCAATATACATTTGTGATTTAACCACCCATGTGTCCTTTGACCCAACAAAACCCCCAGAGATTTCCTTTCACCCATACACTTTCACTCACCCAGGTAGACATCCTTTCATCTTTTATCCATCATCCACTCACTTGTGCATTCTATCGGCCATTTATTGTAAATACATCCTTTCAACCACATGTCCTTCTCTTCCAGTCATATTATATTTCACCCGCCCTTCCTCCTTCCATCCTTCCTTCCCTTTCCCATCAACCCATCATAGGTCTGACTCTTCATGAAACTTTCTCTGTTGAGTTGAAGATGAAGAGTCCATTAATTACTCAACTCTCGCTGTATCTACTAAATAAAGAGGGGTGTGTTCAATTGTTCACAAGTCTCAACAGTACAGTGTACAGCCTTGCAGCGAGTATATAATTATTCGTTAATAAGCAAACAATATGACTTAGCACCACCCGCCACTGCCACTGCCGCTGGCTCACCCCTACAGCTGCCTGATCTGCTACATGGCATGTGATGCCGTCCCCGCTCGCCCTGGCACTGGTGGTCGGTGCGGCTAGAAAAAACATTAAACATTTTTAGATGCCAGCTATGCCTCCCCTATTTTTTTTTTTGCAATTTTGAAAATACACCACACACATCACTACAATTCGGATACAGACGGTATCTTCTATCAAAAATATCATGTTGGGCATTTTGTTGGTGGCAATTTTTGAAAAGTCTATCAAAAAGCCAACTTGTAAAGGACTGGAGTGGCTAGAGTTATTGATGAATCTGAGTGGACAACTGGACATAAGGTCTTAATTGGCAAATACAACTGGCCGTCCACCTCCTCATACTTCCTTCAAGCCATGGTGCATGGTAATCAGTTCACCATCAACTGCTGATAATAATAACCCGCCTACAAAAGAAGAAGAAGACACAACTTTAGGGTGTCCAACGTGGCCATGATGACTCTCTCGTTTTACTGATTGAGCAATGACATGAGAAAGTAAAAGAAAGCCTTCTTATCTCAACAACCATGCATAGAATAATTTACTAATTTACTTGAGCATGCAATTTACACAGCAGAGTAGTAGTACTAGTAGTAGCAAGTGATGTTAACCAATGGGTTCTCTGTACAGTACCACCACTAGGCAGCCCACAAAAGATATAAGGGGAGAGGGAAAGCTGAATGAAAACTCTGAAGGAAGCTACAGACAGACTAGTACAGATAAAGACAGTTTGAGGTAAAATGCAGACACTATAACTATAAAATAAGTAAATAGGATAATGCAGGGATAAGAAGAATTTAGAAACAGATAGATCAAAGAGGATTTGGGAAACAAATTATTAGGAAACGGGTAGAAATAAATATTTCAAAATAAGGAGCGATAAAAGTTAGGGAAATATATATTAATATTAACAACAGGAGGATTTACTGTGGCCTGCAGAGCCATCCGCCGAGGAGCATTCTTGGGAGGTACCTCCAGCTCCCACACCTGCTACCGATGACCTCTTGCCCGTGAATGCTGTGGTAAGACATAATTAAAGAGACAAAAAAATGATTGGTGGTATATAAATAATCCCGCCAAAAAGATTTCTGGACAGAAAACAGCAATTGCAATAACATTGAACTTTCCTACATCAGAGTGACAAGTAGTGGACTAGTACTGCATTCGGAGATCATCTTCTCTATTTATTCCACATTTCCTAAATCTACCTAGCTCCGCCTATTGCAAAGACTTTCGAATTACTAATAAATTGCAACAAATGATATTTGCTTCTTAGTTCCAATCTCATTTGCAATCATTCTCAACCACTATTGACTGGCCAAATCACTATGTCTGCATTATGTCTTTAAATGCATAGATGGACGCTTGCATACGCCAAATTGGTTGCTTGCTTGTCAGTGTAGAAGCTACAAAAAAAGGTTCCAAGAACTGAAGTGAGAGGATGCACGCAGCTAAATTACTAATACTAACTACCACTATTTTAGTGACAGCACAAAGGAAAGGAGTCTCTTTCCAGTGTGCATTACTTCAGTTCTTCCATAATCAGCCCAAGTGAGCAGAAAGTTGCAAACAAGTTTGATTAGGTAGCGCCGAGCACCTGTCTAGAAAAACGACCACATACTACAAGATTTGTAAAGATAGCTTACCTGCATGTGAGCAGGATGCTTGCTAATTGGGAAAAATATTAGCAATAACATAGAACACACAAGTGATAATAATATTATTAATTAGCTATTCTTCAAACCCCGCAACCTCAAATCCTAGCTGGTCTAGCAGGTCTTGCTCTCGGTCCAGGATGTCGAACCACAGGTGCATCACCTGATTGTGAGTGCACCGGACCCCAGAACAGTGATACAGTGCCCGGCATACCCTCTCCCAGCACTGCTGGTGCTCCTAGAGCCCAGACCCAGGCCTGTCGCCTGCTGCCAGGGTGGGGGTGAGGCAGTGCTGGACAAAAAAACAATCGCTGCCACTTCCACCTCCGCAAACAATGCCGTGGCTGCACCCCTTCTGGGCGTTGTAAAGGCATTGCGGTCTAATGACCGGAATGTAAAGGTTGTTTCCCCATTAAGGCACGTTAAGTGGCTTAAAGCTGCCTTGTTAATAAGGCAAAGGACTATATGCTACCACAACATATTGAAAAGTGATGTTTTGGTGGCATTAAGTTCTTGTGCATATGTCCCTTTAATAAGGGTCCCAAGGCGCTGGGGGCCGGAGGGCAGATTAAGCGAGATATTGCCCAGAGTCACATGGTTCTGGGCTAATCTGCCGCCGGCACCGGGGATCGAACCATGATCCCCAGATTCCGGAGTCCGTTGCCCTGGCCATGGCGCCACCCCTCTTCCCTTTGTGTCCACCAGTGGATGTTATCATTAATATCCTCATCACCCCCTAGTGGACTTTCCAATATTGTGTCCAGATTTTTTAATTGAATGATTACTCTGCCAAGCCTGAACATTCAGTTTTTTGCCGGATCAGGTTCAATGCTAATCGGACCCACTTTAGTTTGCTGCAGGAGTGCGATCTTCACAGCTGGATCACTGTATCCATTTTGCAGTAAACATGTCCAAAAACCAAAGATACACTACTTGTTCAGGCTTTCTTTTATGAATAAGGCTGACAAATCCTGTGATTTCCATTTCAATTGATTCCTTTCCCTACAAGTAGAGTGATTCCTATTTCAATTGTTTTCTTTCCCTCACGGGTTTCGGACTTCCATAGTTCTTGGTCACAGGTAAATGTTTGGCAGACCAACAAAGCTGTTACTGACTACTAATCAACTTGCAAAGTGTTCATTTTGACCTCTGGTGGGTCTCTCAAGTGGGTCCACAATTCAAATACATGCTGAGACTAGTAGTTCTGAACAGTGCAATTTTTACGTTCAGTGGGTTTGCGCTGCCAAATGTTTTTTGGTCTTTATTGTTAATATCCTTGTCACCCTACAGTGGGTTTTCCAATTCAGTCTCCAGAGTTGTAAATATGATATCTCTGCCGAGCCTGGATGTTCCATTTTTGGCTGTCTGAGAATCCAAGCCAAATCGGACCCATTTTAGTTTGCTGCGGTAGTGCGATCTTCACGATGGGACCACCTCAACACTTTTGCATCAACCTAGTCCAAAAACCAAAGCTGCACTCCTCGTACAGGCTTTCTTTTATTAATAAGGCTGGCCCAAATCTGATAAATGCGTCATTTGTTTTTGGACAAGGTTTTCGCTGATATATATATTGAAGAAGACAGTCGCCGAAATGCGTCTTGTTTGTGTGTTTCACCAATAAATTTGGTTTAACTATCTCCCGCGAGTGCTGGTACTCTGTGTACGAAGAAGCTAGCATATATATATATATATATATATATATATATATATATATATATATATATATATATATATATATATATATATATATATATATATCACGTGACCAAAACTGGGTGCGGTTGAAACGCTTTGCGTTTCTCTGCGTTTTCCACTAAAAAAGTATTCTGTAAAAGAACTCATGGGTGTGGCTCATCTTTCTGAAAGTTAGAAACAAAGTTTTGGAATAGAGTATGTATTATATATATATATATATCAGATACGGTTTGCTCAGCAAAACGAGGGCGCACTCTGACACAAGAATCATCCATCAATCACTGCAGACACTTTATTTATTTCTGTTGCCTGACGCGTTTCGGGAGAACATTCCCTTAATCACAGGCATAGTCCCAAAGTCACGCAATGCTGCAGTAGCTCCACATGTGGGGACAAACAAGCCTTTGGATTACAAGCACTGATGGACACTTTTGCGGCTCATTGAAGGGCCGTTTGCAACAATTTTTCTTTCCATCCCATTTGGGTTGAAGGTAGGCTGCAGCACTACATATCCCAGCTAACACTGGGGTTCTCATTCGAGTAGCCCATTGGAGGGCAGGTATTCAAATTAATTACGGCAGCATTGCGAGACTTTGGGACTATGCCTATGATTAAGGGAATGTTCTCCCGAAACGCGTCAGGCAACAGAAATAAATAAAGTGTCTGCAGTGCTTGATGGATGATTCTTGTGTCAGAGTGCGCCCTCGTTTTGCTGAGGAAACCGTATCTGATATATATATATATATATATATATATATATATATGTAGGAAGGGGTTCCATAAATGTACCTCATGTAAAGCCTGCAAATATGCTAGTAACAAGTCCTCATACGCAACGCCTTTCAAGCCCAAACCGGTTTAGATAACTAGAATGCTTAACTGCAGAACAGAATTTGCGGTATATGTGCTGGAGTGTTTGTGTGGCTTGTAATATTTGGGCACTACCAAGTTGCAGGTCCACAAATGAATACTCCAGCACATAAGGGCCATAGTCAATAATGACGTGACCTATCCGGTTGCACGGCATTTTAATGAATTCCACAATAGGTGATTGGATGATCTAAAATACTACGTGGTGGACTCTATTCCTCCACTAAGGAGGGGAGGAAATCGGGAGGCATTGCTCAGGAGGCTTGAAACGAGGTATATAGTGGAGTTAGATAGCAAAACTGCATCTGGTCTTAACTACAGTGAGGACTTTTACACCTGTTTATAGTGTTCTTAAACTGCATCGATCTTTAAACATTGCTTTTACATATATTTTTACCAACTGATATATTGCTGCTGCTGATATTAATTATAGCTTTCACGTAATATTGCACATTTGCACAGACTAAATCACGGCTGTGATTTAGCATTTACATTTTATTTGCACTTTAGGCACAAGCACAGTGATAGGGGTGGGATGTATCAATCATGGCCCATTGTGGGCATTATTCTACAAAATAAACCCAATTTTTCAAGGAACATATGCATCTAAGTTCAATGGACAAAGGCATTAATGATGTCAAACTAAATGTCTACAATTTATAATTTCTATTGATGACGTTTTTAAGCATTAAATTATATGTAATTTTATATATGATGCTTATATATGTTTGTATGGAATAGATTATTTGATTTCATCTTATTGATCTGAAATTATCAAAATTATGCAACTTTTATCATTATATTGGAAGGAAAAAAAATGTATGGACATTTTTACATTAATTTTAATGATGCATTTGCCAGTCTGTTATTTTAAACACTAATTTTTTATGTATTAACATGATTATTGTGTTTGTAAAATTCTGATGTATATAGAATGTTGCTGATTAATTATTGTATTTAAACAATGATTTTTACGAAATTTGGGTATGAGAAAAAAAGGCTATGCCAGAAATAGTATGTTTTTTCATGGGTATTGAACATCCGTATCATTTGATTAGCACTAGCACTTTAAGATGGTGAGAGCACTCCCACAGCGTGTCATGTGATCAAGGCCTCAGGTAGGCTGAAACGCATAATGGCAGAGGTGCAGGGTGTTCCGCAATAAAGAAATAATTTGCACAGATTCCTGGGTCTGCATCCGTCTTTTCAAGACAACGGAAAGTGGCGGAGTAAATTTATATATATATGTGTAAATATATATATATATATATATATGTATATATATATATATATATATATATATATATATATATAGATATATATATAATATATATAATATATATATATTTGTTCACTGAAGATAGCAATGTTTACTAGAACGTTAGGAAAAATATATATATATCACGTTATTTAGACCGGATGCGGCTGAAACGCGTTGTGTTTCTCTGCGTTTTCCACTAGAAAAATATAATGTAAAAGAGCTCATGGGTGTGGCTCATCTTTCTGGAAGTTAGAAACAAAGTTTTGGAATAGAGTATGCATATATGTATATATATATATATATATATATATATATATATATATATATATATATATATATATTACCTACTGGAGGTCGCCAGTAGGTAGTTATAGTTAGGACCGTATTTCCATAGGAAATCTGAAAATTCTATTTTGAATAACTTTGGCACCGGTTAACGGATCCTTGCGAAATTTTCAAAACTAATGGGGCGCTCCGCTCAGCTCCTACCCTGGAAGTCTCGGGGTGATTCGTCAAGCGGGTGCTGAGAAAAAAGGGGGGTCCCAAAACGCGTTTTCCCCATGCATTTTCCCATTGGACCTTTAGTCGAAGGTACAGCCCGAACGGGTGAACAGAATTACTTGAAATTTGGCAAAGAGGTAGTCCTCAGGTCAGGGATGTGCCTTTTGCATATATGGTGTCAATCTGTTCTGTAGTTCCTGAGAAAATTGCAGTTAAAAGTACATAAATATCTATAGGCGCGCACCGTGCGCGCACGGTGCGCGCACCTTAAGGTACGCGAGCGTAATTGTGATTGGTGGTTACATGTCAGTCAACATTCGAATCGGTCGAAATCAGGAAGTGTTGTCCGCCATTTTGTGTGTGACAGTAAAAAAGAAAGGTGGAGAACATGAAAAGGGGGCAGGGTACAGAGTTCCTGACCCCCTAGCTTTTGTCAGGGGGTCCCTGAAGGACCCTGAAGGGTAAAAAAAACATTTAATTTTTTGTTAAAAAATCGCGAGGTGCGCGCACGGTGCACGCACGGCGGAAAAAAAATCATAAAAAATATAGAATTAAAAATCAAATTTAAGTGTTTAGATGTTAGGTGACTCTAAAAAGAGCCGTTGAGTTAATTGAGGAACAGAGGAACAAAAAAATGAAAAAAATTATAGGGTGCCGCATGTGTGCTGCTGTATCTTGCTTTCTATTAGGGGAATGCTGGTGTCCCCATAAGAGAGAAGAGCATTGCACGCATTGCACCATATATGCACCCTCTTGAAAAGAGGGTGTATATCCAGAGGAACAGAAGCAGGTGAAGCTGCCGCCGCAGATGAAGTGCTCTGCTGAGCTGCCGATGATGTGCTCGGCTGAGCTGCTGCGGATGTGCTCGGCTGAGCTGCTGGAGGGTTGTCTCTAGCAGCTCGAGCAAAAGGCACAGGATGTACTCCTTTAACATGCCTGACCATAGTGAGGATACTAAAAGAGTATTTATTTTTAAGATCTCCTCTTGATAAGACAACACCACAAATAGTGCAGGTGACTTTTGGAGCATTCACCTTCTTCTGCCCTAATTTAAAAAAATTGCCAGATAAAAGAGTCTTTCTGTTTCCTCTGTCTCACAAGGGTCTCCTGCTCACTCCCAGAAGATGACTGCTGCTCTGTCATTCTCAAGTACTGGAGTATCTCCCAGGGAATTAGAAGAAATAATGACGGGAGTGGTGTTGGAAGTTTCTGAAACCGAAACTACTATAAACCAATGAAAAGTGTTGTTTCTTAATCATATGACCTGTAACTACTATAAACCAAAAGGAGCAAGCACGCATGCGCGTACGGATCGCACGCGTACAGAGCACGCGCGCATGCGCATACGGAGCACGTGCGTACGGAGCACGCATGACGTACGCATGTGCACGTGGAGCACGTACACATGCGCACACGGAGCACGTACGCATGCGTGCACCGTGAGCGCACGGTGCGCGCATGGTCAAAAACCCTTAAAAAAAAAATTTAAAGTGTTTATAAGTTTATAGAAGATATTAACTATGCTGTTTAACTTTTTCCAAATAAAAAAAAAAGAGCTGAGCCATTCCATATTACAGGATAAAGTCAATCTATAACTATATACATAGGTAGCTTATTGTAAAATAAATATTTAAAAAATATAATAATACATTCATAAATTAGCATTTAAAAACCTTGCAAATTCACTTAAAAAACCATGGGTTTCACACACGTTATAGTTAGGAATTAGCATTTAAAAAACCTTGCAAATTCACTGAAAAAACCATAGGTTTCACACACGTTATAGTTAGGAATTAGCATTTAAAAAACCTTGCAAATTCACTGAAAAAACCATAACATGTGTGAAACCTATGTTTTTTTCAGTGAATTTGCAAGGTTTTTTGAATGCTAATTCCTAACTATAACGTGTGTGAAACCTATGGTTTTTTCAGTGAATATATATATATATATATATATATATATATATATATATATATATATATATATTTTACCTACTGGCGGTCGCCAGTAGGTAGTTATAGTTAGGACCAAGTTTCCATAGGAAGAGCATTTATTTTATTGCTTATAACTTTGGCGTCGTTTGATGACTCTTCATGGAATTTTCCAAACAAATTCTTTGTTCATATCAGCTCCTATGTGGGAAAGTTTGGGGGTGATTCATCAAGGGGGGGGGGAGAAAAATGGGGGGTCCCAAAACGTGTGTTCTCCATGTTAATTTTCATAGGAAACTTTAGACAAGGCTACAGGTCGAACGGGTGAACGGAATTGCTCCAAATTTGGCAGGGAGAAGGGTCTTTGTCTAGAAAGCACGCTTTTGGTTATTTGGTGTAAATCCGTTCAGTAGTTTTGGAGAAATATCTAAATTTACAGATATCGATATTTGGGATTTCTGCCATCTGATTGGCTGAGGCGTTACGAGTAATCCTGGGCGTAGTTTGCGAAGCAGCGCTACGCGTAGCTACACAAAGTGTACTTCGCACTACGCAAGCTACGCGTAGCACTTCACGAACTGCGTAGTACCCTGTTTGCACTGTGCAAGATGCTGTTTTCAATGATTGCACAGTGCGGACAAGCATCCGGCACTGTGCAATCATTGAAAACGGCATCTTGCACAGTGCGAGCTGTAGTTTTCTGCCGCTCGATTTTTACTCGAGCGGCAGCTTTCTCAACGCGGACTGGTAGTTTGTCATCGCGAGCGGTTGCGAGCATAAGCAACCACTCGCAATGAGAAACCTGACCTTCCCGCGTTGTGAATCTCACTGAGAGGTTTATTTTCCACGCTCGCGATCGGCAACTTGATGTTGCTGATCGCGAACAAGGAAAAAGTCTCGCCGGGATGTCATTTTGCTTGCTCGCAGTCGCCAACTTGATGTTAAGGACCGCGAGCAAGCTTTGCCCAGGCTTAGTTACGAGCACGAGCTTGCTGCTTATTGGCTGTGAGCAGTGAGAGCAGTTGCAACTAGGAAGTGTTGGCCGATATTTTGTGATTCAGTTGAAATGAGTAAGGGGGGAAAAGGGCGAAACAAGTAGGAAAGGGGAGGGTAGGAGCGCTGTAACATCTGTGGGGTGTTTAGGGTGTGCTATACAGGGAGTGTGAAGCAAAGTATTTAGTCCTAACGGTGTGAAAGTGCTGTTTTGCAGAGAGTGAGAGGGTGCTGAGGTGAGGTGCCGGTACACTCAGGGATGAAAGCTTGCGCCTAAACCGTGAGCTGAGTGCTGTAAATTGATGTGCTGAAGTATTTATCCCTACCGGTGTGTAAGTGCTGTTTGGCGCAGAGTGGCGCAGAGTGAGATGGTGCTGAGGTGAGGTGCCGGTACACTCGAGGATGAAAGCGTGAGCTGAGTGGTGTAAACTGATGTGGTCTGGGCGCTGTAGCATACTGGCTGCTGTAGGATAGCTGTGAAGGTGGTGTTGGTATGCTTTTAGAGTATAGCGGGAGTGGGAAGCAAACTACTCACTGGTACTGGTCTGAAGACTCGGGATGAAACCTTAAGCGTAAGCCTTGAGCGGATTGCTGTAAAGTGATGTGTGTGGGTGTTGTAGGATACTGGCCACTTTAGCATATCTGTGTAAGTAGTGTTAGTATGCGTTTATACGATACAGGGAGAGGGAAGCGAACTACTCACCTCTACTTTCTGAAAACTCGAATGCAGTGTTTTAGGAAGCAGAAATAAAGAAAAAACCGTGAAGAATATAATGCAGAATGTTTCAATGCCACAGAAGAGCAATGGTGAAACCAGGTGTGTCTAAGAAAGTGGGTGTGTGTAATAGGAAGGAGGAATAAAGAAATAATTGTGAAGAATATAATGCAGAATGTTGCACTGCCACAGAAGAGAAATGGTGAAATCAGGTGTGTCTAAGAAAGTGGCTGTGTGTAATAAAGCGATGGAGTCTGAAAGTTATATAAAGAGTGTCTTTATTTAAGTGCCATAAATGGATCCACTGGTGCAAGAGGTAAGGCATTCAGTTGAGGCAAATTCCAACCGCTTCTGCTGTATTCAAACGTAAGCTTCTTCATCAGTGAATTACACATTACATGTTACAGTTCCATGTGACATAAACAATACCTATTACACTTGAATGACTCGAAATTATATGATAAAATAAAGGTAGGATACGATTAGCACATGTATCCTTTACGAAAAGAAACAAAAAAAAATTGCAACGTGTAATCATCAAACTTCTTCGGCACCCTGGTTCTCCTTTGTTGTAACACAAAATTATCAAACAGTAGAACAGTCAGCAATCTCTTGTACGGTAGATTCAATCTGGTGCGTGTCAGAATTGGTAATAGTTCTAGTCACATCGGAACTTTGACGAGGAACACAAAATTGTGCTTTTGAGAAGCACATTAGGTACCCTTGTGTCAAACCATACATTATTGTCTTCATCTCTTTCAAAAAAGTTCTTGTGCAAAGAGCTAAGGCACCGAGCTGAGGCAAACACCAAACGATTCTGTTATATTTAAATCTGAAGCTGCTGCATTAGTGAATTCCACATTACATGTAACAGTTCCATGTGACATAAACAATAGCTGTTAGACATGAATGACTCAATTCTAAAATGAAAATAAAGGTAGGATATGATTAGCACACTGTGCCAACCAGTTCCTAAACAATGTTGTGTTTTTTGATGTTGATCGCCGGCTCGTGAGTAGAGGCTGAGGATGAGTAAATTCATGTGAAAGGCCTTCGTGGATAACAGGCAGGCAGAGAGACGTGTGCACAAAGAATAGACATGGTTTTAAAATGGATGTCGGGTTTAGGCTAATTTAGCAAGTAAATAGCATATTTGCATAGGCCATACATCATCGATCCTGGTTAGAGTGGAGGCATAAGGGGCAATAATGAAAACAGAGTTCAAATGCGTGAGCATACTTAGAAAGTTATTATAGGAAAGTAGTACAATTGAAGTGTATTAAAAAAATTGAAAGGAAAAACTGAAAAAAGTTGGTAAAAATCAATCCAAGAAGAACGTGAATTTCTTACAAGCCTTGGAGATTGCAGTCCGGAAGTTCTTCAGCGGCTTGAGATGTATAATGTTCCAAGAGGTCATTGTTGCCATCGTGTGAGAAAAGCAAAGCAATCCAATTCATATCTTCAAAGGGACAGTAATGTTCCTCGAATGTTCGAGTGGCAATTTGAATTGGCAGGCAATCTGCGATGTTGTCAAAGGTCGTACGTTGCAGTAGATCTTTCGCGGCTGCGCAGAAATCCCATTCTGCCACGATACCTTTTTGCGTTGCATCCGCCATTGCTCTATTGCCTGAACAATCGAGTTCATGGATTTCAAGATACTCTATTACCTGCTGGATATCGGGAGCGATTGTTGGGCTATTGGCAAGGCATACATCCATTCACCAGTCGAATGTGCAAGTTTTGCAATAGAAAGATGGTTGCACACATATTTTATATGTGTAAATAAATGTCATGTTGTTGCTGGCTCCGATAATAGATAGAGGCAGGCAACCGAAAAGTTGTTCCTTTTTTTCACCGTATTGGTGTAGCTTTGCGTAGAGGCGTATTCTGTTGGAGATGCTTGTTACCACAGGGAGCGCAGTCATTTTTTACAAGCAAAAATACTAGTGGAATGGCCGCAAAGAGAGCAAACATTTTGGGCACTGTTAGAATCCGGGGTCTCTGGTTGGCGCAGGTATGCACTTGCGACAAGCAGAGACCCTTTCTTCTAAGTCAGGGCGTAGGATTACCTCTTTAAAAATAACCCCTGCTCACCCTCTAGGTAACGTGGCGTGAGCAGTCAGGCTAGATTTCGAGAGGGCATTAGGTTAAGCGTTCAAGATATCTCATACAATAATCACCTCCCCACCACACAAAGACACGAGGCTGTATTTATATCAAAATAAAGTTCTTTATATAAAAGATTTCTTTAGGCAGGTTGTCAAAATACAGTTCTCTTGCTTCAATAATGTTCCAGTTACTTTTAAATGCTTTCAGGCAGTCCACAGTTCTTAAAATGGCAAAATTGTACTTAAAATAGCTTCTTTAGGGTGTCTGTGCGCTTCGTAGCGCCTTGCGTACGCTTCGTACGAGGTTTTGGACATCACTTGCCGTTTCTCACGCTTCTCGCGTGAGCACGCGTACTCGGGACGTGAACGGTACGGACCGTACCTTCGTTGGTACATGTCGTGCACGTCCGGTACGCCTCTTGCCAAAGCTCACGCTTCCCGCATGAGCGCCGTCAATGTATTTCAAGCTGGACGAGCCGTACCTTCGGTGGGACAGTGCGAACAGCTGATTTCAAACTGTACAAAATCTCACAATTCACGCGTTCGTCGCGTAGCGGGTCTACAGCGCTAGTACGGCCCGAAACAAGCAGAGGGCGGGTCGTACTTCAGCGCGCTCGCACACAGTACCCTATTCCTTGCACAGGGGGTGATCACAGCAGCTTCAGGGGTCCTTGCAGAAGCGTCCCACGTCGCGTTGTCGTCCCTTCTTGGCAGTGGGCGGAGGTGCTTCGTGGGGTGCTCCAGGACAGTCTCGGCCACACGATCACGGGCAGAAGCAGGAGGGGCAGCTCGGGGGCAATCTCTTCAGCGCGTCGCGCTGTCAGCTTTCCAGGGGATCACCAGTGCGTCGTAGGTCCTCGCAGTGATCTCGGCGGCGCAGGGTCGCAGAGGCTCGGTGTTTAGATGTTCAGGTTCTTTTCTTCGCGTTGCGAGCTATGGCTCGGAGGGGCAGTTACTTGCAGTGCTGGGACCAGGTGGACTGGTCCTTGCGGTGCTCGTGGTAACACCACGGTGCTTGGAAAGAGGAAGGGGGCACACAGGTTCTCTGGGGGTCAGCATCACAGGATCGCTCCCAGCAACTTCTCTTCTTCTGGGGGAAAGGTAGCGCCCACTGTTCCTGGGGCGCAGTTCAGGGGGCAAGTTCACAAGCAAGCCCTTGGAGATTGTTTGAAAGCACAAGTTGATGCAAAGTATTTTCCTTTAGTCTTTTCCTCTCCTTCCAGCAGACAGGAACTCACTGCAGGCCAGTCTCTCAGGCAGAGAGACAGTATTCCTCCTTCAGCTTCTCCAGGTCCTTCTCCTTCAGGCAGAGGTTCGTCTTGGCGCAAACAGGATCTGATTTCTTAGGAACAGGGCTCCTTCTTTTATAGCACAATTCTTTTGTTCTTTGTCGCCAGGGGGCCTGGGCCTGGCTCAGTCCAGTTTTGGAGCACTTTGTTGTGGTGACTCTGCTCTTTCCTTTCAGCAGCAGGGCAGAGACATCAGGCGCTCCACAGGGGGCGGAGCCGGCATTGTGGTGGCAGAGCACAGGTCTATTCAGAGTCAAAGGTGTACTTCTCCCACCCATCCTGGTGTAATCTCTCTACCCACCACCTGGCAGCCAGCCTGTCTCCTGGAATTCCCCAGCCCTGCTCCTTTACTGTAACTAGGCAGAACACACACACACAGCAGAAGCGGACTGAAATGGCCAGGTCAGTAAATACTAACTTTCTAAAAGTAGTATTTACAAACACAGGATATTAAAATAAACTTTACTAAAAGAAGTATTTTATTATTCTGAGTTCAGGCATACTAAACTTGACTTTCTACCATGCTCTCTGAGTCCACTGGGATCACAGCGTGTAGTAATTCCAGCAGCCCATTCTGGCCTATGGAGAGCAGGTAGCCTTCAATAGTGAAAAACGAAAATGGCTGTAATTCACTATTAGGATATGCCACACACATCAGGGCATGTCCTACCTTATACCTACAATGCACCCTGTCCTTGGGCCTACCAGAGGGGTGACTAATATGTAGTTAAGTGAAGGTTTGGAGACTGGCAAGTAGGGGCACTTGCGCAATCAGCGCGACAGTACCAGACCGCGCGCAGGTTCTGCAGTGGCAGACCCTAGACACATTTTACTAGGCCGCTTCTGTGGGTGGCACAATCAGTGCTGCAATCCCACCAGCAGCATTTGTATTTACAAGCCCTGGCACTCCTGGTGCACTTTACTAGGGGCTGATAGTAAACCAAATAAGCCAAACATGGACACCAATCAATGTATACACTTTTCAAAGGGAGCACTTGCACTGTGGCACTGATTAGCAGTGGCACAGTGCCCTGAGCAGCTAACACCAACAAAACACAATGAGGCTAACTGGAAGCACCTGGTGGGCTAGTTGGCCCCCAGGGTCCCTCAGATTGAAGGGGAATTATTTCCCCAACTTAAAACGCTCCACAGGGCGTGTTTGCACACTTCACCTCAGGCCCAGTCCCCTCCCTTCCCCACTGTGTAAACACTCCCTGTGGCCATTTTTTAAGTTGGGAGATTAAGTCCCCTTGAATCTTGAGGGTCCCTAGGGGCAAAACAGCCCACTAGGTACGTCCAGTAAGCGCCATTGCAGAGAGGTGTAAAAAGGGGCACGGCCTGCACCACCTCTCTGCAACGCAGAGCAGTGGCGCTTACTGGAAGCACCTGGTGGGCTAGTTGGCCCCCAGGGTCCCTCAGGATTGAAAGGGAATTATTTCCCCAACTTAAAACGCGCCACAGGGCGTGTTTGCACACGTCACCTCAGGCCCCGTCCCCTCCTTTCACCACTGTGTAAACGTGCCCTGTGGCTGTTCTAAGTTGAGAGATTAAGTCCCCTTGAATCCTAAGGGTCCCTAGGGCCCAACTAGCCCACTAGGTACCTCCAGTAAGTGCCACAGAGCTGCGTTGCAGAGAGGTGTAAAAAGTGGCACGGCCTGGACCACCTCTCTGCAACGCAGCTCAGTGGCGCTTACTGGAAGCTCCTAATGGGCTAGTTAGCCCCCAGGGGCCCTCAGGATTGAAGGGTCATTATTTTCCCAACTTAAAACGCGCTATAGGGCATGTTTGCACACGTCACCTCAGGCCCCGTCCCCTCCCTTCCCCACTGTGTAAACACTCCCTGTGGCCATTTTTTAAGTTGGGAGATTAAGTCCCCTTGAATCGTGAGGGTCCCTAGGGGTAAAATAGCCCACTAGGTACGTCCAGTAAGCGCCATTGCAGAGAGGTGTAAAAAGGGGCACGGCCTGCACCACCTCTCTGCAACGCAGAGCAGTGGCGCTTACTGAAAGCACCTGGTGGGCTAGTTGGCCCCCAGGGTCCCTCAGCATTGAAAGGGAATTATTTCCCCAACTTAAAACGCGCCACAGGGCGTGTTTGCACACCCCACCTCAGGCCCCGTCCCCTCCTTTCACCACTGTGTAAATGCGCCCTGTGGCCGTTCTAAGTTGAGAGATTAAGTCCCCTTGAATCCTAAGGGTCCCTAGGGTCAAACTAGCCCACTAGGTACCTCCAGTAAGCGCCACAGAGCTGCGTTGCATGGATGTGTAAAAAGGGGCGTGGCCTCAGAACACCTGTCTGCAATGCAGCTCCCTGGTGCATACTGGCGATACCTGTTGGGCTAGTTGGCCCTCAGGGACCCTCAGTATTGAAGGGGAATTAATTCCCCAACTTACAACTGGCTAGGGGGCGTGTTTGCAGAGTGCTGCAAGGAGGGGGCGTGGCCTCTGGCACGATGCCGGTCATTTATTTATTTTATTTTTTTAAGAAGGAGGGCTGTGTGGCCCCCCTTATTTTTCTAATTTATTGGTCCTGGGGACCCCATCCCCCAGGGCCTGCACCCTAATTTTTTTGTTGAAAAAAATTAATTTGGCCCTCCCAAGGCCTTAATCGGCCCCGGGGACCCCAACCCCCGGGTCATGGCCTTTTTTTTTTTTATTCTTTAGGAGAGGGGCTGTGTTACCCCCCTCCTCAGGCCACTTATGGCCCCGGGGACCTTTGTTTTTTATTATTTTAAAAAAATATATATTTATAGAAACACATAAGACATGCTGGACAAACCGTATGTACCTATCACCATGACGATTTGCGTGATATTCATTAAAAGGCGACTATGCATACATTGAATCCACGTGGAATGTATTTACACCGCTAGTGAAGCTCTGACGTGTCTGATGCCCTACCGTGCCTAATCCCGGCGCCCCCGCCGGTGGGTACTCTCCAAGTAGACACCCTTGTCGTTTATTTATACAAACATGGTTAGCTATTGACGGGCACATTTAATACACATGCACACCAAGCCATTCAAAGGGGATTCGACAAAAATTCGACCATCCTATGCAAGAAACCCCCCTCACGGTTAATAAAACACACATCCACCGCCGGATGTGTAATACATTTTATTTTTCTCTCTGGAAAGGAGACGAACCCCACTTGCGAGTCACAGCGTGCTCCTGGCTGAGCCCAATGCTGTGTTACACCCACCAGTGCCCGCCGAGTGCCACACACCTCTGTGTTGTATTCCACCAGCAAGTGCGTATGCTATGACACTCTCTAGCCCATGTGCACTGTAACACCACCCCGTGAATATGTCATGCCACTCTTGCCTTCGCACGGGTTATATTGCCCCATCTAACGTGCCTTCCCCGATGCCTATGTTATAAGGCACAGCGCTATGCCATACATATTACAATCTGGGATCCATATCTTTGTCACAGTGCATATGCAACGTTACACTCCCCAGCGCATATTTTATATTACAACTTTAGAGATTCGTTAGGTTACACAACACTGCCCTGTGCATATTACACTCCAAGGCGCATATCGCATAGCACGCGTTACTGCCTGTGCTATCTCGCGCTCTCCAATGAATCTGTCACTGCGCACAATGTATTGCATGTTATATTTCATGCCCCAGTTCATCTTATATCACACTTTTTGGTGCATAGTTTATACCATATACTATATCTAGTTTTCACTTTCAATTCTTGCTCTCAGGACTATGTTCTATATAACACTGCGTCCATCTACCCTTTTCACGGGCATTACATTTTGCGATGGGGGGTGGAGGGTCAGGGGGCGTTTCTGCCAAGTGAGCCCGGAGTCACAGTCACAAACGTCCTCTTCTTCCTGAATAAAATTGAGATTATGCTGCATACTTGTTCATATTTTAGTAGTTCGCACAGACACACATTTTAAAAACAATAAAGTTCCTAATACCCACCTTCTCTGAACAGTTAGCTTGCTGCCCCATCCACCTCCTCCCTATCCTCTGTTGTCTGAATCCATGGACTGGCCTCCTCCCTCCTGCCATGCATGGTCTGATGTGCTGCCACTGCCCTCCATTTAGCGTGATGTACCAGTCCACTCCTCCTGCCCTCCATTGCCCAATTCTATGGCCCATCATTGACCTCCTGCTTAGCCTCTGTGCTTAGCTTGCTGCCCCTATTCTCCTTCCCCCTGTCCTCCGATGTCTTTGTGCATGCCCCTGCTGCATCCTTTTTGCCCAGCATGTTCCATGGACCTGCCACTCCTATCTACTCTGAGTGTTCTGTTGAGCTGCCACTCCCCTCCCACCTGCCTAGCATTGTCAGATGACTGTAACCTGTCCCTGCCACCTCCACCCTGCCTGTCCACATGCCATGCCCCTATCAACTTCCTCCTGTCCTCCATGGTCCATTTTACTGCCACACCCTTCTGCCCTCCCTGGTCTGTTGTGCTGCAACTGCTCTTCCTGTCTGCCCTGCGCGGTCTGTTGTGAGGCCCCTTCCCCTGAACTATCTTGTCTGTGCCCAGGTCCTGACCCTCCCTTCTATCCTCCATGATCCTTTGTGCATGCCCCTGCACCCTCCTTCTTGCCCATCATAGCCATTGTGCTGCCACTAACCCTCCCGCTTGCCATGCATGGTCTTCTGTGTTGCCATGGCCCCTCCCACCTTCCCTGTGTGGTCAGCTAGCTGCCCCTGACCCCCTCCCACCTTCCCTCCATTGTCTGTGTGTATGCCATCATAGTCTCACTGTTGCTCTCCATGGTGTGTCTTGTTTCTAGTACCCATCCTGCCTGACCTCCATGGTCATCTTGCTGCCCCTGCCCTGCTCTCTTGCCCCCAGCCCTCTGTTTCCATGTGCAGACCCCTATTCCCTCCCTCCCTTCCTTTTTAAATTAAATGTTTTAGGTGTTACCAGTTTATTCCAATCAAGATAGCTTCAGGTGTGCCATACTTTTGTCATAAGTAAGACAGTAAGCGCTCTAGTTGTTCTTAAGAACACTCTGGGACATTCTGTCATTGGGCTATACTTGGGCTACATCTGGGTGATATTTGTGCTGCAATTGGGCTCTTTTGTCTCTGGTGGCCATCTTGGGAGATTTATTTGTTATGAAGTTTCCTAATTTCCTCATTTACTGCAGTCTCCTCAGTAGGAAATACTTTCAGTTTTTTACTTTGGTTCCATCAAGAAGGCATTCAGATGTGTCACACATTTGCCATAAATTCTGAATGTTAGCACTCTAGTTGCTCATTAGATCACTGTAGTAAAGCTACTGCTCACCAGGGAAGTCTGCTGCTGGTATTCAAAGTGCATGTTTTAGTCTGCATGTCAGGATTTTTTTATTAAATAGAAGAGGATTTGAGAAGTCAAAATGTGCCCTAATTTTTCTTTCTGCAGCACTAATCATAATTTCTATGGCAAAATGAACCCCCTTATTTTGTTCCTTTGTAAATTAAATGTTTTGAGTGTTACCTCTTTATTCCAATCAAGATGGCTTCAGGTGTGCCATACTTTTGTCATAAGTAAGACTGTTAGCGCTCTAGTTGTTCGTTAGAACACTCTGGGACATTCTGTCATTGGGCTATACTTGGGCTACATCTGGGTGATATTTGTGCTGCAATTGGGCTCTTTTGTCTCTGGTGGCCATTTTGGGAGACTTATTTGTTATTAAGTTTCCTCATTTCCTCATTTACTACAGTCTCCTCCGTAGGAAATACTTTCAGTTTTTTACTTTGATTCCATCAAGAAGGCATTCAGATGTGTCACACATTTACCATACATTCAGAATATTAGCACTCTAGTTGCTTATTAGATCACTGTAGTAAAGCTACTGCTCACCAGGGAAGTCTGCTGCTGGTATTGAAAGTGCATGTTTCAGTCTGCATGTCAGAATGTTTTAATGAAATAGAAGAGGATTTGAGCAGTCACTCAAAATGTGCCCTAATTTTTATTTCTGCAGCACTAATCATACTTTCTTTGGCAAAATGAACCCCCTTGTGTTGTTCCTTTTTTAATTAAATGTTTTAAGAGTTACCACTTTATTCCAATCAAGATGGCTTCAGGTGTGCAATACGTTTGTCATAAGTAGGACTGTTAGCGCTCTAGTTGTTCTTTAGAACACTCTGGGAAGCTGCAGTAGAACACAAAGGAATCAACTGACAGTCTCTGCCCTTGTTAGATGTACATGTTTTACTGAGACTGTCAGACTTCATTCTCACATGACTGAGAACGATAATGTGAATTTACATAAAATATGCTCTCAGTTTAGCTTATATATCACCTTCCAAACCTCTGTGGGAAAAGCATGAGAAAATAGTTTTCTCTCAAACATGATTCATGATATCACAGCAGAAGGCTTTTTCACATGGTAAAATCACCTTAGAACATACCACAATTCCTAAAATGAGTATGGTACCATCAACAAATGATTTATAATGTAACTACAGTCTTAAAACCTTCTATTAACTGCAATGCTTTTTAATGAGGTGCTATCATGTATATTGGTCCCAAGATGGCTGCCAACACTTCCTAGATGAAGTGCTGACAGCCAATCAGATCCCACGATGAGATGTGTGGTTAGGCTCCGCCCAGATATATCTATCTTTTTAACTCTAATTTTCTCAGGAACTACTGAACGGATTTACACCATTTAAGCAAAAGGCACGAGTCTGACCTGAGGACTACCTCTTTGCCAAATTTGGTGTAATTCCGTTCAGCAGTTCGGGCTGTAGCTGCGTCAACAGGTCCTAAGGGAAAATGCATGGGTAAAACGTGTTTTGGGACCCCCCTTTTTTATCGGTCCCCGCTTGACGAATCACCATGAAATTTTCAGAATAGGAGCGGACTGGAGCTGGCCAAAAGTTCGGAAAATTTTGCGAAGATTCGTCAATCGGCGCCAAAGTTATTCCAAATAGAATGTTGCGGATTTCCTATGGAAAATAGGTCCTAACTATAACTACCTACTGGCGACTGCCAGTAGGTAATATATATATATATATATATTCACTGAAAAAACCATAGGTTTCACACATGTTATAGTTAGCTGGACATTTCACTCGTAAAAAACCATTGAAATTCCCCAGTTATAGTTAGTTCAGCTAAATATAACTCGCGTGACCGCAATCCACTGCTGATGACGTCACATATTACATCACTCATGACTTGGTCAGTGACATCACTCATGACATCACTGATGACATCTCAAATGACATCACTGATGACATCACTGATGACATCATCCAGTGAATATGTGTCTTTCTGAAAAATAAATGTTTTTTATATATGTATATATAAAGGTTAATGGAAGAATAAATTGGTAAATAAGTGTCTAAATGGATGTTTATTTTGTAAAATTAATTGTATAACTGACTTATTAACATTATCTTAGTGAATACAGTGATGTAATATGTGACATCATCAGCAGTGGATTGCGGTCGCGTGAGTTATATTTAGCTGAACTAACTATAACGGGGGAATTTCAATGGTTTTTTACGAGTGAAATGTCCAGCTAACTATAACATGTGTGAAACCTATGGTTTTTTCAGTGAATTTGCAAGGTTTTTAAAATGCTAATTTCTAACTATAACGTGTGGGAAACCTATGGTTTTTTTAGTGAATTTGTAAGGTTTTTTAAATGCTAATTTATGTATGTATTATTATATTTTTTATATATTTATTTTACAATAAACTACCTATGTATATAGTTATAGATTGACTGTATCCTGTAATATGGAATGGCTCGTTTACAATGTTTTTTTTTTTTAAGGGTTTTTCCACCGTGCGCGCACCCCGCGATTTTTTGAAAAAAAAATAAAATGTTTTTTTCACCCTTCGGGGTCCTTCAGGGACCCCCTGACAAAGGCTAGGGGGTCAGGAACTCTCTACCCTGCCCCCTTTTCACGTTCTCCACCTCTGTTTTTCACTGCTACACACAAAATGGCGTCCGACACTTCCTGATTTTGACCGAATCGAATGTTGACTGACATCTAACCACCAATCAGAATTACGCTCGCGCACGGCGCGGTGCACGCACGGTGCGCGCACGGTGCGTGCCTATAGATATTTATGTACTTTTAACTGCAATTTTCTCAGAAACTACTGAACAGATTGACACCATATATGCAAAAGGCACATCCCTGACCTGAGGACTACCTCTTTGCCAAATTTCAAGTAATTCTGTTCAGCTGTTCGGGCTGTACCTTCGACTAAAGGTCCTATGGGAAAATGCATGGGGAAAACGCGTTTTGGGACCCCCCTTTTTTCTCAGCCCCCGCTTGACGAATCACCCCGAGACTTTCAGGGTAGGAGCTGAGCGGAGCGCCCCATTAGTTTTTAAAATTTCGCGAGGATTCGTCAAACGGCGCCAAAGTTATTCAAAATAGAATTTTCAGATTTCCTATGGGAACTCGGTCCTAACTATAACTATCTACTGGCGACCGCCAGTAGATAATGTGTGTGTATATATATATGTGTGTGTGTATATATATATGTGTGTGTGTGTGTGTATATATATATATTCACTTAAAAAACCATAGGTTTCACACATGTTATAGTTAGGTGGATATTTCACTCGTAAAAAACCAATGAAATTCCCCCGTTATAGTTAGTTCAGATAACTATAACTCGCGTGCCCGCAATCCACTGCTGATGACATCACATATTACATCACTCATGACATGGTCAGTGGCATCACTCATGACATTACTGATGACATCATCCTTGTGATAGAGTGGCGGCCGCGTGAGTTATAGTTATCTGAACTAACTATAACGGGGGAATTTCATTGGTTTTTTATGAGTGAAATATCCACCTAACTATAACATGTGTGAAACCTATGGTTTTTTAAGTGAATTTGCAAGGTTTTTTAAATGCTAATTCCTAACTATAACATGTGTGAAACCTATGTTTTTTCAGTGAATTTGTACGGTTTTTTAAATGCTAAGTTATGTATGTATTATTATTTTTTTTATATATTTATTTTACAATAAACTACGTATTAAAAAAAAAAAATGTAATTTTTTTTTTGGTTGGTTTTTCACCGTGCGCGCACCCCCGCGATTTAAAAAAAAAATTAAATGTTTTTTTCTGCCTTCGGGGTCCTTCAGGGACCCCCTGACAAAGGCTAGGGGTTCAGGAACTCTCTACCCTGCCCCCTTTTCACGTTCGCCACCTTCCTTTTTCACTCTCGCACTGAAAACAAACAAAATGGCGGCCGACACTTCCTGATTTCGACCGATTCAAACGTTGACTAACATGTAACCACCAATCAGAATTACGCTAGTGCACGTTAGGATGCTCGCACGGTGCGCGCACGGTGCTCGCACGGTGCGCGGCTATAGATATGTATGTGCTTTAGTTTTAACTGCAATTTTCTCAGGAACTACTGAACAGATTGACTAAATATATGCAAAAGGCACATCCCTGAGCTGAGGACTACCTCTCTGCCAAATTTCAAGTAATTCTGTTCAGCCGATCGGGCTGTACCTTGGACTAAAGGTCCCTATGGAAAATTGCATAGGGAAAACGTGTTTTGGGACCCCCCTTTTTTCTCAGCCCCTGCTTGACGAATCCCCCCGAGACTTTCAGGGTAGGTGCGGAGCGGAACGCCCCACCTATTTTGAAAATTTTGCGAGGATTCGTCAACCGGCGCCAAAGTTATTCCAAATAGAATGTTGCGGATTTCCTATGGAAACACGGTCCTAACTATAATTATCTACTGGCGACCGCCAGTAGATAATATATATATATATATATATATATATATATATATATATATATATATATTTTCCGCCAAACTTTCACAACAAAAGTAATCGACGCCGTGTCTGTGCGCAAAATATATTTAATGCCAGCTGAAAATGCATTTTCAGCTGGCATTAAATATATTTTGCGCACAGACACGGCGTCGATTACTTTTGTTGTGAAAGTTTGGCGGAATTATTGATGACCGTGATTGGGAGGTCCTTACTTCGACGCGCCCTTTGGTCTGGAGGCAGCGGGTGTTCCCATTCGTTTGTGGAGTGTATATATATATATATATATATATATATATATATATATATATATATATATATATATATATATATACTGCACTGCCTCTGATGTGCAGTCATGTGACTGGGGACTGCACGTGCTTCCACCAATGGGATGGTACAGGACTATTTCAAATGTGGGTGGGCAGCATCCTGTTGAGCAGCGGCATCCGAAGAAGGCTGTTTGAGCCGAAATGCATCATGCCTTATGCTGTGAAATAGAAGACTTCCGAAGATATACCCCGTGCGGCCTCTACCTTTCTCGACTGGAGGGGTTTGGTGCATATATATAAGTCTGTGCATAACAATGATCTGCAGTGCCTCAAATATTTTGTAATCTCATTAATTCCAAAACCGCAAAGAGGAGGAGACAGAGACAAAATGCTGAGAAGGATGGAATCAAAAATAATTCGAGAACTAGATAGCAAATTCCCTAATGAACTCAATACTACGGAGGACTTATATCACTTTCTATAATAGACGGCATCAGGAAAGCAGGAATTAATAGATCTGCACATATTTTAATAAGGCACCCTCCCTGACGCACTTTTTATCTTACTCCCTTTTTTTATTTTATTTTCTACTGTAGAATAATTTTTACAAACATAAGACTTTTTTGTTATATCAAATTAAGCCCAATTTTAGGGAATTCGACAACATAAAAACTATTATAGTTTTTATGTGGGTTATATTTTTCACTATTGCACTTTAGGGAAAAAAATAGGGTTGACGTTCTTTCGTTCTTACAAAAGAGATGAAATAATATGTTTGCAAATTAATTTTATTTAAGAATTAGGGCATTTTCAATCATTCAGCATTCAGGCTGTATACAGAAATTGTGATTCCAACCATTATGATATAGTTAATATGTAGTATAGCCAACATCATCGCAATTTGCACAATCCAAAATACCTTTGGTTACATAATTTATTTGCGTTATGTTGCACATGTATATGTTTACTTATTGCGTATTTTGCACATTGTTGAAAAAATATATTTATTTGCACATTTTGCACTAGAAAAAGTGGCGAAAAAAAAAAAAAGCGATTTTTGCACATGGTTATAAATACAGGCTATAAATACATATATGAATAGGTTGCAGGTTTCTCACAAAAATAGTGAGAAAAGAACATAAAGTCAACACTATCATAATATCGATATGATTGATGGTTAAAAAACTGATGCTCATCTACAAGAGAATACTGCATTGATGCCGATAAAAAAGTACACATGTTTTCTCTTAAAAATAACGCAAACAGAAAATCTCCTTAACATCACAGGTCAGATGATATCTGACTAGGTAGAAGAAAGACTTACCCTTTGAAAATACAAAAAAGTGGTTAATAGTGTGTTGTCTATGTTTAGTATCACGTGTGATGTTTACACAGTGTTTGTATATATAAATAAAAAAAAGAGTCATGGCCGAAAACCAACAATCTGTGAGCAAGGGCATCCGCCCGAAACGCGTCAGATTTTGCAGCTCGAAGAATAAAATAATCGTGCCTAAGGATTTTGGGACTCGTGTTGTCTTGTGTTCGCCGAGAGGAAGTACTAAGACAGCCCGCTTTTCGTTGAGATATATATATATATATACATATATATATATATTAATCCACAAGTTCCGGTACAAAAGGTCGGTCTGTCACGGGTGGTCCGAGTATGGACACCGGATTTCCAAATTTATTCACTCCAAACAATCCCGTTATCTCGAGAAACACTCGGACTCCAAAGTAGAATGCAGCTAGTTTATTACAAGTGCAAAACGACGCGTTTCGCCATTACGGCTTGTTCACGCTCGAATATGCAAAACAAACACATCAAGTTTAAATCTCATAAGTTAGGAGACGGACTTGTCACAACAATATAACAATCCTTGCTCAACCATCGCGGCCATCTTGTAATGGTGTATTAACAAGGGGAGTTCCACATTGCCCGTCCCATTAGCTCATATAAGGTTTCAGTACAAATATGTAACGAGTGATGTAACACACCAAGCTAGGGCTGAAATTATAACAGCTCGTTGGCCCATATCTTTGAAAGTTACATCCTGTCCCCGTAAGCAACAAAATGTTTCCACAATCTATACTCAATATTCATAGCGATGGCATATTATGCGGGTTGAATCTTGCCCTAGTGGGCAACATCGTTGGTTGTAACATTGTTCTGTGCTTTTGTAACCCATGACCATTATATTAAAGCGCAAGGCTCAATGCGGAGCCTGATGCAAGGTCATAAACGTTACGAATGTCAATAAGGTTATAAACTTCAATACCGCCCTAGTGGGCATAGGTGCATATTATATAACATCCCAAGTGAAAGGTACAAATGCCACCACAGATCCATTGCATCCTCGAACTTGATAGCATCAATAAGCATGTCCAATGTTATACATCGCATATTATATATGACTTCCTACTGCTCTAGGGATACCCCACATTGGATACATCCTCCTTCAATGGTTAGTATTCATGTTGTACAAAGATGTGACGCCATCTAAGATAAAACAAGATATAAAATATATATAAAAACTTCGAAACAACATTGCTGAGCAGTATGAGAGTATAGCTGCTCAGCAATGTTGTTTCGAAGTTTTTATATATCAGCATAAGTCTGGCTTGGCCAGTCCCCCTAACATTACATGCATGTGATCCACACCCTGACCCCCCTCATGGCCCGCATACTTGTGGTGGCCTATTTCCAGCTTGACAGGCAGTTGAAAGCAAGACTGCAGCATGAAGGGGGTATATTTTAAGTGTTTTTCTTTTTAAATAACTGATTTTTGTTACAGCAACAATATTTGACATTAACATAAAGGTTGACACATGACCAATGCACAAGAAGAGTTCTTGAAGGTGTAAGTTTGTTAAAAATGAAACCAATATATTTATGATCACTTACAAAGGACTGTTTTGAGCAGACACATTCCTGTCTAAAAGAAATTAAACATGATTTTGTTAGATTTTATGTTACCAAACAGGCCAAAAGTTTTATTTGTGTCAGGAATGATGCTCTGTCAAAATTGTGAAGGATTGTACGTTCTGCCATTACAAGTGACATAGCATAAAACACACAGATACAGTGGCTGTTCACATTTGTTTGTGAGTTAATATTATAGACAAAAGATATTAAACATGTGAGCCAAAATGACTGAAATCATAAGTCTAAATGAATGAAGCTGTAACTAATCCCCTGCCCCTGTCAACCTGGCTGCACCGAGTGAGGAGTCTATTGACGTATTCCGCAGCATCTCTGGAAGCTAGATTGCAATAGTGAATAGCATTCAGGGGCTAACCTTCCAAATGCAACAAATGGTTGCATTTCTGGGTGCTATCCACAGTTCAGTGTCTGGCACATAGAGATTGTTTGCCAATATAGCAGCCTCCTCACTCACCCCAGCCTCATCACCAGCCCAATCTTCTGCCCCAACTCAGTCCCTTCCACAACCAAAATCCAAACTCCCACACCAATGCCAAGCATGCTCTCTTCTTTGCAGGTACCCACTACAACAGACACAAGCAGCACAATCACACAGTCAGATATAAACACAAACTCACACATGAAGACCAAAAACACAGAAACAACATATACACATTATTGAAGCTACACCCACAAGCACCATAACCACCATGACACCCACAAGAACCACAACCACCACCACACCCACAATAACAAAAACCACCATCAAACACACCACAACCACCACCACACCCACAAACACCACCACATGAACAACCACACAACATCCACAACCACCACCACACCGACAAACACCACCACACCCACAATCACCACTACACCCACAAGCACCACATCTACCATCACACCGACAAGCACCACAATAACCACCACAACCACCACCAAACCAAACAAGCACCACAACCCCACCAACCACTACAACAACACACTCATCAAAACCAAAACACTCACACAAATGTACACCTGCACACAAAACAACACAAACCAAAAGCAAATGCACACACTCACCAGCATATCAAACACCAGCCAAAAACACACATCCAAGCATGCACAACAAACACCAGACCCATATGCAACGGATAAACATACAGACACAATAACATCACCCACTCCAGCTCCCTCTACCTCTATAATCCAATCCTCTCATGTATTCTTCCTTCTGAATTCACCTTTTATCTGTCCTTGACCCCTACCAACCCTAAACCCACCCCTCCAAAGAAATATCATTGAGGTGCCTGATCTGAGCCCAATAGATTCCCTTCCTGTTAGGAGGTTACCATTTGGACTGTTTAGAAGACATGTTATGGGCAACAAAGGCACAAGGTTTTTGTGGTGGAAAACTTTTAATCTTTTTTTTTTGTAAATTCATGACAGAATTATCTCAATTATAAATAAATACATAGATTTTGTAAAGTTGCCCTAACATTGTTATTAATTTACAATTCATTGCTTGTTAAAAATTTTAATGATGAAAATGGGAAATAAATATTCTTACTTACATTTATAAGAGAAAATGCAAAAAAAATTCAAATGACATATTTGTAAAGTCTAAATATTAGAAAAAAAATGTAATGGACATTAACAGTTTGGTGCAAGCATTAATCATTATGGAGAAGTCAAAAAAACAGCCAATTACAAATTTTGGAAAACAAATTTATAAAAAATGTTGTCATTCTGAGCTGGAATTGGATTATGTTAAAGATAGAATTAAAATCGCGTCCATGATTCTATCGGGGAAAGTGTGGTCATTGGAAGAACTATCATTTACTAGACAATTATAAGGGACTGTCTAAGTTTAGAAAATGCATCGTCTAGTCCCTGGCTAAGTAAGATTGGCCTAGGCAATTATTTGGAAAATCCTGATGGCATACCAATTAACATTAAAACAATGATTAAAAATGCTTACTATAATGAGTTAGTTGCATCTTACCTGGACGATGAGACTCCATCCCATGGGTCGCTAAATCTTCAACAATTCTATTAATCTTTTAGTACTCATACACATTCCCGCTTCCTTTTGACGAGGTTTCGTCTCTGCACATTGCACTTTCTTGTGGCTTTTCCCAATCAGGTGAGTTGGTGTGAGAGACTGACTCCCTGTCCTTGTAATAACCTAGCCGAACAAAGCACAATGCACCTTATGCTGTTTTGCACTGTATATAAAGATATAAGGGCTCATTTTATAAGGCCCATCCTGAGGGAAATTGTCCCTTGTTCATATCAGGATGGTTTTAATTATTTACGCTCTTTGTCCAATGCCGTCACATGTTGTGCTGTGTTAAATTTTATTACAACCGTTTTGCGAATCAGGAAAAGATATGAAATGTGATAGGGAAATTGGGAAATAGGGCCTTAAGCAATTTTTACTACTGATTTATTTTTACACCCTTGGATTGATATAAAGAAAATGGTAGCTTATAGAAAACCCTGCTAAGTAATCTTATATGTTGTTTTGGTTATATTTAGTATGTGTAAAATGTAATATGGACTAATTTTAAGCACAGTTTTATTATTATAATATTTACTTTTATGATTCACAAGAATCGAATAAAGTTTTTCAAACGAAAACAAAACATTAATCTTTATACTGGACACTTACACCAAAAAAAACAATTTAAATTTAAACTTTACATTTTTTTTAAACATTATACCTTGTCTATTGCAATTACTGCAATATATTACATTTAAATTATTCAAAAAATGTGGAATTAATATGTTGATAATTGTATAGTTTACTAAAAATGATTAAACAATCAGAATGAACACATTATGAATTTTGATTATTGTCACATTTTCTGTAAGTGTCAATTATCATGATGGAAGCTTGCATCAAATATAAAAAAAAGAAAGTTAATACATGTGTGTTTCTTTACATTTCTTAAATAACAACATTATACGCATAAGCATTACACATTCCCAAAAAATAGTATGTATGAGAAATGTAAAAAAGCTTTAGTCCACAGCAAACGTGAACAGACAATTCAAAAGAAAACAAGTAAAAAAGAAGCTTACTTTCAATGCTAGCAGCCGCTTTTGTCTATGGCGCTGTCGACACGGGAGAAAAATTCTGCCGGGGACGGCGGTACTCAAACGGACTATGGTCCATTGACTCACCAACATCTAAATTGAGCTGGTGGACCACATAGTAGGTGTATGGATTAACTGACATGAAAGTGATGGCGGGACCAGATACAACAAGATCTAAATCAGGCCCTAAACCTCCAATGCCACCTCCCAATGACTGCAACAATCAATACAATTCTACTGGATGTCTCTCTGTTATGGAAATTAGTGAAATGATTACCAACTCCTATAAGTGTCTAATCCTAAATGGCCAGGTTGAAAATACATGTTTGAATTTGCCTTTCTCACGGATTGCCCAAAAAGGATGGATCCCTCACCCACAGGTGGCATGCTTCATTATTAGGTTTTCCTTCACCAGCACTGCACTGGTGCAGTGGGCTAATTATGAACACTTATTATGTGTGTAGCACCTTTCCACATATTGCAATTGTCACTCAATGTATGGAACAATTAAACGTAGGAATCCTTAAAATCATTTCATGTGATAGCAGGTTCTTTGAATGAGATCATCTCTGCAAATGTATATCTGTGGCTCTGAGTGATTGCCTTTGGAACTTTGTGTACATTTGGCCTCCATCACCCTAGTTCTGTTGAAATACCCATTACCTTTTTCAGACAGAAGCTGGTCTTGCAGTCCTCTAATAAATTTAGTGGTCTCAAAAGGATTACTTTATTAAGTCAAATTCCTGCAAATAGGATTGACTCACATATGGAATCTGAATTACGTTCCAAACCTAGGACCACTTGAAACTGAGTTGGCATAAATACTTATTTTCTACTGCTTCTCTAGATTTTTTTGATTCAGTGGGATCTCCCTGTCGGTATTACCATGTGCACAGAGAATGTCTTAAGGCAAGACAATTGCAGGGGTTATCAGAGTAAATTGCTTCGGATCTGACATGGCTTCTTAAGTTGCTGTTTCACAGGCGGATGATACCAAAAGACAAACAGAATCATTGACCAGTGTCCAAGGCCATCAATGTGGCAAATACTCTTGCCTCAGCAGAGAACCCTCACTTAAGTTTATAGTTACCCTCCGACTTACTGGGGATCATTTTGCAATTTTGTTTTGGAAATATAAATGCTGGCCAGGCCACATTATCAGCAGAATGTATGTTCTAAAGAAATGAAATGTCAGGCATGATTCGGTAAGACAAAAAAAATATATCCCTACGGCACAGGAAATGTTCAACCTGTATCTCAGGTCTATTTCTGGCCACAATGCTTGCTTGGCGTTTTTGGGCAGGATAAATAAACTTTAAATGCCAACCCAAAACACTGTTCCTTCTAAAACATAGATCCAGAGACACTGTGACAGAAGGACTGCCAGGTCAAGAGTTTGTCTATGATGGGGTCATCTGACATTCGACTACCAGAAACCCAGAAGTCCCCCTCACCACTAAATGAGATGGAATAACTGCTTGTTTGGCATGCACAATCTCTCTGATTTATTGCAGGGCACCTGCTTTGTCAGACACAGAATAAGGATAAATTACTGCTCTGTATATGTCCTAGCATCAGGTTAGTTGGTACAAACACAACTTGGACCTGATTCATACTATTCTATGATATAAAATAAAAAACATAGAAGTAGATTTCTGATGTTTTAGGGATTGGCAAAGAATCCCATTAGTATTTCACTACATCTAATAGTTGTTGATTTTCAAGACTATTTCAAAGTGCGCATGCATAGTTTAAAGTCAAATATGTCTTAGCAATGGTATTCTAACTTTCCTTTTCATTTGTCTGCACTGTGAAACTATTCTTCCGACCTCAGGAATATCATGGTACAAGAATATCGAGGGACAAAATATGAAAAGGTAAGTGCATACAGAGAAGTATAGATTTACCATTTCAAACTCCTCATCTAAGTACCTGGAAGATAAATGCTGTGTAAGTGAACATATGTGGAGTTGTGTATAGAAAATCTATGCTTACTTACCTGCTGATATTTTAGATTCAATATTTAGTCCTCAATATTCTGTGCCATTGATGATCTAGTTATAATTAGGGCGCACACCGTTCTTCCACTGAGAGAAACTTCTCCTTGACCAAAGACACCTTAATGGAACCATTTTTTTATTAAATGAACAAAGACTTTTGGCAAGTAAAGCTCTTAGCTGGTTTCCCATACAATGTTAAAAGTAAGTGCATTGTGGATAATTCCTAGACTTGAATAGTAGGTCTACAAGTCCTAAAAGTGGTGAATAGAGCTTTCAGTAATTATCAGCCCCAGCTTGATTCGCCTTTGTGTTCAAGTAGTGTACAACCTTCAAAGACCAGAGTAGGTTAGAATAATGCCATGACTTCATTTTTCAAAAAAATTGATTTCACATTACATAGTACATGCAACCACTAATCAACTTCTTTTACCCTTTAAAGTATAACCTTCAAGCATATCTCTTCAGCATAGTATTGAAAGGAAAATATTGTGTTATTCTAGTCCAAGGTTAAGTAAGATTTTGTTTATCGTTATTCACAGCACTACATGTATGTTTAAACCACAGCAGTAAATGCTATTGCAGTAGGTGAAGAGGCACTTTATAAAAAAAGCAACTGGAAAATCTAACAAGCGATCTGCCCAATTCTTCTGAAAAATTAGCATCACTTGCAGATCACTGCCACCTGACAAACTGAAAGCACAATCACTGTATCCTGAATGGTTGGCATTACAGTATATAATGAGGTCATTCAAACATTTAGCAGGCAGCACACAGATGTAAAACTTCCAGCACTTCCACTAAGTATGTAAAGTGTACTGTTTGGCCCTAATGTACAAAACATATAACACAATTAGGAGCATATTTATGGGATTGTAATGCAACGCAGCGCAGCGCAGCATGTCACTTTGCTATGCTGCGTTACAGAGAAAGGGCAGGAATCCGCTTCATTGCAATACGGTGCATTCCTGTCCATTCCCCAGCTCTGGCCCATAATGGGTCACCTAGCACCAATGCAGGCAGGATTGTTTTTGTGCAGGAAAGGACATCTTTCTGCAAAAAAACAATCCTGAGTGGTGATCCAGCGCGAGACCGGGGGGCGGGGGGAAGAAAAAGAGAGAGATAAAGAAGGCAAATTTACAACTATCCTTTCTTGCGTCACAGACCCGTCATCACACTAGCTCATTCACACACGCATTCATTGGTGGGGGCCATAACACCAACACTCACACGTCTCCACTCACGAGTCTGCACACAGGAGGGATGATGATTTCGCGCTGGACATGTGGGGGGTACCTTATTACCTATAGGGAAGAAAAGTTATTTTACAGAATATACGTTAGCATTCACCACCTATAGATTCCTAATCCTAAACATCAAGGCACTCCACCACTTGGTCGACGGACCAATTAGTTTGATTGGTTGATGGTGATGTAGAACCAGCTAAAACACATTTAAAACTCAGAATCCTCTACTCTTTTCATTGAAAAAGCACAAACTCGTAATTTCTGTTAATCATATCTGTTTATCTAAATATTATTTGCAATTAATATCAACATTTATGGTCAATCAAAATTTTGAATTTTATTCAATTAATAAAAATTGCAGGACATGTATATTTACCTATTCTTGCTATCTGGATTTTTCTCTAATTCATTTGGCTCTGCATAACCAAATTTAGCTGTTAATTGTCCAAATAAAGCTGGCCAAAGCTCAATGTCCAAAAGTTCTTTGCTCAGCACGTTACAGTCCCAAAGATCTCAAAGGACCAGAAATCGTGCAAGCATGTATCCTCGCCTGTGGGGTCAATAGAGATTTGTGGTCATCGAGTAAGAAGGCAGCGTCTGCATCAATCGATCTCCATTCCAAACTCCTCCCTATTCTACTGCTCTTTTATAATAAATTTCGGGATAACATGAAACATTTTTAGGCTAAGTAAGACAGTGATTGGCTGGTTGGGAAACGTCCGATTTTTACACTATGAGGTTCTCATGGATTTTGTGCTGGTTTATTTCCTCTGTCAGTGTTGCCCTTATGCAATATTGTGGAAGATTTGCTTGTATGTCCCAATTGTTCATTTAAACCAGATTTTACTGACTGAAGTTTGGCAGTCTTCCATGTTCCTATCCTTGACCAGGAACACTATGAATTGGGGTCATCGGGAAGTTCACGGAGCCATCCGAGTCTGCGCAGTAGGCATCGCGCTCACGAGACGGTGGCCACTTCTGAACTCCATTTCGGACGCCATATTTTGGTAGGCCCAAATGTCAACTTAAACGAAACAAACACATAAGCATAATTAATACAAAGAAATTAAGATTCTAATGTTAAACCCTCACTAATCCCTTTATGTATTAGTATTTTCCTAGCCTTTAGCGACATTTAAAGCGATAATACTCCCCTTTAGGATCCAAACAGGAACGCAAACGTCACATAAGCAACATAAATCATGCGATATCCTATTACCACGTGTACTACTATAATATGCGTACATAATTTAGTAATTAGAGTTATTTTGCCATGCAAATAGCAATAAGTCCCACGTGTAATTGGTGTATGCAAATGGTTGGTTTAGTTTAACACAGCAAACCGTTAGTAAAATTATAATAAGTAGGTTATATAGTTAGTATTTTCATGCAAAATAGAGGAGGTATACACAATTTTGTTTTATCTGCTCCATCAGTGGCATATTCCTCTTTCTATGTGTGCTGCAGAATGCAGCGCAAAGAAGAAGTAGCAAGGAGAAACAAGGATATTTCTGCTTGTTACACTTCCCCTGGGTGGCATATTTTTTTGGTACATTCCCAGTTCTACCACTTTACGTAAATCTTGGAATGCGCCAAAAAACATTGGTGTTGCGTAGGAACACCCATGCAACAACACCCATGGAATGACTCCCTGAGGCAGAGCAATGCAACACAGTGATTTGCACCACACTGCATTACTCCAACTTTATGAAGCCACTCAGGGCCACCCAAACTAGCCTTGTGTGGCTTCATGAATCACATTTTTGAGTTGCGTTGCTCTTGCACCACATTGCGTACTGCAAAAAGGACTCAACTCAGCTCATAAATATGACCTCTAGTGTTCCATGTCTGTATGTTTTCAATAAATGTTCTTTTCTTATGGAGAAAACATTCAATCTGAATATGTGCAGCTTGCAACATCCTTCCTGATATTGCTCACTTGGCAGAGGTTCATTCGTTTGCATTGCACTGATTTGTTGTATTGCCAGATAATTATATCCAGCTTTCTTCCCTTCCTATATGTTTATTGTCCATGTATTAGTTGTACACTTCCAAGCGTAAAGAGGCATTAGCCACTTTCCCCAGCCACGCACAGTAGCAGACGGACCTTGTTTAAAATCTTGTGGGTCACAATGAGGAATAACGTGCAATAGACCGAATTACTAGGCCGTGTACTGAGTGTTTTCCATGAGCTTAGGACCCTTTACCTCCCACAAATTACACTTGAAATAGGGAGGTCGAACTTGTGACCGGAAAATCGATTGGCAATAATACCAGGTGCATTTTTACAGGGTGTGGTACCACCAGCTGAAAGGAAACTCTTTAACACTTGTAATTGTGTCCAGGGGTATTAATACTGAATATAATGCAGTTATACTTCTTCACTCTACTTTTCATAATGATAAGATGTGAACCTCTGGTCAGCTCAGGTTGTATGTTATGGGTACCCCCCGTAAAGAACCTCATCTGAGAGTGGAACCACCAAGCTAATACGCATCAGAGGTGGTACAGATCGAATGGGTGCTATAGCTACGGAGGTCATATGAGATGAGTCAAAAAAAAAATTATAAAATGTGTCCACCTGGATTTGCAACCTGCAATCAAGTCATACAATGCCTTCACACACTTTTTAGTTGCTTAGTATGTATGGATGTATGACGTTTAATATAATTTTCTGGCAGTACAAACATAGAAAATTAACGCACCAACCATGGCAAACTAAGAGCATTATAAAGATTAAGCAAAACTGATGGATTTATTCAAACACCATCCAGCTGTATCAACGGAACTATCCACTTTCTTTTGTATAGAGTTTGGTATGTCTACAAATCGGCTTACAATGATTTATAAACGTATGTGACATCTTTTATATTCAATTTCCAAACCTTAGTGACGGGTGATTTTCTTAAACTTGCTTTTCAATAAACAGTAAGAGGTTGAAAATGAAAATTTATGAAAAAGCAATACCTTTACAAAAGCAGCAAAAAACTAAATCCTATGCATGTCTTTTCATTATTATGTTACATTTGAACGAGATATAACTCAGGGGCCTTTAGAACAGTCAGTGGTCACAGGTGCTAAAGCTGGTGAGGTTGTTTTGTTTATACTGGTACCAAATGGTATTTCATTTGGCTTGAAACCAATCTGCCCATGTGAAATGGGATTTGTTTTGAAAAACCTGAGCACCTGACGACTTAATGAAAATTCAGCAAAGATGCAGAATTGGCAAATTAACTCTAAAGCATGATGCCCTATTGTCACCGTTTTACACTGCCATCTGTTTCCAATAAACTGACAGGATATTTCCCAGACAATTATTTTAACTGAGTTTCAGCGGAATTGTTCAATTAAGCACAAAGCCGGAGATTTTTCCGATGCTGAAAATCATATGTTTACAATCACATGTACAATTTATGTTGCGTTTTTTGGTTAGACCTTTGAAATGTTGCGAGAAACCGTGATGTCAATTTGATCATAAAACATACCTGTGCAATCAAGAAAGATCCACGCGTTCTTTAAGGGTGACTAAAAAGTGTACACTGCAAACACATCTTTTTTGTTATGTTTTTATCAAGTGGTCTGTTATTTCATATTTAACCTAACACTCGTATAGACAATGCATTTTCTGTCCGGAGAGTCTGAGGATAATTATTGCACCCAATAAAATATGATACAATGGAGTTTGGAATTTATCAGGTGAGATAGTTACCACCTAATACATGTTTACCCTTCAAATTGAGACATGACGTGCTGATGTTGGCGATTCCTGCATTGAAAGTTGCAATGTCCTGGAATTTACCAGGCAATTTCTCCTGGTATTTATCCACAAGTTCTAGCTGTCCATATGTAATTGGGGAAGTTCCATGAGTGCGGACCTTCAACATACCAAATAAGCATCAGCAAACTGTTGAGCCTAACTGAGGCCATGAGGGCAGGAGCACATTCAAGCAGGCAAACAAGCATCCTAACAATCTTCCTGTGCTCTTCTGAGCAGATCCTAAACTCCTATCCATGGGTGACCCAGATCTCTTTACACCTGCTGCCTGCAACAGCTAAAATCTTCCGTTTCACAATTTCCGCAGATGCTGGATGGTATCTTCCTGGTCCCTTCTAGAGCTTCCAGACAGGTAGAGGAATATTCAGGGGTGCTATAATAGTCAGCAGTGAGAGGCAGGATGAACCAATTTCTCCAGCAAGCTCTTGTTGCAGGGGACCCTGTTCCAAGTGGTCTGCTGATCTATGTACAAGATTTTAACCTATTACTGTTATTTTCTGGTAAATTATCCTAGAAAGCCACTGGGTGTCTTTCAAAACTTTAGCACCCCATGGCCAATGTTTGGCGCTCAGAATTACGACCCACAGGTTTACCTTATTTGGATAACAGAATTCCTCCTGAAAACCAATCTGGTCAGTTCTAAGGCCACCTGCCTTCCCAATATTCCTCTCACCCCAAGTTACTCCAGGGTAGAAGTACAGTCAGGTTGACCCTTTGCAGAGTCGCTTCAAAGGCACCCTTGACTTGATAGCACTGTTTAACCATAACATGCTACACTGGAAGGTGTCAGGGTCGTTTGTTACTCCTGTCCACTCCTCATAATATAGGTAACCAGTAATTACTCCTCCTGCCCTTCCTGACAGCAGGCCAACACCTATTGTCTTCTGCTTGTGAGAACTTTTCACGTATCATCAAAGAGCCATGGAGGGAAGAGAGCTGAGGCTAAAGGAAGTGAGCTAATAACTGTGCAGGGTCCCAAGTAGTGACAAATAAGTGCTTGTTAAAACTATGGGGCATATTTACAAGCAGGCGATAAAAAATTATCTCCGCCTTTGCGGCCGTTTTCGGCCGAAAGGCGGCGATAATTTTATCGCCTAATTAGCAAGGCCACGCTAACGCGTGAAACCTTGCTTTAGCGTGGGGATTCTTTACGCCCAGCTTTGCATCTCTAATGAGATGCAAAGTGGGCGTTTCTGACCTAACATGACAGGAGAAATGTCGCTAAGCAATATTTCTTCTATCATCAAGCCCCACGCTATGAAGCATAGCATCAGGAAAAGTAGCGATAACCCCTATTATCGCTACTTTCCTTACGCCTGCTTCAGGACTGACTTAGCCATGATATCCTATGGAGGGTGGATATCATGGCTAAGTTTGTGAGTCCCTATCAGCAAGCTAACGCCACATTGCGTGAGATTATCGCTGGGTTTCCAGCGATAATCTCACGTTAGGCAGTTAGCGTGAGGATTTTTTTCGCTGAGGAGATAAGCGTTGCTAATAGCACGCTATCTCAGCTATAAAAATCCTCGTTACCCGGCGATAATTATCCTCACGCTAAGAGCGCTGAGTGATAATTATCGCCGGGTGTTGCTGATATGCCCCCATGTTTGTTGGCAGTGAGTGGGTGACCTCTGTAGCTTTTTCTCACCTACCTTAGAAAAAGTATGGCTTTTATTTACAAGCAGGCTTTTACCGTAGGAAATCGCTACAACATCCTATGAAGTAGAAAGAATGCTCTGTATCATCTCACTGCAAAAAATGCAAATACCTTTCTAAATATTAGATACGTCCTACATTTTGAGATTATGCACTTAGGCACTGAAACACAATGTCACAAGACGTTTGTTATCACACAAAAAGTCATTTTACCAAGAGTGAGGCAGTTGATATCTACAGATGGCAAGAAAATATGATTCTGCTATTTGCACAAAACAAAGCTGGAGATGTCCATACAGCAATACATAGCACAAATCTTATTAGATCTGGGACATTGGTTTTGGGGATAACTAAGCAATATATTGAAGTGAGAAGTAAAAAAATAAAACAATGGGGCCATACAAGCTTTGACTCCTTTTGTTGCTTCATATTCCTAACTTAGCCAATACCATGAATTTGACTTTCACCTAGATCTATCTTTTTAGCTACATATATACAGAGCTACCGCAAAAACCACTGAATGGAATTTTCACCAAATTTGGCAGGAAGCTAGATCTTGGACCAAAAAAGAGAGGGGGATATTCACAAGGAGCTATCGCCGAGTTAACAGCACTTTATCACAGCCTAAGTTGCGATAAAATTACCGCCCCAATCACAAGCTGGTGTTAACAGCCCACAACACCAGTTTACCCGCGATAGCAGACACAAAAAATATCGCCACGGATGACCCCCGCAACTATCGCTAATGAGTAGGCGTTCCCGTGCCAAAAGCCGTGACAACACCACTACACAACATTCACAACGAACAGCCAGAACTGCGATAAGAACACGAAACAGGCGATAAGGCACGTTAGCACCAGGAAAATAACACCTGCTCCGACCTGATGCTAAGTCAGACCACAACCTGGACCACAAAAGGGAGACCAGCCCAGAGCCAAACCTGAAGAACAACAGATGCACCTGGGCAAATGAACATGCAGCCTGGAGGGCCAAAAGGGAAACAACACACGCCGCAACCACCCCCAGGACCCCCCTCCCCGGCACTCCCTGACCAAAGACATGACACATCAGCTACACCCAATCATGTACAAGATTATCCGCATGATGTCGCAGAATCACAACTAGTGACATGCATGTGTCGTCACAAAAATGAGCATCACACATTAATTTCTGAAGCAACAAATCAAACTTTATTAAAATGAACACTGAAATGAAATGAAGACACATTGCGGCTCCCCTCGGGCCAATCCGTAGGTCACAGCCTGCAAGACAAAAATCATGATGAGAAGGTGTGTCCTGTGCACATCAAAGGACAGAGAGAGAGCAAAGGGGAGAGAGAGGAAGAGAGGGAGATAGGGAGAGAGAGGAAGAGAGGGAGATAGAGAGAGAGAGAAGAAGAGAGGGGAAGTGAGAGAGAGAGAAGAAGAGAGGGGGAGAGAGAGAGAGAGAAGAAGAGAGGAGGAGAGAGAAAGATAGAGAAGAAGAGAGGGGGAGAGAGAGCACCGTCCCTGCGCAACCAGGCCACACTTCTCACCTGCTGCCACCGGTGTGTCTCCAACCAATTGCCATGATTTCACATGATGTAGGTGATATAATATGCAAGGGTATATCCAGTCATGGAGAAAGTGTGAGTTAAACTTAATGTAATGTGGAGAGTGATGTAACAAGACTGTGTACGAATGGTTGTATTCTTTAATAAAAATGTGTTACAAATCATTGTGTCAAGTGTCATTCAGTTGAGTGTTGTTAAGCGGAATGTTGTAGAGTACATTGGAGGATAGTATCATAGAGTGTAGTGTAGTAAAGTGAAGTTCAGGGTTGTACAGAGAAATGGAGTGGAGTAAAGTGGAGTGCAGTGCAGTTGAGTATGATATAGCACAGTGGCATATGGTGGAATACCGTAGAGTAGAGTTGCATGGAGTGGATTGGCATAGAGTGTTGTGGCATAGGCTTGAGTGAGTAAAGTGTATAGTGTAGAGTGCAATAGCATAGCATGTGGTGGTGTACACTACAGTGGCATGCAGTGGAGTGATGTGTTGTGGATTAGGATTCACTGGAGTAGTATAAAGTGGAGTGGTGTAGAGTGGGGTGGCATGCAGTGTAAAAGCTTTGAGTGAAGTGGGGTACCCTGGTGTACTATTTAGTGAAATAGCATACATTAGAGTACATTAGAGTAGCATAGATTATAATGGCTTACAGTGCAGTGGCGTAGACTTGAGTGGCATAGAATATATTGGCGTAGAGTGGAATAGCACAGAGTCTAGTGATGTAGAGTTGTGTAGAGAGGAGTAGCTTACAGTGGTGTTGGGGTATTGAGGAGTATCGCACAGTGGAGTTGTGTAAATTAGAGTCGCATAGAGTGCATTGGCAGAACGTGGAATAGCATAGAGGGGTTTGTTGTGGAGTGTAATTGCGTACAGTCCAATAGTGTAGAGTGGAGTGGCTTAGAGTGGGGTGGCGTAGAGTGGAGTAGTATATAGAGCAATAGTGGAGAGTGGAGAGGTGTACAGTGGATCCGTGTACAGTGAAATAGCATACAGTGGAGAAGCATAGAGTGAAATGCTGCACAATTGAATTGTGTAGACTGCGTTGTCGAACAGTGGAGACTGCGTTGTCGAACAGTGGAGTGGCGTAGACTGGTTTAGCATAGAGTGGGGTAGCGCACACTGCAGTGGGGTAGAGTGTAGTAGCACACAGCCTAATAGTGTAGAGTGGAGTGAAATAGAGTGCAGGGTCAAAGATCGGTACAGCGTAGAGTTTACTGGTGTAGAGTGGAGTGGCATAGCTTGATTGGCATACAGGGGAATAGTGTTGAAAGCCATACTGTACAGTGGATTGGCATTGAGTGGAAGAAAGTAGAGTGGAGTGTCATAGACAGGAGTAGCATACAGTGGAATAGCATACAGTGGAGTGGCGTATAGTGGAGTGCTGGAGAGTGTAATCGTCCGTATAGTAGTACAATTCCTGCAGAACCGCAGGACCGGCATACTTTGATTGGAGGGTGTCCCACTCAACTAAGAATTGGTTTCTTGGCTCGAGTTTCCAGCTTGCATTGTCCTACTATGTGTTAAACTGCGCTTACACTCATCGAATATCTTGGGATCTCCGAAACGCGCGTCAGTGCTTTCTGTCTTGTTTATTGTTTCTATGTGTACTACATCGTATTGTGTATTTTTTTGATTGTTTTGTTATTATATGTATTGATTCATTATATGCATTGTTTGTCTATTTAATTGCTTTTCCTACGTCGGGCACATCATTGCTTGTCTCTTTTTAAATCACTTATTGTGTCAAAGTTGAATTTACAATGTGTTTGGTTTTATATGAAATTAATGAATATTAGTAATGATTCTACCATAGCATTTATATGTATAATATTACATTTGAGAAATAAATGAAAATGAAAGAAAAAATTATTTAAACATTTTGCTTGGTCTATGGGCACATCTTAATCTATGGACTGACAGCCTATAAATATTGTACCAGTGGGGGGAATGTACTCCTGTTTTTTGTATTGATTATTCCCTGACTTCTTTCCAATCCCACTTACTTATTCAGGGTCCCTCCATGTTCTCTCATTAGTAGAGTGCTGTAGCATGCAGTGGAATACTAAGAGTGGAGTGGCATAGAGTGGAGTTCGGTTGAGTTGAGTGGTGCACAGCTGTATAGCATAAAGTGTAGTGGCATACAGTGTAGTTGCATACAGTGCAAGAGCGTATAGTAAATTGGCATAGAGTAGAGTGTTGAAGACTGGAGTGGCGTAGAATGGAGTGGCATAGAGTGGAGTAGTGTGGAGTGGAGATGGATACAGTAGAATAACGAACAGTAATGTAGTGTGGAGTGAAGTGAAGTATCATAGACTAGAGTGGGGTACAATGGAGTGGCATACAGTAAAATAGTGTACAGTGTCATGGTGTAGAGGGGAATGGCATAGTGTGGAGTTGGAAGAGTGGAGTGACATACAGTGGAATAACATTTTGGCCTAATTATGAGTCTGGCAATAAGAGGACAGCCAGACTCGTGAGGGCGCGGTGGTGGCAGCCATCTGCCACCGCACTGGTGGTCCGACAGCCCCATTACGAGTCGGGCAATCGGACGCCCCTGGAACACAGTCACCATTACCGAACCGCCATTCCCTGGAGGTGGGGTGGTGGTCAGGAGGCCAGAATATGCTTGGCGGGATCGCCACGGGTCCACCTAGCATGTTATGAGTTTCCCCTCCTTTAGGGTTTACATGGAAGGTCTTACTCCATGTAAACCCTGGAGGAGAGGAAACAAAGGGCCCCCTGTGCATACTACAGTTGCGGATGTACACAGGAGTCCATGCTGTACAGTAACCTTTTGAGGCATTCCCATTGCAGTGCTTTTTCCAAAGGCACCAGTGCCTTTGAATGTGGGACCACCGTGGGATCGCCACACCACTGCCCACCCATCAGACTGCTAAAAAGTCATAATCTGGCAGGTGGGTGGGGGCAACCTTTGGTGGAGCGGTGGCATGGCGGTTTGAACCGCTGCTCCACTGCTCTGCCAAAAGACGTAATCAGGCCCCAAGTGGAGTGGGGTAGAGTGAATTGGTGTGAAGTATAGCTGCGTAGTGTGGAAAAGTGTACAGTAGAGCTGTGTATAATTGAAGGCATAAAGTGGAGTGGCATAGAGTGGAATGAGGTGTAGTGTAGTGGCGCAGAGTAGAATTGCATCGCGTGGAGTGGCATAGCATGGAGTGTAAAAGGATGGAGTGTCATAGAGTGGAATTGAGTAGAGTCTAGAGTGGAGTTGCACACCGTGGATTAGCAGAGATTGTGATGGCTTTTAGACTAGTAATGTAAAGTCAACTGGTGTAAAGTGCAATAGCATATAGTGGGGTGGAGTGTAGTGTCATTGAGCGGACTGTCATGAAAGTGGGTAAATGGATGTAGGTGCAATATACCACGAATATTTTGGTAGTAGGGGTAAACAGTGTAAAACTGTAATACTTAGCAGTATATTGTGCGATGGTATACCATGGTAACTCCACAATATAAAGCAGTGCATGCCAATAAGAAGGCAATATCTAATTGGCTAATAGCTGTCTTTGCAAAATGTAAAAGGCATCCATGCAGTTTCCAGCACACTTTCACTGTGTTCTGGATTAGTGATTTATATATAGGTTTATTCATAATTTTCTATATTGTTTTTATACAGTTAAGGGAGAACTGTGCTAGTTTTTAAAAAACCTTTTAAGCAGCACAGTCATTTTTAGGAATTACTGTGGTACTCCATAGACTTAAATATTTTAAATGATGTAAATATGATTTGAATATGTTAACAAATGCTAATATACTGCACTGCATTATATTTGTAAGATTTAGTGCAGTACAGTGTATTTTCAACTTTTGAACATGTTTATTGGTGCAAATGTATTTTTCAGTACTGGGGGACTCCTAAGCTAGTACTGCAGTACAATCTACCTTTTTATAAAAAAAATATAGGGACTTGTAAATATTTTTGCCTATTTATTATCATTTTTATAAAGTGGTAACAGGTATAGGAAAAATATCAGGAAACATAATAGTAGGCCCCTGGGTCTAGTTCAATGTTGAAGTATTGGGGTATCCCTTTCTTAAGACGATTCCCATCACCAACCCTTACGTGAAATCATTCATCATAGGGAATCTCCTCACACTATGAGCCTAGTCATAGTATGGGCTACAACCCCCTCACTGAGAGGGAGGAGCTCAGGGATGTTTTGAAAGAGAAGTTGAGGTGTACTAAACCTCTGGATGAGAAGGGTGTGGCAAGAGGGTGTGTGAAAAAGTAAAAATAAATAAAACTAACTCCATGATATGCTAGACAATTTTAATATTGCATTCATAGGTCAGGATTAAAAAGTACAACTAAGACAGAGGGAGATTCAATCTGTCAAAGAATTGGGAAGGTCGACATGTAGCGCTCCCCGTAGGGATGCAGCGGCTTTTATCAGTACCAGAGTGTGTATAAAAAGTGAAGTGCCAATAACCACTTTGACTGCCTTGAACCAGTGGGAAAGTGTTTATGCAAAACCAGTAGGTGGAGTGATGAATCACTCAAGCGTTGATTATACTGGTCAGCAAGCTCCCCGAAATGTCAGTTAAGCACATATATTCCAATAACCTTGGTATAACAGACTCAAGGCGGCATCCAATACATTACTGGCAGAAAAACGTGGCCTCAACATTGCCCTGCACCCAGTTTTTCATTATAGGAATAATATCAACCTAATACATACCTATATCTAAGGGTAAAACACAGAACACTGCCAAAGTGTACTGTTGCAGGGATTCTGCTCATGCACAGAACTATGCGCAGGAAACCAGGACGTCAGTGAATTATGGTGTACCAAAAACTCACCTCAGAACCCAGAACCCCTTATCCGACCAGCATCAGTGTCCCATTCGTTATCCGATTTTATCTCGGCGGTCCCAATGTATAGACAACCCAGAACAAGCGACTTAGTGTATTCTCAGGAATGGTGGGAATCAGAAATACCTGTTTGTTATTATTCTCATATCAGTCCACAACAAGAGTAAACAGAGACACAGTAAAGTTTAAAGAGTTTATTTTAAAAACCTCGTGTCCTAAGATGCAGTACTTTGGCTAACATAAGCAGACAAATGATTAAAATCAAAACCATCAGCATAGTTACAATGCCATAGAAAATGAAAGGAGAAATCATAATAAAATGACAGTGGATTACAGCCACCTTCCTTTCGCTAGTAAACTAATATTATTATTATTAGACTAATAGAAGGTCTCTAGGCTTGAATGGGGAACCCCATACCGTAAAGATCAGCTTAGTGGAATCACATCACAGGATCAGGTATAGTCTGCTCCTGGGAAAGCTCTTCTTCCGAATGTGTGTAAAGCATGCAGCCTGCAATATTAAAAGCACCCGACTTTCAGGTATTTGCAGCTGCGTGCGTGTTATGGCTAAATAGTGGGCCAATCAACCTGAACCCAAAAACATGCCCGTCTAGCGACCCAGACTGTTTCTTTACACAATGTTCAGACCAAGGTCGCAGCTCACTGTTAGGGATGTGAACAACAGACAGTTCTCATGTGAAGCACAGGAGAGCAAGCATTTCTCAAATAATAACATGTAACTGCAGTGTCATGTGCAAAAGCAGCAAAAGTGGCAAGATGGCTTTCTAACATCTAACGCGGTTGTGCTAACTTAGCAATGTACGTATATAAATAGCAGTCCTCACTACACCCCCCCTTGATCGGACCACTAACCAGTAGGGGCACAATTAAGGAACGCAGAGTTCAAGTTCGATAGAACGGAACCAAGGGCACAAATTGTGAATCCATATAAGGGCAGTGAAAGTTCGAAGAGAAAAAAGAGAGAAAAAAAAACATTTAAAGGGGGAAAAAAAATATTATCGATGGATGTCCAACGAAAAAGCAAAAGTTATTCCAAAGGAATGTTGGATGACCTCCAAGTTAATCCATCAATGTATAAGCACAATAAGTAGCAATGGCTTCCAAGAGGAAATCATTGGAACGTTCTGCAAAATTATCTGCCATCCAGTTCAGCAAGGGGAATGAACACACATGTTCTTCGACAACTGGAGCCTCTAGTGCCATCAGAGGACAACTGGCGTGTTCCTCAAGATAACTTCTTGCCAAGAACTCAGCTGCAGCCGTACCGATTTCCCAATTCCCTAGGATTCCATGTGCTGCTCCACAGGCCATAATCCTGACACCAGAACAGTCCAACTCATGAGCCACTAAGGGGCTCATTAGTCGATCATAATCCGGGGCGGGAGACACCGAGTTTGACAAGCACAAATCCAGAGCCCATTGGAATGGACACTCTAGGCAATGAAAGACAGGTTGTACGCAAGTAAAGTAGGGAAACCGGAAGGACAGCCCATAGGCTATGCTCAATGTTGCCAGTGGTAGTGTTCCATAGTATTCAAGCATCCGGTTATGAAGATGGAGCAGCCGGGACATGCTGTCGTGTGACACAAATTGTGCATCCATTTCGTAGTAAGCAAACCAACAACAGTACCCCAGCCACAAGGGCGAGAATCAACGGGAGACGTCCGAAGACGCTGGAAAAAATAAAATGAAAAAATGCCGGGATCACACCAAAAATAGTTTGGAAGGAGGTCACGAGGCCGGAGCCCACAATTTTGAAAAAATTTGCCAGGCCACTTGTTGACGAGGCATTAAAGATAGTCTGAATCAGGGCACCAAAATGAAGTGGGAGATCAGTATTCAAAAGCGTTTGCACCTCTGTGCGCGTGTTTGCTACGTGAAGGACAAATGTTTCCCGGGATGAAGTCAACGAGACTTCTTTTTGAGACAATAGAGCCCTTATTCTGCTCATCTTGTTGAACTATGCTTTCAAGGTTGGAATGGAAGGCCAGATGGATTCATCGAGCCGTCCATGCGGGGGTGGGAAAAGGACGTTGTTACAGCAGACTACTCTCTGTGATACAGTCATTATGTAGGGAATTCCCACTAACATCCCACAGCAAGCTTCATTATTTAATAGCAAATAACTACTGTTAGCCAGCAGCGTAAACAACGGTGTTATGACTGACACTGGGATCCCTTTCAGGATGCAAGCTAAATTAGGAGCGTGCACATTACATGCACCATGCAATTGAATGTGCCGACACACCACAGAGTGATCCGGAGTGGAAGTGTACTCTTCACCTTTTAAGTAAACCTCTTTACCGTCCCTCACGCACCTGTACGTGAAAGGGAGTGACCAAACGTCATGCAGGAAGGCAGTACCTAGTTGTTCATATCTGCCTAGAGCATAATGTTTCATGCAGGAACTGAACTTAAACAGGGGAAATGGTAATGTGATTAACCCGTGGATAAGCCACACAGCGGAGTTTAATTCGGCAACAGAGAAAGGTAAAGGTTTTGACTTTCCAATGTGCAGCAATGAGTATGTTGCATCTTTCATGGACATAAACTGTTGTTTTGCAGTTAAATTAAAAGGAAGGAACAAAGATGAAGTATTCATGTAATCCCAAGGGACTTTCCCAGCCTTTAACGTTTGCAATGTCCATGCAAACTGCATTATAGAACGCAATTGATTTTGACCATGATATAAAACAGACAAATCATCTTGCACAATGTCAACAACAGATGAAACGATATTATCTAACGTATAAATTCTGGAAGACAGGGTGTTAATGCTATTATCTATAACAGCCAATACTTTCTCCATATTGGCTTGTTCAATAGCTCATAATCTGGATGCAGCTTCAATTTGTGATAGCTTTCAAACTTCGTTATAAACAGCATATACCCATCTTTTGGACCTGCCAACCGCAGGACCCTTAACAAAATCATTCAAATCTATTTTGTTGTGTAATTGTGATAAACGAAGTTTAACAGATGCTAAGGTGGAATGTTGCAGCCAACATTGGCATAACTTCCCTACTGAGTAGGTAGTTACAGTATGAGAGGATTCAAAACGGGGGTCCACACGAACTTGCGTATACCCCGGATTTAAATTCAGAAACCGATGTTGACAGGAATCTGAGCTTGTTTGCCATATTAACCATCCTTTCGGATTTAATTTGGAAATATTGAAGAATGTGTTAGAAATGTATGACTGCAACGTAGCAAGGGACACATCCGTATGATTATCCCAATTAGGATAAGCACCCAGATCCGGAGTAGAGGGAGAATTTAATTTTTTTAAAGTAGCCAAACCAAAACAGGTGGTCTGAAAAATTGACGAATTCAAAAATAACATGTGGTTCGGGATGAGGCAGGCACGATGCAAAGCTTCTGTTCCCTGTACCTGCCACGGTTTAGAACCCCAAACCGATTTAAGATCAATAGTGGCTTTCCACAGATCATAACCTCTGATTGCCAATTCATCCATAAAGGATTTGGAATACAACAATTTCGTGTGTGTCAGCCTAACTTTCGAGGAAGACTCAGCCGCCACTTTAAAGTAAAACGAGGCAGGATTGGACTCACTGAAATCAGAAAAATATGTGAATTTGTCCACTAACGTGGTGGAGCTGCCCAGCCTAGCCACCAGACAGTGTTCTCCTTGCGTATAATTAAAAAAAATTCTAAACGTATTGGCTTTGTGAAGGAAATGATTGCCATAATGTTGATAGCAAAACTGCTCATCATAATTAGCAGTATCTAAATACAAATCCTCAGCATTAAACGCAGCATAATATTTCAAATCAGAAAACAGTGCTTCTATGGCTTGAACATCCCAATCATCCGAGCGGATGCTTTGCTTAACTACATCACCCATAGAAACACGAAATACACTTGGCACATTGATTACTTCAGTGGGACCATGAATTTGAAATTTAACAGCATCCCATGCAATCCCATCCAGTACAGGCCAGGCAGTAATGTTCACAAAAGTCTGGTCCCTTTTCATGATATGTGATGAGGAGTGGGGGGCCAAAGTTCCATCAATTAGTCCAATTGTAGATCTTTGTTTCAGGTAGTGTCCATTTATAAGTCGAAAAAACACTACCACAAATCCAATGGACATAAACAAAAAAATACATATGAGCACCAGCCAAATGTAAGTCAATCAATCAATCAATCAAGGAATTTATATCGCGCACTACTCACCCGGAAGGGTCTCAAGGCGCTTGGGGGAGGGGATCTGCTACTGCTCGAACAGCCAGGTCTTGAGCTGTTTCCTGAAGGCGAGGTGGTTCTGGGTCAGCCGTAGGTGGACGGGCAGGGAGTTCCATGTCTTAGCCGCCAGGTAGGAGAAGGATCTTCCCCCGGCGGTGGCTCTCTTGATGCGAGGGACGACGGCGTGGGCGAGGTTCGCGGATCGTAGCTGGTGGGTGGGCGTGTAGAAGGTCAGGCGGTCGTTGAGGTACCTTGGGCCCAGGTCGTGGAGGGATTTGTGTGCATGGGTGAGGAGTCTGAAGGTGATCCTCTTGTTGACAGGGAGCCAGTGCAGGTCTCTCAGGTGGCTTGAGATGTGGCTGCGTCGGGGTACGTCCAGTATGAGTCGGGCGGAGGCGTTCTGGATATGCTGAAGTCTTTTCTGAAGCTTGGCTGTGGTACCAGCGTAGAGGGTGTTTCCGTAGTCTAGTCTGCTGGTGACGAGGGCCTGGGTGACCGTCTTCCTGGTCTCGGTCGGGATCCATCGGAAGATCTTACGGAGCATGCGGAGGTTGAGGAAGCAAGTTGAGGAGTCGGCGTTGACTTGTCTGGTCATCGATAGGGAGGAGTCAAGGATGACGCCCAAGTTGCGTGCGTGGTCCGTAGGCTTGGGTGCGGTGCCTAGGGCCGGGGGCCACCAGGAGTCGTCCCATGCGGAGGGCGCCGGTCCCAGGATGAGGACTTCTGTCTTGTCCGTGTTCAGTTTCAGGCGGCTGATGTCCATCCATTTGGCGACGTCTTTCATCCCTTCGTGTAGGCTGGTTTTGGCGGTGTCGGGCTCTCTGGTGAGGGAGAGAATCAGCTGGGTGTCATCGGCGTAGGAGATGATGTTGAGGTTGTGTTGTAGTGCGATGGCAGCGAGGGGTTTCATGTAGATGTTGAAGAGAGTGGGGCTGAGCGATGATCCTTGCGGGACGCCGCAGATGACTCCGGTGGCTTCAGAGAGGAATGGAGGGAGGCGCACTCTCTGTGTTCTGCCGGAGAGGTATGAGATGATCCATCCCAGGGCCTTCCCTTGGATGCCAGTGTCGTTGAGGCGTTGGACTAGGGTGCGGTGGCAGACATTGTCAAATGCTGCGGAGAGGTCTAGGAGGATGAGTGCCGCTGTTTCACAGTTGTCGAGCAGGGCTCGGATGTCGTCGGTGGCTGCGATGAGGGCGGTCTCGGTGCTGTGGTTGGCTCTGAATCCGGACTGTGATGGGTCGAGGGATCCGTTCATCTCGAGGAAGGCGGTCAGTTGCTTGTTGACGATCTTCTCGATGACTTTGGCAGGGAAGGGAAGGAGCGAGATGGGGCGGAAGTTCTTGAGGTCGGTCGGGTCCGCTGTTGGTTTCTTCAGCAGTGCGCTGAGCTCGGCGTGCTTCCAGCTCTCCGGGAGGGTGGCTGTGTCGAAGGAGGTGTTGATGATGTGTTGGAGGTGGGGTGCGATGGTAGAGGCGGCCTTGTTGAATACATGGTGGGGGTACGGGTCTGTCGGCGATCCGGAGTGGATGGTGTTCATCATGCGTGTTGTGTCTTCGGGGGTCACCTCGGTCCATGTCTGGAGGATGGCGGCGGGGTGCGTAGGTTCGACCGAAGGGTGCGGGGATGAAACGCCGAAGCTGTTGTGGATGTTGGTGATCTTGCAGTGGAAGTACGAGGTGAGGGAGTCGCAGAGGTCCTGTGAGGGAGTGATGTCGTTGTTGCCGGTGCTGGGGTTGGAGAACTCCTTGACGATGTTGAAGAGCTCCTTGCTGTCATGGTCGTTCTTGTCCAGTCGTTCCTTCAGAGATTTCTTCTTGGTGGTGCGAATGAGCTGGTGATGTCTGTGGGTGGCGAGTTTGAGGGCAGTCATGTTGTCGGTGGTCTTGTCGAGGAGCCAGGCCTTCTCGAGGGTGCGGCAGGCCTTCTTGGAGTTCTTGAGTTCGTCGGTGAACCAGGGGGCCTTCTTGCTTCTGGGCCTGGTGAGTGGGTTCTTCAGTGGGGCGAGGTCGTCGGCACAGGAGGTCAGCCACTGCGTGAGGTCGAGGGCTGCTGTGTTAGGGTCCGTTGTCCTGACAGGTGGGTTCTGGCTGAGGGAGGTGGCGAGCTGGTCGACGGTGATCTTGCTCCAGTTCCTGCGGGGAACCTGCTTCGGGTGGTGGTGGACCGTGTTCTTTTCGAAGCAGAAGTGGACGCAGCTGTGGTCAGTCCAGTGAAGTCCGGTGGAGTGGCTGAAGGTGACGTGCTTGCTGGATGAGAAGACGGGGTCGAGCGTGTGGCCGGCGTAGTGCGTGGAGGTGTTGACCAGTTGCTTGAGTCCGAGGGTGGCCAGGTTGTCCAGCAGGGTGGTGGTGTTGCGGTCCTTGTTGTTCTCCAGGTGGAATTTGAGGTCCCCGAGGAGGATGTAGTCGGCGGAGGGGAGGGCGTGGGGGCTGATGAAGTCCGTGATGTCTTCGCAGAACTGTGCGCGTGGTCCCGGGGGTCTGTATATGAGGGTGCCTCTGAGGGTAGTCTTGGGGTCGGTGTGGATCTGGAAGTGCAGGTATTCGGCGGCGTTGAAAGCGTCGATGGAGTCAGTCGAGATGCGAATGGTGCTTTTGTGAACGATGGCGATGCCTCCTCCGGTCTGGTTGACGCGATCTTTCCTGATGATCTTGTAGCCGTCCGGGATGGATGTGGCGATGTCGGGGGCTGAGGAGGCGTTCATCCAGGTTTCCGTGAGGAAGGCGACGTCTGGAGATGTGGTGTCGAGGAGGTTCCAGAGTTCCACGGCGTGTCTGTGGATGGAGCGGGTGTTGATCAGGATGCACTTGAGGTGGTTGCTGTTGTCCGTCTTGGTGGGCGTGGTGCCTGTTCGGAGGCAGGAGAAGTCCAAGGGGTATTAAAAAATGTCTTTTAAACCAGACAGCAAAAATTGAAACTTTTGATGGGGCAATTGAAGTCATTGAATTAGTGTCAAAGGAGAAGCGCGACTGGTTAATTGTGGTGGATTGTAAAACAGGCAACGGGACATCTGCAGGATAAGCATACTCAGTATCTTCAGGTAGACCACCAGCTGTCGGTGGCAACAAAGGTCGAGTAACTGTATGCATCTCGATGGCAACATCAGGCAAGGTGGTAGAAGCTGGAGCCAAAACAGAATTTCTCAGCATCGCAGGGCAAGAAACTGCTGTAGTCATACTAAGAAGAATCGGCCACTCGCTGTAGCTTGACATTGTCAATAGAGATGTACCTGTTATCCTTGCGACCAGGAAGTGGAGGTAAAATGACTGTTCGTGTACCCTGCACGCCAAGCACTGGAACCGATGCACGATAAGATGGGCCAAACTCCTTCTTGTTCTCCACCTTCTCACGGATCAGATCACCAACTCGAGGTAGCCAGCCGACTGCCGGAATCTGAAGCGCAGCATCAGATGTGGAGGGCACGTGTTCCTTCGCTAGACTGTCTCTGGCTTCTTGTAGAGTCTGCAATAGAGCACAGTGATCATCTATGTCAAAGGGTGCGGCTGACGCCGCCATGTCTAGACCATCAAGGTCTGGGACAAACATTCGTATGCCAAAGAGCATCATGTATGGGGTCCGCCCACCTAGAGACCTTCTAGGGAGATTATTAAGTGCACGTTGGACATTATACAAATGGGCTAGCCAGTTCCGGCCAGTGCCTAAAACCCTGGCTGTCAAAGATTGCTTTAAGTCACGGTTCATTCGCTCCACCACACTATTACCCTCAGGTCGGTAGGGAGACCAAAATTTGACTTGGACCCCCAAATTTCTCATGGCTTCTTTGTATGCCTTAGAGGCGAACGCAGGGCCCTGATCAGAATGAAAGGTACCACATGCAAAACTTCCCACAAAGACACGCAAATCCCTGATGACAGTACTGGCATCAGCACTCCTTTGTGGCCATACCCACAGAAAACGTGTGTACGAATCCACTGCAACCAAGATGTACGTGTACGCAGTATCAGAGGTGAATGGACCGCAGTGATCTAAATAAACACACCCTAGCGGTTTATTAGAAATGTACAACTGAGTTTGTGGTGGGTGCGCAGCAGTTGAAGGTTTAATCTGCTGGCAAATGTCACAGTCAAGAACATAAGCGTGAGCTTGTTTATATAAACCGCACCACCAGTAACGTTGTTGTAACAGAGATGCAGTAGTTGCAACGCCGGCATGGGAATACGCAATGCCCTCGTGAGCCGCTAATATCAAGGATGGTCTGCAGTCCGCATTGGGAATCAATCTGTCACCAACGTCATTAATCCTCACTAACGGGACGTTATCAGGACTTAAGTGATAATGGTAACGAGAAGGGAGACCTCTCGGGTTATTTGTCCCCTTCTCTGTAGCAACAATAGCTGCCAAGATGTCATCATCGATCTTACTTTTGGATCTTGTAACTGCTGCCACTAAGTATGTCGCCACTGCTGTTTTTGCTGCCTCGTCAGCTAGGCTGTTGCCGACAGCATGGACACCAACTCGTTGGTGACCAAGAGTGTGAATAACATTCACAAGAGGCAGATGTTCTTTAAGTTCTGCCACTCGAACCCAAAGCATTTTATGCTTAATTGTGCTACCTTTGGAATCACGGTATTCATTTTGAGACCAAAAATGTAGATTGTCGTTGTAAGATTGAACACAATAAAACGAGTCACTCACTATAACAGTGGTGACCCGAGAATCAGCAAACTTCAGTGAGAGAACCAGAGCACAGAGCTCTGCCAACTGTGCGGTACAATCACCCAATGACTGCGTATGCACGACATCAGATTGTAATTCACCATTCACGAATGTACCCACCACAATTGCGCAGGCCGCTGAATAGGCATGCTTCGATCCAGTCGCCGGTTGCGCAGAACTGTCAGTGTAAATGACACAATGGTAATCCTCGAGCGGGCGCAAGGACAGAGGAGCTGGATGAACAAATTCATACTGTAAGTACTCCTGAGTCTGTAATGCTGCGTCAAAGATATAGGTGACGTCGGGCGATGTCAAGGAAGTGGCCCATTGTATCCACCGGGGATGCAAAGCTTTAGAATGTGGTACACTCGCTTTGGTCACTGCCTCAAGGGCAGGATATGGTGTGACCACCATCATGCGTTTCCCTTGCGATAGCGCTTGTTCTTTAAGAATCGCCATCTGAACTGCCGTCAAAACTTTTTTGACAGAGGAAAAGCACAGTTCAGCCGAAGTGTACAGGTGTGATTTGTAGGCAATGGGGACGGTGTCGCCCTCATTGAACGTTAAGTACGTGAAACCCACTGCGCCTGGCACAATTCTTATTACCAGGTTAATGTGGTTATCACATGTCAGTAAGTATTTTGAAGCAAGAAGGTCAGCTAGCAAAGATTGCAATATAGCTGAATGCTCCGGCAGCCAGCATGATTTGGAAAAAGTAGGTTGTACCAAGGCATAAAGTGGCTTGATACGCTGGGCATAATCAGGAATATAGGTGCGACCGAAATTCAGAAAGCCCAGCAAAGATTGTAATTTCTTCAGTGTCGTAGGAGCACGCAGGCACGCGCATTTCTCTAGGAAGTGCGGAGCCAATCCTCGACCCTCATTGTTGAGTTTGTATCCCAAAAACAACACTGTATACTCTGCAATGTGAGACTTCGCAAAGTTGAACTTGTAACCGAAGTCTGCAAACAAAACAATAATGCGATCAACGCGACACAGATGCAGCCACAACTCATCATCTGTGAGATAAATATCATCCACATGCGAGTATGCATCAGGGTCAATGCTCTCTAACAGAGAGACTACACGAGCGGCAAAGACTCCAGGGCTGTTTTTATAGCCCATGGGTAATCTTTAAAAAAAATGTTGTTTGCCACCCGATGTAAACGCCGTCCACTGACTACTAAGAGACGACAGGTTATGGCTGTAAAAGCCATTGGAAATGTCAAGTGTGGTCTTAAACCGTTTTCGCACTAGACTATCGACGAGAGCAGAACTGTGGGTATTCTGTACTGCGCATGTCCGGCAATGAGAGTTTAAATGCCTATAATCTAAAACCAGGCGGTACGACCCATCAGGCTTCATCACAGTGAATAAAGAATTATTCATTGGTGACACACATGTTTCAATAACACCTTGATATTCCAATTGTTCAAGGATTACCGCGACGTAAGGTCTTGCTTCTCGACGCATGGGATATTGGGGTTGTGACTGGGGCATGGACCGCAACGGAATCTCATGGCTGGGGGACAATTTATCCCAGCCTACCTGATTACGATACAAAGCCGGTGCTAGCACCAGAGCCCACTCCTTGGCGAACTTCTTAGCTTGGTCCTTTGGCACTGTGTGCGCAAAGGACGGGAGGATCACCTCCTCCCCTCTAGGAGCATCTAAAATGAAAGACGGGGGCCAGTCTGCCTCTGCCAATAGAATATCGTACAAAGAGGTCAGATTATCCCCAAAAATCCCCTGAATTGTACGTTGTATGTCACCCTCAATTAAGAGGACTATATGATATAGTCTGTCAGGGGGAGCCACTCTAGTGTCAGCAGTTTCTACAGTAATGAACGTGTCAGTTGCTGTCGCCACCAGATATGTACGCAGTGCTTGTCGCACTGCTGTAACTTCCGCCACGCTGTCGAGCAGTGTTAGTGCCCATGTCAGGTAACCAGGACCTCAGTGAATTGTGGTGTACCAAAACCTCACCTCAGAACCCAGAACCCCTTATCCGACCAGCATCAGTGTCCCATTCGTTATCCGATTTTATCTCGGTGGTCCCAATGTATAGACAACCCAGAACAAGCGACTTAGTGTATTCTCAGGAATGGTGGGAATCAGAAATACCTGTTCGTTATTATTCTCATATCAGTCCACAACAAGAGTAAACAGAGACACGGTAAAGTTTAAAGAGTGTATTTTATAAACCTCGTGTCCTAAGATGCAGTACTTTGGCTAACATTAGCAGACAAATGATTAAAATCAAAACCATCAGCATATTTACAATACCATAGAAAATGAAAGGAGAAATCATAATAAAATGACAGTGGATTACAGCCACCTTCCTTTCGCTAGTAAACTAATATTATTATTATTAGACTAATAGAAGGTCTCTAGGCTTGAATGGGGAACCCCATACCGTAAAGATCAGCTTAGTGGAATCACATCACAGGATCAGGTATACTCTGCTCCTGGGAAAGCTCTTCTTCCGAATGTGTCTAAAGCATGCAGCCTGCAATATTAAAAGCACTCGACTTTCAGGTATTTGTAGCTGCGTGCGTGTTATGGCTAAATAGTGGGCCGATCAACCTGAACCCAAAAACATGCACCGTCTAGCGACCCAGACTGTTTCTTTACACAATGTTCAGACCAAGGTCGCAGCTTACTGTTAGAGATGTGAATAACAGACAGTTCTCATGTGAAGCAAAGGCAAGCAAGCATTTCTCAAAATATAACATGTAACTGCAGTGTCGTGTGCAAAAGCAGCAAAAGTGGCATGATGGCTTTCTAACATCTAACGCGGTTGTGCCAGCTTAGCAATGTACGTATATAAATAGCAGTCCTCACTACAGTACCTAAAAACAACATGGCTGCCTTGCTGAGAGAACAATTACTTTAGAACCCTAAACATTTTGTTTTTAAAGTCCTAGTTTCAGGATCATTACTGTATTCTGAAGACAAGAGGATGGGATACAAAAGATATTACAGAAAAATTGGCAACTTATTATGCACGATCCAGTGACAGGAAAATTGGTTCCTAAGAAACCTGGCCTTACATTTAGGAGACTGAAGTCAATTAGGGACTACATAATCAAAAAGCAGTCCAGAAGATGTAAAAAGGCCCACTCGGCTAGGACAAATCAATAGCTTTAGCAAGTACACTAAATGCAAGGCTTTTCTTCATTGCAAAACCACCACAGAATATGAACTGCCATTAGACCTTTAGGAGTAAGACCTCCGACCCTCGGTCTAGGTCCACTCTCTCCCCGCAGCTCTGCTATGCCATCTCTTGTCTCCAGACCCCGACCTCCTCCTTGGGAGGTTTGAGGCTGCTGTCCGCTCCTGCGCCTGTTGCCCGCTTCAACTGGGACTAGACTGCCTGCAACCACCGTAACCTTTCTCAGCCATTTTTTTCTTAATTTTTCCTGTTGTGCCACTGTTATTGTGTCCATTTGTGTCTAGCTCGAATTCCACCACTGTTTTTATTTTCTCGTGCCAGCTTGTTCCTATCGCCTTTTGCCGCTGCTGCCCATGCAACCCCTCCCCCCTGGAATTCCCCCTGGGAATTCCCCCCAGAATTCCCCTGCTCTCGCCTCCCAGCCTCTCCTCCCTCCCAGCTTCCCTAGTTAATGGTGGCTGCTGCGCGGTCGAGCAGCGGGTGTGCCAATGGCGCGCCAAAGGCTCACCAAAAGCAAGCCTGTCTGCGCCCCGACTGTGGCCAGCGCCAGGAACTCTGGACCTCCCACTACCCATCGCTACAACACCACCACCCTCCTCGCACTCAACCCTGGAAAACGTAGAGAATACCAACAGGCCTCGCCGAACACAACCCATGGCCAGTTCTCCTGCCTCCACTGCCACCAGACCCTCACCGCCATCCCGGCCTCCAACTCTGCCAATGCCAGCACCGGCGACACCCTAAAATGCATCCTCCTCAATGTATGCTCCGTACACAAACACACCATGGAAATCTGGAACCTACTCGACTCTCTCTCGCCCAACATCGCCTTCTTCACAGAGACCTGGACCAATGCATCCTCCACCCCCGACATCAGCACCGCCATCCCAGACGGATGCAAGATCCAGAGGAAAGACTGCCCCAACCACCCACGAGGGGGCCTCGCCATCTCCCACAAGAGCACCCTCCACCTCACCACCTCCAGCGAAACCTTCCCCTCTGCTGAACACCTGCACTTCCAGATCCAGACCACCCCCAAAGCCACAACCGAGGAACCCTCATCTACAGATCCCCGGCCCCCGAACACTCTTCGCCATCGCCATCACTGACATCATCGCACCCCAAACCATTGCCTCAACAAACTACATTCTCATTGGAGACCTGAACTTCCACCTCGACAACCCCAGGGAGCCCAACTCCACTATCCTACGTGACAACCTTGCCAGCATCGGACTTAAACAACTCGTCAACACACCGACCCACAGAGCAGGACACACCCTCAACCCTATCTTTGCGGCAGGAGACAGCATCCACTTCAGCCACAGAATGCATCTGCCATGGACCGACCACTGCATACACTTCGCCATCAACAAACCCAAAGTAAAGCACAAGTAGACCCTAGAGGTCAGACGGGACCAAGGGTAGACATATATTATTATTTATTATTAGTGAATTAGAGGCACAAATAATACAAACAAGGTGAGTGAGCGAACCTGTGACGTGGTAAAAAGAAATCCGTCGATTTCCTTACCCCAGGCAAGTGACTAAAAGAGTGACTTTTAAGTGAATAGAAATGTAAATAAAAAAGTCACAATTGATTAGCATCTCATACTCAACAACATGATACAAATTATAGTATAGAGTTAGAGATGTGTGTCACCTTGTTTGTATTATTTGTGCCTCTAATTCACTAATAATAAATTGTTTCTAACTTTTGGAATATACGTACCATTCCATTTTTTTGACTGTAAAAGTTGTGATATTTTATTTATCCTACATGTATGGGACCATTTTTGCTCTTAATATATCAACAAACCCAAAGCACCCAAACCAGCCCCACGCCCACTACGAAGGAACTGGAGCAAGGTTACCGACGAGCAACTTAACTCCACCCTCAACCGAGACAACCACACCTGGGCACCCGACGCAAATGAAGCAGCCAGAGAATTCCACACCTGGATCCCCAACTGCGCAGACGAGCTCACCCCGCTACGCAACCCCGACATACAATGCCCCAGGAAAGCTGTCTGGTTCACCACCGCTCTCCAAGAAGCCAGACGCACCTGCAGATGCCTGGAGAAGAACTGGAGAAACACCAAGATAACCGAAAACCACACCACCTACTAGGACGCCATGACGGACTACCACAACCAAATCAGAGCCATCAAGAGGAACTTCATCCACAACAAAATCCTGGCCAACTCCACCAACTCCATGGAACTTTTCAGTGTCATTCAAGAATTCACCAACCCATGCAGTGAAGCCACAGACATCACCCCATCCCAAGACCTATGAGACAAGCTTGGAACCTATTTCCCCCTCAAGATTAAAAACCTCTACGACATCTTCATCAACCATCCACCAGGTGCCACAGATGGCCCCCCTCCCCCCAGAAACACCAGCCAGCCCACCACCTCCAACTGGACACCGATCACGGCCGAAGACACCGCCTCCACTCAGGGGCCCTCACCGAGCCCTGCCCCCTCACATCTACCACAGAGCTGTGGCTGCCATCACACCTGAACTACAATGCACCATCAACACCACCATCAAAACAGGCACCTTCCCAGATGACTGGAAGCGCACACAAGTCAGACCTCTTCTGCAGAAGCCCACAGCTGTCCCCACCGACCTCAAGGACTATTGGCCCATCTCGCTCCTCTCCTTCGCAGCCAAAGTTGCAGAGAATACAGTCAACAGGAAACTGACATGATTCATTGAAGAGAACACCGTCCTCGACCCGTCCCAATCCGGATTCCGAAGCAACCACAGAACAGAGACCACCCTACTCGCCGCCACAGATGACATCCGCACCCTCCTGGACCAAGGCCACTCCGCAGCCCTCATCCTACTCGACCTATCTGTGGCCTTCGACACCATCTCACTAGTCGCCAGACTACACAACGCAGGCATACAAGGAACAGCCCTGGATTGGATCCGATCATTCCTCACTGGAAGAAGCCAAAGGATCAGACTCCCACCCTTCCTCTCTAACCCCACGGAGTCCCACAGGGTTCATCCCTGAGCCCCACCCTCTTCAACATCTACAAGGCCCCCCTCGCAGCCATCATCTGACAACACGGCCTCAACATCATATCCTACACCAATGACACCCAGCTCATCCTCTCCCTCACCCAAGACCCCACCACTGACAAACTCAACTTCCAGAAAGGAATGCAAGATATCGCAGTCTGGATGACCAACAGCTGCCTGAAGCTCAGCACCAAGAAGACAGAAATCCTCGTCCTCGGTACCACCCCTTCTGCATGGGACAGCACCCGGTGACCGACCTCCCTCGGAAGCCCACCTACCCCCTCAGACCATGCCAAGAACCTCAGCATCGTACTCGACTCATCACTCACCATGAGCCAACAGGTCAACGCCTTCACCTCCAGCTGCTGCAACACCCTCCGCATCATCCGCAAGACCTTCAAGTGGATCCCCCCTGAGACAAGGAAGACAGTCACCCACGCACTTATCACCAGCAGACTGGACTATGGAAACGCACTCTACGCTGGCATGAACAAGTCCCTACTCTGCAAACTCCAGACAATACAGAACACCGCCACCAGACTTGTCCTCTGCATCCCCTGACACAAACACATCAGTCAACACCTATGAACAGAACAGAGGACACAACTGGTGCCGCTTGTGTGCAGAAACTGGCCTATCACATATGGCATTGCAGGGAAATGTGAGTTGACAATGTACTAGTACAAACACACATCTGTGACGTTGTCGAAATGTCCACTGTCCCGCATCATATAGGCAGCTCCCCACAAACAGTCACAATGTACACTGTCATTCAGTCTGAATGTATACATGTTCAAGTCGTCAACATACATGTGAACACAATGTTAAACTGCATCTCCCATTCACATTGCAGAGGGAAATACAACACCTCCTGCAGAGCAGTCCCAACTTCTCTTCTCTGATGACGAAGAGGACCACCACACCTTTGACTCCGACGCCCTCCAACAGCTCGTTGACAGCCTCCGCTGCCCACTTCCAGGAGCAGGCCAGCCCAGCTGCTACAAGGAGAACCCACCCCCTGTACAGAACACACAGCAGGCAGCACCCACCACCACGGCTGCCTCCCAGGACCCTCACGATGAACACATGGCCTTCCAATGCCGTGTGTTGGGGTACCAGGAGAAGCTGGCTGAACAGGTGCAGGTGGGGTTTGGCCACATGGCAGGCAATCTAGATGCCATACATGGGTGTCTAAGACCCATCAGGAACCACTCACAGTCCCTATGGACACCCACAGTCCACTCCATGCCCCATTGCCCTCCAACGAACCATGGCTGACATCGCCAGAGTCCTGACTCAGCGACAAGAATGACTGTCTAGTCAGAGTGGCTCTAGCGAGCTCACCCGGTAGTTGGGACTCATGCGGAGGCTCATGGAGAACATGGAGCAGAAGCAGGCGGAAAGAACGGCTGCCACGGCTGCACACCAGCGAGAGGTAGCTGGGTCCCTCAGTGCCATAAAGACCCTCCTCATGGCATTGTTGCCACAAGGCCTGGTGCTGATGCATGCTGCTGCTACCACTCCATCCACTTCTCCGGCCCCTGCTGTGTCAGTGCCACACAGTGCGGTGGACATTCCACCTCCGGCCCCTGATGTGTCACTGCCACACAATGCTGGAGACAGAACTAAGGGTGGCCAGAATTTGCGTAGTCGCGCTACGCAAAACTCAGTGAAACGGTAAAAAATCTCCGTGAACATGCAGAAATTCCGCGAACACGCGGAATTGCTTGTTCGCGATGCTTTTTTCTTGTTCGCGATCGCTGTTTGCGTGCTGGGTGGAAAATATCTTGTGAACACTCATTTCGAGAACGCGAACAAGCAAACAATTCCACGAAGACACGGAACGCAGCATTTTGGGCAATTCCGCATTCTCCGCGGAATGCTAAATCACTAAAATTCCGCAAATTCCACGAGCGGAACGGAATTTACCACCCAGGCCTAGACAGAACACAACCACCTCGACATGGACTGCCATATTCTGTTTGGTCACCAATGACACAGTTATCAGACTGCGGACTGAACTTCTCCTCTACTCATGTACTTGTCATTCCCTGAAAGGACTCTGGCTGGCCCTCCATGGGCTAACAATGTAAAGTGGGGTTTGCATGGCCCTGTAGTGCTCCAGATGCAACACTCCACTGAATGTGCATTAAACATTCATTTTCACACCGATGTGTCACGTCTATTATCTTGCAAGTGTGGAGGTATGAATGCATGTCTGGTCAATGATTTCCCCTTACGTCCATGTTGCTCATGTTGTGGGACTTGGGTCACAGGGTGACACATTGCCGATTGCATGCTGGGTGGCGCCAACACTAAAACGGAGACACACACACTAGTTACTTCCTTGTCCAGCCCAAAATGGAACCACGCCCAGAGCCCCGGGGTCATTGTTCACACCCTTACACTGGACTGGCTTATGCCAGGCCAGCCCACTCCACTTATGATCACAGGGGGGGGCGACAAAGCTACATGTCCCAGGTCTTCCCTCTAGGGATCTGCTGATCACAGGTCTAGTTGTCAGCATGGCACAGCCACTCCCTCACCGCTGGTTTACAATCACACTACACCCATCCAGCACAGCCGTTACAGGACATGTGACCCTACCAACAAAAAGGGCCTGGCGCACGTGCTGGACGCCATTTCAACTCTGTAACTGGTTGTCTCCGTGTGTTTATCATTTCTGCCTGAGGCCTAGGACCCGGGCACAGCACATTGCCCCGTGCCGGGGGTGACATGATGGCGTCCACACCACGGGACTCAATCATAAAGGGTCCATGGCTGGCGGTGCACAGACATGGTGGCACCGCATACACTGCGGCAGGCACAGGCACACCGCCACGGGACGGTGTCTTTCGGTGCACTGAGGTAGGGGCACCTTAAGTGCTGAGCGGGTGTGCAGCCTGCGATGATGCGCCATCCAGGCAGTCCAGAATGGTGGCATTAGTGTGAGCCCTGCTAGACGGCACGCCACATGGCGTCGCCTCGCTGTTCACAGAGTTAGCGGCACCTCTTGAGCATAGCAGGTGTGCAGCCTGCGATGAGGCCGTATGCACTGATATGTTCTCTGTGAAATCAAGACCCAAAATCAAGTGTGTGACCTGGTGGCCCGCGGTGCGGGGCTGCATGATGTGGAGGGTGCCCGGGCTTGGAGCTCCCACCGGCACGTGGTTGGCCCTCTTGGAGACATGCCCGTGGTGGAAGGTGAGCAGTGAGGCCTGGTTGTGCAGGAGCGGGCAATCTCCGCTGGGCGGCGGGAGGGGCTGGGATGCTGCAGCCTGTGTGCGCATGGGTGGGCAAGGGATGATGGTGTGTGCTACAGTGTGGACTCTGCCATTCATGTCTCTGGCAACTGTTTCAGATGGGGGACCTGGGTGACTGCAGTGTGTACCGGCAAGTGGTTGGAGACACACCAGTGGCTGCAGGTGAGCAGTGAAGCCTGGGTCCACAGTGTCGGCACTCTCTCTTCCTCTCTTTCTCTCTCTCTCCCTCTCTTTCTCTCTCTCTCTCTCCCTCTCTTTCTCTCTCTCCCTCTCTTAATCTCTTTATCTCTCCCTCTCTCTTTCTCTCCCTCTCTTTCTCTCTCCCTCTCTCTTTCTCTCCCTCTCTCTCTCTCTCTTTCTGTCTCCCTCTCTCTCTACCTCTTTCTGTCTTCCTCTCTCTCCCTCTCTTTCTCACTCCCTCTCTTTCTCTCTCCATCTCTTTCTCTCTCCCACTCTCTCTCTCTCTTTTGCTCTCTCTCTCTGTACTTTGATGGGTGCATGTCACACCTTCTTATCTGTATTTCTGTCTTTCAGGCTGTGACTTACAGAATGCCCAGAGAAGACCCACCTGGCCTCTTCAAAATTGTTGTTTTTTTTAAAAAATCTGTAATAAAGGTTTTATTTGGATTATATGATATGAATGTAGGATTTCCATTTTACTGGCCACAACTGTATGTTAGGTGTTGTGATTGTGCGACTTCAGGCGATTTGTTTGGGTCATGGTTTTGTGGAGTTGATGTGCATTCTCTTTGTCCAAAAGGGGGAGGGTCCTGGGGGTGGTGGCGGTGGGTGTTGTTGCCCTATTGGGGCTCCGGGCTGCATGATCAGTTGCTCGGGTGCATCTGTTGTTCTTCATGTTTGGCTATGGGTTGTGCTCCCTTAGCTGCTGTCGGTTATCGTCAGACTTTACACCAGGTCAGAGCAGGTGTTAGAACCCTGCTGCTAACGCGCCTTATCGCCTGTTTTGGGATCATATCGTCGATCTGGCTTGTCGTTGAGAATGTTGTGGAGTGGTGTTGTCGCTCCTTTTTGCTCAGGAATGCCTACTCTGCATCTCATTAGCGATAGTTGCCGGGGTCATCCGTGGCGATGTTTTTTGAGGATGCTATCGCCGGAAAACTGGAGATATGGGCAGTTTGCACCGGCTTGTGAACGAGGAGATACATTTATCGCAACTTTACCTTGTGATAAAGTGTTGATAACCCGGGAATAAGTCCTTGAGAATATGCCCCTAAATTGGCAGTTTTTCCCTCACGAGGGGATATAAAACATATTTTATAATGTGCCTGTTATAGTAACAATGGTTCCTACCCGTGGGACACCTAGACCAGACCTTAGGGGATGACTTATATGTCAGAATGAGGTAGTTTAAGACTTTGGAAGTACTTTTAATTCCAAAGTTGAATTCTGACATAGTTTTATTTAAAAGCAGCTTAAGTTATTTAAATCCACTGGGGTCTCTAAATCTAATGTCCTACCATATACTAGGGACTTACAGGTAGGATGTCATAACCAATTGCAATAACCCTTAATTACCTTACACCTTTTAAGCTGACCACTGGCCTTGGACCTGGTTAGCATAGCCCAGGGTACAACCAGAGTCAGTAACCACCAATATCAGTTAAAAAATGGGAGTGATCAGGGAAAGGTAGGATGACTTTCTCACAGATGCACACTAGTTTGTCATTTGATTCTTTCTTTTTTACTTGAAGTAGCACTTCACGGGGCAGTACCCAACTCTTTTGAGTGCATCATTTATGGGGATTAGGTGTAGGGCAGCGCAGCAAGTCAACCTAGTGCAGTGTAAGGCAACACACTGATTTGCACTGCTTTGCCATACTCCATATCTATGATGCCATTCAAAGCCACGCAAAGTGGCTTTGAGTGACCTCATAAATAGGATTTTGTGGTTTGCGCCACCGGAGCATCATAAAACGTGATGCTACTACGATGCATGCGGCTCATAAATATGCCCCATACTGTCTAAAAGTTCCTTATTTGCATCAGAATAAATACCATTGATGGGGTTCACCATTTAAGTGCTAACACATACATATGCGTCCCCAGGTCTTGGCACCTTAGTTGGCACCAGTTGAGCTCCTCCAGTGAAGAAAAGGAGAATTCCTGATGTTTTGAGTTATTCACAAATGGTCCCTTTATGCTGAAATCTTTCCGCCTGCGACGGCTGCCAATGTGAAGCTCCGGTGGACCTGACTTTCCACTCTACTGCATCTGCTTGCAAGGACAGGAAATACGAGATCTGCCTTTACTCTATAGCAACAACAGCCCATGATGGCTGCCAATTCAAAGCTCCAGTAATGACTCTATGTATTGCCCAACAGGATCTTTGGCTATAGCAACAACCGTCCGTGACACACTGCCTACTGTTCGTACTACAGTGAAGACCTTCCGCAATGCTCTTCTTGCTCCTCGCGTCCACCAGACTTTGAGAAGGTAAATTTTTCACAGGGACTAACCTGGTCCCTGTATCCAGCCTGTGCTTCATCACAAACATCTTGAACTTGTGACTTTCCCTCGGTCTAGCACGATTAGATAACTGCAAGTGGCGTTTTGTGCATTTGGTTGCTATATTGATCTAAATGCTTGAAATTGCATTTGTCTGGGTCTACTGAATAGATTTCCGTCATTTTGGTCTCCTTTCATTTATTATATTTTACTCTCTATTCTATATTGGTGTGGGTTTTTTCTGGAGTTGTGTTTTCACTTTAATTCTCTGTGTGTGCTGCATACATACTTTATGCATTACTTCCAGGTTAAGCCTGACTGTTTTTGTCCCAACCTACCAGAGGGGTAAGCACAGGTTAATTAAGTGACTTTTTGTGGTTCGCCCTGACAGGGATTGTGGTTGTTGCTTTGGAAGAAACTTCTCCCCTCCTCAATCAAAAACCCAGTTTCCTACAATCACATTAATCCAGTGCTGCAGAATGTTTTATTCCTTTTCTTGTTTCCGCTTATTATTGAGGCCAGTGCAAAGCATAAACTTAGCATGGGAATCAGACTTCAGAGATAACTTAGCAGCACACTTATTTAGTACAAGAGTAGAATGCTTCGGGGTAGCGATCCCACCGTGCATGGCCTGTTGAAACAATACTGGAACAGGTCTCATTGAGTAACCGTGATTAAGTCTTTAAGGTTGTTTAATTAAATATAATGAGATGATTGGTGTGGAAGACAGCATAAGTTGGAAACAGAGAGTTGCAGTCCCTGCTCACTATGTTCGAATTGTGCTGTTGGCATTTCATGCATTAATTCAGAGAAATTCCTATCTATATGTATTAACTTTATGCTCCGCGTTGTGCTGAGCCAGCACAGCTCTTCATAATATGGCCCCAGGAGACACTCCATTTACATAATTTCACATTTTTTATCATACGTTAATTAGGAGCTGGTGCTACTTTTATGCTAGGTCCAAGCTTTGACCCACTGCCAGGCTAATATGTTCTCAAAAGAACAGCATATTTTTGGGTCGCAGGCCAGCAGAAGCACTCATCATCTTCACTAATGCTAATGCAAACCTGCTTCTGCAAGAGAATAAGTACTTTTTAAAGCTTCTTAGATGGCACAGAGTCAAAGAGCACCTTTACACTGTAGGATAGAGACCCACATTAATGGTCTGTGCTAGGGTTTGCCAGAACTGTCACAGGAGTTATTCTAGTTCTATTGTATTCACATGTACCTCTAGTTAGTTGGAATTTAAAAAAAGCTTGAAAATCACACTTAACAGGTGTCAGCAAATAATCAGCCATGATCCTCGCACTCATGCCCTGACAAAAGCTATAAAACATAGCTGCTACGGTGTACTTTTGCCTTTCACTCTTTGCTCTGTGACTTTTTTACTTGTTGCCTGTTCCTTTGTGCCTTTTTAATTCCTTTTCACCTTTAGATTTTTTGCCTTTCCCCTCTTTGCTCTCTTGCCTTTTTTCTCACTTTTTGCCACTTGGTACCTTCTGTGTCTCCTCCCTGTGCGATGTGTCCTGCCTTCTACCTACCATGACCCTTACCTCCTCCCACACTCCTTGCTTCTTACTCCTTACTTCACAAAATCCGCACAGTACCCACAGGCCCTTCACTTGCAACACCACACCCAACACGCCTACACCACCCACACCCTCACAACCTACACAGAACCACTCTCACTGCCAAAAACACCCATCCCAAGATAAACTATCATGCATGCTTCTAAACACCTGCTTGCTCAGCAAACATGCCTCAGAAATCTGGGACATTCTGGACAATGACTTCCCAGAACTCGTCTTCTTTATGGAAACATGGCTGACTGCCGAGTGGGCAGCCAACATCACCACTGCCATACCGGCAGGATACAAGATTACACAACAGGTCGGCCAACACAAACCTGGTAGTTTGGCGATAATCTTTGAAGAAACTAGTGACTGCACTAAAACCACAGAGAACAAAACTCTCTTCATGAAGCACCTACATATCAAAGTACGAGTCTTAGCAACATATACCCTGAACAGAACCCTCATCTATCGACCACTGGGACCATGACTTACTTTCAACAAAATGATTTCAGATTTTGTCCCCCCCCAGCATTGACTCCAAAGACTACATCCTATTAAGGGGCCTTAACTTCCACCTGGAAGACCAGGACAACTCCAGCTCTATCGCACACAATGAAAGTCTAGGAATTCTCAGACTAACACAAAGCGTCGAAGGACCCACACACACAGCAGACACATCCCAAACCTTTTCTTTGCCACCTTCAATGGCTTCAAAATCACAGCATCCCCTTCTCTCACCGGGGCTAATCATGCCATCATCCGCTTCCAAATCAACATTCCTCTCCAAACAAAACCTGCCACCACAAGCAACTGGAGCTGCATCTCAAAAGCCAACTTGCTCCACACCCTGTGAGTGAACCAGTCCAACCCCACTGGTGAAGTGAACAGCAACATCAACCACTGCAATGAGCAAATCACAGAGTGTCTCAATTTCCTGACAAGCAACTCGCCCACTACCTTGATGCACATCATCTACTAGACACGACTCAATCAGGTTTCCAGCCCAATCACAGCACTGAGACTGCCCTCATTGCAGCAACAGATGATATCAGGATGATCCTTGATGGTGGAGAAATTGCCAACTTCATACTGCTCAACCTCTCAGCGGCCGTCAACAAGGTCTCCCATTCCACCTTGAACAGAAGACTAAACAAAATATGCATCCAGGGCCCTTCCCTCAACCGTATCTGCTTTTTTCTCAAAGGATGAACACAAGTCAGCATGCTATCCTACACGTTAAAAGCCAAGAAACTCATCTGCGGAGTCCCCCAAGGATCATCTCTTAGTCTGACCTTCTTCAACATCTACATGACCCCACTGGCAGACCTCATCAGATCACACAATATAATGTAAACAGACGACACCCAAATGATACTGTCTCCTTCATTTCAATTAGCTGCTCTTTTACTATTGTTTTAAAAACCTTCCTTATATCTTATATTGAATTATCACCCAAACTCTTTTGGATGCTTTTGTTGCAGGTCACCCTCCCAAGTTTATCAAATCTCACAACATCCTAGACAGTGCTCTAGTGGGTTTTCGTCGTTATCGAGGCACTGAATCTATTATTCTTTCAGTTGTCGATGAATTCCATGTCGCTGCTGATGTCAACAATGCCAACTATATTGGATTTGTCCACTGGTTTATGACATAGTTGACCACATTCTGTGATGAACTGTCTTATTGGAGTTTGCATGGGTGACAAGGTTTTACAATGATTTCTCTCCATTTTTTTTAGATTGATCCCAGAACCTTATGCTGGGTTATTTTTTCTCCCTTCATACACACTCTTGTTCTGTGTGCTGCAAGGTTCAGCACTATCCCCTCTCCTAGTTAACCTCTATTTGAGACATATTGCCATGCTCATTCAGTCCTTTCATGTTCAATGTTACAGCTTTGCAAAAAACCAAAAAACTACTTTCTAAACTGAGGTGCCTGTATGGTAGAACCTCAGTGCTATTGCACTGTTTATCAGCAGGTTGCGATTGGCTGGGGTGTCATATGCTAAAGTTAAATAGTCATAAGACTGAGGGCCGGATTCACAGAACAAACTTAAGACTAAATCCTAAACTTACTACCATTTTCGTATTCACAGAATGCACATACTACTACTGGTATTCACAGAGTGAACTTACTACTTTTGCTATTCACAAAATGAACTTAGGACTTTTGCTATTCACAGAATCCATTTACGACCACTAAACTTACGTCCGCACTCGGGCCGGAATTTCCGCACCCGGAGCGGAATTTCCGGGCCCGGAGCGGAAAGTCCGCTCGCGGGCCGGAAAGTCCGCTCCGGAGGTGGAAATTCCGCTCCCGGGCCGGAAATTCCGCCCTCGGGCCGGAAATCCCGCTCCCGGGCCGGAAAATCAGAATTTGGACCAGACTACATTAACTGTTGCCATTGATCCTTTGAGCCAAGGGGAAACACCTGTTCAAGTCCCTACCATCCCCCACCATGCATCAGCTGACGCACTCCAGCCAATCCCAGCCAACAGCTCCAGTTAGCCATCATGTTGCTAGTGCCTACCATCCCCCCATGATCCAGCTGAAGCCAATTAACACTGATTGACCAGCAGCAAAAAACATTTAAAAGCAGCACACAGTGAAGGAACAGGTTTGACCACACACAGTTTGTATTTGCAAGCAGAGACCGGCTAAGAAAAATGGACCTCCTGAAGAGAAAGAGGAACTACACAGCAGAGGAGACCACCATGCTTGTGGAGTTCATTGTCAGGCACCACAAACGCCTCTATGGACTCCCACCCTACTGCACCAGTGGGACACAGAAGGCAGCCCTGTGGCAGCAACTATCCACTGCTGTCACAGCATTGGGGGAGGAGAGGTGCACTGTCCAGGACCTAAAAAAAAAATGTCAGGATGAGCGGCTGAGGGTAAAGGAGAAATACTCCAGGATTGAATTACAACGGATCATCCCAGCCGCATACTCTGGACCACGCATCCGCCTCACCCCACTGGAGGAGGATATCCTGACAACCATACACCCCCACTTGGTCCATGGGCTGCCTGTCAGTGACGTCCGCTACGTGGTACCAGGTAAGTGGGATGAAAAGATAAAGTGCATGAATAGAATGTCTGTGTTGCACTGTCAGTGTGAATAAGGAAGTAGTCCAAAGTGTATAAATTAATCCGTCAGTCAGAGACTCCTGTGTCACCCTCTGTATGTAGCACTACAAGTCCCACAATCCTTAGCGATGGAAATGGCAAATCCCTCCCCCACTTCAGAAAACATGGCCACTGTCCAGTTGCAGTAATACACCAGCCCGCTAAGTAGCAATTGACAAATAACAGCAGAGATGCGCCAGTAACAATGCCACACCCAATCCAACTCTTGTGCAACCGCGGATGCGTCACATTTACAATGCGGTGCACTGTGGCGCTGGGATAGACAGATGGGTGTCGCAACTGATGGCATTAGGGGGATGCTCTGCTGGAGTAGTGTCACAAGTGTGACGCAACTCCAACAATGTCCATGGACCGCATACACCTAACGTTCAGGGCAACTCATTACATGTGCCTCAAGCTGGTTTAAGTTTGCATGGCACCACCCTATGAAAAGTGACTACGTGAAATGCCGTCGATTACAATGCATCACTTGTACGAGGCATAACCAAATAAACACACACCCTGCCTACATCACAGCTGATGCATGTTTAATGTTGCGCAGGACCGCACACCGTGAGGCATCCCCATAGATGCATAACATTGTGAATAAGTCTAAATGTGTCACCTGTATTACTCCACCGCTGTGTCACAGAAGTGACGCAACTGCGGTGTAAATGTATTACAAGGGGCGTGGAAACATGCCACTAAATCTCAAAGAAGTAAATCACCCCGTGCAAGCTTAAAGCACAAAGCAGAAGGTGAGAGAATCATCTGATCCAAAAGTCAGACACCTATTCTGTTGTACATTTCCCACCCTGCCACGCCATTACGACCCCAATGCACCACTGCTCCTACCTGCCCAGTCAGCGGCAGTACTGCATAACACTGTTAGCATGCAGAAGAAATGGGGAAATCACAGAAATGTTCCACAAGCACATATTCCAGATGTTTAGTTTTCTCTCTTCTCACCCATTGACACATTCAGCCAGAGCACAGACAACTGCCGCAGCAGAGGTCCCTGCATCGACTGGGAGGAATCGCCACCGTACACCCTCACCGACTGGTAAGTCAAAGTGGCCAGGAGATGGTCAAAATGTACACATTGTCAGGAGTGACCGAGGGACATGTAGTGCCCACATATGAAAGTCAACCAGAGATGAACAAATAGCTGCATTACTATTGGAGTAGTCAATGGACATCCACCTTTAGCTAATTATAATTGTGAACAGCTGAAGACAATATATTACATGTCTTGGCTCATCAAACCTTCGTAATTGCGGAACATGACATGTTTTACAGCAACAGGCCCAGACCTGGGAATCCAATCCTGTTATCGAGTGCCACAACTGCTCAAAAGGGTGCCCCCACTATGTTGTAATGGTGTCTGTAGACGTAATCAATCAAAGTAATTGACTGAAATATGGCAATGATGAACAAGTGAGATCCCAGGGTCATTAGTATTGACAATGCATACACTGTCCAACTTTGAATGTTTCCAATATAGATCAAATTCCCAGTCCACACAGCTGGTCATGTACCAGTTACATTGTCTGGCGTTTGTGTTGCCCATCAACAAAACACGATAGTGGACCTCACATCAGGATCCGTAGACATGTCATTGTGATATTGGTTGCATCCAGGTAGTGGGCCCATTCGAAGTCATGTGGGAGCAATCATGAAATTACGTATAACACACTTCAGCGAGGCTGGTGCCCACAACTACTTGTGCTCATCGATGCACATGGTGCTGGGAAGACTGGCCCACCAGCTCCTCAGCCTTGTGCCGGGCCCACCGTTTTAGGTCCTCCCAGCGCTTGCGGCATGCCCTCGCACTCCTGGTGTGGACTCCCACTGCACTGCAGCGCTCGGCGATGTTGGCCCACAGCCTGGCCCGGGCTGCATTGCTCAGCTGGTGTTCAGGGTCCCCATATAGCTGAGAAAATTTGGCCAGCACCCCCTCAGCCAAGATGTTCAACTCAGTGAAAGGGGGTGCCTTCTCTTCGTAACCCTCAGCCATTATGGGGATAATAAGAAGGATGAGAGCAGCAGGATGTCAGAGGATCTGTCTGTGATAGAGGATGACTCAGAATGAACACAAATTGGCTGCCAACTATTTCCTGTGATGTATTTCCTGCCTCCCACTTCCTGTAAAACATTTCCTGAATGACATTATGTGTTCCGGGTCATTTTCGGAGTTTACGGCCCATAAGCGCAGTTTCCGGTTCCGGAGCGGGGGGTCCGCACACGGGCCGTACGCTCCGTAATCGGAGCGTCCGCACACGGGCCGTACGCTCCGTAATCGGAGCTTCTGCTTTTTGGCCGTAAACTCCGAAAATGACCCGGAACATTTAATTCCATACAGGAAATGTTTGACAGGGAGTGGGAGGCAGGAAATACATCACAGGAAAGAGTTGGCAGCCATTTTGTATTCATCCAGATCCATCCACAATCAGGAATCAAATCTACTGCCATCCTGCTGTTCTGTTGTGGATAAAAAAGAAAGACAGTGCATGTGAGAATTATTTAAATGTGACAAGAGGGTGAAGAGACCATTTCAAGACATTTCTGCAGTTTCAGTTTCAGTTTCTCATGCTTTGCATTATGGTACATGTAGTCCATATTAGGTGCTCATTTGCAGAGATGTGTGATGTGTTACGGAACATTGTGTTGGAGAAGTGTGGATATATCACAGACACATGGGGGCAGATTTACGGCTTCTGGCGCATCTCTGCTAATCAGCAGAGATGCGTCAGAAGTGTTGCGATGCATCTGCCCACCCGTGCGCCATCACAAATGCGCCGCATTGACAATGCGGTGCACCGTGGTGCTCGGATGTGCAGATGCGTGACACATCCCCCGTTGGAAAGGCAGCGCATTGCTGGAGTTGCGTTGCAAGCGCAACGCAGCTCCAGCAAGGTTCGGGGGTGCCCTATCCCTATGATGCTGCGTCAATCCTTACGCCTGCTTCAAGCAGGCGCAGGGTTTTGAAGCAGCATGGCCTTAAAAGTGACTGAGTGAAATATTGTAGATTTCAGCCAGCCACTTTTATGAGGCGTTCCTGCGCCGGAAGGCCCCCCCAAGCGCCAAAACACCTACATGTGGCGCAGGCCTTTACAACGTGACGCATCTCCCAAAAGTCCTAAATTCATTCTGTGAATAGCAAAAGTTGTAAGTTCATTCTGTGAATACCAGAAGTACTAGGTGCATTCTGTGAATACCAGAATGGTACTAAGTTTAGGATTTAGTCTTAAGTTTGTTCTGTGAATCGGGCCCTGAGATTCTAGTAATTGAAGGTGCACCTTTGTTGAGGCCACCCGGTTTATCGCCAACTCAGTTTGGCAGCTGTGCAGTTGCTTCTCAAATCTGTGAAGAGCTTGGATGTTTAGTCAAATGATTCTCAGAGAATCAGATTTCCTCAGTAGCTTATTTGCGCATTTTTATATTGAGAAAACATGTTCCCGTTTATTCCCTCTTCCCTCTCTTGATGCATAGACATATTGGACAATTGCAATAGCCTATATTTAGGAATCAATGTTCATTTGTTACATTGTCTGCAAAAATCCGGAAACAAGCAGCTCAATTGGTTTTTCAAGCAATACTTTTCAGTCATATGCATTCCATTTTGAAATCACTTCATTTGGCTTCCTATGTGAGAGGAAGTCTCTTTCAAAATTCTCTGTATGGTATATCGTGCTTTGAAAAAAATAATCTTTCCATCATTAAGCCACTACGTTTCAACATGAAACCAGCTGTTATATTCATGTTTGGTTCCAGTATGAAAGTGTGAAACACTTTCACAGAATTATTTTACATTTGTTTGTATAATATATATACGTCTATGTCATGTTGTTGAGTACATTATGTCCTATTTGTCTTACAGTTTTCTGATATCAATACATTTTTATCATGAATTTGCACTAATAAAATTAAGTTTGTAATGTATATGTTGAGTACACTGAGTCTATGTTCATATTAATGTGCTTAGTATAGGTCTATATATGACTAATTAATTCCCTAGGTTCTTTTTCTTCAATGGTATATCATACTCTACATAGATCTTTTACAGGTTTTATCTCTGCTCGATACAATAGATACTGCCGGGGAGACTTCTTTACCCCCCAAAATTGCTTTTGGTCTACGTTTCATAATACAGGAAAAACCTGGCTCAGTGGTCATTCTTTCTTAGCACTGGCACCAACCCTCTGGAACTCCTTGCCTTTCTTCTTAACACCTAGTATTGAGCACTGTAACTTCAGGAAGAGCATTTTTGGAAGATTTACTATGGGACTGACTACAAGTATAGGTGCCATTTGTCACACCTGGTAAATAAGTATGCCACAAGATTAGCTATTTACCAGGTGCGATAAATAGCACCTATTAAGAGTTCCTGGGGAATAACATGCAGATTTTGGTGTTTAAAGCACCAAAATCTGCATGGTACAGTAAATACTGTATGCTAATTCCTGTTAAATTTTGGCTAGTTTGACATTCAGGAATATAACAAATGTTGAGGTATTCACGCATCCGATAAGTATTCAATGCATTAAGTACCTTCAAACTTATAATTCCGACCCATGCGTAAAACTCCAATGATGTCACTACCTTTGTCTTTACAACTAAAGTCGCATGAGCATAAATTACACCACTAATTCCCCCCAGAGGATATTGTAGTGTTTCTTCCATTTCTTTCTCCTCTCGTGGAGACTCCACGAGAGGAGTTTTGGAACCTTACACATATAATAACGCCTGTTTGAATTTAATCTTCGTGCACTGACAGGATGGACAGTTTACAGTTGAGGCTGGAGCTGACGGTCCTGCTGCGTGTCTGGTTGGGAAAAAAGGATTCCTTCTTACCTTGTGTGAAGACTTTCACTACACCTCTGCCAATCATTGTAGAAGGACACCCTGAACTAAGCATTTTAACTGATAGGCACACTCTTTGGGCACAGTTCCTGATGACCAAGTACAGCAACAGATGTGTGTTCTCTCTGGAAAAAGTTACTGATGGGCCGGCACAGTATCTGGAGTGTATGCTATCTGGACACCATTGACCATCATTACTTACATGTTCACTTACATTTTTTCCATTTCTTTGTAGGAGTGAGCCGCATCCACTTGCCTCTTTTACCTTTTTCATATACTTGAAACTGCCCTTCAAATGTGGGCTCACACCCACCCTCTGTCTGACTGAGGTTTTTTGTATATGATTGTAAATTAAGTCAACTTCTGCTCTGGCTGAAACAAAGTCATCCGTGCATTTGTCCCAGCCATTCACCTTAGAGAAAAGATGGCCTTCCTAAACGCTGACAGCAAGGGTACAGGGAACTAAATTAATACTATATCATAAACAGTGTTTCTAGCTCTTCAAAGAGTCTTGCTGGCTGGTCACTCTGTCTCAGGATAGCAGGTCAGAGTGGCCCACAGGAGCAATGTGATTGTAAGCTATTACCATGCTCATGTTCCTGCAGCAGAAACCACAAGGGGAAGCACTAGAGCATCTTACTTAATGCTAGATACGAATGCTCATGAGGTAGGTTGTCCCTTGATTTTTCGCTTCCCAGGCTGAAACAACATTGGTACCACTGTTCAGGAAAATGCCATGCTCCACGAATAAAAAAAACATGTTGTTTATATTTGAAAACTATCACACGGACCAAATATATGCCTTTAGAAAATATGTGGCCTTGAGCCACATTGAGGACAAGTGTAATGTATGTGTTAAATTGCATTGATGACCAATAGTGGATCTTGGATGGAAGTTAATGATTCCTGAGCAGGCTTATCCTTCCTCAGCTAGTTCGTTGGCCCCTCTTGGTAATGGAAGGAAGCAATAATGTGTAGAAGGTCCCAGCCACTGTTACATGCTTAGCTTCCCAACTACCTTCTATTAGTTACTGAAGGGCTAAGGGAGAGACTGGGGGTAGAACTTCAAACTGCAAGCATGAATCTTAAAGAACTGCATTTACTCTGTATTTCTAGTACTGGCCCGCTTACCACTGTGCCAGGGGATCACATGAGCAATACTAGAGATAGCAGAAGTTGAACAAAGGGTAAGAGTTGTTATCTCTGCTGACCTCCAGCTGACATTCAGGTTAAGTGGCACTGAGAGGGTAGGAGTGGTGCTTTGCCAGGTATGTAGTGGGATGCATGTTTAAATCTCACAGTCCGGGTGCTTCACTAATCCAAGTGAGTCACACACAGAGCTGCCAAGTTTTCAATGCAATTGTGGGACACCTCTCTGACTAAAAGGTCTTTATGCGTGACATTCATACCTAGTATGGGACAATTCAAGGACCATTGTTTAACAAGCTAACGGAGGGAAAACATTGTGGCGATCCATAGGTTTATTTTTAATTTGAATTCACATACATGTATCTCTGCATTTTTTAATAAAAATGGGAGCACTGGAAGTTGCCCCATGCCTTGTCATAGCATACCTTTTTCTTTGAATGCATATGAAGGTATTCAGCTAATCCTCAGCTAAAATCTGGACGGCAAAAGTGAAATGCCCTCGAGGGTGAGGGGAGGCCATGTCAGTGGTTCTGACAGGAGTGAAGGGAGTGCCATGTATTCTGCTCTCACCCAGCCATTGGTGGTGTTGCAACAACAACCTGAGCTACCCCCAGACTGCAGTGACTCTTCCAAAGCCACATACAGGGTCCATCATCCTCAAAGCCACCTTGTTTTAGTGGGCATAGAGCAGGAAATCATACACTTCACTGCAGCATGCACCTGAAAAATAACAGAGGTGCCCGATTCACATGGGGCCGGGTCCGGTACTTGCTTTCGCCATTTTATCTATTTTAGTGAAGTTCCCTACATGGCCCAAAGACCTTGGACCTGATCACCTCATTATACTGTTTTATTTCAAGGAAACTGTGCTCACGGATGGGGGTAAGCTAGAGTTACAAATTATCAAGCAACTTTTAAAATGGTGACCACAGCAGTGAGACTCCAGGGCAAGCCAGCTGAGTACAATTGCCTGCAGTGGAAGGTCGAGGCTGCAGGACAGCAAAGTGAGAAAGATGAAAAGATTACAATGCCTAAATGCACAAAGTGAGACTGAGGTGCTGTAATCATGCGTGACTAATGAATTCTAGTGTGCTGATATGGGTACCAGCACTAACATGCATTAGTCCAACCTCTGATGTGTGGTATAGTCAACCCCCTGATGCGTGGTACTTGGCAGGGGTGTACACATTTCCTGCATCACCTATGTGCAGGATTACCAGTGACAGCTGCTGACAGAGAGCTTTGCTCCCATCTTACACTTCTTTTCGTGGACCTAGCTGTTAGATAGTGCTATCACTGATTTCCACCAAAACTCACTTTAAAAAAAGAAGCATGAGGACTCATTTCCCATCATCCAGCTGTATAGAAAGGGACATCAAGGGATTTTTCAGCAATCATCTGCACAGGAAGTGACATCACTGGATTCCAGCCAAAACATTCTTTAAAAGAGGAAGCCAAGCATGAGGACTTATTTCCCATCATCCATCTGCTCAGGAAGTGACATCACTGGATTTCCCATCATCCATTGACAAAGGAAATAACATCACTGGATTTCCCATCATCCATCTCTAGAGGTAGTGACATCATTGGATTTACAATCATCAATCTGCACAGGAAGTGACATCATTTGTTTCCTGCCAAAACTGTCTGTACTGAATGGCAGCCACATTGAATGCTAAAGCTCAAATATCACAGGAAAACTCAAAAAGAAAAATGGTTACTTGACATCATCAGCGGAAGGATAAAACGTTTTGATTCAGAACAATTTGAGACCGAAAAGCTCCTTGGTAGAAGAGCACTCAAATCAATAACAGACACCACAGATTATGAGCAAGCTGACAAAACACTTCACATGTATGTAATTTATGATGAACTATAGGGCTGTCTGTGCCAAGGCCGAAAAACTAATTATGATCATGTCCTAAACTAAATATCTCTTCTTTGTTTCTTTACTGATATCAGAATCAGTTAAAACCCGATCTCAAATAAACAAAGTGTTTAGACTTTTTAAAAATGCCTTCAACAGTCAAGGCCACAAATGAAAGCAACCATATTTCCAATATAAGGAAAAATAAAGAAATTTTCATTTCAAGATTGATGCTCTCATATTCCACCAAACAAATCAATTCCGTTCACCATCTCACTATTTGAGGTCCTTTCAAGTTATTCCAATTAAGTTTAGTTTGGCACTTAGCCAAACTAAACACACGCCAGCCCTCCAATCACTTCCACTTGTGCAGCTTGGTGCAATTGCCAACTAAGAGCTTTAAAAAGATGACCCCAAAGAAAGATGCTGCCATAAAAATGGCCAGTGAGACAAAGTAATTTTCTACCACTGGTGTGCTGCCCAGGACCTTTTTCAGCATCTGGGGAGCAAACTGGAATTCAACCTGTTCCAAGGGATGTGGCATAGGTAGCACCACCACCAGGCCCCATATTTACAAAGTCCCAGCTGAGACCTGCATCAACACCTACCTCTGGAGAAACAGCAAGGCAATCGACGATACGCCCGCCTACCTCAAGTTCTTCTTCAGGCATTCAAATTGGCACAGTAAAAAAAGTACTTGTCTCCAGTTTGGTAGTTGTCCACAGTTAGCAAAAAGGGGGAGCACATTGGAGTATGCAGCATTTGGCACACGAATGTTCACTGAGGTAAGCCTCATACAAATTATCTTACTGGAGGCCAAGTGACCCATATGAAAAAACATCACACAATCAAGTGGGAGGAGCATCTTAAAACAATTGCTGAATGTGGTCTTGGTGGTGAGGAAAGGTGGGGAAAATCAGCTACAAGTCCAATCATGTTGGAAGTTGATGATGAGAAAGAAGACAGTGACATCTTCACGCAGAGCAGCCCTGTCCCCAGCAGTTTGTCAGCAGAATTACACACCTCAGCGACTTTACAATGGCACAAGACTCTGAGTGAGATGGAGACATCACAGCCTACAGTGACTGGCCTACCATGACATACACTGAGACTACCACCACAATCTACTCCTTGAAAGATGCCTGTGTTAGTGGCCCCAGAAAGAACAAATCCAGGCTACTATTACAGGCACATTTAGGCAGAAGGGGCCCCATGGGTGGAACCACCCAACCCCACATATGTACAATAGGAAGCTGGCACAAATGTTAGCACTGGACCTCCTCTCGTTTTCTTTTGTGGGAGAAGTGCAATTCTTAGTATTTGTGGAAGCCATCTGCACAAATTGGAAGGTGGAGTTGGTTAGACAAGCTTTGCAGCAAAGCTGTTCACACCATCCACTTGTCGACAAACATGTGGACCACTTAATAGGGGACTTATTACCTGTGCATCACTGCACACTGGATCTCTTTTGAAAAATATATCTGCAGGTCTTGGCCTAAAAGAAGGTTTTAAAAGGGTTCAGTGGCATGCAAAAGCGGCCATGTTCACCATGGAGAAATCACATACAGATGTAAACATCTTGGAGGAATTTAACAGCAAGGTGTATGAATAGCCATGTCAGATGGAGGCTATTTCAGGGTCCTGTGTTGGTGCATTGCATCAACCTGGTGATGCAAGACTTCATCAAAAAAGAAGGCATAGTCAACAACATTTTGACCAGCTGCAGAAGAATCTACACTCATTTCAGATATCCTTTTAAAGCCTGGAAGCAGTTGCAGATTAAGTGCATCAGTTAAAGCCCTCATACAGAATGTGCAAACATGTTGGAATTTGACCGATTACATGTTTCAATGTCTGTTTGAGCAGAACAAACAGATCAATTACTATGTCATTTTAAGAGGAAGGGATGCAGTAGGGAAAGATATGACTATGGATACAGACAAATGGGGCCTAGTCAAATGCATGATACAGATGCTAATCTCTTTTTAAGTTTTCACACAGGAAGTTAGCAAGGAGGACATTACAATGGGCCATCTAGCCTGTTGTTGCACCTCCTACAGGACCAGGTTAAGAAGGTGTCCAAAAGGTCGCCCCCACAGGTGTGAATGAATACACAGAAGTGCATGCCTTGGTTGAGAGCGTAATACTGCGCTTGGCTTATAATACAAGGCTGCAACATGACATCATCACATCCAAAGAGTACGCCTGTACCACACTACATGATCCATGGTGCCAAAAATGTTGCCCACTGTCATTCCTTTTTCTGAAGGGGATGTTTAAAAAAATATAAGAGGTGGATTATAGAGCAAGCCAGAGACCTGGAAGCAGAACGGCTGAAACTTAGAGTCCCATCCCACTACTGGGGTGCCGCATTCAACTTCCAGAGAGGGCAGTCTTGTCTCAAAGTAGCCAACAATACCATCAACCAGAACACCAGCAACAACAACAACACAAGGACTGGACTCAACCTCTGCATTGTATTGGTTTTAATCGGAAGTGCTTAAGTCCAGTGCAGAGGCAATGGCAAAACAGGTTGAGCAAATGGCAGCATCAATGACCATTCACAGGATGTTCTGGGAGCATTTGGATGATCCAAACGAGGTCTATGTGGATCAAAATCCATTGATGTATTGGTATGGGAAGATGGGACAATGGCCAGAGCTCAGCAGGTTGGCAATAAATGATCTGGTTTACCCATAGCCAGGGTGTCTGCTGAGCGTGTGTTCAGTGCAGCTGGTGCAGTTGTTAGAGTGAGAAAGGACCAGTCTTTCTCTCAAAATGTTTAGAGATTGACTACGATAAAGAAAAGAGGAGGAGGATTGGTCAGAAATGGAATCAAGTGTGTTAGCTGATCAATTTCTGGGTGAACCATCTGAGTCTGAGGACAAACTGTACTTCCCGAAGTAAGTATGCCAATTACTCTATAGAACTTTTTTAGTATTTCTCTTTGAACCTATATCTTTGCAACAAAAAAAAGTAGGCAGTGGGACATTATTATTTTTGTGTCATATTAATGCTGCACCACCACTTTCTAGTTACACATATTGCCGGATTGCAGTTGGACCAGGGTGAATTGAAAAAGCCTCCACAATTGCTTCATGAAATTGGAGACAATGCCAGCCCCCCTCGCATGCCTATTGCCTATCCCTTTTTCCATCACTTAGCACCAGCAGGTCTGCGCAAGAAGACCTTTGATTTATAAGAGTGCCTGCCAATACCAAATTCCAATGTGTTGCCTGCATCAAAGATGAATACCTAATACCTAAACTACCCGTGCTTGGATTGGAAGAGGTACTTACAACTATTGCAAAAGTGAGTAATGATGATTGATGATTCATCATGTAGTGGCAGGTTGTGTGTTGAACTGTAATATGGGAACTTTCTTGAGATGATTGAGTTGCAATGTTTGGGGCCTGAGTGATGGGCGATAATTTTTTCCCTGGGGGTGATTGGCCTTTACAAACTTACTTAGCGGAAATTAATTAGCCTATATGGTCCACTCCGATGATCCTTTCACCTTTTTCATCATCTAGGATGGCTGCCCAAGACACTAGTTTGATTTAGAATACTCCTGAATTCCAATCTGTTACTTGCATCAAAGGGGAGATAGTGTACCTACCAACCATGTTCGGATTAGAACAGGTAACCCTTAAATCAATGAGTGATATGATTATCGACCAAATGTCAGTGGTGATTGATGATTCATGTGGTGACTGACAGTAAGGGAGGGTGTGTTGAACTGTAATGCAGGAACTTTCTTGTGGTGATTGATTTGCAATGCTTGGGGCCTGAGTGATGGATGATCATGTTTTTTCTTAGAGGTATTTGGTCCTTTCGCACTTAGCCAGATTTAATTGCAGGGTCCTCTCATTTTATCTGGTTCTTCAGAGACCAGAACAGTCATTTTAGTTAACAATCATAAGCCTATCCAAATACCGCAATTTTGTTTCTCTACTTGTTCTTCACATTACAGCAGTGCACTATACTTCTATCTTGCTCTGGTCATGTTGACTGGTCTCAGATGAAGTTACTCAGAGTCAGGAGGATGATGGAAGAACTCAAGTTGGGAGCTACATGACTACCTCATCAACAGCTAGAAGCAAGAAGTTATCGACTTCAGTTTAAAGGTAAACCAAGAGTCTGAGGCCTAATACTCAGCTATGTGGAACAAATAAAGAGGTGCATTTTGTGAAATGCTGTTGTGTGTGTATGGACTTGTAGAAAAAGTGAAACTCTGAGTCCACCTCTTGATATTTTTGCTGTGTCTCTGAGTCTTCTTGAAACACTCCTCATGAAACTTGCCTTCCTTCTGTCCATCTCCTTGACTCTAAATTGCAGTTTGTTTTACAATCTGCAGGCCTTCGACATCTAGTGTCCTGCGCGAACAAAAGGTGAAAGATGAGCTCAACACTCCTGCTTACCTACCAGTCCAGACAGGCACCTAAGAGTGGTGGACATTCACAAGGAGAATGCTGATGCATCACCTTATTTTGCAATACAGTATTGTTTTCTTTTTAGCAATCAGATTTGGAGAGCTGGGTGGGTGGGTTCACATCAATTCCAACCTCGAAGACAGACCATTTAGATATCTCATAAGTTGGATCTTGGGGGCAGAAGGACTGTTTGAATGCATTTAACTGTATTGATGATGAATGATGTGCTGCTAATTGCCCAGATGAATGTTGTCCTTTGTAGTGTTTGTCTTTGTCAAATCTGTCCCCAAATCCCCTTTCTTTACCATTCATCAAACCCTTAACCCTCTTCCTCTGGCCTGTGTGATTCATTGATGTGTAGCTTAATTAACACCATCAATGGATCACACTCTTGGTGGGGGGATGTGGTGAAAGCAATACTACTTACTGTAGGATCTTCTAAGCAATAGCCCACATTGGCCCATGTTACCCACCTGTGCATGAACAGTGATCCATATTTTAGATATAGAATGAAGAACATCAGTCATCAGCATCATTCAGGCCTTGTGTTGTGTAACTGTGAACGCCTAACCTAAGCTTGTCCACTCCAGACTTTGAGTCCAGTTTTTTATCAGTCGAGAATTTTGTAACTATGTTACTACTGGTTCCCCATTAACCATATTATTTTTTGTTATTTTCTCACTATCAGGAATTCTTTTTGTGTCATTAATGTGTAGTACACCCACTTCAATTCTTTGTAAAGCTTTGATATAACAATCTAACTCAGTCTATTTATTTCCATAGAGTTGCCTATGATGGATAATCATCTTGTTTAATGCTATAGTTGGAGCTTGCCTGGGAGGAACTGGAAGTGAGACCTCACTTGTGAAGTTGTGATGCCTTCCCTGTTATTGCTTCATCTATATTCAGGTAAGACTACCATGGAGTGAAGTGAACTAGTTAAATTAGTAAGTACACAACTAACTCCTACTACTGTTTATCGAGGTTGTAGTAGACAATATAGGTTATGTCAGCATCCCAGCTAATGGCTAAGATAGAGAGGCATAACTTTATAACTAAGCAGTAAACTCTCCCTTACAAGCACATAAACAAATTAACTGGATGATGTCATCAGTGATATCATTTGAGATGTCATCAGTGATGTCATTAGTAATGTCACTGACCATGTCATGAATGATGTAATATGTGACATCAGCAGTGCATTGCGGGGGCGCGAGTTATAGTTAGCTCAACTAACTATAACGGCGTAATTTCTATGGTTTTGTATGAGTGAAATGTCCAACTAACTATAACGTCCCTGAAACCTATGTTTTTTTCAGTGAATTTCAAAAGTTTTTTAAATGCTAATTTGTTACTATAACGTCCCTGAAACCTCTGGTTTTTTCAGTGAATTTCACAGTTTTTTAAATGCTAATTTCTGACTATATCCTTACTGAAAGCTACTATTAATAAGAATAGCAGATACTTGTGTAAGTAACTAGTCCATTCCATCAGTACATGACTAGTACTGGAATAATTACAGTGCTGCAAACAGGGTGCATGGTGAATTCATAAGTGCTTACATATTCCCTGGATGGTTGATTGGAGAAGTACATTGGACTCACAGGAGGATTCCTACACTGCATGGGTAATAACTTCGTATTTAGAGGAGTGTATTAATAGTATTTAGGTGGTTAGAGATCTGCATGGATAGTGTTCAGAATATTGTAGCTGTACTAGTATTAGTAAGTAGGCCATTCCATAAGTACGTGTCTAGTAACTAGATTATTATAGTGCTGTAAAGTGAGTGCATAGTGTATTTATAAGTGCTTGGGTATTAGTGGACAGATTGCATTAGTATATAGTACTGGCTGGGTAACTGGAGATGGGAAAGGGGAATGACAGTGTCTTTGAAAGACTGCAAGGGTAGTACGTGGGTGAATTAATCTTACCTATTTTCAAATAGTTGTCAAATTAATAGTAAATTATATTCACTTCTTTTTTTATGCAAATTTAAAATATTTTAAACTTTAGTAATAAGGTATGTAAAAGAGAAGAAAATAATTCTGCTATTACAAATACTTTGTAGTTTTTGCAACACAACATAAGTATATAATTACATCACATATTCAATTTGCCTATTTTTACTATTTTTGATTGTATTGAATTTCACCATAAACAGTGATTTCAATGTTAATCATCAGATGACAGCGGCCAAAAAAATACAATCAATAAGATTGTTAAAAAAACATATTTCTCTTCAAAATATCTACAACAAATGCAGCTTGGTATTTACATTTTCACAAATGAGCATTGTTAATAACATAGTATATAATACAAAGATCAAATATATGACCACCTTCTTTTGAACACAATTTTCCAAATGCAATATGAAAGAACAGAATCAATAATTTAATCTGTAATTACCAACATCTTCCCAACTGGCCGAATGATGTTTCCAAAAATATTTCCCTTAAGTATATCGAATTTTTTTTTTTTTAATTCATATACACACCTTCCCAATAGGCCAAATGATGTTTCTGAAAACATTTGCAATGAGGATATCCAAGATAGACTTCTAAAATCATATTCACATGCTTCCAATAGGGTGAATGATGTATCTAAAATCATTTGTAGTGTAAATATCCAAAATATAGTCAGTAATTTATGTTGATATCTTCTCAGAATTTTGGCATCAAAAATATTAAATATGAATTCGGTAATTCATTACGCAAACAAAATGTATACTCTAAATGTGCATCATTACATAGCGTCCATCCTTTATTGCATTTTAAATATACAGTATAGAGTCCAGATGTTGAAGTAGTTCTATCGTGGAAAACAATAGCCACTGTTTTAAAAGTTCTTCCTGAAATTGAAACTTGACCTTCCACAACATTTTTAATTTTGGTTTCTAATTTTGTTCCATCTGCTCTACAACGTTGCAGCAGTAAAATAATATATTGTCTACATCTTTGTATAAATAATCTTGACAACATTTCTGATTTGCACTGAGTACATTCCATATGTTGATTAGCTGCTTTTACTAAATCGTTGAAAGACACTGTTTTCAAATCTGGCATTGTCAAATATATGAATCGTTCAGTGTCTATTTTAGTAGTATATGAAAATGAACAGCAGTCACATGCATGAACCCATCTGTAACGTAGTTCAAACAGATTTTCAATTTTTATACCTTCATCTTATAATACTGCAAGCATAAACATAAGAAATTCCTGAGCATCTTGCTGTCCATTCTGTGTAAATTGTGATGATCCAGAACATATATCCAGAAGATTTTGCACATCAGAAGCAGTATGGATTTTCATTTTATCAGTTTTCAACTTCTCAAAAATATAATGTAACAAAGAACTGAGGGGTATATTATCAAGCATGGCTTTGAAAATATCGCTGCTTTAGCGGCAGAAAACTGCCGCTAAAGCGGCGATAATGGGCTTGATAATATGCCCATGAGAATTCCAATAGAAGCCCATGTTGACACCAGAACATGGGCTTCTATTGGAATTCCAAGGGCATATTATCAAGCCCATTATCGCCGCTTTAGCGGCAGTTTTCTGCCGCTAAAGCAGTGATATTTTTAACGCCGTTTCTTGATAATATGCCCCAAAATCTTTTTTCTCGATTTTCCATAATTGCATGCTGTAGATTTTCTAAACAAAACACAACGTTGACAATTACATTAGCATAGCAGTTGATACCTGAACTATTTTCAAACTGATATCCTACAATATTAGCAACCGTGTTCCCTTCTATTTTCTTTCCAGACCCATCATTCTTTGCAATTCTTTTTTTTTTGCAACCTCAGTAAAATCTTTATCATATTTTAATTTTGGACATATTAAACGTTTTTCATAAATAGGCTATTCACCTAAGCTAGGAGCATAGAGTCTTCTTAACCTATTGTACTCTTTTACGCAATTTACATCTGCACTAATCATTTCTTCATCAAAATCAATCAGATACAATCCGGATAATGTTCTTACTCGAGATAATGCAACATATGCCATACCCTCCTTAAACACAGAACTTCCAATATTTACCAATGCACTGTCTACACTTAAACCTTGAGATTTACGCATAGTCACTGCATATGCTAAACAAAAAGGAAACTGTTTTCTGCGAACATACACATCTTTTACAAGCAAGAAACTAACAGAACAGCGTCCAATCCTTTTCACCTCTTCAATCTGATCAAATTTAATCTTCAAAAATTCAATTCCATCTCTATTTGCATAACTAACAAAGTCAACAACTTTCCAAATTGCTCCATTTACTAATCCTTTCTCAACATCTAAATTACGCTGTGATATTACACTGCAGTTTAGAGATATATATAAGGTCTTTTCCAAAACCAGCAGTCTTAGATATTGATTTTCCAAAGAGTCTAATTTTAACTGCAATTTCTCTGTCAAAAGAATAGTTACTCCTTCATGTTCTATTTTATCAATAGCTACCATTTTCATTATTGGTTCATTCTCCAGTTTCAACAGTTCTTCATTGAATGTAGAGCATTCTTTCAGTGTTGGCATTAGGCAAATTATAGATTTCTTTTCTGAAAATCTTCGGTAGATTGTTTCAACTGCAATATTTCCTTTTGGAAACAAGTTTCTTAGTAGCCGACTTTCTAAAGCATTTTTTTCCATCCTTTGTTAAGACACCAATTCTAATATTTTTAAGAATATTTCCATATTCTTCATCATTTGCTTGTCTCATGTTCTTGATAAGTTCCTTATATTCAAAATAAATCCAAATTTTCACATTTCCAATATTTCCCAAAGATTTTTTAGTGTCTTCATGAATAAGGGTTTTAAAAACTGGTTGGCCTTTCGCAGGTGTGAGTTGTAGTAGATCACCAAATACAATTACATGTTTTCCTCCAAATAAAACATCGTAATTTGTTTTTAAAATCTGCTGCATCCTCAAATGTACAAATGCAAGCATTAAGTTTGAGACCATGCTTACTTCATCAATTACCAAAAGTTTCATTTTCTTCAGTACTCTTGAAACTTCGAAACAAGCTTCTCCAGATAGCTTGTGGTATTCCAACTTATTTTCATGTTCTACTGGTAACATAAGTAGACGATGTAATGTAATCCCTTTAATGTTGAGTGCTGCTAACCCAGTTGGAGCAGTTACAACACAAGATAAATGTGAATCCGTTGTTTTCTGTAGCTAACTTGACAAACATTTAATCAAGAAACTTTTCCCTTTTCCAGCTTGTCCACTGATGTATATAAGAATAGGTATAAATGATTTACATTAGCAATCATTCTTTTCATGCAGTAATCCATGTTGTATCTGTTGTGTAACTTGGTGATATATTTCTTTCTGTTCAGTATTCAAACGTTCCTCCAAATTTTCCAAATCAATATTGTCCTGTTGTACTTGCTGCATCACCGTTTCCACTTCACTCATTGCTATTGCCGCTTCATTTAAAAACTATGGCTTCTCCTAGTATCTTGCCTTTGTGGAGCAGAACTCTGACTATCTTGAGAACTATCTCTAGCAATTGCAGCTGCAATAGTTCTTTCTTGATTAATTTCTTCGTTCAACATGTGTAGATAATTTGGAAAAATTGTACATTCAATGCTATCTTTACATGCATTGAAAGAATCTTCATAGCAGTCAAAATCTCCAAGTAATTCCATTTCAGTCTGCCAAGGTTTGAAGAGTTGCAAAAGAGCTAATAGAAAAACTCTATTTTATCTGTAGTATCACATCTTAATTTCCTGTGCTTAATCAAATTTCCTTTGTCATGTTTTACCAAACATCCTTCAGATCCAATTACAGCGTATTTCCTTCATTTATTTTTTCTGTAACTTTTTTTAAATCTATAATGTTGTAGTATTTCATATAGACATATGTTTTCAAGGTATGGACTTCTATTTGGATAGTATGTATCCAACATATTTGATTTCAGAATATCTGTACTTTCTGGTTCATTCAGTGGCAAGTATTAAATTTTCTTGAACAGATTTCAAAACTCGATTTCATGCTGCAGCAAGGCCTCGACTTATCCAGATGATTCCTCTTGACTTTGAATATAAACTTGCAGATGTCAATCGATCTGAACATTCGTAGGATCCAATTTCTCGATGTGAAAGCATCTTCAAGCTGAAGCTATACAATTTTTTGCTAAGTGTCTTCTCCTGTGAAATTTCCTCCCACATTTCTTTCAATTCTGTCTTCTCAGACTTGGTAATATATGACGTGACATAGCGAGCAACAGCAATTGAGTTATCTGCAATGTATTGCATGTCCATATTTGCATTCCACATCTTCAAAATTACCAGATTGTAATCATTAATGTACTTCTATTCTTCTGTTCTTTTTATATTATAAGTATTTTTGGGTGATTTTCAAGTGATAGTATGCCTCACTGCTGACATAAAAATGTTCACTATTCCTTTGAAAATTACTGGACGTGGAAAGACAAATTGACATTTTGTATAAAATGTATCCTTTTACTTATATTTCCTTCGGCAATATTTTCCACATCGATGACTCTGAAACCGTAAAACTTGCTGTCTTAAGATACTTTCTCCACCTGTTTTCGGAATTGCACAAGTAACATACTCTTCAATAAAAGATAAAACAGTCTCATCTGAATCAGTTCCAAATTTGGGTGCATTTCTGATCCATAAAAGCATATGTATATAAGGAGCACCTCTAGCTAGGTATTCTTTTCTCCCCAAAAAATCTATAACTTCGCCAATAGGTGGTTTTTTTTTATTACAGATGAAAGACATCATAGCTTAAATCTATGATTAAAATATCTGCAGACATTTACAGGATCTAGGGAAAACAGTTCTCCAGGTGTCTTCAATTCAATATTTTCTATATTTGAATTTGCTTCTCGTAGAAAATCCAGTAAATCATCTCATGTGTACTCAGCACAGCTAAGTGTAACAAACCACGTAGGGGTTCCTATGTTTCTTAACATACATTTTAGTTCCCCATGACGTTGATACCAATATTCATTAGTGCCACGTTGACATGCCATCAAATTAATTAACTGTGATTCTAAATGTTCGTCTCTTTCTTCAACTTTGTCCATAATTCCTTTGCAGAAACATGTGAAAGATGCATTCCAGTTTTTAATATATGGTTGACTGCATGTGAAAGTGCACACAGATCACCCTCAAATAAAAGATGAAACAAATATGGAATACACTGATGAAATCTTGGTTCTTCTGAGTACAGTCGTAAAGTACGATATTCTGAAGCTGGAATCTGAACTGGTCGTTCATCATATCGTCCACCTTTTCCAGTAGGAAACAGCTATGGAAAACAACGAGCTTCCAAAGTTTTTTTCCACACACACTCATGGGAGTTTCTTTTGCTTTTTTCATCTGGAACAATTCAATAGTATCGCCTATCAGTTCTTTTAAATGTAGAGGGTGTATAGTATAATGTTCATAAATGTCTTCTTTTCTGGAATTCTCCACTTTTTCTACTTGTCCACTTTAAATATGTGTTTCATCTTCTAAAGTCATTTCTTCTTCTTCTACATTTCCACTTTTAAAGTAAATATTGTTTTGCACCAGATATAATGTAGCCTTTTGGACTTTCGTGACATTTACTAATTTTTGCCATATTTTCCGACTCTTTGTGGGTACACCATTAGCAAGAATGACTACAGGTTCAGTATCCTTTCTTTCTACACCAACAGTTTCAAAAAATGTCTTAAAATCTAAAGATAAACACACAACTCTTCCTTGTAAACCTCTTTGTAGATCTGTTGGAGACAGGTAAGCTGTTTTAGGCTCCATATGAATTATAGCCTGAAAAGGGTGCACAGATTGTATAAGGATGGCTTCATATGTATTTAAATCTTTAAGTTCAGGAGGTATAGCTACTAATTCTAAGTCATTATGGACAGCACTAGCTGGCATTTTGTTTTCTTCGAATTTATTGTAACAATATTTACAAATACACTGTACAGTACCTAACTCAAAACGACCTTCACAAACAGATAAGCAGCAAATTATTTCCATTTATCATTATTTTCGTTTTCACTTTTTAAAAATATATCTACATTCCTAGTTTGAATTTTATAATGAGTACGTCGACAACAAATTCAAACAAAGTTGGGATTTTCACCAGAAACTACTTTAAACTTTGTTATTTCTTTTTCAAACTTCATATCAGTACTATCTTCTATCTTTTGTTCAACACCTACACTTCTCTACACTCCTCTTGACCAGCAAAGAAACGTAACCCTATATCATCACAATTTGTTTTACATCCAACACTGAACCGTGCAAAAGAGCTGTATTCATTTCATTTAGACATAATGCAGGACTTTTCAAGTGGTATAATCTTCTAATTAACTTTTGCATTTCAGAATGATGTACTGCTAACATTCTTAAATGATGAAAACGACTTTGACACACTTTCCTAGAAAGACAAGCCAGAGAATGACCTTGCAACTAAGCCTGGGCAAAGCACTACGCTACGCTCGCGTAGTTTGCGAAGTTTGCGCTACTTCGCACTACGCAAATTGCACGTAGCACAGTGCAAACATGCATAGCATAGCCTAGCGTAGTGCAGCGGTCATATTTTGCTTGCTCGCGGCCCTCAACGTCAAGTTGGCAACCGCGAGCAAGCAAAATGACATCCCGTGAGACTTTTTCCTCGTTCGCGATCAGCAACATCAAGTTGCCGATCACGAGCGTGGAAAATAAACCGAGCTTCTCAACGCAGGGAGGTCAGGTTTCTCATTGCGAGTGGTCGCATATGCTCGCGACCGCTCGTGATGAGAAACTACCAGTCCACGTTGAGAAAGCTGCAGCTCGAGTAGAAATCTAATCGAGCGGCAGAAAACGACCGCTTGCACTGTGCAAGATGAAGTTTGCACTGAATGCACAGTGCGGACAAGCATCCGGCACTGTGCAATCAGTGCGAACAGCATCTTGCACAGTGCACTACGCAGTTTGCGAAGCTACGCGTAGCTTGCGTAGTGCGAAGTGCACTTCGTGTAGCTACGCTTAGCGATACTTTGCAAACTAGGCCCAGGGTTTCTTGCAACCCTGTATTTTTTCTCACTTTGCAAGGATCCAGTCCCGGTAATATCTTAATCTTCTGTTTCACAGTTTCTCTTCCATAGTCTCTTAAGAAATGTAGTAAAATATCAATAGATTGTTAACGTATACTACAAATACTACTTCAATCCCATGTAAGCACTGGAGCCTGGGTATGTCTCCCTTGAACTTCCTCAGCTATTACTTGTTCAACATTTCTAGAAACTATCTTTTCTTTTACAATTGGACAACCATTTTTCACCTCATAACAACGACCACAGGTATCAACTGCATGCAATGATCTATTTTGTTGAAAATAACTTTCTTCATTAAGGAAAGGTTCTGTACTAGAAGTATGCTTCCATTCCCCGGAAAATATTTTACAAAAATGAGTTCTATTTACAATTCTTTTCTTTTACATTTGTCCTTCATATGCCGCATTAGTGTATTTAAAGTCTTCAATCTTTTTAAAATTAAGATAAACAACTTTCTTTTCAATTCAAATGCTTTTTCAATTACACTTAGTATCTCCTTTTTTGTCTGTAAAATGCTGATCTCCTTTTATATATTTTACATTTTTTTAGTAAAATTTGGAGTACTTTACTTTTATAGATTCTGAAAATTGTTTCTTCCTGCTTCCAACATAATTCTTTTTCCGATAATGCAGTTTTCAAATTTTTTGTACATTTTTCTTTTCCTTTTTTTCACTGTCCTTGTTGTATCTGTCTGTTCTTTATTTTTAAAATTGGGAACTGTTTTTGCAAGTTTTAAAAAAACATCTTTACTTCTCTTATCAGAACACTTTTTCTTTAAAGATCCATGTTGTAGTTAATCTAATTCCTCTCTTCCTATTTTTTTTAAATAAACCTCTTTTCTTTGTTCCCTTTTTCTTTGCTCTTTTCGCTAGTCATTTTTACTCTTTCCTAATAATTATGCAAAATATCGGTAAAATAAGAAAAGTTTTCAAAACAGTTTAATATAATTAAAATAATTATATACAAATATTCACATGTATCTTTATAAAAATACATACAAAGAAACTAGATCAATAATTTCAGCAATGGAACAATGCTACCTGCATAATTGTAGTAGTGTAGTGTGAAAGATACTAGAGCACAGCATTAGTAGTACACATCTAAGTGTAGAACTGCATGGTTACAACCTGTATCATTCCATGAATACATGGCTAGTGACTACAATACTAAAAGGAGAGTGCCTGAGTGCATTTATAAGTGCTTAGTTATTGGCGGAGTGAAAGGATAAGTAGATAGTGCTGAATGGGTGATTGGAGAAGTGCATAGAACTGACAGGAGGATTCCTACACTGCATAGGTACTAACTGGATATTTAGAGAAGTGTACCAATACTATGTAGCTGGTTAAGGGTCTGCATGGATAGTGCACAGAATATTGTAGTTCTACTTGTGTTAGTTGCTAGGCCATTCCATAAGTACATAACTAGTGACTGGAGTGATTACAGTGCTGCAAACAGATCATGGTGAATTTATAAGTGCTTAGGTATTAGCAGAGTAATAGGGTAAGTAGATAGTGCTGGATGGATGATTGGATAAGTGCATGACACTGACAGCAGGATTGCTAAACTACATGGCATGCAGAGGGACACCTGCGGGTCGGCTGGCAGAGGAACAGCTGCGGGCCAAATACTATGGTAAAACGTACAGGCCATCGCCTTGCAAAGAGATAGCTACGACCGGTAATGTAGGAAGAGGGAGCATGAAGGGGATATCTCGCAGAGAGAACTGGGGTATATTTCCACTGTTGGCTTGCAGAGGTAAAACTGCGGGCCCGACGGCTTGCAGGCGAAGAGCTGCGAGCCGAATGATGGTTTGCAGAGGGAGAACTGTGAGCTGGTGGGCTGGCTTGAAGTGGAAGACCTGCAAACCGACTGACTGGCTTGTGGAGGGAGAGCGGCAGCCCGTGGGCTAGCAGAAGGAGAGCTGCGGGCCGGCTCACACAGGAAGACTCACAGATGAAGAGCTGAGAGCCGACTGGTGGTTTGCAGAGGGAGAGTTGTGAGCTGGCAGGCTGGCTTGTAGAGGAAGAGCTGCGAGACGACTGGCCGGCTCGTAGATGAAGAGCTGTGGCCCGTTGGCTCGAAGAGGGAGAGCTGTGGGCCGACTCGCACGGTAACAGCTCTGGACCGACTGCAGTAGGGAAAGGTGCGGGCCGTCGGCTTGCAAAGGCATAGGTGCGGGACGGGGATGTGGGGAGAGGGAGCATGAAGGGGGTATCTCATAGAGAGAGAACTGCGGTATATTTCCAGTGTGGCTTGCAGAAGTACAACTGCAAGCTAGCAAGCAGAGGAAGAGTTACGAGCTGAACGATTGTTTGCAGAGGGAGAAGTGCTGGCCGGCAGGCTGGCTCGTAGAGGAAGAGCTGTAAACTGACTGACTGCCTCGTAGAGGAACAGCTGCGACCCCGTGGGCTTGTAGAAGGAGAGCTGCGGGCCGGCTCACACAGGAGCAGCGGCGGGCCAACTGCTATAGAGAAAGGTGGGGGGCCGTCGGCTTGCAAATCATAGGTGTGGGACAATAATGTGAAGAGAGGGAGCATGAAGAGGGTACCTCGTACAGAGACAACTGCGGTATATTTCCAGTGTTGTTTTGCAGAGATACAACTACGAGCTGCCTCGCAGGCAATGAGCTGCAACCCCACCAGTGGTTTGCAGAGGGAGAGCTGCGAGCCAGCTGGCTGGCTCATAGAGGAAGACCTGCGAGCTCACTGGCTTGCTTGTATAGAGAGAGCTACGGGCTGCCTCACAGAGGAACAGTTGTGGGTCAGCGGGCTGGCTCATAGAGGAAGACCTGCCAGCCGTCTGGCTGGCTCGCAGAGGGAGAGCTGTGGCCCGGCTCACAGAGGAACAGCTGCGGGCCAAGTAGTATAGGGAGAGCTGCGGACCGTTGACTTCCAAAGTGATAGCTGCGGGGCGGTTATGTAGGGAGAAGGAGCGTGAAGGGAGTATCTCGCAGAGAGAGAGCTGTGGTATATTTCTAGTGTTGGCTTGCAGAGGTACAACTGCGGGCCCAAAAACTTGCAGAGCGAGAGCTTATTCCTAAAACCATGTAATCTTTCAAACATTTGTCACGTACGTTTTCTACCATTGAAACTGATAACCACCTTCTCTATACACTACAGATCCCACGAGCATGCCCAAAAAAGTATAAGTGCTATTTTTTACTAGATAAAGCTCAATTTCTTAATTTTTATAAACACTACTATAGGGTGCACAATAAAAAGAATATGAGATGAGGAGAGTAAACGGAGGTGTAATTCCTAAACTTTAATTATACCATTCCTTTAGTATGCGTATATTCAAGGGTTTCAGTGGGATAAAAAAATGACGGTTGTGTAAAAACTGTAGCAGTGTTCAGCACCGGTAAGATCCGGCCCACTTAAAGGCCTGCATATATTCAGCACAGAGACCCAACCTAACAATTTTCCTCACTTATAATAACAGTTACTTTACTAGTGTGAAAAAATCGTACAGAAAATGTACTAAAACATTTTTTTTTCTTTTTTATCTCTCACACATTGATAAAATATCTCTTGTAAAGAAACGCCCCTCTCCACCTTTATTTCGTAAGAACGAGCAATAAATAATTCCTTTAGCAGCATCTAGTCACTAACTACTAACATGGTGCAGTAAACCCAATCATAAATCACAAACACTATTTAGATTATATCTTAAAACATCATCAAATGATTCTAACCATGAATACATATAGAAAGCAACATGTACATTTACTTTGTCCATTTATTCTCCATGTAATCTGTGCACATGTTCAACAGGTTGGCAGTATAACACCTGTCTTCATTTATCTTCAAATATACCTCACTGTGTAAAATATAACATCACAACCAATGCATATTTAATATTTTCAACATAACACAGTGCAGTTTTATACCAATGAAACTGATTGCACAATTCTCTATATAGTACATACCCTACCAATATGGCAATACACTTAGAAGTGCTATTTTTATAATACAAAGAGCTGTATTAGATTATTTTTATAAACAGTACCGCTGGGGGCACAAAATAGTGGTGAGAGCTGGACAGAGTTAATAAAGGTGTAATTCCTAAACTTTTTATGTATCGTCCCTTTACTATACATATATTAACAGCTTTAAGTGGAATGAAAAATTTGACAACTGTCTTAAACGGGTGGCGGAGCTCAGTACCAACAAGACCCGGACCAATTAATGGCCTGCGCATATTCAGCAGACAAACACACTCTGACAATTACCTTCACTAATAATCACATTTACTTTAGCACTGTGAACAAAATCTTACAGAAAATATACACAGAACATTTTCATTTATTTTTTATCTCTCACATATTTTTAAAAAATGTCTTCTGAAGAACCAATCCCCAACAACTTCCATTTGATAACAACACCAAAATCCAAAGACTCCCAGTAACACACCAGTCTTCACTGATATTGAAATCTACCTCTCACTATAAAAAATACCACAAATTGTCCACATAACCTTTCTGTTTTTTGTTCCATCTCTGTTAAGTTAATAACACATGAATTTTCTACTCTAACCCCTTCCCCATTATTTCCACACTAAGCATAATTTAACTTACGTTCGTAATTGGTATGCAGATTCCAAATGTCACAAACACATGCAATTCTTTCTTTGTCACACAGTACATGTAATGTACCGCTCTCATCAAGAATGGAACCAGTAATGGCACAATTTCCCTGTTGCTCCACACATAAATACATGTAAAGAACAAATCAGAATAGTTCCTTGATTCTTTCAAATTGCAAAACTTCTCTCTATTGGTTATTTTTGACCTTTCCATATAAACATTTTTTTTTTAATTTAAAGAGCACATACAGGTGAGAAGTTCCACGTATTCTATCAGTACACGTTCTAGAACATTCTACGACACGTGCAGGTTAAATGTTCATATTTTTATAAAACCTAACGATATTTTTTTGCAACATTTTTTCGGACATTTAACGCACCTGCAGGTTAAAAGTTCACCATTGTTTTAAGTTTGAACAGTGCCTTCCAAATGCAAGTAGCAGGTGTGGGTGAACGGAGCAAATTTCATCCTATCATATGTACTCCACGTTCAAACTGCTTTTTATTAACCAATGACAAAGATGCTTTTCGACAAACTAATATGCACCCTACTTTTAAGTAAACATTGCTTTTCATCTCCCAATCAGTTATCGTTTTGTATGAGAAAAAAAGTAGCTCCCCACGGACTGCATGAGCTACAGACATCTATCCTTATCTTCCAGCTATACATTCAAAATGCTAGTGTGGACATAGCTATGTTTTCTGGTGCAAGAGGTATGCAGAACAGAGACGTATTGACTTAGACCTAGGTTTACAAAATGTGGACATTAAATGGTTTGGACATAGAGGATTGAAGTGGCACCAATTGCTCCCTTTGGTTAAAACCTGTTTGTATCTCCAACACCCTGACCTCATGATTGTGCACTGTGGTGGTAACGACCTAGGCACATTGACTGGGGTAGGTTTGGACTTCAAAAACCCAAAGCGTGCTCCGTGTGTTCCTAAAGGAGGGACACTGCTGTTGAACTATTTTTAAGTGTGATTGCCACTTGCACGCAGGAGGCACCCATCAAGTACTGTGTTCGGCAGAACGTGTGGCGTTTGTTAGAACTTTTAAATGGGCTCTGCCAGAACCGCTGCAACTAAGGATATAATGCATCTGCCAACAAGCAGTTGGAACATGCCTACATGATAGAGTGCGGATTACTATAACCGGCACTCTCAGATTCAGGATATCGTGATGGAACAAAAGCGGCTGACGAAAGGGTTGAAAAACAAACACTGAGGCTCCACAACCAACTGCTCAGTGACACAGTGTGATCAGAGAGGTATGTCCTTTTTCCCATTAGATAATGGAAGTTTACTTAAAAGAACGAACATTGCAAAATACACCACCATGGAATGTTAAACAAAAGAACATACACTCAAAGATTGCGGCCAAAAATCGTGAGGGACTGTATTTCCAGCACAGTCCTTCCTCGCTAAACACTGGGCAGGAGGAGCCTAATGAGGCTTTTAAACAAATTATGAAGCCATAGATTTTCTTACATACGGGACAGCATCTGAGGAAGTCAGAGTAGACGAAACACGTCATGATGGGTGCAATAAAGGAATTCAAAAACCCAAAGAGTGCTCCGTGTGTGTTCCTGAAGGAGGGACACAGTTGTTGAACTATATATTACCTACTGGCAGTCGCCAGTAGGTAGTTATAGTTAGGACCTATTATCTATAGGAAATTCGCAACATTCTATGTGGGATAACTTTGGCGCCCGTTGACGAATCTTCACAAAATGTTCAAAACTGGTGGGGCGCTCCGGTCCACTCCTATCCTGAAAGTCTCGGGGTGATTCATAAAGCAGGGGCTGAGAAAAAAGGGGGGTCCCAAAACGTGTTTTCCCCATGCAATTTTCCACAGGAACCTTTAATTGCAGCTACAGCCCGAACTGCTGAACGGAATTACACCAAATTTGGCAAAAAGGTAGCCCTTGGTTCAAAGTCATGCCTTTTGGTTAAATGGTGTAAATCCGTTCAGTAGTTCCTGAGAAAATCAAAAGTAAAATCATAGATATCTATGGGCGCGGTGGATCCGCGCACCCTGCCGAACACGAGCTGTATGCTAATTGGCTGTCAACACTCCAAACCATGAAGTGTTGGCATCCATCTTGTGCCTCGGTAGAACCGAGGAACAAGAAAACAGAAAAAAAAAACACAAAACGCAAAAAGGGGGTAGGGTAGAAACACCCTGATCCCTTGGCCTGCTCAGGGGGTCCCACAAGGACCCCCATGGCCCCAAAAAAATATATTTTTTTAAAAATCGTCAAAATTTGCGCTGGGTGCGTGGATCCTGCTGATAGGAAAAAAAACGAAGCGTGGGCTCCCGCACTTCGTTGCTAATTAGCCCCGGGGCCATGCACAAAAAAAAGTGTGGAAGGGCCGAGTCACCCCACACTGCCCAGGAGACCGCCACCCCCTGGGGCAAACCATGAATGATTGCGGGGGGCACATGGCCCCCCCCGCAGCCCCGGGGACCGCCACCCCGGGGTTTTACAGTATAATGTTGGGGGGTCTCTAAGGCCCCCACGAGCCCCGGGGACCACCACCCCCAGGGCTTGATTCCATTGTGATTGCGTGGGGACACACTGCCCCCCGCAGCCCCGTGGAACGCCACCCCAGGGCTTTTTTTAACAAATACCCTGAGTGGAGGGCTCAGGCCCCCCCACACGCCCCGGGGACCGCCACCTCAACGGGGCTCTAAATATTTAAATTGGGTGGTCCTTGACGGACCCCCCAGCACTGGGGACCACCACCCCCCAGGGCTTTGGAAAATGGTGGGAGGGGGGCCACGCGGCCACCCCCTGGAGCCAATGATGGTCCTGGGGACCACCACCCCCCAGGGCCGGCTCCTGCATTGTCCCGGGGTGCCCACCCCAGGACACTGTAGTTTGCTTGGTTCGAATTTTGAAAGAGAGAGCAGGAAACCTGCTCTCTCTTTCAAAATTCAAACCAAATTGCTTTTCCACACAGGGAGCTGCATGTTAGCAGCTCCCCATGTGGAAAAGCAATGCCGGCTCCCGAAAGACGCGGGGAGCCGGCGGGACATTTGGGGTGTTGGGGACCCCCCAAGGTCCCCAACTGAGAGGGCCAGCCCTGGGGGATGGGGTCCCCGGGGCTACAAGTGGCCCGGGAGGGGGCCACTCGGCCCCCTCCCCAAAAATTACAAAAAATAAATAAATAAAATAAATCAAAAATGCCAGCCCCGGGGGATGGGGTCCCTGGGGCCTTAAGTGGCCAGAGGGGGGGGGCAACGCAGCCCCCTCCAAAAAAAAAAAAAAAAGAGGCCATGCCCCTCCGGAGCTGATGAAGGCCTCGGGAGGGGGTCCACGCGGGGCCCTTCCCAATTTTATAAGTTTTTTTAAAATAAATTAGGGGGCAGGCCCTGGGGGATGGGGTCCCCTGTGCCAAAAAATGAGAAAAAGAAGGGGGCTACGCAGCCCCTCTTCTTAAAAAAAAAAAAAGAAATACCGGCATCGTGCCGGAGGCCACGGCCCCTTCTTTCAGCACTCTGCAAACGCGCCCCCTGGTGCGTGTGCAGATGGGGAACAAATTCCCCTTAAATACTGGGGGTCCCTGGGGGCCAACTATCCCACCAGGAACCTCCAGTATGCACCAGGGGGCTGCGTTGCAGAGAGGTGTTCTGAGGCCACGCCCCTTTTTACACCTCTCTGCAACCCAGCTCTTTGGCGCTTAATGGAGGTAGCTGGTGGGCTAGTTGCACCCCAGGGACCCTTAGGATTCAAGGGGGGGTAATCCTCCAACTTAAAATGTGCCAAGGGGCGCATTTGCACAGTGGTGAAGGGAGGGGGCGGGGCCTGAGGTGATATGTGTGTAAACATGCCCTGTGGTGCGTTTTAAGTTCAGGAATTAATTCCTCTTCAATCCTGAGGGTCCCTGGGGGCCAACTAGTCCACCAGGTACCTCCAGTAAGCGCTACGGAGCTGCGTTGCAGAGTGTTGTAAAAAGGGGCGTGGCCTCTGAACACCTCTCTGCAACGCAGCTCTCTGGCGCATACTGAAGGTACCTGGTGGGCTAGTTGGCCCCTAGGGACCCTCGGGATTGAGGAGGAATTAATTTTCCAATGTAAAATGCTCCACACAGCTTGTTTGCAGACATGTCACCTCAGGACCTGCCCCTTCCTTCACCATAGCACAAACGCTCCCTGTGGTGCGTTTTAAATTGAGGAATTAATTCCTCTTCAATCTTGAGGGTCCCTGCGGGCCAACAAGCCCACCAGGTACCACCAGTATGCGCCAGGGAGCTGCGTTGTAGAGAGGTGTTCAGAGGCCATGCCCCTTTTTACACCTCTCTGCAATGCAGCTCTGTGGCGCTTACTGGAGGTACCTAGTGGGCTAGTTTGACCCTAGGGACCCTCAGGATTCAAGGGGACTTAATCTCCCAACTTAAAACTGACACAGGGCGCATTTACACAGGGGCGAAGGGAGGGGATGGTGTAGGAAAGTGGCTCTATATATACTGGACCAAAGTAAAATCAGCAGAACTACGAATTTCGATTTACTCACCTGTTATCAGGAGAGACCTCAGTGCTGCATCTTTGAGCCCAGTACTGATCCTGAAAATTAATTCTAACCATACTTATCAGTAACTTGAATTTCCTTCTATAGGCTAACATTGACTGGTTTCACTTGGAAATTCTTCTAAGTGTGGAGTTTTGGAACTTTAAAATATTCCTTTAAAATCAGGCGAACTACGAATTCCGATTTACTCACCTGTTATCAGGAGAGACCTCAGTGCTGCATCTTTGAGCCCAGTACTGATCCTGAAAAGTAATTCTAACTGTACTTACCAGTAACTTGAATTTCCTTCCATAGGCTAACATTGACTGGTTTCACTTGCAAATTCTTCTAAGTGTGGAGTTTTGGAACTTTAAAATATTCCTCTAAAATCAGCCGTACTACGAATTCCAATTTACTCAACTGTTATCAGGAGAGACCTCAGTGCTGCATCTTTGAGTACTAGTTTATGATGAGGTGTATCAGATTGTCACGTGGATGATGTCATCAGTGATGTCCTTTGAGATGTCATCAGTGATGTCATCAGTGATGTCACTGACCATGTCATGAATGATGCAATATGTGACATCATCAGCAGTGCATTGCGGATGCGCGAGTTATAGTTAGCAGAACTAACTATAACAGAGGAATTTCTATGGTTTTGTACGAGTCAAATGGCCAGCTAACTATAAAACCCCTAAAACCTATGGTTTTTTCAGTGAATTTCAAAGCTTTTTTAAATGCTAATTTCTAACTATAACGTCTCTGAAACCTATGTTTTTTTCAGTGAATTTCAAAGGTTTTTTAAATGCTAATTTTTAAGTGTGATAGTAGTTATACCTTTTTTTTGTACTGATTTTCTACAGTTTTTTAACTGTTTTTTTTAATAAAAAATGTATTCATTAAATAACATTATATATTTTTCTGAAAATTGCAAAAACTGAAATATTGATTACTTTTCTTGTTTTCATTTTTTATTTTAATATATTTATATTCTTTTCTTTAAAAAAAGATCAATTTTTTTTCGGAGTCGCGCACTCAAAGCCTACACATCACGGTGGGTGTGCGCATTCTAGCCGCCATTTTAGAAAAGTCGTGAAGGAACCGCGTACGGTGTGCGACGGCTGCGTGTTTTTCAGTTACAAGTATACAATGGCAATCCCCTCGTTAGCACACAATGATAAAATGCTGTTGCACAATATCACACAATTATATTAAACAATTGGGTATCCCAATTTGTGTCACATTTATTGTATTTAAGAAAACATACATGTATCACATTAATAATCAGTTATACATTTCCCTCGAAACATATTAGAAACATATTGACCATATCATACAGAATCGTAAGTTCATATACAAATAACAGCCTGTTATGAGCCCGCATAACAGAAAAACACAAAAGACAATGCACTTTGTCATGTATTACACATCCTATTCGGCCATCAATCTATGTACGCAGTTTGTGATATGTTTGACACAATTATATCTCCAAAAAGCTGCGGTGATCCCTTGGACTATGTGTCCAATTGCGTTGACGCGTTTCGATGGAATCTCTTATAAGGCCATCTTTTTCAAGACAAATCATAGGCTAAATCGTTGTTTGTTATATTCAATCCTTTATATCTGATATCTGTAGACTCAACCATTACTCCATATTTTCTTATTAAATCACGTTCTCTGATGCGGAGTATTATCGTCCGTTATACGCAGGGTTGAAAAATGCTAATTGCGTTACAGTGAGATCACATCCTTGGCTATTAGAGAGATGAATCACTCGATTTTCACTTTCAACCGGAGGCGGGGGTCCGTTATGATCCTCCCTTGTTTAGCACCACCTTACGACATATGTTGTCTGGCGTCAATGCGGAAGTACTCCTGCAAAGTCTTCCCTGTTTTTCAGTTACATCATATACATTTAATATTACGTGATGTGTGCGATTGGTATGCGACCAGTCTGCGACTCCTGCTCCCACGCATTTGTGACACATGCGCATTACGGTACGAGATGCCTGCGCGGTTGGGGGTCCCGTGTGACGTCGTATATGTGCTGGGGCGCGCTGGGTGCGCGACTCCCGCAAAAAAATGTATGTTCCAAAATGATATGTATGTGTCTTTAATATACATATTAGGGCAAGAGATTATCTAAGATATTCATAAAAATAATATATTTGTACTTATAATAAACTTATATTATTTTTAAATATATTTTCGCGAAGTCAGGTGCGTGCATCGTGAGTGCAGAAAACCAGGTCAGCAGAGCTGCTGTAGAGCAGAGAAAGCAGTTCAGCAGAGCCATTGTAGAGCCAGAAAACCAGGTCAGCAGAGCTGCTCTAGAGCCTAAGAAGCAGGTCAGCAGAGCTGCTCTAGAACCAGAGACCCAGGTCAGCAGAGCTGTTCGAGAGGCCGAGAACCAGGTCAGCAGAGCTGCTGTAGTGCCAGAGAAACCAGGTCAGCAGAGCTGCTTTAGAGGGAGAGAACCAGGTCAGCAGAACTGCTTTAGAGCCAGAGAACCAGGTCAGCAGAGCTGCTCTAGAGCCGGAGAACCAGGTCAGCAGAGCTGCTTTAGAGCCATAGAACCAGGTCAGCAGAGCTGCTCTAGAGGCAGAGAACCAGGTCAGCAGAACTGCTTTAGAGCCAGAGAACCAGGTCAGCAGAGCTCTTTAAAGGGAGAGAAACAGGTCAGCAGAGCTGCTTTAGAGCCAGAGAACCAGGTCAGCAGAGCTGCTCTAGAGTCAGAGAACCCGGTCAGCAGAGCTGCTCTAGAGCCAGAGAACCAGGTCAGCAGAGCTGCTTTAGAGCCATAGAACCAGGTCAGCAGAACTGCTCTAGAGACAGAGAACCAGGTCAGCAGAGCTGCTTTAGAGGGAGAGAACCAGGTCAGCAGAGCTGCTTTAGAGCCAGAGAACCAGGCCAGCAGAGCTGCTTTAGAGCCGGAGAAACCAGGTCAGCAGAGCTGCTTTAGAGGGAGAGAACCAGGTCAGCAGAGCTGCTTTAGAGCCTTAGAACCAGGTCAGCAGAGCTGCTCTAGAGCCTAGGAACTGGGCCAGCAGAGCTGCTCTAGAGCCAGAGAACCAGGTCAGCAGAGCTGCTGTAGAGCCAACTGACCAGGTCAGCAGAGCTGCTCTAGAGCCAGAGAACCAGGTCAGCAGAACTGCTTTAGAGCCATAGAACCGGGTCAGCAGAGCTGCTTTAGAGCCAGAGAACCATGTAAGCAGAGCTGTTTTCGAGCCAGAGAACCAGGTCAGCAGAGCTGCTCTAGAGCCTAAGAACTTGGTCAGCAGAGCTTCTCTAGAGCCAGAGAACCAGGTCAGCAGAGCTGCTGTAGAGATAGAGAAACCAGGTCAGTAGAGCTGCTTTAGAGGGAGAGAACCAGGTCAGCAGAGCTGCTCTATAGGGAAAGAACCAGGTCAGCAGAGCTGCTCTAGAGGGAGAGAACCAGGTCAGCAGAGCTGCTCTAGAGCCAGAGAACCATGTCAGCAGCTTTAGATCCATAGAAGCGGGTCAGCAGAGCTGCTTTAGAGCCAGAGAACCAGGTAAGCAGAGCTGCTGTAGAGCCAGAGAACCAGATCAGCAGTGCTGCTCTGTAGCCTAAGAACTAGGTCAGCAGAGCTGCTCTAGAGCCAGAGAACCAGGTCAGCAGACCTGCTGTAGAGCCAGAGAAACCAGGTCAGGAGAGCTGCTTTAGAGGGAGAGAAACAGTTCAGCAGAGCCGCTTTAGAGCCAGAGAACCAGGTCAGCAGAGCTGCTCTAGCTGACACTGACTGACTGACACTGACTGACTGACACTGACTGATTGACACTGATTGATTGACACTGACTGACACTGACACTGACTGACACTGACACTGATTGACTGACACTGACTGACTGACACTGTCTGACACTGACTGACTTACTGACACTGACGGACACTGATTGAATGACACTGATTGACTGACACTGACTGACACTGACACTGACTGACTGACACTGACTGACTACTCTCTACTACTCACTATTTACCACTCTCTACTATTCTCTCTCTACTACTCACTCTCTACTACTCACTCTCCACTACTCTCTACTACTCACTCTCTACTACTCTCTACTACTCACTCTCTACTACTCACTCTCTACTACTCTCTACTATTCACTCTCTACTATTCACTCTCTACTACTCTCTACTACGCACTCTACTACTCTGTACTACTCTCTACCACTCACTCTCCACTACTCTACTACTCACTCTCTACTACTCTCTACTACCCTCTCTCTACTACTCACTCTCTACTACTCTACTACTCTCTACTACTCACTCTCTACTAGTCTCTACTACTCACTCTACTACTCACTCGCTACTACTCTCTACTACTCACTCTCTACTACTCACTCTCTACTACTCTCTACTACTCTCTCTCTCTACTACTCTCTACTATTCACTCTCTACCACTCTCTACTACTCTCTCTCTACTACTCACTCTCTACTACTCACTCTACTACTCTATTCTACTCACTCTCTACTACTCTCTCTCTACTACTCACTCTCTACTATTCACTCTACTACTCACTCTCTACTAGTCACTCTCTACTACTCGCTCTCTACTACTCTCTACTACTCACTCTCCACTACTCTCTACTACTCGCTCTCTACTACTCTCTACTACTCACTCTCTTCAACGTACTCTCTGCTACTCTACTACTCTCTACTACTCTCTCTAATACTCACTTTCTACTACTCACTATCTACTACTCTACTACTCTCTACTACTCTCTCTACTACTCACTCTCTACAATTCTCTACTACTCACTCTATTACTCTCTACTACTCTCTACCACTCACACTCTACTACTCTACCACTCACTATCTACTACTCTTTCTCTACTACTCACTCTCTACTACTCACTCTACTACTCTACTATTCACTCTCTACTACTCTCTCTCTACTACTCACTCTCTACTACTCTCTACTACTCACTCTCTACTACTCACTCTACTACTCACTCTCTACTACTCTCTCTCTACTACTCACTCTCAACTACTCTCTACTACTCACTCTACTACTCACTCTCTACTACTCTACTACTCACTCTCTACTACTCTCTACTACTCACTCTCTACTAATCACTCTCTACTACTCGCTCTCTACTACTCTCTACTACTCACTCTCCACTACTCTCTACTACTCGCTCTCTACTACTCTCTACTACTCACTCTCTTCAACTTACTCTCTGATACTCTACTACTCTCTACTACTCTCTCTAATACTCACTTTATTCTACTCACTCTCTACTACTCTACTACTCTCTACTACTCACTCTCTTTCACTACTACTCACTTTCTACTACTCACTCTACTACTCTACTATTCACTCTCTACTACTCTCTCTCTACTACTCTCTCTCTACTACTCACTCTCTACTACTCTCTACTACTCACACTCTACTACTCACTCTACTACTCACTCTCTACTACTCTCTCTCTACTACTCACTCTCAACTACTCTCTACTACTCACTCTACTACTCACTCTCTACTACTCTACTACTCTCTCTACTTCTCACTCTCTACTACTCTCTCTACTACTCACTCTCTACTACTCTCTACTACTCACTCTCTACTACTCACTCTCTACTAGTCTCTACTACTCACTCTACTACTCACTCGCTACTACTCTCTACTACTCACTCTCTACTACTCTCTACTTCTCTCTCTCTACTACTCTCTACTATTCACTCTCTACTACTCTCTACTACTCTCTCTCTACTACTCACTCTCTGCTACTCACTCTACTACTCTATTCTACTCACTCTCTACTACTCTCTCTACTACTCACTCTCTACTATTCACTCTACTACTCACTCTCTACTAATCACTCTCTACTACTCGCTCTCTACTACTCTCTACTACTCACTCTCCACTACTCTCTACTACTCGCTCTCTACTACTCTCTACTACTCACTCTCTTCAACATACTCTCTGCTACTCTACTACTCTCTACTACTCTCTCTCTAATACTCACTTTCTACTACTAACTCTCTACTACTCTACTACTCTCTCTACTACTCACTCTCTACTACTCTCTACCACTCACTCTCTACTACTCTACTACTCACTATCTACTACTCTTTCTCTACTACTCACTCTCTACTACTCACTCTACTACTCTACTATTCACTCTCTACTACTCTCTCTCTACTACTCACTCTCTACTACTCTCTACTACTCACTCTCTACTACTCACTCTACTACTCACTCTCTACTACTCTCTCTCTACTACTCACTCTCAACTACTCTCTACTACTCATTCTACTACTCACTCTCTACTACTCTACTACTCTCTCTACTACTCACTCTCTACTACTCTCTACTACTCACTCTCTACTAATCACTCTCTACTACTCGCTCTCTACTACTCTCTACTACTCACTCTCCACTACTCTCTACTACTCACTCTCTACTACTCTCTACTACTCACTCTCTTCAACTTACTCTCTGCTACTCTACTACTCTCTACTACTCTCTCTAATACTCACTTTCTTCTACTCACTCTCTACTACTCTACTACTCTCTATTACTCACTCTCTTTCTCTACTACTCACTTTCTACTACTCACTCTACTACTCTACTATTTACTCTCTACTACTCTCTCTCTACTACTCTCTCTCTACTACTCTCTACTACTCACTCTCTACTACTCACTCTACTACTCACTCTCTACTACTCTCTGTCTACTACTCACTCTCAACTACTCTCTACTACTCACTCTACTACTCACTCTCTACTACTCTACTACTCTCTCTACTTCTTACTCTCTACTATTCTCTCTACTACTCACTCTCTACTACTCTCTACTACTCACTCTCTACTACACACTCTCTACTACTTGCTCTCTACTACTCGCTCTCTACTACCCTCTAGTACTCACTCTACTACTCACTCTACTATTCTCTACTACTCACTCTACTACTCACTCTCTACTACTCTCTATTACTCACTCTCTACTACTCCACTACTCTCTACTACTGACTCTCTACTACTCACTCTCTACTACTCTACTACTCTCTACTACTCTCTCTATAACTCACTCTATACTACTCACTCTACTACTCTCTACTACTCACTCTATACTACTCTCTCTACTACTCTGTATTACTCACTCTCTACTACTCTCTACTACTCACTCTCTACTACTCTCTCTCTACCACTCTCTACTACTCACTCTCTACTACTCACAATACTACTCACTCTACCACTCACTCTACTACTCACTCTCTACTACTCTCTACTACTCACTCTCTACTAATCACTCTCTACTACTCGCTCTCTACTACTCTCTACTACTCACTCTCCACTACTCTCTACTACTCGCTCTCTACTACTCACTCTCTTCAACTTACTCTCTGCTACTCTACTACTCTCTACTACTCTCTCTAATACTCACTTTCTTCTACTCACTCTCTACTACTCTACTACTCTCTACTACTCACTCTCTTTCTCTACTACTCACTTTCTACTACTCACTCTACTACTCTACTATTCACTCTCTACTACTCTCTCTCTACTACTCTCTACTACTCACTCTCTACTACTCACTCTACTACTCACTCTCTACTATTCTCTCGCTACTACTCACTCTCAACTACTCTCTACTACTCACTCTACTACTCACTCTCTACTACTCTCTATTTCTCACTCTCTACTACTCTCTCTACTACTCACTCTCTACTACTCTCTACTACTCACTCTCTACTACACACTCCCTACTACTTGCTCTCTACTACTCGCTCTCTACTAACCTCTAGTACTCACTCTACTACTCACTCTACTATTCTCTACTACTCACTCTACTACTCACTCTCTACTACTCTCTATTACTCACTCTCTACTACTCCACTACTCTCTACTACTGACTCTCTACTACTCATTCTCTACTACTCTACTACTCTCTCTATAACTCACTCTCTACTACTCACAATACTACTCACTCTACTACTCACTCTACTACTCACTCTCTACTACTCTCTACTACTCACTCTCTACTACTCTCTCTACTACTCTGTATTACTCACTCTCTACTACTCTCTACTACTCACTCTCTACTACTCTCTCTACTACTCACTCTCTACTACTCACAATACTACTCACTCTACTACTCACTCTACTACTCACTCTCTACTACTCTCTACTACTCACTCTCTACTACTTACTCTTTACTACTCTCTACTACTCACTCTCTACTACACTCTACTACTCACTCTCTAATACTCACTCTCTACTACTCACTCTCCACTACTCACTCTACTACTCTCTACTACTCACTCTCTGCTACTCATTCCACTACTCACTCTCTACTACTTGCTCTCTACTACCCGCTCTCTACTACCCTCTAGAACTCACTCTACTACTTACTCTCTACTATTCTCTACTACTCACTCTACTACTCACTCTCTACTACTCTCTGCTACTCACTCTCTACTACTCTGTACTGCTCACTCTCTACTACTCTCTACTACTCACTCTCTACTACTCTCTCTCTACCACTCTCTACTACTCACTCTCTACTACTCACAATACTACTCACTCTACTACTCGCCCTCTACTACTCACTCTCTACTACTCTCTACTACTCACTCTCTACTACTGTCTACTACTCACTCTACTACTCACTCTCTACTACTCTCTACTACTCTCTCTTTGCTACTCACTCTCTACTACTCTCTACTACTCACTGTCTGCTACTCACTCTCTACTACTCTCTACTACTCACTCTCCACCACTCTTTTCTAATCTCTACTACTCTCTCTAATACTCACTCTCTACTACTCTCTACTACTCTCTCTACTATTCTCTACTACTCACTCTATTACTCTCTACTACTCTCTACCATTCACTCTCTACGACTCTACTACTCACTCTCTACTACTCTTTCTCTACTACTCTCTCTCTACTACTCACTCTCTACTACTCACTCTCTACTACTCTCAACTACTCACTCTCTACTAATCACTCTACTACTCACTCTCTACTACTCTCTCTCTACTACTCACTCTCTACTACTCTCTACTACTCACTCTACTACTCTACTATTCACTCTCTACTACTCTCTCTCTACTACTCTCTCTCTACTACTCACTCTCTACTACTCACTCTCTACTACTCTCAACTACTCACTCTCTACTACTCACTCTACTACTCACTCTCTACTACTCTCTCTCTACTACTCACTCTCTACTACTCACTCTCTACTACACACTCTCTACTACTTGCTCTCTACTACCCTCTAGTACTCACTCTACTACTCAGTCTACTATTCTCTACTACTCACTCTACTACTCACTCTCTACTACTCTCTATTACCCACTCTCTACTACTCCACTACTCTCTACTTCTGACTCTCTACTACTCACTCTCTACTACTCTACTACTCTCTACTACTCTCTCTCTATAACTCACTCTCTACTACTCTCTACTACTCACTCTCTCCTACTCTGTACTACTCACTCTCTACTACTCTCTACTACTCGCTCTCTACTACTCTCTACTACTCACTCTCTACTACTCTCTCTCTACCACTCTCTACTACTCACTCTCTACTACTCACAATACTACTCACTCTACTACTCACTCTCTACTACTCACTCTCTACTACTCTCTACTATTCACTCTCTACTACTCACTCTCTACTACTCTCTACTACTCACTCTACTACTCACTCTCTACTACTCTCTAATATTCTCTCTTTGCTACTCACTTTCTACTACTCACTGTCTGCTACTCACTCTCTCCTACTCTCTACTACTCACTCTCCACCACTCTTTACTAATCTCTACTACTCACTCTACTACTCTCTACTTCTCACTCTCTAATACTCACTCTGTACTACTCACTCTCTACTACTCACTCTACTACTCTCTACTACTCACTCTCTGCTACTCACTCTACTACTCACTCTCTACTACTTGCTCTCTACTACTGACTCTCTACTACCCTCTAGTACTCACTCTACTACTCACTCTCTACTATTCTCTACTACTCACTCTACTACTCACTATCTACTACTCTCTATTACTCACTCTCCACTACTCCAGTACTCTCTACTACTGACTCTCTACTACTCACTCTCTACTACTCTACGACTCTGTCTCTACTACTCACTCTCTACTACTCACTCTCTACTACTCTATACTACTCACTCTCTACTCCTCACTCTCTACTACTCTCTACTACTCACTCTCTACTACTCTCTACTACTCACTCTCTACTACACTCTCTCTACTACTCTCTACTACTCACTCTCTACTACTCACTCTACTACTCACTCTACTACTCACTCTCTACTACTCACTCTCTACTACTCTCTACTACTCACTCTACTACTCACTTTCTACTACTCTCTAATACTCTCTCTTTGCTACTCACTCTCTACTACTCACTCTCTACTACTCACTCTCTACTACTCTCTACTACTCACTCTCTACCACTCTCTACTAATCTCTACTACTCACTCTACTACTCACTCTCTACTACTCTCTACTACTCACTCTCTACTACTCACTCTCTAATACTCACTCTCTACTACTCACTCTCTACTACTCACTCTACTACTCTCTACTACTCACTCTCTGCTACTCTCTCTGCTACTCTCTACTACTCTCTACTACTATCTATTACTCACTCTCTACTCTCTACCTCTCTACCTCTCTCTACCTCTCTCTACTACTCTCTATCTCTCTACAACTACACCTCTACCTCTACACCTCTACCTCTCTACCTCTCTCTACACGCACACATATGCACACATATATATATTCACTTAAAAAACCATAGGTTTCACACATGTTATAGTTAGCTGGACATTTCCCTCGTAAAAAACCAATGAAATTCCCCCGTTATAGTTAGTAAAGGGAACTATAACTCACGCAACCGCAATCCACTGCTGATGACGTCAGATATTACATCACTGTATTTATTCACTTATTTACCCATTTTTATTTCCTTTAACCTTTAGCTATACATATTTAATCAATATTTATTTTACAGAAAGACACATATGTCATCAGTGATGTAATATCTGACGTCATCAGCAGTGGATTGCGGTCACGTGAGTTATAGTTCCCTTTACTAACTATAAAGGGGGAAGTTCATTGGTTTTTTAGAAGGGAAATGTCCAGCTAACTATAACATGTGTGAAACCTATGGTTTTTTAAGTGTATTTGCAAGGTTTTTTAAATGCTAATTCCTAACTATAACATGTGTGAAACCTATGGTTTTTTCAGTGAATATGTATTTTTTTTTTTTTAATTTTTTCACTATGCGCGTACCGTGCGCGCACGGTGCGCTTCGCACACCGTGCGCGCGCTGTGGGTGCACAGTGCGCTTCGCGCACAGTGCACCCACGTTACGCCGTTCACGTAATTTTCCCGTTTCTACCGTGCGCGCACAGTAAGCGCACTCCGCGATTTTTCGTAAAAATATTAAAAACATTTATGGCCCTTGGGGGTCCTTTGGGGACACCCTGACAATGGCTAGGGGGTCAGGACTTGTCCACCCTGCCCCCTTTTCATGTTCTCCACCTTTATTTTTCACCTCCCTCGGACTGCGAGTGACAAAATGGCGGCCGACACTTCCTGGTTTCGACCGATTCGAATGTTTACTAAGATCTAACAACCAATCAGAATTGCGCTCGCGCACGGCAGGGTGCGCTTACCGTATGCGCACGGTGCGCGCCTATAGGTATATATATGCTTTTAAATGCTATTTTCTCATAAAATACTGAACAGATTTACACCAGACCTGCAAAAGGCACATCCCTGACCTGAGGACTACCTCTCTGCCAAATTTCAAGGTTTTCTGTTCCGCCGTTCGGGCTGTAGCGCGGACTAAAGGTCCTATGGGAAAATGCATGGGGAAAACGCGTTTTGGGACCCCCCCTTTTTCTCAGCCCCCGCTTGACGAATTCACCCGAGACTTTCAGGGAAGAAGCGGAGCAGAGCGCCCCACCTATTTTGAAAATTTCGCGAGGATTCGTCAATCGACGCAAAAGTTATTCCAAATAGAATGTTGTGGATTTCCTATGGAAACACGGTCCTAACTATAACTATCTACTGGCGACCGCCAGTAGATAATATATATATGCATATATATGCATATGCATTTATATATATGTATGTGTATATATATATATATATATACATACATATATAAACATATATATAATCTGCATATCTATATAAATACAAATATAAATGCATGCATACATATACATATATGCTTACATATGTATGTTATGTACATGAAAGTTTGAAAAACACTAATAGAAGCAAAGCTAAAAAGCCACCTAATTACAAACAGAATTGCTTTAACTTAAACGAGGGCGAGACCTATTGCATTTTCAATGCTTGTTTACTTTGGTTCCATCAAGAAGGCATTCAAATTTGTCACGCATTTGCCATAAATTCTGAATGGTAGCACTCTAGTTGCTCATTAGATCACTGTAGTAAAGCTACTGCTCACCAGGGACGTCTGCTGCTTGTATTCAAAGTGCATGTTGCAGTCTGCATGTCAACATTTTTTAATGAAATAGAAGAGGATTTGAGAAGTCAAAATGTGCCCTAATTTTTCTTTCTGCAGCACTAATCATAATTTCTATGGCAAAATGAACCCCCTCATTTTGTTCCTTTGCAAATTAAATGTTTTAAGTGTTACCACTTTATTACAATCAAGATGGCTTCAAGTGTGCCATACTTTTGTCATAAGTAAGACTGTTAGTGCTCTAGTTGTTCTTTAGAACACTCTGGGACATTCTGTCATTGGGCTATACTTGGGCTACATCTGGGTGATATTTGTGCTACATTTGGGCTATTTTGTCTCTGGTGGCCATATTGGGAGACTTATTTGTTATGAAGTTTCCTAATTTTTACATTTACTACAGTCTCCTCAGTAGGAATACTTTCAGTTTTTTAATTTGATTCCATCAAGAAGGCATTCAGATGTGTCACATATTTGCCATAAATTCAGAATTAGCACTCTAGTTGCTCATTAGATCACTGTAGTAAAGCTACTGCTCACCAGGGAAGCCTGCTGCTGGTATTGAAAGTGCATGTTTCAGTCTGCATGTCAGAATTTTTTAATGAAATAGAAGAGGATTTGAGAAGTCACTCAAAATGTGCCCTAATTTTGATTTCTGCAGCACTAATCATACTTTCTATGGCAAAATGAACCCCCTCATTTTGTTCCTTTTTAAATTAAATGTTTTAAGAGTTACCACTTTATTCCAATCAAGAGGGCTTCAGGTGTGCCATACGTTTATCATAATTAGGACTTTTAGCGCTCTAGTTGTACTTTGGAACACTCTGGGAAGCTGCAGTAGAACACAACGGAATCAACTGACAGTCTCTGCCCTTGTTGGATGTACATGTTTTACTGAGAATGTCAGACTTCATTCTCACACGACTGAGAAAGATAATGTGAATTTACAGAAAATATGCTCTCAGTTTAGCTTATAGATCACCTTCCAAACCTCTGTGGGAAAAGCATGAGAAAATAGTTTTCTCTAAAATATGATTCATTATATCCCAGCAGAAGGCTTTTTCACATGGTAAAATCACCTTAGAACATACCACAATTCCTAAAATGAGTATGGTACCATCAACAAATGAATTATAATGTAACTAAAGTCCTAAAACCCAAGATGCCTGCCAAAACTTCTTGGATGAAGTGCTGACAGCCAATCAGATCTCACAATGAGATGTGTGGTTAGGCTCCGCCCAGATATATATGTGATTTTACTTTTGATTTTCTCAGGAACTACTGAACGGATTTACACCATTTAAGCAAAAGGCACAAGTCTGAACTGAGGACTACCTTTCTGCCAAATTTGTGTAATTCCGTTCAGCAGTTCGGGCTGTAGCTGCGGCTAAAGGACCTATGGGAAATTGCATGGGGAAAACACGTTTTGGGACCCCCCTTTTTTCTCGGCCCCCGCTACACGAATCATCCCGAGACTTTCAGGATAGGAGCGGACCGGAGCTGGCTAAAAGTTTTGAAAATTTAGCGAAGATTCGTCAATCGGCACGAAAGTTATTGGGAATAGAATATTGCGGATTTCCTATGGAAAATATGTCCTAACTATAACTACCTACTGGCGACCGCCAGTAGGTAATATATATATATATGATACTGGTCCTGGCAGAAAACAATGACAGGCGCTGACTCCATGGGAATTTACGTTTATTCCAATTGAAAGCCTATACGCGTTTCGACGGCAAACCGCCTTGTTCACTACATCGATCGCCATTGAAATCCATCACTTTATAGTGAACACTCTCAGTTGGTTGTCACAGCAACCGTGCATGCTAGTAAACATGGAAGTTACAAACACAAATGAAAATAACAGTGCATATAAGTAATATATTTGTTGTGGATTGTATCTATATCAGCACAAGAACAATGTGACAAAAAGAATTATAGTAATTGTATAGAATAAAAATGAAAGCTAATCACTGTAGCAGTATTTCAAAATGGACCTAGGCCATGTAGGACATGGTGAGAAGAAAGATTAAATATTCATTAATTTCTTCTCACCCCCAGAATTCTGCATTTATCCAAAACACACAAATAGAATATATGTAAAATTAGTAAGATCACTGGATTTCCAGAAAAGTGAGTGGCAAAGGCAAAGAGTGCCAGGGTTGCAATCGAAGATGCGTGCATATGTACTACAGTAAAACATTCTATACATATGACACCATGTATTGCTGGTTGCATCTTAGACTAACCGATTGTCAAGGACAACGAGGTTCCGCCCAAGTGGGCTTTTGGAGGGAAACCCACCACAATATATGCAGAAATTACTATTAGGAGTAAATTAGAAGACATACCAAGCCAACAAAGGTATAGCGTGAATCACTATAGCAACTGAAGAGTATAAAGTAACAAAACTAAGTGAAGTGAAAATGGGCCTAAAGAAAATGAGTAGGATGCGGAGCGGGACAAGCAGCAATAAACTACAAATGTAAAGTTAGCGCCTCATCAGCATTCATTCCATACGGGATTTTAGAATTCAGTAGGATGATATATACTGATTCTAACCTCCTAAGTGTCAACCGTCTGTTACATCCTCTCAGGTTCTTGGCGCCGGTGTTGATAACAAAGAAGGAGAAATCTTTAACATTACCACCATTTAACGAATTTATATGTCTAGCGACTGGGTAGCTGGGGTCATCATTGGTGATAGCCCTAAGATGTTGTAATATACGGACATGTACAGGGTGGATAGTGCTACCCACGTATTGTTTGTTGCACGTACATTAAAGAACTTAGAAAGCAAAATCACTTTTGCAAGTGTAGCTGCTCGGATCTCATAAAGGTGACTGTCTAAAAGGAGTTTGCACTGTTCTGGTATTGACACCATGCCTACGGGCTTTACATTTAGAGCACCTTTGGAAACCTCTCTGTGATCTCAACCAATCAGAACCCTTTTAAGAATCCCAGGGGAGGAGACAGAATACTCCGATTGAGATGCCTGGAATCCCGATACATCATAGATTTACAGAGTGAAAGCCCGCTGGGTTTGAACAGTAGCGGGAGCTAGCGGTACATTTGGGGGAATGATTTAGACCGACTTAGGATGTTATCTTTTTTCCTTTGTTCTTGGTCCTTATTCCTTCATTTCATTATTCATCGGGAGACTGGATATATATTTTATTGCGAACCAGCATGTTTGATGTTCCCATTTTGAACCAAGGAATTATTTAATGTATTACGAAAATGTGTAAGGGGGCTAGGTCCCGAGGAGATTCCTTTGCAACATAGTGATATGAATGCTATGCACATGCTAAACTCTACCATTTAGCCGATTGTTTTATTCAGGAAACAAATGTATTAAATAGCAGAGAATTTATTTGGGTAGTGATAGTAGAACATGTACTATAGCCAATTCAGGGCATGATTAAGTCTAATCAACGGGTATGTTGGTACCTTCTTGAAATGTATTTTGCCCATTCAGGGCTGGATGTTTGCGATTGGTTCACGTTTTATGCTGAGGTGTTTTCACAGGAACCATGAATGATGCATTTTGCCCATTCAGGTAGTTATTTGTATTATAGGCTCATGACTTATGTTTTGAAATGTAGTACATAAGTGCTCTGGCGATGTAATTTTGATAATTATGTAAATATCAAACATTGCAGGGCAACTGGTAGGATTCCTGTCCATTTACTTATATCCTAAAATGGCGGAACTGTAGTACAGATTATGTTGTCCGATATGGACATTTGGTCCTTTCACTATGTCCAATACCTGGAAATGCATAACGAAATAGTTGAATGTGTGTATAAAATAATGGCGGCTCCGGCGTTTCTGGTTAACATCGACAAAGGCGGTTGCCAAAACGCGTCTATGTGGCCTGAGTCCATTTGACTGATTAAATTTATGGAACTCGCTCCCGTGAGTGCTGTTATCCTTTGTGGGTACAATTACCCGGTGGAGTTGGGAGCAGTATATGTATATATATTCACTGAAAAAACAATAGGTTTCAGGCCTGATATAGTTAGGAATTAGCATTTAAAAAAACCTTAGAAATTCACAGAAAAAACAATAGGTTTTAGGGGTGTTATAGTTAGCTGGACATTTCACTCGAACAAAACCATTGAAATTCCTCCGATATAGTTAGTTGTACTAACTACATCTTGCGTGCCCGCAATCCACTGCTGATGATGTCAGATATTACATCATTCATGACATGGTCAGTGACATCACTGATGACATCTCAAATGACATCACTGATGACATCATCCAGTGAATGTGGTTTGGTTCGTTATTTAAATATGTATTATATATATAGCAATTTGCATTGAAGAATGAGTGGATTTATAAATATACATATCTGGATGGAGGATTTAGTAGCAGTGTGATTGACTGTTTACTTGACTAATTTATAGTGTCTCACTAAATATATTGGATAGTGACTAAACTGTGTGAATATCTGTATCCCTTTGTCAGTTGTTGTGTAAACTGCTGCACCAGTTGGTTACTAGCTACGTGAAAGTCTATATTATTTATTGATTAGTTAACTGAGTATTTGTATGGGAGAGTGTATGTGTGTGTGGTTCGGTGGGGGGTGTGTGACTGCCCAAAGATGTGTGAATAGTTGATTCAGTAGGTATATGAAGTTAAAACTACATGTCATAACAGTTGTTTGGGTGAGTGAATATCTTTATGGGTGTGGCGATGAGCAAATATATGTCTCAATGGTACATGTCCAACAAACTAGAAAAAAAAAGCCAGTGTATGTGTCAGTTGTTGTATATAAATAAGTATACATAAGACTCAGTGATTGTATGATTGACTGTATGGATAACTGTATAGTTGTAATAGTGATTTTATAACACACTAAGTATGAGCTATTATCTATATGAATAGATGAATTGGTGTTTTTATAAGTGTATAGCTAAGTAAAAGTAAGTATGATCCATTGTTTGCATAAGTGAGTAGGATGACTTCATAAGTGATTAGGATGTGTGCTGGTGTGTAACGTCGATATAGGTGTATAAGTATATTTGATAGTGTTCTATTGATCATTGACAGCATGTATGAGTGAATCTATAGGTAAGTGATTAGATGTGTGTATAGATCTAGTAATCACTGAGTGGGTGTTTATAAACTTGTATTGGTGTGTCAATGGTTTTAGATCTGGCACTCTGTATTTTACAGTGAGTGATGAAAGGTTATACTTGTGTATGATGAGGTGTATCTGATTTTCACGTGGATGATGTCATCAGTGAAGTCATCAGTGATGTAATTTGAGATGTCATCAGTGATGTCACTGACCATGTCATGAATGATGTAATATGTGACATCATCAGCAGTGGATTGTGGGTGCGCGAGATGTAGTTAGTACAACTAACTATATCGGAGGAATTTCAATGGTTTTGTTCGAGTGAAATGTCAAGCTCACTATAACACCCCTAAAACCTATTGTTTTTTCAGTGAATTTCTAAGATTTTTTAAATGCTAATTCCTAACTATATCAGGCCTGAAACCTATGTTTTTTTCAGTGAATTTCAAAGGTTTTTTAAATGCTAATTCCTAACTATATCAGGCCTGAAACCTATGGTTTTTTACGTGAATTTCAAAGGTTTTTTAAATGCTAATTCCTAATTATATCAGGCCTGAAACCTATGGTTTTTTCAGTGAATTTCAAAGGTTTTGTAAATGACAATTTTGAATGTATCAATTGTTATACTGATTTTTTCTATACTGATTTACTATATTTTTTTAACTGTTTATTTTTAGATATTTTATTTTTCTAATTACATTATACATTACAATACAAAATATACTTTCTCAGAATTAATTACTTTAGTTTAAATACTTTGCAAATAGCCAACAGACTTTTAAGTACAGTAGTTACAGTTGGAGCAATGGGCAACACAATTTCAAACACAAAGCAACATTGAGCTCAATGTGAATTTCTAGTCAAATGCAATTAGTTACTTTATAGATTACTTTTCTAACCACAGGACTGGATCCTAGATTCAGTCCTTGGACATCTCCTGTAAACTGTTGAGTAAAAGCGTTTTGGTTACAGTAGTGATTTTTAAGGACTATTATTGTATTTTAAAAGTTGATAATTCTTCACATAGAATCACCAATGTTATCCTATAGCAGAAAATTCACTTAGCAGGTAAGTAGTGTTATCGTTACTTTTTCTTACTCAGTGGTGGATCCTAGATCCAGCACAGGTGAATCTCCTGTAAACAGTTGAAAGAATGTGTTTAAGTCATACAGACGATTTTTTAGGAATATTTTTAGTTTGTGAAAATAGACACTTAGAAACTTTTCTGGTGAAAACCACACAATGGATTTGTATGGAAAGAAATACAAGTTACTGGTAAGTACGCTTAGAATTACTTTTCAGGGTCAGTGCTGGGCTAAAAGATGCAGCCCTGGGTTCCCTCCTGATAACAGGTGAGTAAATCGGAATTCGTAGATCAGCTGATTTTAGAGGAATATTTGTACGTTTCAAAAATGAACACTTAGAAACTTTTCTGGTGAAAACCACACAATGGATTCCTATGGAAAGAAATACAAGTTACTGGTAAGAACGCTTAGAATTATTTTTCAGGGTCAGTGCTGGGCTAAAAGATGCAGCACTGGGTTCTCTCCTGATAACAGGTGAGTAAATCGGAATTCGTAGTTCGGCTGATTTTAGAGGAATATTTGGACGTTTCAAAAATGGACGCTTAGAAAATTTTCTGGTGAAAACCACACAATAGATTCGTAGTTCGGCTGATTTTAGAGGAATATTTGTACAATGTTGAAGGAAGGGGGAGGGGCCTGAGGTGACGTGTGCAAACACGCCCTCTGGCGCGTTTTAAGTTGGGGAATTAATTCCTCTTCAATCCTGAGGTCCCCTGAGGGCCAACTAGCCCACCAGGTACCTCCAGTATGCGCCAGGGAGCTGCATTGCAGAGAGGTATTCAGAGGCCACGCCCCTTTTTACAACACTCTGCAACACAGCTCCGTGGCGCTTACTGGAGGTACCTGGTGGGCTAGTTGGTCCCCTGGGACCCTCAGGATTGAAGAGGAATTAATTCCCCAACTTAAAACGCGCCACAGTGCGTGTTGGCACAGATCTCACCTCAGGCCCCGCCCCCTACCTTCACCACTGTGCAAACGCAACCCGTGGGGTGTTTTAAGTTGGGGGATTAAGTCCCCTTGAATCCTGAGGTCCCCTGGCGGCCAAATAGCCCACCAGGTAACTCCAGTATGCGCCAGGGAGCTGTGTTGCAGAGAGGTGTTCAGAGGCCAAACCCCTTTTAACAACACTCTGCAGCGCAGCTCCGTGGCACTTAGTGGAGGTACCTGGTGGGCTAGTTGTCCCCTAGGGGACCTCTGGATTTAAGAGGAATGAATTCCCCAACTTAAAACGCGCCACAGGGTGTGTTTGCACAGTATCACCTCAGGCCCCGCCCCCTACCTTCACCACTGTGTAAACGCGCCCCGTTGCGCGTTCTAAGTTGGGAGATTAAGTCCCCTTGAATCCTGAGGTCCCCTGGCAGCCAACTATCCCACCAGGTACCTCCAGTAAGCGCCAGGTAGCTGCGTTGCAGAGAGGTGTAAAAAGGGGCGTGGCCTCATTACACCTCTCTGCAATGCAGCCCCCTGGCGCATACTGGAGGTTCCTGGTGGGCTAGTTGGCCCCCAGGGACCCCCAGTATTGAAGGGGAATTCGTTCCCCCTCTGCAAACACGCCAGGGGGCGCGTTTGCAGAGTGATGAAAGGAGGGGGCGTGGCCTCCTCCCCGATCCCGTTTTCTGTAAAAACATTTCTTTTTCTGATTTTTTGGCCCTGGGAACCCCATCCTCCAGGGCCTGCCCCCACTTTGTATTTAAAAAAAAAATGGGAAGGGGGCCGCGTGGCCCCCCTCCCGAGGCCATAATTTGCTCTGGGGACCCCATCCCCCGGGGCATGGCCTTTTTTCTTATGTTTTGTTTTTGGAGGGGGGCTGCCTTGCCCCCCTCTTGTGTCCCCTTTTGGCCCCGGGGACCCCATCCCCCGGGGCCGTTTTTTCATTTATTTAATTTTAGGAGGGGGGCCAAGTGGCCCCCCTCCCAGGCCACTACTGCCCTGGGGACCCCATCTCCCGGGGCCTGGCCATCTCGTTGGGGACCATGGGGGATCTCCCAATCCCCCCACGGTCCCAGCCGGCTCCCCGATTCCTGCGGGAGCCGGTATTGCTTTTCCACATAGGGAGCAGCTAACATGCTGCTCCCCATGTGGAAAAGCAATCGTCTTTGCTTCATTGAAGCGAGAGCAGGTTTCCCTGCTCTCGCTTCAATGAAGCAAAGCAGTATGCAAAGGCAGGGTGGGAGCCGCGATGCTCCCGCTCTGCCATTGCAAACAGCAGTGTCCCGGGGGTGGGCACCCCAGGACACTGCAGGAGCCGGCCCTGGGGGGTGGCGGTCCCCAGGGCCATTTTTGGCTCCAGGAGGGGGGCCGCGCGGCCCCTCTCCCACTTAATTTTAAGACTCGGGGGTGGTGGCCCCCGGGGCTTGGGTGTCCGTAACGGACCCCCTATTTTAAATAATTAGTGCCCCGGGGAGTTGGCGGTCCCGGGGCATGTGGGGGGGCTCGAGCCCCCCCCCCACCCACACAGGGTTATTAGTTTTTTTTTTGTTAACAAACAAGCCCCGGGGAATGGTGGTCCCCGGGGCTGGGGGGCCCCTCTGGGCCCCCCATTATGAAAAAGATATTGCCCTAGGGACTTGGCCCCCCGGGGGCTAAATAAAAACGAAGCGCGGGAGCCCGCACTTCGTTTTTTTTTTCATCAGCGGGACTTCGGGTTATTTTTCATCAGCGGGATGCGCGGACCCTACGTGCATCCCGTGATTTAAAAAAAAAAGAAAAAATGTTGGGGTCCTTGGGGGTCCTTTTGGTACCCCCTGAGCAGGCCTAGGGGGTCAGGTTGTTTCTACCCTGCCCCCTTGTCGCGTTTTGTGCCTCTTTTTTCAGTTTTCTTGTGCCTTGGTTCTACCGAGGCACAAGATGGCTGCCAACACTTCCTGATTCAGAGTGTTGGCAGCCAATTAGCATTCAGCTCGTGCTCGGGAGGGTTCAGGGAGGGTGGGGGGAGGGTGCCCGGATCCTCCCCGGCCATAGATATCACTAACTTTTTTACCCTAATTTTCTCAGGAACTACTGAACGGATTTACACCATTTAAGCAAAGGGCTCGAGTCTGAACTGAGGACTACCTATTTGCCAAATTTGGTGTAATTCCGTTCAGCAGTTCGGGCTGTAGCTGCGACAACAGATCCTATGGGAAATTGCATGGGGAAAACGCATTTTGAGACCCCCCTTTTTTCTTGGCCCCCGCTTGCCGAATCACCACGAAACTTCCAGGGTAGGAGAGGAGTGGAGCTGGCCAAAAGTTTGGAAAATTTCGCGAAGATTCGTCAATCGCCGCCAGACTTATTGGGAATAGAATGTTGCAGATTTCCTATGGAAAATAGGTCCTAACTATAACTATCTACTGGCGACCGCCAGTAGATAATATATATATATATATATATGTATACATCGCCAGTAGGTAGTTAAAGTTAAGACCTAGTTTCCATAGGAAATGCAGTTTATGACTTGCCTATAACTTTTGTGTCATTTGACCTCTCTGCATTAATTGTTCCTAAAAAGTGTCAATGTAGATTATGTGCATTATGGAAAGTTTGGGGGTGACGGATGCAGTGGGGACCGAGAAATTGAGGCACAAAAAAAGGGTTCGTTTGTAATGTTAATTCCGATAGGAATGGGTTGTCAGACCTATAGCCCGAACCGCTGCATGGAATTACCCCAAATATGGCAGAAAGGTAGATGTTGTTACACAGACTGAGGTTTTTGTTATTTGGTGTAGCTCTGTTTAGTAGTTTTGGAAAAATGTAAGCCAAAAATGTAAGAATATCTCTGACCATGGATATTTTGCTGTAAATGTGTGTGAAAGCTTACATAAGGGGTCAGGTTGGAGTTATTCTGACCACATGTTTGAGAAATGGGTGTGTTAGTGACACAAGTTATGTGTCCAAAATAAATGTTTTCATCACGTGTGATATTCGCGATGATGCTGTGACTGCCAGCACGGCCCCACTGGCCCGTCACAGCTATCATGACGTCATTGTGAATATTGGTAGAAATATTTTAGAAATTGTTATAAAAATATTGAGTTTCTGATGCTTTTTAGAGGTATTTAGATAGTGAGTTATCCAGTGTGATGTTTAGAATTTTTTATATAGTTATCATTTTTTAAGTGTTGGTGGGTATTGAATTCCTGCTTTTGCTTTTGCGCCGTAACTGTGGGGATTGTGATTACAGATGTCATTGTGATCTCCGGTATCATTGTGAAAATGAAGCATAGGTGTTTGAGATGGTTGTTCCAGAAAGAAACTAGAAAAACATGAGTTTGAAGTGCACATTAATAAATCTCTTGTTTGTAAAATAATGTAATATGTGTGCATATATGTGTTTTTCACATTATGGAAAAGGCACTATCTTCGCGGTTAACGGCGTGTTAACGATGTCCTGAATAACCGCAGAAATGGAAAATAGATCTTAAAGATGGATTTTAAAGAAACTTAGTACCAAAACATGAGTTTAAACATGTTTTTAAAGAAACATGTATATAGTGATATGTGCAGGTCAATGTTTAGAATGTATTTTATTACTTATTATTATGGGATGTGCCTGTGGCCGTTGAATGTCTGCTTTTGTTTTCTGTACTCGCAACATCTCTGTGACCATCGTGACGTTGCCGCTAAGATTTCCAAAACCTAAAAAAAGGGATCTTTATATTTTGGGTACTAAGGTGGCTCTGACAAGAGCCATTGTGTTGATTGGGTGTATATGAGAGCAACACATAAGACCTGATGCAGAGTTTCAAGTTACTTAAAAAACCCTTGTTTGCTTCATCTTTAAAGTGCACTCCATCATTTCTATAAATTCCATGCATTTCTAAACACAGATTGTTGATATAGATACAGTGCATGCGATGGTCTCTGAGGAATGCTGAAACAGTTTTATTAACATGTTTCCTGTCTTTTTCAATATGTGGAAAGAATTGATTTAACCACTTCCATTTCTGTCTTTGTTATATATATATGAGTACACCAGGATAGTGTGAGAGAAAAGCCACATCAGATTTGCAAAGTTTTCTTTCATTAGAATTTCTAGCCCCACCCCAGTCAATGTGCCTAGGTCATTACCACTACAGTGCACAATAAGGAGATGAGGAGCTTGGGAATACACAATGGATTTAACCAAAGCAAGCAACTTTAACCATCTCTGGCCAATTATGTAATGGTCACATTTGGCTAACTCAATTACCTGCCAATACCTCTCTTTTTTCAGCCTCTTTAGCCCAACAGACATAGCTGTGGCACACAATCCACAATGTAAGCCTTTTGAAGTGAAGGAGCAATATCAGTCAGGAGAAGGCTGGAGCCAGATGCGGTAGTTGTCAAATAAAAGCAGTTAAACTTGAGGTGTTTTTTATTTTTTAAAGATATATTTCTTTGGATGCTGCCAGCATGAAAGTGAATAACATTAGGTAGTGTGTTGGATACCTTAGCAAGAATTTCTATTTTTGGCTGTTGTTTAAAAAATGGAATGTGATACAGACATGGATATGCTTTTGAATCTGTAGAGTAAACCAAATCTGTTGTATCTCATTTGGAAGAATCATATTCCTTCTGGAATGTGCTATGAACTTGTGACCTACTGGTTCCACTGGGATGCTAGGTACACCAAGCTAAGAGTTTATTGGGGGGGAGGATGACAAAGAGACAGAACATTTTAAAAAATGTTGAGGAGTTACAACAAAATGTAAGTAATGATAAACTTTAATTTCCTTCAAAGAGCCATGTAATAAACGTTTGTGAAATATTCAAATTAAATGAAACTAAAGGTAAATATTAGGTTTGGACATCATCAAAACATAGTAGACACTTGCAGACAGGAACGTAATTTTGAAACAGAGGTAAAGGGTTAACAGATGCTAACCATTCACAAGTGGCGATAGAGTAGTCTACAATGAAAGACATGATTTCATTTTCTGCCTTTCTCATGATCATAGAGTGGAAGGTTTAAGAGGTTGCCATTTTATAGTTACTTTGTATGTACATGGTGTACCATTCCTGTGCTTAGTTTTTGCACATTTTTACTATGAAGGGCCAAAAATAAAAATAAATCAACATTTATGATTCTTTACATCATTGCGAAGGACTGTTATGAACTGCTCTCCAGCACTAACTACAACTTCACAATCCATGCAGTATGATGCCATCCGGGAAAACTGTGGATCCAAATCTTAAAGTTGAAATTGGACCTCTGAAAGGACTCTCTGCCCTTGGGTTGTTGCATTTGCTATTGAAGTTGAGGGTTCTTCAGCCTTGCGTTGCCTTCTTGCTGCTTTTACACTATTACTATGGTTTGTTTTTAGATGGTAAAGCATGGACTTACTCCCCTAAGAATATTTTTTTATTTATACCCCTTGACAAAGTCTTGTGACGTGTTGTGCATTGAGCAAATCTGTTCACTATGAATCCTCCTTAAGAATGTTCAAAATAGATAAATGGGCGTGTTCTTATTTTTTTAGTTAAAACGTGTATTATCCAATGATATTCCTTTATTGCTCTGTGGCGAGATTTTCTGTTTTGATTTTTTTTGTGCTTTGTAAAAAAAAAATTAAATGTGTTCTCTTCTATGGTAACAAATATAACACCTGGGACAGGAGGTATTTGAAAAATGTACACTGAAAAATGTGCAAAAAATATGAAACGGGACAAACAATTAGCATGTATGATTTTTGCAGCATTGCAAATAGCTGTAACACACTGCTCACCTGCCCTTATAACAATACTACAACCCATGCAATATGTGGCTATTCTTGAAAACTCTAGAGCCATATCTGTTATAGTAGTCTGCACCTCTGAAGGGACTTTCTGGCTGGGTATTGTTGCTGCTGCCACTGATGTAGATGGTCCTCCAGCTTCCCTCTGGAAGATTGCCAGTTGGAGACATTTTCTATGATCTGTTCTAAGATAATATAAGATGGATGTTTCCCACATGAATATTTGTTGTTCATCCCTCTAGAGAGAGTCTTGTCACACATTGTACATTTCAGTAGTTTTGCAGCAGCTTTTTATCCCCCATAAGTTTGAGTAAAATGGATAATTTGATGTTTGTTTGGACATTACGTTGTGTTTGTGAGTTCAGAAGCTATTTTTCTAAACTGTAACCTCCAACAAGTCCCACACAGTGAGTTTCTAAGAGATCTTCAGAGGCCATGCCCCCTTTCTCCACCACTTTGCAAACGTGTCTCCAGGTACACTACTAGCTGGTGAATGAAATTCTCTTCATTGTTTAGGAACCTTGGGGATCAAGAAGCCCTCCTGGGACTTTCTGTAAGTTCTACACAGGGGGATTGCTGAGAACTGGTCAGAGGCACCGCCCCTTTCCTCACCACTCTGCAAACACCATTACTACTTAAAAAAACATAGAAATTCACTGAAAAAACCAAAGGTTACAGGGCTTTATAGTTAGGAAATATATTTTAAAAAATGTTATAGGGGCGTTATAGTTAGGCTGACATTTCACTCGCACAAAACCAGCGAAATTCAGCAGTTATAGTTAGCAAAGCACTGTTTATGACCTCACATTGTACATCACTTATGACATGGTCAGTGACATCATTGATGGCAACTTAAATGACATCACTGATGACATAATCCACAGAATCTCTGACTCACCCACTCACACCCCATATAACATTTTTCATACACCCACTCTAACTTTCACACTACCATTCTCAAACACATCCACACACCCATATCAGTACTTACACAGCTAGTCACTGATTCACAGATCAACACACATCTATTCACTCACCCATACAGGCACTCACACACCAACTCACTCAGTAATATAGGCACTGACATATCCACTCATACAGCCAATCACACACTGAATCAGTAGGCCATAGAGTTAGTCACACACCTACTCACCCATACAGTCAATCAATAAGCCACTTACTCACCCACACAGTTACACACACACACACTCGCTCACGTACTTGTAAAGATACTCACACATACTCAGTTACCTATATAGTCCCTGACACAAGCACACACTCACCTATACATCCACCCTCATTTTCACTCACTTACCCATGCAGTCACTCACTTACCCGATTACTCACCTATACTGTCTTTCACATACCCACTTACTCACCCATATACCACTGACACATGCACTCACTCACCAACACAGCCATTAAACACTCACTCATCCATACAGCCCTTCACACACACACTCACTAACCCATAGAGCCACTGACTCACCCTCTCACTCCTCCATACAGGCAGTCACACACCCCCATCACCCACCCACACACACAAACATTCATACAGATACTAATACAACTATTCTTTCACCCATGCAGAAACTCACATACCCACTGACACAACCAGACATTCACATAACCTGGTCACTCACCCATACATTCACTGAGACACCTAATCACTCGTACAGTCAGCCATGCGCCAACTGAATCATCCACATAGGCATTCATACACTGATTCAGCAATGCACCTTGGTATATATATTAAACACACATACATGTTTCAAAAACACTCACAGTCACTGGGTGATCTCATCAGTGATTTATTTTGAAGTGTCAACAGTGAGGTCACTGACCATATCATGAGCGATGTAATATGTGAAATCATAAGCAGTGCATTGCGGGGGCATGAGTTATAGTTAGTTAAGCTGACTATAACTGCTGAATTTCTCTGGTTTTATATGAGTGAAATGTCAACCTAACTATAAGGTCCCTGTAATGTTTGTTTGTTTCAGTTAATTTCTAAGGTTTATTTAAATTATATTTCTTAATTATAACGGACCTGTAACCTTTGTTTTTACTAGTGAATATTTATACATATAGCATCACACTCAATTTCGATATGTGGGGTTGCAGTGCTTTCCGCTAAGAAATTTTGTGGCTAAGTTCTTAGAACCGCCACCAAACCCAGGTGAGGATGAGTTGTTACTCAACTATTTAATAAAATGGGTTCTCTGTGCGGTTCATGGTCCTAACATTGACGAGCCAGAAGTATTAGATATGTTGTCATTGGAGCGATTAGATTGGGCATGGGAATTGATAGTAATGAGGGATTTTAATTGCATACTCGAAAATTGTATAGATACAACCAACTGTACTGCCACCCTGCGCAAACCTAGAACCAGGGCTTCACTTAGGGATCTGATGCAGCTGCATGGGCTATGTGATGTGATTTGTGGCACACCCTATACCCGGCTGATATTGGTTATACCTTCTCCTCATCATGTCCACACAGGCACTATTCTAGGATCAATATGATCTTTCCTGGGTGGTCCTTGTCGTATAGAATAGAAATAAGGGTATTCGCTTAAATCGTCTCAGACTATAACTCAATTATTTTCATTTGGTCTAATCGGAGATAGGGTCAACCATGCTATGTAATCATTTGCCCAGCATTTTCTGGCAATTGACGACTATATAACTCATGTACCAGGCTTACTCAGGGAGTTCTTCCAGGTCGATAAGGATATGACTTCAGCCCAAATAATCTGGGACACAATGAAAGCATACGTCAGGGGTATCACTCTACAGTATGTGGTTGAGCAGAACAGGGAAACTCTGGAGGAGGCTCACACTCTTTGCCAAGCTATTTTACAACTTAAAATATTACATGCTTTTAATATTTCTCAAGGACTGGCAGATGAACAGCTGTTTTTTCTCCAGATTTTGGTAAAAAGGTCTCTTCTAGGATGTAGGATAAAAGATCAGGTAGTTGCTAGATATGCAAAGCAATGAAAGCTATAATACCAATATGGGGAAAGGGTGGCCCGAGTTCTAGGCCATCAGATATCAGACCGACAATCAAAGAGTGTAATATGGGCGATTAAGGGTAAGGATGGTAAACGGTTCCCCACTCCTTTGTCCATTCTGGAGCAGTTTGCCTGGTTCTTTAAGGAGTTATACAGCCAGACACTGAGTATAGGTCAGGCTGACTGCTCGGAATACATCCATCAGTGGGGAAGATCAAGCAGATGATATGTAGGCCGAGTTCTCTATATCAGAGATTGATGCCGCATTAATGGTTTTGCCCACTGGTAAGGCAGCAGGCAAGGATGCTATACCTTCAGAGTTCTACAAGGTTTTTTAAGATATAATAGCTGTGGAATTTCTCAAGGTGGCTTAACACATCTATATGCGGGAGCTGCCCCGGATACATGGAATACCATCAATATTACTGTATTTTCTTTTTTTTTAAGATAAGCCCTCTGAGGATATGGGGTCATATTGCCCCATATTTTTGATTAACACAGATGCAAAATGGTTTGCTACGGACTTGGCCGTAATCTCCTCCTTAGTCTCCTCACAACAATACAGGTTTGTTCCAGGAAAAGATACTACCAGTCATACCAACACAGCAGTCACAGCTTTTGATGTTGCAGGGAGGCTTAACATTAATATGGGTATGATCCTCTTAGATGCAGAAAAATCCTTTGACCGTGTCGCATGGGACTTTATGTGAACTACAATGCAGTCCTTCGGTGTCAGCGAAAATTGTATTAACCTGACCCAAGCCTTGTATAAGACACCCAGGGCAATGGTAGTCCTCGCAGGAAACTGCTGTAATCAATTTCAGATATCTCAAGGCAGCTGGGGTGCCTGCTCTCCCCCGTTTTGTTTGCCCTGTACATAGAGCCCTATCTACCGCCACTCTGTCGGAATGCAGTGATCCAACCTTTGATTGAGAGCAACAACTGAAACTGACTGCATATGCCGATGATGTGGCAGTTTTTCCTCCAATCCATTCTAAGCATCCAAACAGGTTACCAAGGAGGCAGTCAGGTTTGGCACGGTTGTGGGATTCAAGTCAATATGTGAAGTTAGCATAATGTATCTTGGGCTGTATCTCTACTCTATATGCATCGAGAACTGACTTATAAAGGAACCCATTTGGTCTCCGTGTCCTGCATGATAGAAAGGGCCGAAAAGCCATTCTGCGGCCATCTTGGATCATGACCAGTCGTGCCTCAGATCACGTGGCTCTCTCTGAACACCGTCTGTATGATTTAGTTCATACCAGCGTAGAGACAGGGTGAATTGTATTTACGGTTGAGGCCCAAGGTCACATCTGCAGTAGGGAGTATTAAGCGAAATTCCTCTGTGCCCGAGACGAAAGGGAGTCACCCGGCCGACCTTCTCTGAAGAAGATAGTAACCTTATGTGTGCAGATGGTATGAGCTCATTTAGGAGCTCTAGGGCTAACTGGTGTTTTTCCACTTACAATGCTTTGTATGCTGAGTCTGTTATGTATATAAGTGTGATCTTGTCAAGGGGCCAACAGTCTTCCTCGGCGCAGCTGATGGGTGAGGGTCGATGGGGCTCCTCTATGTAGAGTTCTGTTGTGGCCAATAAACGCTTGAACCTTCTACGTTGCCAACTGCTTATTATTAACTTGATATTGCGGGCCACTGGTAAGTGTGGCCCTTGGGATTACGATTTAGATTACTACAGTTGGCGACCACGAAGGGACCCCGTGATAGGGTCTTTCCTTCCCCGTATTCGGGTGAGAGGATTGGGGGCGTCTTGGCCGGTTGGGCGGAGGGGAGTTCGAGTCCGCTCCGTGCTTCCGATCGGGGTACCCTCTGCTGCTAGTGGCCCTTCACCGGGGTCCTTCGGGCTTGACCCAGGAGCTGACCGTGTTGATTGTAGGAAGTTGGCAGCGGAGAACGAACATTCGTACCTGGGTGCACCCGGTGAGTAATTCATTTTGTTTGAAGCCTGCGCTGTTGAGTGGGGCATTTGTTTGAAGCACGCGCTGTTAAGCGGTGCATTTGGAACAGTTAACTGTATTTGATTTGAGGGGTCGTGAGTACCCTAGGAGAATTACGGAGGTCTTGCAGGGTGGTCCGGTAGGACTGACTGTAGAGACTCCGCGGATCTTTTGTGATATTTTGAGATACTGATCAGATGCCTAGTTGTTATCTGTGAGTAATACACGGCTGGATTGCACTCGGAAAAGCCTGTGGCTATAACTGGGTAGCCATGAGACATATCTGAAGTACGGCTTGGACTACATCAGAACAGTCTCAGTGGTGAACCAGGGAGGTCATGGAATGGTCCGTAGTCCAGTTCGTGGTTACCCCTGTCTGACAACCTCTTGCCAGTCTGTTGGAAGACGGTCTGTTGTGATTCTGTTGATTCTTTTGAATAATTCTCCACGCACGGGAGTCGACGGGCTCGGTTCGTTTGTTTGGATGCATCAAATTTGTATAGGTTGAACTGCAGAGGATAATGTCGACATATATGTAATTTGTGATATAAAGTGTGTTATATGTTATTTGTGTCTGTCCACTAACCAACATGTCGTGTTTCAGCAAATTGATTTGTTTTGGTTGTTGTTGCCGGACTAGTGACTCTCGTTTGGCTGAGAGTCAGCCCGCCCCTCCGGAGGGCAGCCCTAGCCATTTCATGTATGTGAAGCATGGAATTGCCCCTATATTCAACACCTTGTGGCATAAGTATACCAAAGGTAATGAAGAGTTGCAGGGGCCGAAGACTGGTTCATTTGATGAAAAGAAAATTGCCTTTCTACAAGACCAACTATTCTCTAGGCGCAGTAGGCAATCTATGTTTGATGCCTTAAACGCCTGGCAGAAAGAAGCCAAACAAAGGCGGGTGAAGGGGGAAAAGCTAGCGAGAGCTAAGGCTGGGCAGACTATAACTCAGAAGGCTGTAGCCTATGACAGAGCTAGAGTAGAAAAGGGAATCGATTGTATGAATCGGAAGTTTAGATTAAAGGTTGATAAAAGTTATGTGGCCCGACCTAATGCAGAGGACGAAATAGAAGACTTGCTGGACATGCGGCCACCGCCTCCTTATGTCCCGCAACGGTTATATCCGGAGGTATCAGCGGCTATTGTATCGTCTGGGACAGAGACAGTCGCCCCTACGCCGGTTCTAGTTGCCTCTACAGCAACTCCGGTTGCATCGGCGCCTCAGCCCCCCTCCCTCGCGCCTGTCACTGATCGTTCTCAGTTGTCTTCCTCTGTCTCGGAGATTATGGCCTTATTGCCCAATTTATGGTCAGCCGCGACAGCTGGGGCTCCCCAGTCGTCGCCAGGGGCCATGCATTCTCCCTCTGCCTTGACCTCCTCTTCCGCGAGTGCAACTACTTTTGCAGCTGTTTCAACTCCAGTACATCCGGCCGGTCCGTTAGATGGCAGAAAGCTGTTCACTCGATCAGCTTTAGGAACAGAGGAAAAAGGGGCCCTTGCAGTACAGGCGTCCCAGTGGATGCGGCAATCTATTTATACTCTGTCTGACATATGGAACACCATGCAAGATTATGAACCAGTGATGCAACAGCACGCGTTAGCCCATATGGCTGACCGCCTCATCTCATTGTGGGAGCAAGCTTATAAAGGGGAAAAGGCTCCGACTATACTATATGATATTCATACCCAGGCACACAAATCTCAGCTAAGCCCAGAAGCGGTATATGGGAATGTGAAAACTCTGGTTAGTTACAGAATGCGCTTACACGCTGCTAGTCCTGCAGGGGTACAGCAGTTCCCAATGCGTGAGGTGCACCCCATTTATCACCCAGAAGTAACTGAGATAGTAGACGCACAGGGAACGGTTACCCGCCCGAGAGTGGACGCCCGTTTTCAGGAGCAATGGGTATATACCCCATGGAAACGTAGCGAGGTACTTTCATTGAAAACTCAGTTGCCAGACCCCAGAAAGAATCCTACAGCATACTACAAGGAACTCACGGAAGCCGCCTCTTCGGCGGTGATGACACTGGCTGATATCGAGCTATTCTTTGATCTATTAGTGCCGGTGGACATATGGTGGCAGGTACATGACCAGGATCACGTGACAGAGTTTGGGGGAACTTGGGATCAGTTGAGAGACTGGGATAGGGATCGTAAGCCAGGAGATAAGCCCAGAACTGAAATATTGACTTTGCCGGAGAAAATGATAACTTACATGCATTCCCTAATCCCTCCCAGGAAAGTAGATTGGGACAAACTGACAGCGTGCAAACAGAAGAAGGACGAGAATGTGTCTGATTTCTTTACGAGGTTCGAAGGGGTTTTCATTGATTTTAGCGGGCAAGATCTGTCGAAGGAGGGTGGCATACGCTTATTTGTTAATAGGTTTGTAACTAACCTATTACCCGAGATATCAGTCCGACTTCAGGCCGCGGAGAGTACCTGGACTACATCTACCCCTTCGACCATCCTAAGTATGGCTCAATACTATGAGCATCGGGAGAACGAGAGTAAGGAAAAAACAGAAAAGAGATCGAAGGAGTTAAAGACTAGAGTCCTGTTACAGCAAGTTGAAAGAGGCCGAGGTAGGGGTTGAGGAGCGCAGAACTTTGCCCCGCGAGGGGTGGGGTCTGGCCAGGGTGCGGGACGAACAGATTTAGGAATAAATCAGTGTGCATTCTGTAAGCAGGAGGGGCACTGGCGCGCTCAATGTCCGTTGTTGCAGGCGCAGAACGGCATTTTGAGGGGCCAAGGGAGAGGCCGTGCTGGTGGTTCTCAAGGTGGACGTACAAGACAGGAAGGTGCCAGGCAAGGTGAGAATAGTCAGAATTATTTTGACCATGGTCAGGGGAAACAATATTACAATGAAGGATGTGTGAGTAACGACTCGGCCGGTTATTGTGAGGCATAGGAGAGCCGAGGACAGAGTGGGGGACGTGTGTCAATTCCAATAGATCAAAACGGACCTTATTTGCATGCCCGTTTGATGGATACGTCAGGTAAGTTTCTAGTTGACACAGGGGCTATGAATAGCTCTATTTCGCATGCCCTTGTCCCTGGGGCTGCTCCGTCTGGCCAGAATAATGTGTCTGTAGGTTTCTCTGGAACCCCAGTGGTAAGCCCCATCTCCCAACCTCTTTCTCTTACTTTGGGGCCGATTTCAATTGATTCACCCTTCCTTCTGACTTCGCAGTGCGGGGAGAATCTCTTGGGGATGGATATCCTGAAGAGACTGTATGCCCGTATCTATTGCACTCCAGACGGTGTTTATTTGACGATTAAGAAACCCCTCTCTCCTTTAGCCCAATGTTTCTCCAAAACGGACACTCTGCCCCCTGAGCTTGCAAAGATTCCCCAGAGTCTTTGGGCCACCGGGGATGCTGACGTGGGTTTGTTGAGCATACCACCCATTTCGATCACCTTGAAACAAAATGCCCGGTTACCCAGAGTCCCGCAATATAAGATTGCTCCCGCAGGGGAACAGGCATTACTGTCCATCGTTCATGATTTGATCCGCACCGGGGTGGTGGAAGAGACGGCTTCTAACACGTGCAACAGCCCTGTTCTTCCAATTCTTAAATGAGCCCCGATAGATCAAAGTCCTGATTATGCTGACACCTATCGTTTTGTGATTGATCTGCGAGAAATCAACAAGATTGTTGTACCCCAATATCCCGTGGTGCCTGACATCACTACCATTTTAACGATGATCCCCCCGACTGCTAGATTTTTCTCTGTCATTGATTTTAAAAATGCTTTCTTTAGCATTCCCATTCATCAAGATAGCCGTTATCTTTTCGGCTTCTCATTAGGAGGCCGCAGCTTCAGATTTTGTTGCGCCCCACAGGGCTATACAGAAAGCCCGAGTATTTACAGCCAAGCGCTCAAAACATTGCTGGATACAATAACTTTGCCACCCGGTAACGTCCTGGTACAATACGTCGATGATCTCCTCGTGGCCTTGGATACCGAGCAGGGTTGCCGAGAAGCATCGACTGCGTTGTTACAGCACATGGCAGCCCACGGTAACAAAGTCTCGCTGTCTAAATTTCAATATTGTCGACCGGAGGTGACCTATCTTGGTCATCTCCTGTCGAAGGAGGGAAGACGACTGACTCCTGATCGTATCATAACTATATCTAACATGCCTGTACCTTGCACGCAACGTGATGTCCGCGCTCTGCTTGGCATAACTTCTTACTGTCGCCAATGGATCCCTAACTATTCCCTATTAACTAAACCTTTCTTGCATTTAACGACTAAAGATGTGCATGAGCCTTTACCTTGGACAGGTGAATGTCAGAATGCTTTTGTTTATTTGAAATCTGCTCTTTGCTCTGCTCCCGTGCTTGGCACCCCTGATTACCGGAAATGTTCCTACTCTACGTGCATGAGGTGGACGGTTGCTCGCTTTCAGTGTTAACACAAGGATTTGGTGGTAAGCAAAGACCTTGTGCATAATTTTTCGGCGGTATTCGATAATGTCGCCAGGGCACTTCCCAGTTGTCTGAGAGCCACGGCTGCGGTTGCAGTGGCGATCTGACAATCGGAAGGGCTCGTCCTGAATACGGACCTGACAGTGATGGTGCCTCACGCTGTGGACGTATTATTGAACAGGACGCAGACGCAGCACTTAACTAGTGTGCGTCTTACAGGGTACGCATTGACCCTGTTTGCACCACATATCACTATCAAAAGATGTGTCACCTTGAATCCTGCTACGTTACTACCTCTCCCTTTGGAAGACCACAGTCAAGATATACATGATTGCATCTTTCGGACAGAAGAAGAAACAAAGGGCCGGATAGATTTGACACACATTCCTTTATCTGACCCTCAAGGGGAATTGTATGTCGATGGTTCATGTTTTAGGTTACCCAATAGCACCACCACCGCTGCTTATGCGATCACCACATTGCAAACAGTGGTTGAGATGGCCAAGGTACCTTATCGATCGGCCCAGGCTGCCGAGTTAGTTGCACTACTAAGGGCTTGTGAATTGGGTGAAGGGTTAAGGATAAATGTCTACACCGATAGCCAGTATGCTTTCGGTGTAGCACATAGCTTTGGGAGATTGTGGGCAGAGAGAGGTTTCCTTACATCTCATGGTCAGAAAATAAAGAATGGACAGTTGGTTTTGAGGTTGTTAGCCGCCCTGACCTTGCCCCGAGCCATAGCCGTGGTTAAATGTAGTGCCCACAAAGCAGTAATTGATGATGTAGGTAAAGGAAATTCCTTTGCGGACAGAATCGCTAAAGAAACTGCCCAATCTAATACCACCTCCATGTTTGTAACAAGTTTGCATAAAGGAATGATAGAAACAAAGACATTCCATAACACTATAGACAGCGTGAGAGAATTGCAATTAGAAGCAACCCCCGAAGAACTAAAGTACTGGCAAGAACAGATAGGGAAGCTAGATGACAATGGATGTTGGATTGATCTGTCAGAAAGATGCAGATGGCTGCTGCCGAATGCATTTGTGAATGCTGTTGTGTCCATGGCACACGGTCCCGCACATGTAGGGATCCAAGGTATTTGCGCAATACTAGACCCTGTGTGGTATAATACCAACATCCATAGGACTGCAAAACAACTAGTTTAGAATGGCATGATTTGTCTACAGCATAATCCAGGCGGGAGTATCCCTGTTTTAACTGGTAGCTTCGCACCCCCCACCCTACCTTTTGAGGTATTACAAATGGATTTCATCCAGTTTGAGCGGGTTAACAATCTCAAATATGTCTTGGTAGTGGTTTGTACGTTCAGCAAGTGGGTGGAGGCGTACCCCACCAAGGAAAATACTGCCTTAGCTACTGCAAAGGCCCTAGTAAAAGAGTTCTTCCCCCGCTATGGGTTACCACGGGTGATCTGGAGTGACAATGGGAAACATTTCAATGCTGACCTTGTTGAACACGTCTGCAAGGGCCTGTCAATACGACAGAAGTTTCATGCTGCCCGTCATC